>NC_133331.1:208618954-209218954 GCF_042186555.1 Aquarana catesbeiana | reverse complement strand
TTAAAGGCTTATATGCAAGTTATTGTCGTAAAAAGTGTTTTGGGACCTGGGTCCTGCCCCATGGGGACATATATCAATGCAAAAAAAAGTTTTAAAAATGGCCGTTTTTTCGGGAGCAGTGATTTTAATAATGCTTAAAGTGAAACAATAAAAGTGTAATATCCCTTTAAATTTCATACCTGGGAGGTGTCTATAGTATGCCTGTAAAGGGGCGCATGTTTAGAACAGTCTGACAGCAAAATGACATTTCAAAAGAAAAAAAGTCATTTAAAACTACTCGCGGCCTATAATGAATTGCCGGTCCGACAATACACATAAAAGTTCATTGATAAAAACGGCATGGGAATTCCCCACAGGGGACCCCAAACCAAAATTTAAAAAAAAAATGACGTGGGGGTCCCCCTAAATCCCATACCAGGCCCTTCAGGTCTGGTATGCATATTAAGGGGAACCCTGGCCAAAATTTTTTTAAAAAATGGCGTGGGTCCCCCTCAAAATCTATACAGCCTGGTATGGATCTTAAGGGGAACCCCGCGCCAAAATAAAAAAATCCCCCCAAAAATCCATACCAGACCCTTATCCGAGCACGCAACCTGGCAGGCCGCAGAAAAAGAGGGGGGACAAGAGAGCGCCCCCCCTCCTGAACCGTACCAGGCCACATGCCCTCAACATTGGGAGGGTGCTTTGGGGTAGCTCCCCAAAACACCTTGTCCCCATGTTGATGAGGACAAGAGCCTCATCCCCACAACCCTTGCCTGGTGGTTGTGGGGGTCTGCGGGCAGGGGGCTTATCGGAATCTGGAAGCCCCCTTTAACAAGGGGACCCCCAGATCCCGGCCCTCTCCCCTGTGTGAAATGGTAAGGGGGCATTTTGTACCCCTACCATTTCACAAAAAAACTGTCAAAAATGTTAAAAACGACAAGAGACAGTTTTTGACAATTCCTTTATTTAAATGCTTCTTCTTTCTTCTATCTTCCTTCAGTTTCTTCCTCCATCTTCTTCTGGTTCTTCTGGCTCTTCCTCCGGTGTTCTCGTCCGGCATCTTCCTTCACGGCGTCTTCTTCCCTTCTTCTCCTCGGGCCGCTCCGCATCCATGATGGCATGGAGGGAGGCTCCCGCTGTGTGACGCTTCTCCTCTTCTGACGGTTCTTAAAAAATTGGGGGATGGGGCCACCCGGTGACCCTGCCCCCCTCTGACGCACGGTGACTTGACGGGACTTCCCTGTGGCGTCACGGGGAATGCCACAGGGAAGTCCCGTCAAGTCCCCGTGCGTCAGAGGGGGGCGGGGTCACCAGGTGTCCCCGCCCCCCCTTTATTTAAGAACCGTCAGAAGAGGAGAAGCATCACACAGCGGGAGCCTCCCTCCATGCCGTCATGGATGCGGAGCGGCCCGAAAAGAAGATGAAGAGAAGAAGATGAAGAGAAGAAGATGAAGAGAGAAGCGTCACACAGCAGGAGCCTCCCTCCATGCCATCATGGATGCGGAGCGGCCCGAGGAGAAGAAGGGAAGAAGACGCCATGGAGGAAGATGCCGGACGAGAACACCGGAGGAAGAACCAGAAGAAGAAGAAGATGGAGGAAGAAACCGAAGGAAGATAGAAGATAGAAGAAAGAAGAAAGAAGAGGCATATTTAAATAAAGGAATTGTCAAAAACTGTCTCTTGTCATTTTTAACATTTTTGACACTTTTTTTGTAAAATGTTAGGGGTACTACCCCCTTACCATTTCACACAGGGGGGAGGCCCGGCATCTGGGGGTCCCCTTGTTAAAGGGGGCTTCCAGATTCTGATAAGCCCTCTGCCCGCAGACCCCCACAACCACTGGCCAAGGGTTGTGGGGATGAGGCCCTTGTCCCCATCAACATGGGGACAAGGTGTTTTGGGGGGCTACCCCAAAGCACCCTCCCAATGTTGAGGGCATATGGCCTGGTACAGTTCAGGAGGGGGGAGCCGCTCTCTCGTCCCCCCTGTTTTCCTGCGGCCTGCCAGGTTGCATGCTTGGATAAGGGTCTGGTATGGATTTTTGGGGGGACCCCACGTGTTTTTTTTTTAAATTTTGGCGCGGGGTTCCCCTTAAAATCCATACCAGACCTGAAGGGTCTGGTATAGATTTTGAGGGGGACCCCACGCCATTTTTTTTTACATTTTGGCTGGGGTTCCCCTTAATATCCATACCAGACCTGAAGGGTCATTTTTTTTTTTAATTCTGGTTCGGGGTTCCCCTGTGGGGAATTCCCATGCCGTTTTTATCAATGAACTTTTATGTGTATTGTCGGACTGGCAATTCATTAATAGCCGTGACTAGTTTAAATGACTTTTTTCCTTTGAAATGTCATTTTGCTGTCAGACTGTTCTAAACACAGGAAACATGCGCTCCTTTACAGGCATACTATAGACACCCCCCAGCTACGAAATTTAAAGGGATATTACACTTTTATTGTTTCACTTTAAGCATTAATAAAATCACTGCTCCCGAAAAAAATGGACGCTTTTAAAACTTTTTTTTGCATTGATCCATGTCCCCTGGGGCAGGACCCAGGTCCCCAAACACTTTTTATGACAATACTATGAATATAAGCCTTTAAAATTAGAACTTTTGATTTCTCCCATAGACTTTTAAAGGGTGTTCCACGGCATTCGAATTTGCCGCGAACACCCCAAATTGTTCGCTGTTTGGCGAACTTGCAAACAGCCGATGTTCGAGTCGAACATGAGTTTGTCTCGAACTCGAAGCTCATCCCTACTGGTGACCCCAAAATAGGAATAAAACTTTCTGGACATCTGAATGGTCTAAGACTTGTAAAGTCTTTATCCTTTAATGTAGGATTTTTGGTTTACGAGTAAAATCTTTTTTCTTGAAGTACATTACCAGACACAGGTCCCTCCCCTCTGTTTTTGGTCCACTCATATTATTGCTTGCTTGGCTTTGTTGGGAGTGGGTGAGGTTATATAGGACTGTCCTCACGCCTTTGTTTCCCACTAGCCAATCACCTGAAGGCAGCTGCATAACCCAATAGTCATAATGTTGACAAGTTTGTTTTACATAGCTACATAGCTACATAGCTACATGATGTTCCAATTTGCTTCAGTGGGGGAAAAAATTTCTTCCTGATCCCCCTAGAGGCAATCAGATATTCCCTGGTCAACTTTACCTATAAATGTTTGTATCCAGTTATATTATGTACATTTAGGAAAGAACCCAGGCCTTTTTTAAAGCAATCTACTGAGTTGGACAGAACCAGCTCTTGAGGAAGTCTATTCCACATTTTCACAGCTCTAACTGTGAAGAAACCTTTCCACATTTGGAGATTAAATCTGTTTTCCTCCAGACATAAAAAGTGCCCCCTTGTCCCCTGTGATGACCTTAAAGTGAATAACTCAACACTAAGTTCACTATATGGACCACTTATGCATTTATACATGTTGATCATATCTCCTCTTAATCTCATCTTCTCAAGAGAGAATAAATTCAGTACCTCTAATCTTTCCTCATAGCTGAGCTCCTCCATACCTCTTATCCGTTTGGTTGCCCTTCTCTGCAGTTTCTCCAGCTTCCTGATATCCTTTTGTGAATCGGTGCCCAAAACTGAACTGTATATTCCAGATGAGGTCTTGCTAATGATCTGTACAGGGGTAAAATGATATTTATCTCTCTCTGGAGTCTAAAGGAAAGGATTCTTTCTTCTATTCTTAGCCCCCGAGTGCACAGCTTTACATTTAACAACACAAAATCTCATTTGTCACATAGTTGCCCACTGCATAGCTTGGTGTCATCTGCAAAGACTGAAATGGTACTTTTAATGCCAGACCCTATATCATTTATAAATATATATACCACCTCAATACAGGGCACTTTCACCCCCTTCCCGTCCAGGCCATTTTTCAGTTTTCAGCGCTGTCACACTTTGAATGACAATTGCACTGATGGCCATGATGGGAATTGATGGGCAGCACTGATGAGCCGACACTGATGGGCACTAAAAGGCAGCACTGACTGGCACCAGTAATGGGCACTAATTTGTGTCACTGATGGGCACTAATTGGTGGCACTCATGGATATTGATTGGTGGCACTCATGGGCATTGATTGGTGGCACTTCTGGAGCTTTACTGTAATCGGGGCACTGATGATCAGTGCCCTGATTACATGTCCCGTTCTCCCCTACTAGGAGATGTCACTGATCGGCTCTCCTCACTGCTAGGGATGAGCCGAACACCCCACAGTTCGGTTCGCACCAGAACCTGCGAACGGACCGAAAATTCGCACAACCGTTAGAACCCCATTGACGTCTATGGGACTCGAACATTCAAAATCAAAAGTGCTCATTTTAAAGGCTAATTTTCATGGTATTGTCCTAAAAAGGGTTTGGGGACCCAGTTCCTGCCCTAGGGGACATGTATCAATGCAAAAAAAACTTTTAAAGATGGCCATTTTTTCGGGAGCAGTGATTTTAATGATGCTTAAAGTAAAAAAAAAAAAAAAGTTAAATATTCCTTTAAATATCGCACCTGGGGGGGTGTCTATAGTATGTCTGTATAGTGGCGCGTGTTTCCCATGCTTAGAACGGTACCTGCACAAAATGACATTTTTAAAGGAAGAAAAGTCATTTAAAACTGCTTGCGGCTTTAATGTAATGTCGGGTCCTGGCAATATGGATGAAAATCAGTGAGACAAACGGCATGGGTACCCTCCAGTCCATTACCAGACCCTTTGGGTCCTCTATGGATATTAAGGGGAACCCCGCACCCAAATTAAAAAGAGGAAAGGCGTGGGGCTCCCAGGCCCTATATACTCTGAACAGCAGTATACAGGCGGTGCAAACAAGACAGGGACTGTAGGTTTGTTGTTAAGTAGAATCTTTTTGTAATTTTGAACTGGTACATTTTTAAAGTGTAGCTCCAGCCAAAAAATCTGTTTTTAAGCTTTTTGGAAAACATAGGGAAGGGTTATCACCCCTGTGACATTTGTTTTGCTGTCTGTGCTCCTCTTCGGAAGATTTCACCTCACTTTTTGTCCCAATGACAAATGTTTTTTGAAAATTTGGGGTTTTTAGTGAAAAAAGGATTGGTGATAAAGCATCAGTGGAAAGGAGAAAAGTTTTTCCCATATTAACTATTACAGGAGAGAATTTCCCTTCCTATGGGGTAGATTTCATCTCACTTCCTGTTGTCTCCTTCTGTTTGCAAGTAGGAGTCGTTTGTAAGTTGGATATTTGAAAGTAGGGGCCTGCCCTATATAATCAGCAGAAATTTGGGCCTTAGGTGTTGTTGTGGCCTCAACACTGTAAGCCCTCACAGGGCCCTGCTGTAAAATATTAGATCGAGAATTGTAATTACATGCCCCTGTTGAACAGGGCCAGAAAAATTGGGCCTTTGGTGATGGTGGTGGTGGTGCTGGTGCCACAACACTGTAAGTCCTCACAGTTACTCTTGGTGGGTGCTGGAACGGGCCGTGCTGTGAAATATTAGATCAAGAATTGTAATTACATGCCCCTGTTGAACAGGGGCTGAAAAATTGGGCCTTTGGTGGTGGTGCTGGTGCCACAACACTGTAAGTCTTCACAGTTAATCTTGGTGGGCGCAGAAACGTGCCCCGCTGTGAAATATTCAATCAAGAATTGTAATTACATGCCCCTGTTGAACAGGCCCAGAAAAATTGGGCCTTTGGTGGTGGTGGTGGTGTTGGTGCCACAACACTGTAATGCCCCGTACACACGGTCGGATTTTCCGATGGAAAATGTCCGATCGGAGAGTGTTGTCGGACATTCCGACCACGTGTGGGCTCCATCGGACATTTTCTATCGGATTTTCCGACACACAAAGTTTGAGAGCAGGCTATAAAATTTTCCGATAACAAAATCCGATCACGTCAATTCCGACCGTGTGTGGCCTGTTCCGACGCACAAAGTGCCATGCATGCTCAGAAGAAATTCCGAGACGGAACAGCTCGGTCTGGTAAACTTAGCGTTCGCAATGGATAGAGCACTTTCGTCACGCTGCAATGTTAAAAATGGTTTAATACAGCGCACTCTCTTCTTCTTTATAATGTGAGAAGAATGAAGTAGTTTTGCTGGTCCCAGGCTTCTCCTGGCTGACACTTAACCCCGCCTCCTCCTGGCTGCAACTTAGCCCTGCCTCCTCCTGGCTGCCACATTCCACAGCCTCCTCCTGGCTGAGGTCTTCCTGTGTATGAAAAAGGGACATAGTTTTAGTTTTTTAGTCATCATTCACACACAATTTTCGCCTCCTGACTGTTGCAAATTGAATGTTAACAAATATAACAGATTATCATTCTGAGCCCAGCATTTTTCATTCTTGTCCCAATTTTGGGTGCCCACTACTGTCTATTGATATGTAAAACACTTTTTTCAATCAGCAATTAGTGATCAGTAATAACATCTAATAAAGATCATTTCTTTATTGACAAGAAATCTGTAGAAGAATGCCATACCTGACTCCAGCTGGGCTCCTCCACTTCTTCCTGGCTGGAAGGCCCAGGTTGGACATCGGAAGCCTCAGCTGGGGTGGAAGGAAGAGTGGAAGGAAGAGTGGAGAGGGATTCCCTGACTTCAGTGTGGTCTGACAGAAATCGCAGTCTCTCATAGTACCACAGCCTGGGGACATAAATGTCATCTGCTGCAGCTCCGGATCTCTGGGAATCCGTGACCTTCTTGCGCTCCCTAAGATAAGTGCTCCTCAGGCCACCAATTTTGGTTTTTAAATAAGGGATGGTTGCTGTGGGGACCACCGGCTTCACCAACTCCAGCAGTTTCTCCAGCGCTGCCTGCCTCTTTTGTTTATTATTATAATGAGGATGTCTCACCTGCCACAGACAGGGCAGCTCCCTGTACTTGTCTATGAACAGGGGGAGGAATTTGTAGTCATTGAAGCCATCCATTTTCTCTGCAAGACACAACACAAGACAAACCCTAAGGTCAGGCCAAACTCTCCTAATCTTGTTACAATATAGGCTTCAATTTCGAAGCAGTATAGGCCCAAGTTTAGATCTTACCTTCGTTATCACGATCGGCGCCTCCGATGCTCCTTCCTCCGCTCACAGATCGTACGTAATACGCACGCGTGTTACGCTTTATACACACTGCGCATGCATGTAACTCCGCCCGCCCCTGACGTTCTTTCTAGTCTATTCCCCACCCCTTTTCGTTCTGCGCAGTGGGGGAAGAGCACATGGCGGATACACAGCAGGTGCGTGCTACTTACTGGAACGAGGAGGAGGAGGAAAGCCCAGATCCGGAGACGTCCCGATCCAGAAGGAGATTTAAGGCCTCAAATATGTCCTTTGGCGAGATGTTGGAGATGGTGGACATCCTGAAGAAGGCCGACTATGATGGAAAGTATGGACCTTACCCCTACCCCAATGTCAGAAGGGCCAAGATCATGGCGAAAGTGGTCAAAAGTCTGCACCGGAATTTTGGGGTACGACGATCGAAAGATCAGCTCAGGAAGCGGTGGTCGGACCTGAAAATATGAGAACACGAGCAGTACAGAAAGATCCAGAGAGTGCTGCAAAAAAGTAAGTAGTTGTGCTGTGTTCCTATTCTTTTGATGTTTATTACGTTCGTGCTGCTCCATGTGCTTTTCTTAAAAGTGTACATTTTAAAATGGCAAATTTCATGTTCATGGGCACATTATTCGTTCGTATCAAACATTTTTCTTTCGGCCTATAAAACCATTGTTTTGGCCATATGCATTTGGCCACATTTTTTACACCCTACTTGTATGAAACTAATTTGGTTGTGTAGATGTGTTTGTTACTAGAATGAAATGCAAACTAAATTCTGTGTAAGGAGAGGACACTGAGCAGCTGTTTTCACATCTGGACACTGGAGCACTAGTGTGGGACCCCAGAACACCATTTTTATTAGGGGGCAACACAGGTGCTCCAGTGTATACTATAGTGGTGACTCCATCTGTGAAGCTTGTACCAAACAGGTAAAGTATTGCAGCTTGACAAAGGACACTGAAAATGTTACATTTTGGAACTCTGCCAAAATAGACAATTGTACCCCACTTCCAAGCAATGTTTCCTATTTATAGTTCTGCCATCAAATATCTGTGTGCTAAGTATACCATTTTTGTTTTACATAGGGGAGAAAAGACTCGGAGGACACCCCTCATCCGAGGAGACCACAGACCCCCCACCTCTGGAAGAAGGGGAAATACCCCCAACCCAAGAAGAGCAGGAGGAGGAAGAAGATGTGGTGGAAATTGTCACCACAACAGGTGAGTGTCTGCGACCACAGGCTCACGTAAGAGATGGATGCCGGCATACTTTTGATACCTGTTTTTGTTTGGTTTCTCTCTTTTTAGGTGATCGTGATGTTGTGGATCCAGATCCTTTCACATCAGAAAGTGCCCAGATCCTGATCGGGGAGATCATGGGGTGTAATTTAGAATTGGAAAACCTCAAGAAAAACATCAATGATGTTATTCAAAAAAATAAAAACATCATTGATGTTTTGGGGCGAGTTTAAAACCTCTCCAAATCCCTTTGTTTTTTGTGTGCTACAATGTTAAAAATGTTTTAGCGATTTTTAGAAAAGCAAAATTTGGAGGATGCACACAGTGTGCCAACATGTGATATCTGCCATCACGGGAGGTCAATGGACGCGTTTTGGGGGCGCAACCCCTTCCTCAATAATAAAGTAGCTGAGAGGAAGGGGTTTCTCCCCCAAAACACGTCCCTTGATCCCCCCGTGATGAAAGCTAGCACATGTTGACATTGGCAAATTCGTGTGCATCTTCCAAATTTGGCTTTTCCTGGGGTGACTTCTCCCCATCTGAACGCAATATCAAACACAGTTCCTAAATACTCATGTCTGATATTGCCTTCAAGTTCTACCAAAAGTGAACTTTGTAAGTTCAAGATTTGTATCTTTCTTGTTGGTTTTACACATGCCTGTTTTATCTTAAATGGACATTTCTATTTTTTATAATGCCACCCCAAAAATTGTTATACAACAAACATGTTGGTTTGTTTTAAAAACCTTTTCTTAATGCACATGTGATTGTGCAGGTATTAAAAACATTGTTAATCAAGAATGTGTGGATTATTGTCTCAACGCTACAACACTTTTGTGGTGATCTAATTGCTGCTTTCTGTGAAAATGGGGGTTATTTCCTAAGGGCAAATCCTCTTTGCACTACAAGTGCAGTTTCAGTGCAGTTTCAAGTGCACTTGTAGTGCAAAGTGTCTTTGCCTTTAGTAAATAACACCCAACAGTGCTTTGTATAATGTTACACAATCACGCCATTTTCATGACTCCCCACATTTCTGTCAGGGTCAGCTAAAACAAACACAAGCAGTAAATGTCACCAAAGATTTGCTTTTTTTTGTTTTTATTTGATAAAGGCTTCACAAATTGTCTGGCATATTGATGGCCCCCCTACCCGCAAAGAACTCAAGGTATCTTAACCGGACATCACGGGCACTCAGGGAGGGCAAGCCAGCACGGCCACTTTCAAGCGCCGTCAGGGTTGTTTCATTTAGAATTCCGGCCTCAGGCCCAACTGAGACAGCATAGTTGGCAGAATGTTGCCGTAAAAAGTTATGTAGAACACAGCACGCCAGGATTATATGATTAAGTTTATACTCCGCCATATAGATGGGTGTCAGAAATAGATGGAACCGGCTGGCCATGATTCCAAATGTGTTCTCCACCACTCTTCTGGCTCTGGCCAGCCGGTAATTAAAAACCCTCTGTTCCGGGGTGAGGGTCTTCATCGGGAATGGCCGCATAAGATGGTCCTCCAGCGCAAATGCTTCATCCGCAACGAAGACGAATGGGAGTCCTTCCACATTCTCTTCTGGAGGTGGCAAGTCCAAGCTGCCATTCTGGAGACGCCTGTAAAACTCCGTCTGGGTGATGACTCCACCATCGGACATCCGGCCATTCTTCCCCACGTCCACATACAGGAAGTTGTATTTAGCCGACACCACCGCCAACATCACAATACTATTGAACCCCTTGTAATTATAATAGTACGACCCCAAGTTGGGTGGTGGGACGATGTGGACGTGTTTCCCATCAATTGCCCCTCCGCAGTTAGGAAAGTCCCACCGCTGGGCAAAGTGGGAGGCCACAGTCTGTCATTCCTGTGGCGTGGAAGGAAACTGTTGAGGAAAACAAAAAAAACTTAGTATTTTTGCACATACACATAGAAAGCAGATTAGACACAAACATTCTTGGCCAACATCCAGATAACATTTATTAAGGGGAATTTTACAACACCAAAGTATAAGGTACACCTATCATATTCCCCCTCCCCCCCTCTCATGGGCCATTTCTAACATTATAGGGGGGGGGAATCTTGGACAGGTAACCCTCTTCACTTCATTGAGAGATGAATGCCTAAATACAGGGTATTACTTGGAACAGCCCCTCAGTTACACTATTGGCAGCCCACTGGACAGGTAAGAAGTGTCATAATACAAAGATATAAATACACACTGTACACATTTGAGCACATTTGGACATTCTGCTATTACCTATCAAGATAATAACAGGATACAAAAACTTGAAACAGTACCATTTGAAAGTATACAGGCAGGCCCTTGCACTACATGCTTTGGGGAATTCATCCATACATCTGACCACAAAAGAGGTGGGTATAGTGGGTATGGGCTTGGCAAAGTCAGCAGATAGATGATTGAGGATAGATAGAGAATTGGTATCAGCTGACTTAGCAGTTGGGGGGAGGGAGGGTTCCAAATGATTTGGGAACCCCCCCAAAAAAGCCTCTGGCACTCTGTCTGAATTTAAAGCACAAATCAGATTTCTAAACATTTTAGGGGGTGTTTGGGGTAAAGCACTACTATGGAGCTGATAAAATACATTGTTAAGTGACTACATGAGGTGAATATAGGGCCAGGAGACCATGCTGGGGAGGTAAGTGAAGGCAAATATGTATGAAGGACTAAAAAAATAATTACATAAAAATCCAGCATGCATGAGAACAAAGGGGACATTCACAGCATATTCCAATCATGGTAATTAGGGAATGAGGAAATAAATACAATATATTAGCAAACATTCAATACAATAAAATGTGATATTAAAGGATAAATCTTACCTTCATATACTCCTTCTGCAGGACCTGGATGATGGCAGAACTGGTCTCTGGGATAATGATACCCAGAGCCTGGGGGGAAATGCCTGTCGAGATCTTCAAGTCCTGCAGGCTTCTCCCTGTCGCCAAGTACCGCAGGGTAGCGACCAGCCTCTGCACCGGAGTGATGGCTTGCCTCATGCAGGTATCCTGCCTGCTGATATAGGGGGTCAGCGAAGCCAACAAACAGTGAAATACGGGGTCCGTCATCCTGAGAAAGTTCCTGAAATCATCAGGATTATTCTCACGGATCTCACAGAGCAAAGGCATATGAGAGAACTGGTCACGCTGAAGCAACCAATTCTTGGTCCATGAACTCCTCCCCACCCTGTTCATGGACTGGACTTGTGTCAAGGTCAGGACCCCAACACCAAGCCCCCGCACAGCACGAACTCTACGAGGAGTACGTATACACAACATGGCTAGAAAATGGTCGGCTGCTCAGAACGAAGTAACAGAATGCACTGAAGAACAGCAAGGCCTGTGAAGAGCGACCTGAAAAACAGTACCGAACGAACAAGAACACAATGACAAAGTCACGCGTAGCTTGCTTGCATGCACTGAAGAGCAGATACAAACCCACAAGCACAAACTGAACCATAGAAAACGATCTGAAAGCCACGAGTCTGAAAAAGCGCAAATCGTCTCTCACCAAACTTTTACTAACACGAGATTAGCAAAAGGAGCCCAAAGGGTGCCGCGCTTGGTTCTGAACTGGCCTTTAAGAGATTTAAGGCCTCAAATATGTCCTTTGGTGAGATGTTGGAGATAGTGGACATCCTGAAGAAGGCCGACTATGATGGAAAGTATGGACCTTACCCCAACCCCAATGTCAGAAGGGCCAAGATCATGGCGAAAGTGGTCAAAAGTCTGCACCGGAATTTCGGGGTACGACGATCGAAAGATCAGCTCAGGAAGTGGTGATCGGACCTGAAATTATGAGGTAACCCTCTTCACTTCATTGAGAGATGAATGCCTAAATACAGGGTATTACTTGGAACAGCCTCTCCTTAGTTACACTATTGGCAGCCCACTGGACAGGTAAGAAGTGTCATAATACAAAGATATAAATACACAGTGTACACATTTGGGCACATTTGGACATTCTGCTATTACCTATCTAGATAATAATATTATACAAAAACTTTAAACAGTACCATTTGAAAGTATACAGGCAGGCCCTTGCACTACATGCTTTGGGGAATTCATCCATACATCTGACCACAAAAGAGGTGGGTATAGTGTGTATGGGCTTGGCAAAGTCAGCAGATAGATGATTGAGGATAGATAGAGAATTGGTATCAGCTGACTTAGCAGTTGGGGGAGGGAGGGTTCCAAATGATTTGGGAACCCCCCAAAAAAAGCCTCTGGCACTCTGTCTGAATTTAAAGCACAAATCAGATTTCTAAACATTTTAGGGGGTGTTTGGGGTAAAGCACTACTATGGAGCTGATAAAATACATTGTTAAGTGACTACATGAGGTGAATATAGGGCCAGGAGACCATGCTGGGGAGGTAAGTGAAGGCAAATATGTATGAAGGACTAAAAAAATAATTACATAAAAATCCAGCATGCATGAGAACAAAGGGGACATTCACAGCATATTCCAATCATGGTAATAAGGGAATGAGGAAATAAATACAATATATTAGCAAACATTCAATACAATAAAATGTGATATTAAAGGATAAATCTTACCTTCATATACTCCTTCTGCAGGACCTGTATGATGGCAGAACAGGTCTCTGGGATAATGATACCCAGAGCCTGAGGGGAGATGTCTGTCGAGAACTCATGCAGGTATCCTGCTTGCTGATATAGGGGGTCAGCGAAGCCAACAAACGGTGAAATATGGGGTCCGTCATCCTGAGAAAGTTCCTGAAATCATCAGGATTATTCTCACGGATCTCACGGAGCAAAGACATATGAGAGAACTGGTCACACTGAAGCAACCAATTCTTGGTCCATGAACTCCTCCCCACCCTGTTCATGGACTGGACTTGTGTCAAGGTCAGGACCCCAACACCAAGCCCCCACACAGCACGAACTCTACGAGGAGTACGTATACACAACATGGCTAGAAAACGGTCGGCTGCTCAGAACGAAGTAACAGAACGCACTGAAGAACAGCAAGGCCTGTGAAGAGCGACCTGAAAAACAGTAACGAACGAACAAGAACACAATGACAAAGTCACGCGTAGCTTGCTTGCACGCACTGAAGAGCAGATACAAACCCACAAGCACAAACTGAACCGCAGAAAACGATCTGAAAGCCACGAGTCTGAAAAAGCGCAAATCGTCTCTCACTAAACTTTTACTAACACGAGATTAGCAAAAGGAGCCCAAAGGGTGCCGCGCTTGGTTCTGAACTGGCCTTTTTTAGTCTCGTCGTACGTGGTTGACGTCACTGCGTTGTTGGCGATCGAAAATTCCGACAACTTTGTGCGACCGTGTGTACGCAAAACAAGTTTGAGCCAACATCCGTCGGAAAAAATCCTAGGATTTTGTTGTCGGAATGTCCGATCAATGTCCGACCGTGTGTACGGGACATAAGTCCTCACAGTTAATCTTGGTGGGCGCAGAAACGGGCCCTGCTGTGAAATATTACATCAAGAATTCTAATTACATGTCCCTGTTGAACAGGGGCTGAAAAATTGGGCCTTAGGCACTGGTGCTGGTGCCACAACACTGCAACCCCTCACAGATACTCTAGTTGGAACGCAGGAACGAGCCCTGCTGCAAAAGAATTGCATCAAAAATTGTAATTACACGCCCCTGTTAAACAGGGGCTGAAAAATTGGGCCTTAGGCACTGGTGCCACAACACTGCAACCCCTCACAGATACTCTAGTTGAAACGCAGGAACGAGCCCTGCTGCAAAGTATTGCATCAAAAATTGTAATTACACGCCCCTGTTAAACAGGGGCTGAAAAATTGGGCCTTAGTCACTGGTGCTGGTGCCACAACACTGCAACACCTCACAGATAATCTAGTTGGAGCGCAGGAACTAGCCCTGCTGCAAAGAATTGCATCAAAAATTGTAATTACATGCCCCCGTTAAACAGGGGCTTAAAAATTGGGCCTTAGGCACTGGTTGCGGCGCCCAGAACCAAAAATGTTCTTACAAGCTATCAGCATGATCATTGAGGAGGAAGAGGATAATTACTCAGCATAACAGGATAGTCACTCAGCATCAGCATAGGCAGTCTTTGAAGGGATCTGACATTTCAAAAAAAATTATTCGGTTACATCAGCATCAGGTGCTTGGTAGCTGGTGGTGATCCAAGACTGATTTATTTTTATGAAGGTTAGTCGATCGACCGAGTGGGTGGACAGATGCACCCTGTGATCAGTTACAAAGCCTCCAGCAGCACTGAATGTACGTTCCGAAAGAACGCTGGATGCAGGACAGGCCAGTAGCTCAATTGCATATTGTGCAAGCTCTGGCCAGTGATCCATCCTCAAGACCCAATAACCCAGAGGATTTTCGGTGGGAAAGGTGTCAAAGTCAGATCTTGCCCCTAGGTATTCCTGCACCATGTAAAACAGACACTGGCGATGGTTGCTGGAACCGATCATACCTTGGGGCTGCGGACTAAAAAATTGTCTGAACGCATCGATCAGATGACCACCTTCTCCACCACTCCTTCTTTGACTGACTGAAGCCTCAGCAACACGTTGTCTAGAAACAGGAGTTTGTAACCTCCCAGTCTCTGGGAACGCATTGCACAGACCTTTCTGCAAGGCCTCCCGAAGATGTTTCATCCTCTGCTCCCTCTGCGACGGCAAGATAAGGTCCGCAACCTTACCCTTGTAACGTGGATCAAGGAGGGTTGCCAACCAGTATTGTTCCTTCTCCTTGATACCACGAATACGAGGATCCTTACGCAGGCTTTGCAGGATCAGGGAGACCATGCAGCGTAGGTTTAGTGAGGCATTCGGTCCGGAGTCCTCTGGGTCACTAAGGATGACATGGTCCACAGCCACCTCCTCCCAGCCACGTACAAGTCCATGTGTTTCTTGGGACTGACTTCTTAAAGACTGCTGCTGATGCTGAGTGCTCCTCCTCCCAGCCACATACAAGTTGAAGTAGAATAGTAAAGTATCGAACCAGGCAGAACTTCAGCAATGCAGGTTTATTAACAGCTGATAACATACAGGTTTATGTTCAAAGTATTACAAGATACAGATCTAATTTATACAGTTTCTTACAATGCAAGCATATTAGATATAAATATTCTTATCCTCTAATCAAATTTAAACAATTGTGAATTGTTCTCACCTTGAACCAGAATGGGTCTTTTCTGCCAATTCTTGGGAACCTCTCACCTGATAGGGACCAGCCGATCTGCCGGTGGTCTGGTCCCCTCACAGAGTTCTGGGTTCCAGCTCGACCAAGTTCTTGAGGGAAATGCACCTGAGACCACATTCTGGAACAAGTTAAGAAGTCTTCTCTGACTCGTACGAGGAGACAAGTTATGGACAGATACTTGCCCATTGGTTCTGACCTCTATGACCCGTGCAATAGGGCAGCATACACAGAGTTCAGCCTTATGAGCTCCTATCTGACTTGTCCGAGGGGACAAGTTAGGACAGATACTTGCCCATTGGTTCTGACCTCTATGACCCGTGCAATAGGGCAGCATACATAGAGTTCAGCCTTATGAGCTCCTATCTGACTTGTCTGTCTAACAATTACAGAGCTTGCATTTATATACCATTTCACAAGTCTTATCTCAACTATCTTTCTTACATATGATTGGTCGCTAAGATCTACGTCAAAGTAACTAACCATAAATCTGACACCTGTTCTACAACCAGACAAACTTAATTAATCCCAAAATTCCTATATGTTCATTAAAGTGTTTTATAACTGGGTTTGTCCAATTACAAACTGCTGTGTAGAGACAGTCTGGCACCTAGCTGTGTTATCAAACTCTTCTTATCTTGATGCTAGCTTCAAGGAGTTGCAGATTTACGACTATGAGACAATGAACTTTCAATAACCCCACCAGATGTGTTATATGTTTTACTATATAATCCTATATGCAAAAGTACTGTATCATATATATATATATATATATATATATATATATATATATATATATACATACACACATACATATATAAATATATATATATATATATATATATATATATATACACACATAGCCAATTACTAATTCAATATTGTCTAATTATTGCATACATACATATATATATATATATATATATATATACAAATACATACACACATGTATTTCCTTATTCAATGTATTTTAACAGTTTTAATGAGGGCTCAAAGACCTTTGTTTGACCCTGTCAAACTTAATTAATGTTCTGTACATAACTTTCCTGTATTCCACCTAATTATTTTAACCACCTGTTTTCTTATCTGTCTGAGACAATTCTATATTACTTGAATCTATTCTAATGAACTTTCACCCAGTAAACTATAAAAGTATAAGAAAGAAGCAGAGGGGTCATCCAAAGTTCAGCATTTAAAAATGAAGACTTTCTAAATCTATGGAAAACACAGTATACATTATTAAAACTTAATAATTGTTGCTTTACTTATTGAATAATAATATTGATAAAACCACTACTATATAATAATATGAATAATAATAATAATAATAATAATAATAATAATAATCAATAAAATATATGCAAATCGATATGACTAATATGAAAAACATTGGCTAATATGAGATTCTACAACAAAGTCCATGTGTTTCTTGGGACTGATCCCTTAAAGACTGCTGCTGATGCTGAGTGCCAGGCTCCACCTCCATACTGACACAATCCTCCTCCTCCTCGTCCTCTTCCTGTGTGATCGGCGGGCACGCAGGAACACTGTCTGGATAAAGGGGGCCTTGAGAGCTAAGGAAGTCCTCCTCTTCCTGCCTCTGTTCTGCCTCAAGTGCCCTGTCCATTATTCCATGCAGCGTGTGCTCCAACAGGTGGACAAGGGGGACAGTGTCACTGATGCATGCACTGTCACTGCTCACCATCCTCGTTGCCTCCTCAAATGGTGACAGGACAGTGCATGCATCCCTGATCATGGCTCACTGGCGTGAGGAAAAAAAAACAAGCTCCCCTGACCCTGTCCTGGTGCCATAGTCGCACAGGTACTCATTGATGGCCGCACGAAAAAAGTACTCTTGCGCACTGGTGTGTTAGCTAAAAAGAAAATTCAAGAGGGGCTATGGACTTCGGCTTTGCTGCTCTCGAAGGATGGGATTGTCCTAATAGTGAAAAACAAAGAAAGAGACAAGAGAGCGCACCAGCCTAGCGCATTATCCTTGGCAAGTTTAATAAATTAAAAACAAGGTAAAAAGCTACTCACAAAAGTCGCAAGTAAAATGGCATATCGAACGCACAAAGGCAATAGTTCCAGTGGTAGGCAGCTATCCAGGTCCCAGGAGGGAGGCACACGGACCGCCGCTGGCTTACGCGTTTCGAAGGTTTGACCTTCTTCCTCAGAGCCTTAGTGGTGGCAGTCTCCTGCCGACTTTTTATATACACATGTTAGGCTGAAACAGACTGATCTGGTTGGTATCGGGACTCCTCCCTTAATTGGTGGGCGGTCCTCTGAGAGGAGGGGAGGGGGGGGGTTGTGTTATGGATCTTGACAAAGTAAACATTGTTGAAGGGCCATATCATATTGATTTATTGATTTGATAATTAATTGGTGTGCTTTCATAACCATTATTGTTATCACTAGTAAAATTAGTGAAATTAATCTAACCCATAATGGGTGAGCTGATAGGGTCGTACCAGTAGTTTCCCATACACAATCTGCTGTTCTACCCTCGCATTCTTACATCCCATAAATGATACAGAGTAATGTGCAGTGATCAGAGGGTTAGGAGTATGAGAAAGGGGGGGGGGGGTGTTGTACCTTATCTTCTGTAGATCTAATGCCATCTCCTCTGCTCAAATGCGTTTATCTTCTGCAGGGGCTGTGTCCGTGTGGGCTGCCATTGCTGACACGTTCGCTCCTGTGCCCCATGGAACTGGGTGGAACGCACGCCGCCGATTTACTTCCGGGTTGCGGTCCACAGGGCGGAAGTGCGGTCGTGATGTCACATCCCGGGCGCCGTTCGGCGCCCGGGATGTGACTCAATAGAGTAAACAGTGGCCTCCATCTTGCTGTAGACACAGATAGAGGTCAAAGTCAGATTGATAGCGTCTGACTTCAACTAAAAAGAGTGGAAATGTTAAAAATGTGTAACTAGATAAATGACAACAATGAATAGTAACAATAAATAGTAGTGAGCAATAGTATGCAATGAAAGCAGGGAAATTTAAGGGGGACCAAGGGAGGGGAGTGGTGGAATCTGGTCTAAAACAATAGTTGGAAATAGCAATGCTCAAAACATGTGTATTTGGAAGCCAGCAGGAGACCCACTTACATAGTATTTAAAATAAATGGTAATAAAATACATATAATACACCTTCTATAAAACGTTATAAATATATGTATACACATATATATAGAAAGTAAAAGCCTTATACACATCCATCACGTATCCATATATGTGCATACGGTGATTATTAAAAAAGACAAATCTTTTTTATATATATAAAAAGCAGTTTTTTGTAGAAATTAGAATCCGTGTATAAGAACAACGGACTGTGTACCTTGCCTGTCTATTCTAAAAAGAGAGAGAGAGGGGAGGGGGGAGGGGGGAGGGAAGGGGGAGGGGAGGATTTTGTTGCTATCACCCCATATAGACATTCCTATAGTGGTTTGTATATTAGAGCGAATAACCCAGAGGTTATTTTAGTATAAATCGGTGAACGAGATATAGTGTGGGAGGGGGGGGGGGGGAGGGGGGAGGGACAATCAACAACACTTAATACCAATATTATTATACTATTTTATGTACTTCTGGATCCTCATTTAGGCCTCCTGGAGTGAGGCAGTATGCTGCAGCTGGGGGAGCATGCCTGCCAGATTGCTGTCCTTTTTGGGCACCCCCTCTGTCCGTGCTCACGTTACTGCCTTCATCTAGCTCAGTATCATCATCAGAGCCTTCTAAACGCTGGGCATCCTCCTGGAGCATGTACCCAACACTGTGGTCAAACAGTTCGAGGGACTCCTCAGGAGGACATGGTGGGGCTAGGGAAGGAGTCACTGATGCCATTGAGCAGAGGGAAGAGGCCGCTTTGGCAGCTGCTTTGCCAGACAAAGTACCCTGAGCATGGGTGAGAGAGGATGAGGAGGATGAGGACGGCTTGGTCATCCACTCGACCAAGTCTTCCACATGTTGCGGCTGAACACGTTCAGCTGCCGAAAAAAAGGCCAAGCGTGTCCCACGGCCATGTGCTGATGAGGATGCACCGTCTCCACGACCAGCACTGTTGCCTCTAGACACAGAGCCTCCTTGCCCTCTTTTATAGGCTTGTGACTGTCTGCCTCTCCTTGTTAGCCTTCCAGACATACTAATGGCCTGTAGCTGCACTAAGCTGGGATATATATATATATATATATATATATATATATATATATATATACTGATACTGCAGCTAGCAAAATCAACTGCCTGCCTGTAGTATGAGAACACCACCAACCTTCTTCAGGTAGCTTTAGCTGAACACTGTGCAGAGGTCGCACTACACTAACATGTAAATAATTTAGCTGCTTGCGGTAGCGATAGGATCAGGAAAACACCACCAACCTTCTACAGGTAGTTTTAGCTGAACACTGTGCAGAGCTCGCAAAAAAACTAACTTGTAGCTTATTTAGCTGCCTGCGGTAGTGATAGGATCAGGAAAACACCACCAACCTTCCACAGGTAGCTTTAGCTGAACACTGTGCAGAGCTCGCAAAAAACTAACTTGTAGCTTATTTAGCTCCCTGTAGTAGTGATAGGATCAGGAAAACACCACCAACCTTCTACAGGTAGCTTTAGCTGAACACTGTGCAGAGGTCGCAAAAAACGAACTTGTAGCTTATTTAGCTGCCTGCGGTAGTGATAGGATCAGGAAAACACAACCAACCTTCTACAGGTAGCTTTAGATGAACACTGTGCAGAGGTCGCACTACACTAACTTGTAGTTTTAGCTAAACACTGTTCAGAGGACACACTACACTAACTTGTAGCTTTAGCTGAACACTGTTCAGAGGACGCACTACATTAACTTGTATCTTTAGCTGAACCCTGTGCACTACACTAACTTGTAGCTTTAGCTGAACACTGTGCAGAGGTCGCACTACACTAACTTGTAGTTTTAGCTGAACACTGTGAGGAGGACGCACTACACTAACTTGTAGCTTTAGCTGAACACTGTGCAGAGGTCGCACTACACTAACTTGTAGTTTTAGCTGAACACTGTGAGGAGGACGCACTACACTAACTTGTAGCTTTAGCTGAACACTGTGCACTACACTAACTTGTAGCTTTAGCTGAACACTGTTCCGAGGAGGCACTACACAAACTTGTAGCTTTAGCTGAACACTGTGCAGAGGTCTCACTAAACTAACTTGTAGCTTTAACTGAACACTATGAGGAGGACGCACTACACTAACTGTAAATAGTCTAGCTGCCTGACTGTGGTACTAATAGGATCAAAAGAACACCAGCAATTTTCTTCAGGTAGCTGTAAATACTGTAATAAGACAAGCCTGCCTGTCAGTAGGAAGATAACAGGAATGGATCTAGCTAACTGGATACAGTGTATATATAGTGTGTATATATATATATATATATATATATATATATATAAATATACAACACCTGGGACAGTGTCATTTAATTTAAGTTAGATAGATTAGGCAGGACAGTCAGTGAGTTAGCTGCACTTACAGTGTATTGTGTATATATATATATATATATATATATATATATACACAATACACTGTAAGTGCAGCTAACTCACTGACTGTCCTGCCTAATCTATCTAACTTAAATTAAATGACACTGTCTCTCTGTCTATCTATCTCTCTCTCAATGCTGGAACACACACAAACACAGGGCCGCCGTGCAGGCGGCCTTATATAGTGTGGGGCGTGTACTAAATCCTCTGAGCCATAATTGGCCAAAGCCTCCTTGGCTTTGGCCAATTACGGCTCTCTGTTCAGACGGCGCTGTGATTGGCCAAGCATGCGGGTCATAGTGCATGCTTGGCCAATCATCAGCCAGCAATGCACTGCGATGCCGCAGTGAATTATGGGCCGTGACGCGCCACACGAATTTGGCGCGAACGGCCCATATCATTCGCAATTCGGCGAACAGGCGAAGAGACGATGAAGTGGATGTAAAAAAAAAAAAAAAATATATATATATATATATATATATATATATATATATATATATATATATATATATTCATATTCATGAAAACCAGTAACATACAGGGAAATGCAGTGCACTGAGACTATTCTTATAAAAGTTATTTTGCCCTGAATGGGTAGCTTCATTAATAAAGGCTCAATTGTAAGGAACAGGGAAACACAAACATGCTATTAGAGGTATTTGTAACGACAACATAAAGAGGACCCCCCAGAAACAATGTCCTTAGGGTGGCCTGTAACGTGTATGTTTTCAGTACAATAGTAAATAACCCAGAAAAAATTAGAAGGTGCGTAACAATATTCATGGATAGAAGCGACAGAAAGTACTGAGAGCGAGAAAAGCGAGAGAACAAAAGAAGGAGAAAAGAAGAAAGAGAGAGAATAAGACCAAAGAGTGAACACAAGTTACTCTGATGTCTGAAAGAAAAAAAAAATACACACAAAAAATTATATTTATTGGCATGAGCTTATTACCCAGTTTATCCAAAGAAGAGTAGTACAACCAGATTTACCAAAGGGTGGTAAATTTCTCCCATTTATCAAGTTCTCTGGCCTGTTGCTCCTCCATAAGCATAATGTTGTTGATTTCATTCACCCACGATGATAAGGATGGAATCAATATGCTCCTCCAGTGTCTAGAAATAAACCGTCTAGCTGTGGAAAGAAAAAGTCTAAGCAGGCTAGCTTTTTGAGATTTTACCATACCGGGAGGATGGATTATAAGGCTATGGAAGGGGAAGGGGTGAGGGGCTCGTCATAAACCTCTGCATATACCTGAAATGTCTGGGACCAGAAAGGGTGGATGTGATCACATCCCCACCAGATGTGTAGATACGTTCTTCTCTCTGAATGACAGCACCAGCATATGTCCGTAGAAGTTGGGAAGATCCGATGAACAGTGAGACCATCTGGACAATAACTTGTAATTTTTCTCCTGGGCATAACCCGAAGTAGAGGATTTATGAATAAAAAGAAATGCAGTGTGCCAATCTTCGGCGGATATCTCAAACCCCAACTCCCTAGACCATTTTGATCCTTTTTAAATATAGGCACCACATTGGCCTTCCACCAATTAAGAGTCCCTAATAATTAGAAACAATGGCTTGGAAATGACAGAGCTCAATTCTTTTAGGATCAGTGGGTGTATGCCATCTGATCTAGGTGCTTTATTCCCCTTTATTCTGTCTAAATATTTCTGGACCATATCAATTTTGAGCCATTATGGAACATTTGGGGCTGTGTCAACACCATCCCCATTATGGACATGAGCTCCCCCATGCTCCTTTGTATACACAGAGCTAAAGAAGGCATTTAATAAATGTGTGTTCTTTTTGTCCCCAGTCACCCCCCCCAGATTATTTTGTAAAGGCCTACATGCTCAGACCTGACCTTTTTGCTATTAATATAGTTGAAAAATTTTTTGGTGTTTGTCCTACTATCTTTCGCTCATTTTGAATTTTTGTAGCCTTAATTTCCTTTTTACATATTCTCTTATATTCTTTGTAACATTTAAAACGGAATTAAACCCATCCATAAAACAGTTTAATTTCCAGCACGTGCCAGTAACGTAACACTTCCATTGGTTATGCTCTCAACCAAACTGTCAAACCATCCAATGGCTGATGTCATAACTGATCACATTGCAACATTATGGCAGTTGTAGATTAAACAGAGGCAAAGATGGCAGCTTCCTTGGCTGAAAACGATGGGGGGTTTACTTATACTTTAAACTATAATAGTGTCCTTTCATATTTATATTTTTTAAAAGCTCTATTTTTTTATTATTTATAGCTTTTTTAACTTTGGTCGTGAGCCACATAGGTTTTATTTTTAGCCTTTATTTAGGTTTTATAGGTTTTATTTTAAACTTGTTGCCAATGGGAATATATTTTGCAGTGTGTTCATGTACAGTCATTTTAAAGAATTCCCATTTCTGTTCTGTGTACGGTACTTCAATGCCAATATACCCTCCCAATCTAAGACTTGGAGAGCAGCCCTCATCCATGGAAATTTGCTCTCTTAAAGTTAAGTGTTTTTTGTCCTTTTTTTAATACAAATAGAGCTTTCTTTTGGTGGTATTTGATCACCTCTGGGTTTTTTATTTTTTGCGCTATAAATGAAAAAAGACCGAAAATTTTGAAAAAAAAAACACATTTTTCTTAGTTTCTGTTATAAAATTTTGCAAATTATACATTTTTCTTCATAAATTTTGGCCACAATTTATACTGCTACATATCTTTGGTAAAAATAACCCAAATTAGTTAATATTATTTGGTCCGTGTGAAAGTTAGAGAGTCTACAAGCTGTGGTGCAAATCATAAAAAAATGATCACACCTGATGTACTTGTGGCGTATCTCATTTCTTGCGATCCGAACAAGCCAGGAAAGTACAAATATCCCACAAATGACCCCTTTTTTGAAAGTAGACATTCCAAGGTATTTAGTAAGATGCATGGTGAGGTTTTTGATGTTGTCATTTTTTCCCACAATTCTTTGCAAAATGAAGATTTTTTTTATTTTTTATTTTTTTCCCCACAAAATTGTCATTGTAATAGGTTATTTCTCTCACATGGCATGTATATACCACAAATAATACCCCAAAATACATTCTGCTACACCTCCTGAGTATTACGCTACCACATGTGTGGGACTTTTTCACAGCCTAGCCACATAGAGAGGCCCAACATGCAGGGAGTCCCATCACGTGTTCTAGGCACTGATACGTGATACGTAGATACGTAGATACGTGGCACTGATGACACTGATGTGACACTGATGACAGATGGCACTGATACGTGGCACTGATGACACTGATGTGGCACTGATGACAGATGGCACTAATACGTAGCACTGATGACAGATGGCACTAATAGGTGGCACTGATGACAGATGGCAATAATACATGGCACTGACAGATGGCACTAATACGTGGCACTGATGACACATGACACTGATGACAGGTGGCACTTATATGTGGCACTGATGACAGATGGTACTAATACGTGGCACTAATGACAGATGGCACTAATACGTGGCACTGATGACAGATGGCACTAATACGTGGCACTGATGACACGTGACACTGATGACAGATGGCACTGATACGTGGCACTGATGATACGTGACACTGATGACAGATGCCACTGATACGTGGCACTGCTGACACGTGACACTGATAACAGATGGCACGTGATACTGACAGGTGGCACTGTTGACAGATGGCACTAATATGTGGCACTGATGACAGATGGCACTAATATGTGGCACTGATGACAGATGGCACTGATGACAGATGACAGTGGGGACAGATGGCAGTGGTGACAGATGGCAGTGGGGACAGATGGCAGTGGGGACAGATGACAGTGGGGACAAATGGCACTGACAGGTACTGTGTTCACTTTTTTTCCGTTTTTTTTTTTCTGACACTCAAGCTGCAGCGGTTCGTCTCCCTCCTCACACGCTGTCTCTGTGTGAGGAGGGAGAGCTGGCAATGAAAGATGGTCTCATATGTTTACATATGAGATCATCTCTCATTGGCACCGCCGATCGCACTGTAAATGGCCGCTGTGATTGACCGTTTACGGTGATCTGTGACTGGCTGTGTCCAAGGGACACAGCCAGCACAGAACTTCCCCGATGCGTGCCCACAGGAGTGCGCATCGTGGAAGTAAACAGCAGGACGTCCAGGGAAGGCCTCCCGGCAGTTAGCGTCCGTGCTGCAGCCGTCTTTCGGCTATAGCGCGGGTGCGAAGTGGTTAAATGAAATCATGTTATGGTTACTGATACCCAGATGTTCTTTTATATCAATATTAGTAATAAGCTCTGCATGGTTTGAGATTACCAGGTCCAGCAGAGCATCATTTCTAGTCAGGGCCTCTATGAACTGGACCATAAAATTGTCATGTAATAGTTTTATACATTTTTGCCCTTTAAATGTTCCTGCAGTGCCATTTCTCCAGTCAATTTCCGGGTAGTTAAAATCTCCTATTATTATCACCATCCCAGCCCTTGCACTCCTTTCTGTCTGGGCAAGGAGCTGAGTCTCCACCTCCTCATTAACTGCAATGATTACCTATGTAGTATGCACACCCATGTGCAGTTCCACCCATAATTCTTCAGCCTCATCACACTCTCCATCAACTAGGTCCTTTTTCACACTCACTTTGAGATTACTTTGAGATCATTTCTCACATAGAGACACCACCTTTTTACCCTGTCTCTCTGAAAAAGAGCATAGCCAGGAATATTTATAGCCCAGTCATTTGAAGAATGAAGCCAAGATTCAGCAATACCAGTTAAAGTATAGTTGTCTTCCTGCATCAAAACTTTCAACTCACCTATTTTGCTTGGCAGACTTCTGCCATTGATGAACAAATACTTTAATATGTTGTCACATTTTGCACACTTTGTGCACAAATGTTTTATTTTAGTACAAATAGTACCATTTCCAATGGTTGTTTGTAACATGAGAATCTTCTTATCACCTGCCAAAGCCCTTCTCTCATCTTTCCCCATTCCACCCACCAATAGGGACTGACCCCTGTCTGACCTGTCTGCCCCCCTCAAACCTAGTTTAAATACTCCTTCAGTCTTCCCATAAACCTCTCCCCCCGCACAGCAGACCCCCTTCCATTTAGGTGCAGCCCATCTGTAGCATAAAGGTTGTATTTGAATAAAAAGTCAGCCCAGTGTTCTCTAATCTTCCCCTGTATTTCCTGTGTTGTGCATGGCACAGGCAATATTTCAGAGAAAATCATCTAGGAGGTCCTTCTCTTGCAGCCTAGTTCTTTAAATTGATTCTTAAGGAGTCTCTACCTTTCATGTATTCTGTCATTGATTCCAATATGTACCAAGACAGCGGGGTCTGCCCAGCCCCTCCAACAAATTATTCTAGCTGTCTTCTGATTATAGAATCCCCTATTACCACCAACTGTCTAGGCCTTCCTGCACCACCCTCAGTACCCATACTAGATGGGCTGCTCTGTCAGCTGTTAGGGTTAGCAGTGACATCCAGGCCTGCCACCTCTGAGCTTGCCGCCCCCTTTTCTTTAGCCTCCCTGGTGGTTTTCCCGAGTGTGGCTCGGGGTTAAATTTCAGCACCATTAGCGGTAACCCCGAGCCACACTCGGGATTACATCTCAGGATCCTGGTGCAGTATACTTACCTTGTCCTCAGGATCCTGCTATGTCCCCCCGCTGTGTCTGCAGGCTCTGTCCTCCGCCCTGATGTCCACTGTGCCGGGCTCCATTCCCTGTGAGCGTCACGATGCATGGGGGCGGAGCTTGGCGGCATATTCAGAAAAGTGAAAATTCATAACACATACAGTACACTGTAATCTTATAGATTACATTACTATATGAAATCATTTCACATCCCCTTTGTCCCTAGTGCTTTGTCCAATGCCCTGCATGCAGTTTTATATGATATATACTCTACTTTCTGCCTGGAAACTGGTGAATGTCCATAGCAACCAAAAAGTGTCAAAAGTGGTTTTAGACCAGCTAGAAAACAGCGATAGTAAATTAGAACACTTGCAGAATTGAGTGATAGTGAATCGTGGGGAAATTTATTTTTTTATTATTATATTATTATTTTTTATAATTATTTATAGTTATTTATTATAATTTATGATTTTGTGTTTCAAACTTCATCATACCCGGGATATCTACTAGACTCTTGGTGGACAGATTTACCTGTGTTATTGCTAAGAATTACAGGCCTACAAAATAAAACGCCAAATTTCTATGCAAAATAATTGTACCGCTTTGAGACGCAAAAATCTGAAATAATCATACCACCAGGGAGGTTAATATGCTTCAAGAAAATGATTTTACAGGTAAGGGAAAAATCCAAAGGTTTACTTTTGTTTTATCTCTACACGTTCACCACAGTCACACTTTTCCCCTCTTTTAGCCTTTTGAAGTGCATAGCCCCTTCATTCCAACAGTTTTATTCCACCCATGTAGATACCAGTCCATTGACTTGTTATCCCCCCCCCCCAGTCGCCATGGGGGACCCTTTGGTGACATCCTGTGCATGCCGGGTGCTCGTAAGAAACTCTGCTCTTTCCCCATGTATATTCTGTACTGATATGATTATATGTATTGCTGTTATTATTTGGCCAGTTGTATTGTTATTGATCATTTATCAATCAAATTACAGATATTCTCCTGACGAAGCAACATTTGACCGCAAAAGTAGTTGAGATGTTATCCGTGATCAACTATCCCACTGTGATCCTCCCCACTTGGGGACCATTATTTTGGTGATACACATTGATTGTTACCATGCTTTTTGGTTATTTGCCATGTTATACTAAATATGTATTAATAAACTTTTATATATTTTTCGACATATTTGTTTATATCTACTCTGGTTTCACTTGTACCAAAATAGTCCAATTTCCCCTGTTCTCCAAGGTAGCTTGGTTGGGGACCAAGCTCCCGCTCTATATATTTCTAAGTTCCTGGATGATCGTACAAATTTCTATATATTCATTATTATTGTTACTGTTATGGAGGCTATACCTATTTCTCTATATTAATTAGGTGGATAACACACCTGGCTTGCTATAGGACACACTTATGGGGAGCTCTATAGGTGGTCCTTTTTGTTCCCCCTTTTTTGCCCCCATCTCGCCCTATAGCACCCCTAAAAAAAAAAAAAACATTTCTCCCTTTTTGGGGGGGGGGGCTCTCTTTCTATATTTTATAGTAACGTATACCTTTATTCTGTACTTGGCCCTTGAAGCAACTACCCACCATGGATGTTCTGGGTACGGCCTGGACAGGCTTTATGACTAACATTCAAACAAACTGTTTAACTAAGAACATCAAATCAGATGAGGAGATTAAAATCTTTCTTGTTTAACCTTCTTAAACGGAAATCACATTTACACTGGCACACAGAATATTTCAAACAATACATTAGGGAAGATACATGTCCTTTGGGATTAAGAATTCAATTGTTTCCTACCATTAAAGATCCCTCCCCCACTTTCAAAATCTCTTGGGAAAAAACACTGACTCAATGTAGTTTGGAATTAATGAAAACCTTGACTACCCAATATGCTCTGGATATGATCTCACTGGACAGTGAAATTGACAGACTCAATACACAATACCAACACCTCTTGGATGCTCCAGCTTTCTCCGCTAAGTGGAAGGAAGTTAAGGAGCGCCTTGAAGGGGATGAATAAAAAATGATCATTAAAAAACAGGCTAAATTTGCCAAGGATAAGCGTGCCTTCTCTGAAGGTTTTGCTTAAAAATGGTCAGAGAGATCGATGGGTAGGAGAGGGGCCCCAAGTGGAACCCAATCACGTAACTCAGTGACTGATCAATCAGAATCTGATTCATCACTAGGGATGAGCTTCGAGTTCAAGTCAAACTCATGTTCGACTCGAACATTGGCTGTTCGCAAGTTCGCCGAACAGCGAAAAATTTGGGGTGTTCGCGGCAAATTCGAATGCCGCGGAACAACCTTTAAAAGTCTATGGGAGAAATCAAAAGTGCTAATTGTAAAGGCTTATATGCAAGTTATTGTCATAAAAAGTGTTTGGGGACCCGGGTCCTGCCCCAGGGGACATGGATCAATGCAAAAAAAAGTTTTAAAAAGGGACGTTTTTTCAGGAGCAGTGATTTTAATGATGCTTAAAGTCAAACAATAAAAGTGTAATATCCCTTTAAATTTCGTACCTGGGGGGTGTTTATAGTATGCCTGTAAAGGGGCGCATGTTTCCCGTGTTTAGAACAGTCTGACAGCAAAATGACATTTCAAAGGAAAAAAGCCATTTAAAACTACTTGCGGCTATTGCATTACCGGTCCGACAATACACATAAAAGTTCATTGATAAAAACGGCATGGGAATTCCCCACAGGGGAACCCCGAACCAAAATAAAAAAAAAAAATGACGTGGGGGTCCCCCTAAATTCCATACCAGGCCCTTCAGGTCTGGTATGGATTTTAAGGGGAACCCCGCGCCAAAAAAAACCCCAAAAAAACGGCATGGGGTCCCCCCTAGATTCCATACCAGACCCTTATCTGAGCACGCAACCTGGCAGGCCACAGGAAAAGGGGGGGACGAGAGAGCGCCCCCCCTGAACCGTACCAGGCCACATGCCCTCAACATAGGGAGGGTGCTTTGGGGTAGCCCCCCAAAACACCTTGTCCCCATGTTGATGAGGACAAGGGCCTCATCCCCACAACCCTGGCCGGTGGTTGTGGGGGTCTGCAGGCAGGGGGCTTATCGGAATCTGGAAGCCCCCTTTAACAAGGGGACCCCCAGATCCCGCCCCCCCTGTGTGAAATGGTAAGGGGGTACAAAAGTACCCCTACCATTTCACTAAAAAACTGTCAAAAATGTTAAAAATGACAAGAGACAGTTTTTGACAATTCCTTTATTTAAATGCTTCTTCTTTCCTCTATCTTCTATCTTCCTTCATCTTCTTCTGGTTCTTCTGGCTCTTCTGGTTCTTCCTCTGGCGTTCTCGTCCAGCATCTCCTCTGCGGCGTCTTCTATCTTCTTTTCCTCGGGCCGCTCCGCACCCATGGCATGGGGGAGGCTCCCGCTCTTCTCTTCATCTTCTTCTTTTCTTCTCTTCCTCTCTTCTTCTCTTCTTCATCTTCTTCTCCGGGCCGCTCCGCATCCATGCTGGCATGGAGGGAGGCTCCCGCTGTGTGATGGCGTCTCCTCTTCTGACGGTTCTTAAATAACGGGGGTGGGGCCACCCGGTGACTCCGCCCCCCTCTGATGCACGGGACATGACGGGACTTCCCTGTGGCATTCCCCGTGACGTCACAGGGAAGTCCCATCAAGTCACCGTGCGTCAGAGGAGGCGGGATCACCGGGTGGCCCCGCCCCCGTTATTTAAGAACCGTCAGACGAGGAGACGCCGTCACACAGCGGGGGCCTCCCTCCATGCCAGCATGGGTGCGGAGCGGCCCGGAGAAGAAAATGAAGAAGAGAAGAAGATGAAGCAGAGAAGAAGATGAAGAAGATGAAGAAGAGAAGAAGATGAAAAAGAGAAAAGATGAGAAAAAAAGGAGAAGAAGTTAGAAGACGCCGCGGAGGAGATGCTGGACGAGAACGCCGGAGGAAGAACCAGAAGAGCCAGAAGAACCAGAAGAAAAAGATGAAGGAAGATAGAAGAAAGAAGAAAGAAGAAGCATTTAAATAAAGGAAAACTGTCTCTTGTCATTTTTAACATTTTTGACAGTTTTTTAGTGAAATGGTAGGGGTACTTTTGTATGGAATTTAGGGGGACCCCCACGTCATTTTTTTTTTTAATTTTGGCCGGGGTTCCCCTTAATATCCATACCAGACCTGAAGGGCCTGGTATGGAATTTAGGGGGACCCCCACATCATTTTTTTTTCAAATTTTGGTTCGGGGTTCCCCTGTGGGGAATTCCCATGCCGTTTTTATCAATGAACTTCTATGTGTATTGTCAGACCGGCAATGCAATAGCCGCGAGTAGTTTTAAATGGCCTTTTTCCTTTGAAATGTCATTTTGCTGTCAGACTGTTCTAAACACAGGAAACATGCGCCCCTTTACAGGCATACTATAGACACCCCCCAGCTATGAAATTTAAAGGGATATTACACTTTTATTGTTTGACTTTAAGCATTATTAAAATCACTGCTCCTGAAAAAACTTCCGTTTTTAAAACTTTGTTTGCATTGATCCATGTCCCCTGGGGCAGGACCCAGGTCCCCAAACACTTTTTATGACAATAACTTGCATATAAGCCTTTAAAATTAGCACTTTTGATTATTCATGTTCGTGTCCCAAAAACTTTAACGGTGTTCGCACGAATTTTTTTCCTGTTCGCATGTTCTAGTGCAAACCGAACAGGGGGGTGTTCGGCTCATCCCTATTCATCACTTTCTTCCTCTATCTCTCACCCCATAGGTTCTCATCTCACAGACCCTTCCACTTCCAATTCAACATGGAAATGCTCTCGCTATAGTGGTGGCACTTCCCCAGCAGCACCTAAGAAGGGTAAAAGGCTTCTTCTAAACATCAATCAGCACATACATCAGGTGATCCCTCACCACCGGCTAATCAGACTGCCAGTGTGACAACCCCTTCTACCCTCCACAACTTAATCCCTAAAGTTTTGGGGTCAGCTTTGATTAATCCAAAAAAGGCACTAATAGATATTGATTTTTTAGACCTGACTTCACCAGATCTGAAAAAACAACAAACCAAAATAGACACTTTTGTTCGAAAACCTCCACTCACGCCCCTACCCAGCACTTCCACGATACACCCCAACTAAATATGATAAATTTCACCTCTGATGAACTATCAGTGTTGCAATTTGGCCTGGGCTTTTGCCTCCTTGATTCTTTACACATCTGAAACTAACAAAGATTTATATCTTTTTGCACGTAACTTAACATTCAAATTCATCTTTGATAAGGATCGCCAAAATACCAATCTTGAACGTGAACTTACTGAACGCACACGACCCTTTACGATGGAGGAATTTCGTGCACTACGCAATCTGATGCTTTTGTACAATGAAAGTGCCACTGGGGACCCACCGGGCTCACAACAGGGCCCTTTGGAGGACCTCAGTGACACCATTGCCAACTTGGTTGGCTCATCCGCAAAGCAACCTACTGTTTTCAATAAATTCAAACCTAAATCACGCAACTTCCCAGATTTAATGACTGTCCCAGCTATTTGGGCCTTCCTCCATCAATCTATCAAGGACCTTAAGCAGAATAAATGGCAGGACTTTCCATCTAACTTTACTCCAAATCAAATACTAGCACTTAGACATCTACAGAAACGTAATGACACTATTATTAAACCATCCGATAAGGGTGGGAATATTGTGGTCATGTCTCATATACAGTACCAGACTATGTGTCGCGAAGTTTTAAATAACTTCACATGGTACAAACCTATCCCACCCACCAACATTACTTTTTTCATCAATGAGTATCGAGAATTGTGCACTGGGGCCTTTTGGCAAGCTCTTCTAGAGAGGGACACTCTCAATTATTTGATCACCAAGCATCCACAAACCCCTACTTTTTACACGTTGCCAAAGACAAATAAAAACCTCCTTCAACCTTCAGGAAGGCCTCTTGTGTCAGGCACTGGTTCATTAACGGACAATGCTAGCAAATTTGTTGACAGCTTTTTGATGCCACATGTTTTGAGCCTACCATCCTATATTTGTGATACAACAAACTTCTGAGACATATCAAGGGTATTCAGGTCCCTCGAGACTCCCTTCTCTTGGCTATAGATGTTGAGGCCTTATACTCGAGCATCCCCCACGAGAATTGAGTCTTGATGGCTAAATCCTTTCTTATGGAACAGGAACGTATGTCTTGGCCCCTGAATGAATTTATTCTACAGCTACTATCATTCATTCTTACACAAAACTTCTTTATCTTTGAGGACCAATACTTCTTACAGGCCCAGGGCGTGGCCATGGTCACTTCTTGCACCCCGTCTTATGCCAATTTATATCTTGGCGGCTGGGAAAGAAGTATTTTTTCCAATGATCAATATACTACCTTTATGCAGTTCGTGCTATGTTGGTATAGATTCATAGATGATTTATTTGTAGTGTGGACTGGTTCTTTAGCCCAGCTAAACAATTTCATTCAGATACTGAATGTCAACTCTATGAATCTACACTTTACCTTTAACTTTGATGATACACAGGTCCCTTTTCTGGACCTGTTAATCATCAAGAATTCCGATTGAACTCTAGGTACTGATCTTTACCGTAAGCCTACAGTGGGGAACACCCTGCTGCATGCCTCAAGTCCTCACCCAAAACCTCTTATGCGCAGTATCCCTTATGCGCAGTACTTACGACTGCGCAGGAACTGCACACGAGATGAAGACTTTTACATTCAGGCTCTACGTGAATGGCTGCTTAATAGAGGTTACTCCCGGACCAATTTGAGGAAGGCATTCAATAAGGCACTTGCATGCACTAGAACATCTCTGCTATATGCCCCCCCCACATACCAAATGTACCAACACTGTGAAGATCATCACCAAATTTTCTGCACATCATGATAAGCTCCGTAACATCCTTTCCAAACATTGGCATCTTTTAACAGACCATCACATTTTAAATAAACATCTTCATAGCACTCCGGAACTGGTGTTCTGAAGAGTAAATTCCTTAAAGGATCGCCTAACTAGTAGCCATTATCGATCTGATACTGGCCGCCTCTCAGGGTTAAGGGGCACCTCACAATGTGGGCAATGTTTTTGCTGCCCTTGGATTCTTACTGGCACTACCTATAGACTTCCCAATGGGGAACTATTTACCCCCCATGCCTCAGCTCATTGTGGCACAACTGGTGTTATCTACTTAATGCTCTGCGACTGCAGAGCCTTTTATGTAGGAAAGACCATTAGGGAATGCAGACAGAGAATTGGACACCACCTTTATTGCTCAACTAATGGTAAACTTACCACTGTTGGCTGCCATATAGGCCTTTACCATAGATTTAATCCATTAGCTGTCGAATTCTTGGCTTTGGAGGTGGTGCCCCTTGATTCCAGAGGGGGCGACTGCAACAAGGTGCTCTTGCAGTCCCTCTGGATCGAGAGGCTCAATGCCACCATTCCTTCTGGCCTGAATGAGGTTAACTTGTTCAGGCCTTTTCTGTAAAAACCCTTGCTATGTTTGGTTGCCCCTTGGGACCTTGGTGATATATTATGCATGTGTACATATTTATACAGTTCTATATATATGTACACAGACCCCTCCCTTCTGGGTGACCATCTGATTTGGTTAGCCCTGCCTCTGCTTATTCCTGTTGTTCCTGTTTTATCTATATACCTCTACATATTCTCCTTGTTTTTGTTTCCGCTGATGTCCCCCTGCCAGGTCTTTGATTTCCTTTTATGTTTGTCTATGCTTTTGCCGATATTACCAGTTAGCCTGAGGCCCCACATACCTATGGACCTCCAATCTTGGTCATTATAAGTTGTTTTGGCATCCAATGGTATTGGTATGGTACCTGTACAAAGTATTGTATATATATTTACTTTATATATTTTTTATTTGCAGTCTAGATGTACTTTTATTGTATATTATCATTGTCTATATGTTTTTGCACACATTGTTAACTGAGCTCAGTTGCGTGCCTTCCCCTGTGGCATGCCTGGCTGCTTCACCGCCTCCTGATTTGTCCCTATGCGGCGGCTAGGTGAGTTCCATGGTGGATGGACAAGTCACGTCTGCATGTGACTGCCCTTCTTCCACTTGTGCACGTCCTGGCATGGGCACACGCCCTTTAGCCATAGGACAAGCACAAATGCACAATGCGGGAATTCTGACCCAGCGACGTCATACACCTGCGACAGCCAGCGTCTGTTACGTTGCTGGGTTGGGGGATATATAAGCCTGCTTGTCAGTGCAATGGACGCCAGGTCCGGGATTCATGTACCATAGCACTACCATGAGTAAGTACATCATATTGACCTAAGCTCCCACTGAAACTTTTTGCTGCTTTTTGTTGAGTTCAATACATGGCTATTTAACTTACCCATGGTTATTGTTCCATCTTTTCCACAGGCTGTTCTTATTGGGCAGTGTGTGCTTTTCTGCACCCCCATTTCTTGCCTTTTTTTACCCTTTATCCTGTAGCAGTGCAAATCTTTGCTGGGTATGGTTACCCCCAGTCCCAGCTGGTCTTTACTGGGTATGGTTACCCCCAGTCTCAGCTGGTCTTTACTTCCCGGGACCCCTTAATCTTCCGTATCTCCGTACAAGGTATACACCATGCCTCCTTCGTTCCCCTTCCTTCACTATCCTTCTCCCCCCCCTTTTCCCACTGTCTTCCCTTTTCCCCCACACTTTAAATCTTCCTGTTTCCTTCCCTTCACCTCCCACACACAATCTAACCCACCACCCAATTCCTCCCCCCCACCCTTTCCACCTCCCTCCCCCCCATTCCCACTCACCCCCAGTCCTCTCCCTCCCTCCTCCTTTTTTCCTTAGCCTTTCTTTTCCCCTTTTCTCCCCCCCCCTTTTCCTTCCCTTCCCCCATTCCCTTCCCCCCTCCCACCTCATTTCCCATCTACCCCTTCCCGTCCTGTGCTCTGTCCATGCTGGGTGCTGGTAAGAAATTCTGCTATTTTCCCATGTATATTCTGTACTGATATGATTATATGTATTGCTGTTATTATTTGGTCAATTGTATTGTTATTGATCATTTACCAATCAAATACAGATATTCTCCTGACGAAGCGGCATTTGACCGCAAAACTAGTTGAGATATTATCCGTGATCAACTATCCCACTGTAATCTTCCCCGCTTGGGGACCATTTATTTGGTGAGACACATGGATTGTCACTGTGCTTTTAATCTGTTTTTGGTTATTTGCCATGTCTTACTAAATATGTGTTAATAAACTTTTATACATTTTTCTACATATTTGTTTATATCTACTCCAAGTTTCACTTGGTTGGGGGCCAAGCTCCCACTCTATATATTTCTAAGTTCCCGGATGATGGTACAAATTTCTATATTTTCTTTATTATTTTTACTGTTATGGAGGCTATACCTATATCCCTGGAGATACGGGGGGTTATTTACTAAAGCTAGAGAGTGCAAAATCAGTCACACTTATGTATAGAAGCCAATCAGCTTCTAGGTGTTATTGCCAAAGCTTAATTGAACAAGCTGAGGTTAGAAGCTGATTGGTTTCTCTGCAGAACTGTGACTAATTTTGCACTCTCTAGCTTTAGTAAATAAACCCCACTGTATCTTTATTAAAGTGTTTGTTACACCGACATTTCATATTCCTGATATGTGCCTGCTCTACCATGCACTTGTATGAAAAAGTATCCTGTTCTATTTGTATCGCTTCCTTTGTGTGAAATCCCTGTTGTTCCTGCCAGTCCCTTTGCTTTCCTTTAGAAAACTGACCATGCTAAGCAGGAGAGGACAGTGTGGTAAGTTCTTTAGCTGTGCTGGGAACTCAGCCTGCTCTCCTCCAAAGATCAGACTTGTCCTGACATGCCCACATGCACAACCTTTCACTGGGAAGCTCAGTGTACTGTTGCTGCTCCTCCCCCCAGATCTTATGCAGCTGAAAAAAGAAGGAGTGTGATCACTTATAAAAAGGGGAAAAAAGGTATTGATAATGTTTTTTTAATATCTATACAAAAATGTTTTGCCTTTCATTTCTATTTTAAGCGGAATGTATTATTTGACAAGGTGTTGAACAAGGTTTACAATCACTTTAAATACTATATATACCCAGATATATGGACACAATTCCACTAAGACTCCTGTCCGGTCCTTTGTTGTTATTGGTTGTATGTGCTATTATTAGCCTTTTATTAAGTAAAGCTTGTATTGTTTTCATACTGGTGTGTATCTATATACTTATAGTTAATGTTATATGTTGGATGCAGTAGTTGCTCTTCCCCCAATTACATTGATTAGATTACTGATTCATTTCTCAGGCAGAGAATCCCCCAGTGCACAAATGCGCTGACCGGGGTGGAGACACCAGCAACTTTATTATCAAGTGCACTCTTCAAGCTAACTAGTTTGATAAAAAGCTGTGCAATCAGTGGTGGCCCATCCATTAGGTCGCCCCCCCCCCCCAATCCATGCGTCCGGGCCCCTGATTCACATACAGGGCTCCAAATGCATGGATTCCAATTAGTGGGGGGGGGGGGGGGTGTTTTTTTTAAGCATGTGATTAGAGCCAGAGGCTCTAATAGGCTTCAAAAAAGGGTGGTCTTGGGGGCAGTGGCATCTCTGGCGTTCATATTTAGGGGGGGCACATGGGGGACAGGGACAAAAGTAGGGGGGGCTACAAATGCAAACAAAAAGGCATTGCCTTTTTTGTAAAAAAAAAAAAAATTGGGGGGGCACATGATGGGGCACAGCATAATCTTGGGGGGGCCCCTCTGGCCCCCCTAGTGATGCCATTGCTTGGGGGGCAGAGCACTGCGCTCCGAGCCCACCCAGTTGTGTGACAATAGCGAATGAATATTTGCTATTTTCACACTGAATCGCCTCTCTGCCAATCAGAAAGTCATTAGACCCGTTTCCTGTTTTGCTATCCTATTGGCTGCCTAGGAGGAGGAGGTGAGAGGAGAGCATGGGGGGAGGAGAAGATCAACTGACCTACCAGGCACCACTGTGACCATGGATGGCTCATTTGCAGCAGCTCAGCCATCTGGCACTCGCCGGCTCAGACGGGGGAGGGAGGGGAGATCAGAGTGTTATCCTGGGCAAGTAAGGAGGCCATCTGTCTCGCACGCAGGGGGTGTTGTAATGGCTTTGTCTCCCACCGGGGGTGAGGGTGGGCTGGCGTTGGTTTGCAATCTACCACCACTGTCTGCAATCTACCTCAAAAAGCCCACATTAGCAAAGTTTGGTTTAGGAGGTATCCTATCATTCTTATATGAGAAACGTGCACGTTTGCAGCAACTGCATTACAATATCATGAAATCAATCAAGTTATTAATTGTCTGCTTGGATAAACTTAAAAACTTAAATATGCGGGCAGATAATAAAAGGATAACATTATTTGCGGGCAGATAATAAAAGGATGACATTATTTGCGGGCAGATAATAAAAGGATAACGCAGGGCCTCTGCCCAACATGAAGGGATCTAAATCCTGGACCTACAGCCTTACCACAAAAAAAAAAAAAAAAAAAAAACAGAGCTCCTTACAGTTAGGATTACTCCCAGAACCATCACAGGATGTGCCTCTTGAACTGACTGATTCCTAAATCATTGGATAACTACAGATTTGCTGCTGATCTGCCATTCTTATCACAGCTATTTGAAAAAAAAGTTGCTAACCAGCTGCTTCCTCCATTCCCCCGAAAATGCCTAGAGATTTCCAGAATCAAACGAAAATAATACGATGGTTTCACAAGCTGCTCCATCTTCTAATCTAAAATAAGCATCATCGAATCTCTAAAATCTCATGTAAGCCTTAGCATGTTATTGCAATTTCGAAAGTTGTTTTTAACCACTTCAGCCCCTGAAGGATTTACCCCCATTCCTGACCAGAGCACTTTTTGCAATTGAGTACTGTGTCGCTTTAACTGACAATTGCGCAGTCATGCGACATTGCACCCCAGCAAAATTGACATCCTTTTTTTCCCACAAATAGAGCTTTCTTTTGGTGGTATTTGATCACCTCTGCGGTTTTTATTTTTTGCACTATAAACAAAAAAAAGAGCGACAATTTTATATAAAAAGAAATATTTTTTACTTTTTGCTATAATAAATATCCCCCAAAAATATATATAAAAAACTCATTTTTTTTCTCAGTTCAGGCCGATATGTATTCTTCTACAAATTTGTGGTAAAAAAATTTGCAATAAGCATATATTGATTGGTTTGCGCAAAAGTTATAGCGTGTACAAAATAGGGGATAGATTTATAGCATATTTATTATATCTTTTTTTTTTTTGTTCAATAAGTTTTTATTGAAAATATAGAAAATTAACATACTGTCAACAAGTGCAATATTAACATCAGCAATGATAATTAACATAGATTGACCTCTTGGTACATATATATGGGCGGCGCAGTGGTGTAGTGGTAGCACTCTTGCCTAGCAGTAAGAAGGGTCACTGGTTTGAATCCCAACCACGACACTACCTGCTTGGAGTTTGCATGTTCTCCCTGTGCCTGCGTGGGTTTCCTCCGGGTACTCCAGTTTCCTCCCACACTCCGAAGACATGCTGGTAGGTTAATTGGATCCTGTCTAAATTGTCCCTAGTATGTATGAATGTGAGTTAGGGACCTTAGATTGTAAGCTCCTTGAGGGTAGGGACTGATGTGAATGTACAATGTATATGTAAAAGCGCTGCGTAAATTGACAGCACTATATAAGTACCTGAAATAATAAATATATCAGGTTCTGGACCCATTACCACTATGTTGACCATAAAAAGCAATTAGTAGGTGGGTAATGGACAACTAACCTATCTTGCGTTTGGCATATGGGGTATTCCCCTGTCTCTGTAAACTAGAACGCATTCAAAAAGTCACCGTTCATGAAGTCCAGGTGCTTCCATTATCTATTTCCTAAATGTCGTGCTTTAATCACCAATAACAGATGAACCAGACAAAAAAAAAAAGGAAACCTTAGAGAATAGAAAAAGAAGTGAAAAGGTAGAAAGGTAGTGGGGGAAGAGAAAGGGGGGGGAGGGAAGGTTGCCAGCCATTGCAGTATATATGTTATTTAAGGTTCACACAGACCCTATAGTTAAAGTGTTTGTTCTATTATTCCATCTATGAAGCATCTCTATTTTCCATAATCTCAGCGTACAAGGATGAATATTTTTTTTTTTTTTTTTTAACAGAAAATTTTTATTAAACAAATCAGCATTACAATACACAAGAAATTTAGTACAATTGTTGTGATGATAACAATGACAGTAACAAAAATCAATCATCAGGCGATAGCCACCATTTATCAAGTATTCCAGCTATGTAGATGTCAGAAGTTTCACTTAACAATACTCCTACAGCATAACAATCTTTAGACCCTTAGATAATGTAAAATAGATAACCAATATTCAATATTCAATCAAGCCCGGTGGGGGGGGGGAAGGAAGGGGGGCGGGGAAGAAGAAGGGGGGGGGGAAGAAGAAGGGGGGGGGAGGGATGGGAAGGAGGGGGACAATGGGGGAATGGGGATAGGAAGAATAGACCTGAAATGTAGGATGTCCTCTGCTGTACTTCACATCCTAATTATGGGGTAGGGGGTTCAGGGTCTCCAGAGGCATCCACCCAGGAGGACCAAATTTTATCGAACTTCCCCGGACATTGCCTACTTTCATACGTCAATCTATATAGGGGGAGTACCATATTCACCGACCTTCTCCACGAGGCCAGGGTAGGAGGCTCTACCAGTCTCCATTGCAGTAGAATTTCCCGCCTAGCGTAGTACAATGTGAAGGTTAGACAGAGTTTACTATACCTATCGCCGTCAACATCCTCCAGATGACTAAGCAACAGTAATTGGGGATCCACCGGTAAGTTTGAGCCCATGACTTTGCTCAGTGTGGAGGCAACTGCCGACCAAAAGGGTCGGATCTTGGGACAAGACCAGACCATGTGCCAGAACGTGCCCACCTCCTGCCTGCATCTCTGACAGTTGGGATCTCTTTGATGGTAAATGCGCGCCAGTCTCTGTGGGGTGAAATACGCTCTGTGTAGGAACTTAAATTGTATGAACCTGTCTTTTGCAGCGATCATGGAGGGAATGTAGGAAATTAAACACTCCCTCCATTCCTCCTCATCCAAAGAGGGAATATCAACCCTCCACTTTTCCCAGGTTTTAGTTAATTTGGCATCATACTCCACTGTAAGATATAAATATAGAGTTGAGAGAGGCTTCCCCATCACACTGGAAGTCAAGAGTCGTTCAATTGAATCTGGTTCCAGAATGAGGGGGGCTGAGAACTGAGCTTCAAAGGCGTGTTTCAGCTGCCAGTATCTGAATTGGAAGGAGGGCGGGACACCGAAGAATTGCCTCAGAGCTTGGAAAGTCATAAGCCCCCCATCCTTAACCACATGTTTTAATGTGAGGATTCCCTTCTTTGCCCAGAGAGAGGGGTCCGGTATGCTATAAAAGTGGGGGAGCATAGGGTTACCCCATAGGGGCATGTGAGGTGAAATGTGATTGGGCTTCCGATATATTTTCCTAGCCTCCTGCCAGACCCTCACAGCAGTTCGCATCGGAGTCGTCATGGACGAATTGGCCCTGAGACCACGAAATGGGAGATTGCTCAGGGCAGCAAAGGAGCCCAGAATGGCCGCCTCCAGAGTGACCGCCGGATTCTGTGCGGGTTGGGAGAACCACCACCGAACCGTGACCAGAACAGCTGCCCAGTAGTAAATTTGAAAATTCGGCAGCGCGAGACCCCCCCCCCCGAAAGTGGGAAATATAGGATCTGTTTGGCCACCCTGGGTGGCCTTCCAGCCCAGACAAATTGTATCAGCAGACTCTCCAGCCTGCGGAAGAAAGTCCTAGGGATGTGTATGGGTGTGTTACGGAAGAAGTAGAGATACTTGGGAAGGTAAATCATTTTTAGTAAGTTGACTCTGCCAACAGGGGTCAGTGGAAGGGAACGCCAAGCAGCACACCTAGCCGTAAGCTGCGTTGTAAGTGGTCGCAGATTGTTGTCCATGTAGTCCTGAACCTTAGCGCTAATTTTAATCCCCAAGTATTTGAAGTCTTCTACCCATTTGAGCTGGGGGTGTGGTACCTTAGGGGTCGAGGGATGAAGCGGGAAGAGAATCGACTTGTCCCAATTAATACGAATCCCCGAATAGCCACCGAATCTGTTAATCAGATCCAGGGCGGTCTGCAATGAGGACGAGGCGTCCGCTAAATAGAGCAGAGCATCGTCCGCGTACAGCGATATCTTTTCCTCAATTGGACCTACTTGAAGACCCCTCACCCCAGGGTGAGCCCTCAGCGACACAGCCAGAGGCTCCATCGCCAGAGCAAATAGACCAGGGGAGAGGGGGCATCCCTGCCTCGTGCCTCGAAACAGTTGGAACTTCCCCAATAGGCATCCATTAGTGCGTATTCTAGCTGAGGGGCCATGATATAACATACGGAGCCATTTCGCGAAACCCGGGCCAAACCCGAATCGCGACAGCACCTCCCATAAGTAGCCCCACTCGACGGAGTCGAAAGCCTTCTCCGCGTCGAGTGAGGCCACTGTTCCTTTAGTCACCTCGTCTGCCCTGTCTATGTGAGTATGGAGGCGTCTGATGTTAATGTCAGTTCCTTTCCCAGGCATGAAGCCCGTTTGATCCCTGTGGATGAGGGCAGTAATGACCAAGTTAAGCCTATTGGCCAATACCTTTGCCAGTACCTTTGCATCCACGTTCAGAAGGGATATAGGGCGATAGGAGGAGCATAACGTGGGGTCCTTCCCTGGCTTAGGGATCACCACTATGATCGCTTCGCTCATCGAGTCCGGGAGTTTTTCGAGACGCGGGGATGCAGAGAAAAGACCCTGAAGTTTATCAACTAGTTCTGTAGCATATTGTTTGTAAAACTCCACAGGGATGCCATCGGGTCCCGGTGTTTTCCCTGTCTGCATCGATTTAAGTGCCCGGAGTATCTCCAAGGACGTGATTGGGGCGTCGAGTTTCTCCCGATACGTTACTGTAAGGGTTGGAACATCAATGTCATCTAAGTATGCTACCAGATCCTCCCTTCTGTAGTCTACCCTGGACCTGTAGAGAGATTCATAGAATTGCGCAAAACAACCATTAATCCCTTCTGGTGTATGGATCAACCGTCCCGAGGGGTCCCTGATCTGTGAGATGCTCAGCCCTCCCGCCTGTTCCCTGGACAAGGATGAATATTTAAAGATGAACCAACAGGACCATATCTTAGATGCCAATGCATATTTGTTCCTAAGTTTTAGAGTGCTATCTTCCATGTAATATATTCTATCTACTTCCAGTAACCATTGGCGTAGTGAGGGTATCTTTTGCTGTTTCCATAGTTTTGGTATAAGGGCCTTTGCCGCATTCAACAAGTGAGGTGTAATTGACTTTCTATATGATCCAATTGGTTCATCTGTACAGTGAAACAATAACACCAATGGATCGTTTGGAATTGTACGTCCTTGAATTTTTTCAGACCAGAATAAGATAGTGGACCAATATGGTCTTATAAATGGACAAGACCACCATATATGTGCGTGAGTCCCTATAGACCCACAACCCCTCCAACATAAATCTGAGATGGATGGGAAGAATCTGTGGATAGTAGCAGGTGTATAGTGCCATCTGGTTAGTAATTTATAATTTACCTCCGCAGTCTTTGACGCTATTGATGAGACATGCGCCAAACGGAGTATCACACAGCGTTGATGGTCGGAAAGCGGTTTCTGGAGCTCCAGTTCCCATTTAGATAAGAAGGGTGCCTGATTCGTTGACGATAATGAAATTAGAGCGTGATAGAAGTTAGACAGGGGTTTGTCAGACGGGAGGTCTCCTGACAATAAGGACTCTATAGGATTCATTTCTGCATCTGACCGTAATGGTTGAGGTAGAGATTCAATTAATTGGGTTAGCCGATGATATTGCCATTGTTGCATAAATGTTATTGGTGCATTGGTTGTGAGAGCAGATATAGGCAGTATCTTTTGGTCCTTTACTACTTTACCAAGGAGTAGGGATGGATCCGTGAACCATTCTCCATAGTTTGAGTCCATGTTCCCTGGAGGGAAGAAGTTATGACCCTTGAGTTGCATCAGTGGAGAGTTGTATGGCCATTGCTGTTTGGGGCATAAAGAGTCCCAAGAAGCCAATGAGGATTTGGTCAGTGGAGAGGTAGTAGGAGCTAGCTTGCGGAACTTGTTAGGTATCCATATGAGAGGAAAAAGGTCAGCTCTACTCAAGTCCATTTCTAGTTGCACCCAGAGCTTGGATGATTTATGGTATTTCCAGTCCGAAATCCTATTGAGAACCGTAGCTAAATAATATTTCCTAAAGTCCGGGAGTGCTAAACCGCCTTCCGTCTTAGGTCTAATTAAACACCTGTGAGAAATACGAGGGTTTCTACGGTTCCATATAAATTTACTTATCGCAGATCGAATGATCCTAAAGAATCCTACAGGGACCTTATATGGAATCATTTGGTATAGAAAGAGCAGCCGTGGTAACACATTCATTTTTACAATATTTATTTTTCCTAACCAGGAGTGCGCCATCTGCGACCATTTTTGCAAGTCTGAACGAATAGCATTAAGCAAAGGGATGTAATTTTTACGAAAAAGTGAGGCCGGGTCTGGGGTTAAGTATATTCCTAGATATTTCATAGCCGATGGTTGCCAATGTAAAGGGAATGATCTTTGTTAGCTAATCACAGTTGGGTGGGGAGTTGAGACATTTAGAATTTCCGATTTGGACAAGTTTATTTTAAAATTAGATATTTCACTAAATTGCGTGAAGGCTATCATAAGGTTGGGTAAGGTTATGAGTGGTTGTTGTATATAAAAGAGAACGTCATCTGTGTATGCCGCGTATTTGTGTTCAGTTGTACCTACTGTAATTCCATGGATGTTAGGATTATGGCGTATCTTTGATAAGAAGAGTTCCAGGGAAAGTCAAATAAAATGGGAGAGGGGGCACCCCTGTCATGTTCCATTATGAAGAAAGAAGGGGTCACTTAGTGTTCCATTAATTCTTAATTGGGCTGATGGTGTTTGGTATAGAGCAGAAATTTTTGCCAACATATTTGGACCCGTACCAAAATGTGACAGTGTGGCCACAAGGTACTCCCAGTCCACCCTATCAAACGCTTTCTCCGCATCTGTGGACAGAAGAAGGGTGGGCTGGGAGCACCCACGTGCATAGGACATTAAAGAAAGTGTTCTGAGTGAGTTGTCCCTCGCCTCCCTCCCCGGAATAAACCCAGTTTGGTCCCTAGAGACCCATTGCGGAATCAAGGGTAAAAGTCTAATGGCCAGTGCCTTGGCATACAACTTTGCATCCAGATTTAACAGCGATATTGGGCGGTAGCTACCACACAAGGTAGGATCCTTCCCAGGTTTAGGGATTACCGTAATATGCGCGTGGAGAGTTTCCGATCTAAACCCACCATTGTTAGGCACTGAGTTAGTATATGCAGTCAAATGTGGAAGCAAAACCTCTGCGAAGGCGCGATAGTAGGCCACTGTCAGCCCATCCGGGCCGGGGGCCTTACCATTGGCCATCGTCTTAAGCGCACCTCTGATTTCCGCCATGGAGAAATCCCCTTCCAATGCTTCCAAAATGGAAGCCGGGAGTTTTGGCAGGTTGGCCTCAGATAAGTATTTCTCTATTTGTGTGCCTCTGGTGCCATCATCAGTTTGTGTGTTTCTGACTTGGTAAAGCTGTTGGTAGAAGGCCCGAAATTCCTTAACAATGTCCCTAGTTTTGTGTACCATTATATCTGATGTCGATTTGATCTTAGCAATAAAGGATGCTGATTTCTTCTGTTGTAAAGATCTGGCTAGGATTCGACTCTGTTTATTGCCCCATTCGTAGTATTGTTGATCAACAACTCTACGGCGGGAAACATACTCAGAATGGAAAAGAGCTTTCAATTCTTCTCTTTTTTTAGTGAGGGCATGGAATATTGTTTTAAAGTTGCTATGTTTGTGGGTCTGCTCAAGGGTCCCTATTTCTTTAATTAATGTAGATTGCAGGTGTGTTCTCTCCCTTTTCTTTCTCGCTCCCAATTCAATAAGTTTACCTCTAATAAGAGCCTTATGGGCCTCCCAGAGAGTTCCAGGTGAAATCTCTGGAGAAGCATTGTCTCTGAAGTAAAGGGAGAGATTCCTTTCAATTTCTTTTACATCTATTTCATCATTTAAAAGAGAGTCATTCATTTTCCAGTTTGTGGATTTCATAGGTAGGAATGGAGGTTGGAACGTCATGCTAATCGGGGAATGATCAGATATCATCGAAACTTCGATTTGTGATCTTACTAAAAGGTCCAGATAGTGATGTTGCATATAGAGATAGTCTAACCTTGAGTGGGAGTCATGGACTTGTGAATAGTGGGTATAATCTTTTGCGCCTGGGTGCATCATCCCCCATGTGTCTATGAGTTGGGAGTTGTGCATTAACCTTCTGATATATGCTAGTTGTTTATGCGGGATGCATGACTTCCCCTTAGATGCGTCTATAAGTGGTTCTAAGGGGATATTTAGATCACCCCCTAGAATGACACACCCATGTGCAAAATCTTGTAATTCTGTTAAAGTTGTTGACATAAATTTGGCTTGTCCCTGGTTCGGTGCATACAGATTAGCTAATGTGCATGAGAAGTCACCCAGGCTGCCCTTTATAAACAGAAATCTACCCAAAGGATCAGCGAGGAAATCCTCAGCTGAAAATGAGGTACCCCTTCGGAAACCAATAGCCACACCTTTCGCCTTAGACACGTCTGATAGGCTATAATACCAGTTTGGATAGTGGTGATCAAATAATTTAACATGCGTAGTATGTGTTAAATGGGTTTCCTGCAGGAAGATAATATCCCCCTGCATACGCCTTAATTCCCTGTATAACGAGTGTCTTTTGCCTGCGACATGCAGACTTCTCACGTTAAGTGAGATTAGCTTAGTGTTGGCCATCGGGTTCCTGGGGGATCTATACACATGAACAGAATCTGCAAGGCTGGCAGGGATAACTCAAGGGGGAGGGGGAAGGAAAGAGGAAAGGAGCAGGATAGGAAAGTAAGAAAAAAAGAAAAAAGAATGAGACCCAGGAAGAAAAAGTCCTGAATCACCGTCGTGTAAAAATAACAAAATTCTGCACGCAAAATCTTGCGGTGCGAAAACAGGGGCCCCGTGTGGACCCCCCCAGCCACGCGCTCTCCCCCAAAGGGTCGCCCGCGCCACCGAGGAGATCCCCCGGTCGCCCCTTGATGGGGGGGATAACCCATCCTAGTCATCAAAGTATGTGTGGCCTGCTCGGATCCAACCGCGTGATCCGGCGCCAGCAAACCCAATGCAATGATGTTACATAACCCAAGCCTCAAGTAAATTGAGACAGTCAGCTTGTACGCCTCAAGTAATCGTTATTAATTGCTTATCACAAACCAAACAGAAACTTTTAGCCAAACCGCTAAAACAAGTAAAATAAAAATAAAAATTGCATGTATAGTTATTAGAGATAGTAACTGAGTTCGATATATAGCTTACTGCGACCTCCTGTGAGCGTTTAGCAGTCTAATGTCTTCAAACCGCCTCATCAACGAAATCCCTGTGAGCCGGGTGGCGTTTACGGGAGGCTTTCTGCCATTGATCTTCAGTTGTGTGTGGCGGTGAACCAGGGATGCCATCTTGCCACCCAGGGAGTTCAGGTAGTTCAATGCTGAGATCCATGCAGAACGCTGGCAAATCTTCTGGAAATCGCAAGATCGCCATCTTTCCATGCCTTTGGGCAATCAGCGCGGATGGAAACTCCCACCTGTATGTAATGGCGGCATTACGCAACTTCTCTGTGAGGGGTTTTAGTGCTCTGCGCCTCTCTAAGGTTTCTCTGGCTAGATCTGGGAAGAAGGACAAGATCGCTCCATCAAAGTCTAATGATTCTGCCTCTCTTGCTTTCTTCACGATAATCTCTTTCTCCTCATAGTAATGCAGCCTGCATATGACATCTCTTGGCATATCAGTGGACAGATTGCGTGGACGAAGCGCTCTGTGTACCCTGTCTATCTTCAGCGGGTGATCTGCCTGGTTCCCCAGCAGGGTATTAAAGATGCCGCAGACAGATGCTGCCAGATCGTCATCTCTTGTCGCCTCTGGAAGACCTCTGATACGTATGTTATTTCTCCTGTTCCTATTCTCTTGGTCTTCCAGCTTATGTAACGCCATTCTATGGGCAATATAAAGATTTCGTGTAGAGGATTTTAAATCTCTAATGGCGTTGGCGTGTCTGTCTAGTCTCTGCTCTGTCTCCTCCCCGCGCTCAAGAACTTGTGCTAAGTCCGTGCGAACGGCAGATAGTTCTTTTTTAATTACCTTTTCAAGGCCCGATAACATCAGGGCAAGGTCTGACTTGGTGGGGAGTCCGCTTACCAAGTCCGCCACTCTCGAGTCCTCCCTCAGGCTTCTCTCCCTTTCCGATCCGCACGAGGATACTGGAGACCGGTGTCTTGTCTCTGGCCTATGGCGAGAGGCGGAGCTAACACTCATCCCACAAGGCGAGCGGCCTAGGCCGTCTGACTCTCCGGGATCCTCGGGCTCCATGGCGAGATATCGCTTGATGGAGCTCACTGGAGTGGCTTTCTTGTTGTGGGATTTACCCGACCTCTTGCCCGTGCCCGTCATGAGTACTGAGGAGTCGTGGGTTATGTGTGAAAGCGAGATTTTTAGCTGCCGGCGCCGGAGCTCACACGATGTGCGTCCTCACCGTTTCATAGCCAGGCCACGCCCCCTATATCTTTTTTTTAATAGTAACGGCGGCATTCTGCGATTTTTATCATGACTGCGACATTATGGCAGACACATCAGACACTTTTGACACCATTTTGGGACCATTGTCATTTATACAGTGATCAGTGCTATAAAATTGCACTGATTACTGTGTAAAGGACAATGGCAGGGAAGGGGTTAAACACTAGGGGGAGATCAAGGGGTTAATGTGTCCTAGGGAGGTGTTCTATCTGTGGGGGGATGGGCTTCCACTGACATGACAGCGATCACTGCTCCTGATGACAGGGAGCAGTAGATCCCTGTCATTTCACTAGTCACTGGGCAGAACAGGGAAATGCCTTGTTGTTTTTCTTGTTTACATAGGCATCTCCCTGTTCCACCTTTCCACACCACAATCGCGGGCCACCGGCGAACATCAAGTTCCTGGGACCTGCGGGCACGCTCCCGCGGCAGGCGGCGGTAGGGTTGCCACATCATCCCCTTAATCCAGGACACACATTAATTACACAGGTTCTGTGGCTGATTAAGGTGGTAATTAAACTCACTTGGTGCCTTATCTGCATTAAATCAGCCCCAGAACCTGTGTAATTAATGTGTCCTGGATTAAAGGGATGTGGCAACCCTAGGCGGCGGCACACCCGATAGGCGACAAATTGAAAGGGATGTACAGGTACGCCCATTTGCCTGCCTGTGCCATTCTGTCGACGTACATCTGTGTGCGACGGGTGGGGTGGGAAAGCGGTTAATTTACAAATTCTGCAACTCTGCAGCTTTCATAAAATAATACCTAGTGCAGCTGAAGGGAATATCCTAATTGAGGAACTTCCCATCATGGTTGAGATAACAAGCATGCAGTCATTTTTTGCACAAGTGTAAGGGGATTTGTGATTGGCTGTGTGTTGGCTACAAATTGTGCAAGTCCTCACCCTGCATCTTCTTTCAGGGTGCAAGGCCCACTCACGACATCCCTGGCCATTGGCCTTAAAAGGTCACTAAAGGCAAAACTTTTTTTTTTTTTTTTTTTACGTTTTGGAAAGAGTGGAAAGATATTAGAACTCTTGTAGAGATTTTTTGCTGTCTGTGCCCTTGTTAGGAAGATTCACCCTGTCTATTTGTCCTGTTTTTCATTGTCATCAAAAGTGAAAGTAAAGAAAATCCCAAATTTCGGGTTGACATCAGAACAGGAATGGAAGGGGAAGTATTCTAATGGAGCACTAGTTCTGGTGACTCTTTTGTTTCAAATAATTTTATTGATAAAGCAATAAATGGTACAATAACAATTATCATAGAGTACAATCAACACAGTTGTGTCGGTCCGGAGTACAATAAAAAAAGTATAGTGCGCATTGAAAAACAGTATCGTATATGCATTTGCGATATATTACAAATAGGAATAATCATACTCAAGATCATAACATATCGGAAAAGAGAACTGTAAATAAAAGTTAAGTAAAATTAGTATTTAACTTTAGTGCATTTATTAGGCCTTGAGGATGGAATGTGTCTGTTAGGTAGATTGAGACATGCCAGTACTCCATCTCGCACCCCTGATGGGAGCATACTGTGCGAGGGATACTGCAAGAAAAGTCGCTCAAATAATATCAAAATTATCAATCTACCTATACCTGAAGTGGTTCACCTCAAGCCTACACAAAAGCAGTGGAATTGCGAGGTATCTAATCTTTTGCCTTGCAAGGGATAGGGGAGCCCAAGTAAATAAAATAGAGCGTTTGTCATTGAAAGAATTGGTACTTAGAATCTTGAGGGAGGTCTTTTCGCTTCTAGGAATTGCATAGTAGGTAATGGTCAACTAGTATGTTAGGATTATATATTAGGGGTTGTACAGCTCTCACAGTGGTAATGTTATACAAACGGAACCAGCATAACCAACATGGCAGCTACAAAGAACCGCAGAATCTGTCCTATATGTGAAAGTGGTATTATGAGTTATGAAGGAGCTCTTGGTATTTAGGAGAAGCCCTGAAGTGCTTCCAGCATGCCCAAATCTTCCCATATTTAGAGGGATTGTCGTTAGCTTGATGAATTAGATTTTCCAATTCAGATATTTTATCGATTCGTTTGAACCACATTGCTACAGTGGGCGGGTCAGAACTTCTCCATAATATTGGTATGCATTGTTTAGCAGCGTTCACGAGATGGAGTACAAGGGATTTTTTGTACGCGTATTGTGGAATTGATGAGTGATGTAATAGGTATTGTGATGGCGTAAATGAGAGGGTATAAGTCGTGATATAAGTTATCGTTTCATGAACTGTTTGCCAGAATAGTTGGATTTGTGGACAGTTCCACCATATATGGAGCAAAGAACCTTTGGCGGCGTTGCATCTCCAACAAAGGGGTGAGATAGATGGGTGATATCGATGTATAATATCTGGTGTTCTATACCATCTCGAGTAAAGTTTGTAGGAGTTTTCCTGTGCAGAAACACTGATGGAACCCTTATGGATATGGTCATATATGTTTACCCATTCTTCAGAAGAGAGGTCTAATCCTAATTCCAATTCCCATTTTTGATTAGTTGTGTTTGTTTTGGGGTCATGGTTACTGAAGAGAAGTGAATACGTTTCTGAGATAAGGTGTTTTTGTGGCGATGAGCTAGTGCAGAGTGATTCAAATGTTGTCAGGTCTCTATACCACTGGGAAATGGGTCTGGCCTCATTCAGGAAGTGTCTGATTTGGAGGTATTTGAAGAATGGTATGTGGTAGTCCGGAAGTTGAGAGAGTAGTGCATGAAAAGGAAGTAGCTTTCCGTTATGGAAAAATTGTGAGGTTCTAAGAAGTGTTTTTTTCTGTGTATGAGGTTGGGTGTGTGGTTGTAATCCGGGTTCGAAGTCAGGATTGTCAACTAAGGGGGTGAGCGGTCCCGGGGAAGGGTGCCAATGAAGTGTTTGGGAGATTTGTCTAAAGGTGGCAAGAGTAGGTCCTGTTAATGGGTGTGAAGTGTATGCTGTCGGTGCAGCTCGTGAAGTAATCCAAGGTAAATGTGTAAGAGGAATTGGCGTCAAGGAATCTTCAAAGTCAACCCAATCTTTAGTGGACTGATGAATGTGCCAATCAATTATCCTTGTGAGATGGCATGCCGAGTGGTATTTCTGAATGTCTGTAAGACTCAGACCACCTTTAATTTTGGGGGTGGTTAATTTTTCCCAGCTCAGTCTAGGGGATTTCGCTGTCCAAATGAAGTTTCTGCAAATTTTTTTTATACGTGTTGAAGTAGGAGGGGGGAAGTTTGATTGGGACAGTCTGTAGGAGATACAATAATCTGGGTAAAATATTCATCTTTACGATAGCAATCCTTCCAAACCAGGAAAAATGGCCCGAAGTCCATTTGAGGAGATCGATTTGTATGTTAGTGAATATCGGGAGGTAGTTGCTATCGTAAAGGTCATCTAAATGTGTCGGTAGTTGTATTCCCAAATACGCGAGGGCGTGGGGCTCCCATTGAAACGGAAAGTTCATTTTACATTGTGTCACTATCCTCTGTGGGAGGGAAATATTAAGAGCCTTGGATTTTGTGAAATTAATTTTAAAGTTGGACAGGTTGTGAAAGGTAGTAAAGTCTTTTAGTAGATTGGGCATGGAGATCAGGGGTTCAGAAAGGAATAGGAGGATGTCATCAGCGTAAGCTGCAGTCTTGTATTGTTTGGAGTTTATATCTATTCACTTTATATCGGGATTTGCCTTGATTTTACGCAATAGTGGTTCTAAGGTGATAATAGAAATGAGGGGTGACAATGGGCATCCCTGACGGGTACCATTCGAAACGGAGAAGGCGTTCAACAGGCGACCATTGACTCTCATCCGAGCCGTGGGTGATGAATATAGTGCTAATATCATTTGTATAAAGAGCGTTGGTAATCCCAAAGCTCTTAGCGTTGCAGACATGTAGTCCCATGCCACCCTGTCGAACGCCTTCTCCGCATCAAGCGATAAAAGAAAACCTTGTTGTTTGGTATGGGAAGATGAGGAAAGATGATGATGTATGAGGATGGCTTTTATGGTGTTATCCCTGGCTTCCCTGCCAGGGACAAATCCAACTTGGTCGAGGGAGATCAATTTAGGAAGAATGGGGAGAAGTCTGTTAGCAAGAATTTTCGCGTATAGTTTCAAATCTACATTGAGGAGGGATATGGGTCTATAGTTGGTGACTAAAGTAGCGTCTTTACCTGGTTTTGGTATTAGGGTGATATGTGCCTCTAACAGGTCTTTATTACCTTGTGGCGAAGAGGCCAATAGGTTAAAAGCTTTTGTGAACTGGGGGGCAAGTATATCCTGAAATGTTTTATAGTATCCGACAGTAAGTCCGTCTGGACCGGGACTTTTTCCTGTTTTGAGTTGTGTCAATGCCACCTTTGTTTCCTCAACGGTAATGGGGCAGTCAAGGGTCTTGGAGTCATCAGTAGAAATAGGTGGCATGCTATATTGTGATAGGAAGGCCGATATAGCATCCTGCCTGTCTTGGTCGCCGTCAGTCAATTTTGGGGGGGGCAAGTTGTAGAGTTTAGTAAAGTAGTTCACAAATTGTGTGGCTATGTCATCTGGTGAAGTGAATGATTTCCCGGTTGAATTCTCAATTTCATGTATGTTATAGGTTGCTTTTTTGTGTTGCAACGCTTTCGCTAATAGCTTCCCAGATTTATTGCCGAATTCGTAGTATAATTTGTTCTGTAAAATGTATTTGCGTCAAAGTGCTTTGTTCAATTCTTCTCTCAAAGCTTCTCTAGCTTGTAAGAGTTCTTTGAGGGATTTAGTGGCTAGGGACAATTTATGTGCCCTTTCTAATGTATGTATTTTGGATGAGAAGGTATCGATAAGGGCTCGTCGTTGTTTATTTCGGAAAGCGACAATGGAGATGAAGTCTCCTCTTATCTCACATGTGCTGCCCATATGGTGGGTGGGTTAGGTTTGTCCACTGAGTTGTCCTGAAAGTAGTGATTAAGTCGGGTGGAGATTCGCTGTGTGAGATCAGGATCCGTCACAGCAGTGAGCTGTCTAGCCTCCATATCGAATGGGCATGAGGAGACAGTGAGAAAGTCAGTGAGATTGAAATGGGATTGTGATCAGAGAGTATCATAGGTTCTATGGTCGCTTGTTGGAGCATGGGAAGGTCAGTTTGGGAAATGAAGAAATGGTCTATTCTAGAATATTTGTTGTGGGGAGATGAGTAGAAAGTAAAATCTCTATCGTTTGGGTGTAAGATGCGCCAAGTGTCGTGAAGGGTCAGTTCCTGTAGTTGCTTCTTAATGGCTCTGAGTGCCCTGTATGGAAGTGAGGTTGTACCCTTGGAGGAATCCTGTTGCGGGTTTAATGCGACATTGAAGTCTCCACCAACCACAAGAACCCCCGAGTAGAATTCAGTGAGTGCTTGTAGAGTTTCTCTGAAGAATGTGACTTGTTGTTTGTTAGGAGCGTATATATTTGCCAGGGTGATGGGTTTGTTGTACAAGGTTCCTTTGAGAAACAAGTATCTGCCATTAAGATCTTGTTTAGTGTCCGAAATATGTATGGGACAGTTTTTGATATTAAAATCGTGACACCTTTCGTTTTTGAGGTGTCATTGGAAGCATGGTATACAGTGGGATAGCGATAATTAACCAGTTTAGGGATGTTATTAGTGCGAAAATGTGTCTCCTGGATGAAAGCTATGTGGGTTTTGTGTCTCTGTAACGTGTACAGGAGTTGCAACCTCTTTTCCGGGGTGTTTAGTCCTCTAATATTTATTGAACATATCTTAATCTTTAAGTCCTTCTGGGGTGTTCGAGGGTCGTGTTTCCCATGTCGATAGGAATCTGTAGCTGCCATGTCAGGTGTGAGGTGTACGCGTCTTATTGAAAAACAGGACCAGCAATAAGTGAATTCCTATGTTTACAATGTAGTACTGGTAGTATGAATTTGTAGACGCAAAGCTGCAAGGTGGATTGGGCTGGGATAGGTGGGTGAGGGAAAGGGTAATTTAACTAACCTATCCTCTACCGAAATAGGTCAGATTCGTACAGTGCTGTATCTCTGGAAAGTCGAACAGAACGGAAACTGGAACTTCGTACAGCACTGATGGGGGGTTGGGATGTACCAAACGTAGGAGATAGGTTGTGAGTTTTGTAAAGGGGATATGTCCCGCCGTTGCGATCCATGAAGTCGCATGTGTGGAGGGTGTCATAAGGAGAAATAAAAATAAGCGTATATATATAGAGAGATCAGCCGGACTTACGCTGATAACCACCTAAAAATGAAAAATCAATAAGCCAGTAGTTAGAAGGGTGAATATTGATACAAAGTCCCTTGAAGGAATGTGACAATTGGGATATGTGAGATTGTTGAAATAATTGAAATAATTGAAACCTCAGGGAGCAGGTCCCGAAGGGGCAGTTGTTATCTTAATCAATGTTGTGTTATTGTTGGATGCGATGATCATATAAAGTTACTGTATATACAGCGTAGTGGGATATGTCATGGAGAAGGTTGTCTGTAGGGATGGCTGTATACCTATCGCCTGACCAGTAATGGTAGAAAGACGTCTCCATCATTGAAACATTACTAAACAGAGAGTTTCATAACAAATCATAACTAGCAACATAAACCAGGTTCTACGTATGTATTAATGAGCCTATGCATTCCACAGTAGGGCCGTGTTCCCTTATCATAGTTTACTGGGGTGTAATTTTTGTATGATATTTTTTTTTTTTTTTGTATTTTTTTTTTTTTTAATCTATATAAAAGATTAGCCCCCGTTATTCCCCCCCCCCCGTCTATTCCTGGCAATTCGTTCGATAACTGCACCTCCTCATTATGGGGTTGATGTGGTAACATTAAACAATGTATGGTTTGAAATCTCCAGAAATCCAGCCTATGAAACTTGGTCGATAGGGGGTGTGTTATTTAATGTGTGAAGAACACTATGAACTTGTCTGTGATTACCGCTACCTTCCCCATACGAGTAGGAAAAGATATACGCCACTTGACATCAAGGTCAGCGAGAGGCATTGTTATCGTGTCACTGAGTCTTGACTGATAATGTACTAGCCTCTAGAAAGTATAAGTTTAGCCGAGGGAAGATGTGTGAAGGGGCAGCAGCGAAGGAGGGGGTGTTAATTCGCTAAGGAGGGGGGGAGGGGTTTAAAGCGAGCAATAGACTATGCAGAGTCGCTTACTTGTTATGTGTATGGTTGAGCTGAAGGGCGGGCCTGTCACAGCTCAAGTGATCAAGTGATTTCAAGTGATTTCTGGAGATCGTTTGTTAATCTCTAGCATGTATTACTGTGGAATAGCGATCTCTGTGCCCGTACATAGATATGCCAAACAAAACAAAACCTTTGGAGAACTATAACATCTAATCTTTATGTGAGCATTATTACCCCGTTCAAAAACGTTTAACAGATCAACATTACCAAAGCCCTTAAACGAAATAAAAAAGGCATTAAAGCTTGACTGTAGAGAAGTATTATCCGGTTATGTAGTTTTCAGCTGTTCGTCGGTCTGTTGTCTGGAGTTTGTCTTGCGTAGGTGGTGGAGGTGGAGGTCTGTTTGTCAGAGATTTGGGCGATCGTTCTGTGTGATGGGAGCTAGCGTCATAGCCGCCAAAGGACACTGCCGAAGTCTATGCGCCAGGTATACAACAGCCATAAGTGTTAAAAGTTAAGCGATAGACAAGGAGTAGACTGGTTAAACGGTGTTTTCCTGGCAGAAGCCAACTTTGTGGGAACAGTCAGGTATCCGGAAAGTAAGTCATTAGTTGAGAACTATTAGGACGGTCTCCGCGCTAAGTATTAAAGGGAACGTGGCTGCTGCGGGGAGACATGAAGCCTGTCATTGTGACTGGGAGCTCCGAAAATTTGTAAAGTGCAACAGACCTTAATAGTCTCTGCGGGCTCTCCGGGCCCTCGGTGATGTCATGCGGCCATTACTACGCTGGGGTCCTTGAGATGTCGCATGGGTTCGGTCGTCTGATGGGGATCTCCGTCGGCGAGGTTGCGAGATTTGCGCCTCCATCGGTTCTTCATGAGGAGAATGTTTCCCGCTGGTGTAATGGCGGAATTCCGCGTACCATGCTGGAACCCCCACAAGGGGTATGCCCAGGCTGTCACAGAAATAAGGCAAGTCCTCCGGCACTTTGAGGAAGGCTGTGCGGCCTAGATGAGTGGCGGCTAGGCAGAATGGGAATTTCCACCGATATAGAATTCCATGGGTGCGTAAGACGTCGAGTAGCGGTTTTAGATCCCTGCGGTGTTGCAGGGTGATGCCTGATAGTTCTTGGAAGATCTGAATATGTGCACCCTGGTATTGTAGTGGATGTTTGTTTCTCGCCTGCTTCAAGATATCTTCTTTTAATTTGTAATCTACAATACAGCAGATAATGTCTCTGGGGGGGTCATTTTCTCTGCCTTTTGGGCGCAGCGCCCTATGGATCCTTTCCATTTCAATTCTGGTTTGGGGTGGTCTGTCAAGTAGGCCATTAAACAGTTCAGATACCGCAGGGGATAAGCGTTCAGCATCAATGGCTTCTGTCATGCCTCGTATTCTGAGGTTGTGCCTGCGACCGCGGTTGTCGAGGTCCTCAATGCGGCGTTGAGCTTCCCTAAGTTGCAGGGTATGTGTATCTATCTTCCTTTAGCTTTGCGGAGGACGGTATCATGTTTGGCAGAGGTTTTTTCAACGTCCGCCACCCTGTCATTTAGTGTATGAATATCCATTCTGAGTTCAGCAATGGCAGCTGACAGAGTGTCCTTAATATCGTTTGCAATAGCCTTCAGGTCGTGTATGTTTAGACCGGGAGGTTGAGGGTTCTCTGTCACACCCGAAGCTAGGGGATGTGATCCCTGAGGCATTAGTAATTGTCCCGATGTGTGTGTTCCTGAATCCTGTGAGGAGCTGTGGCGGGACGGCGCCATATTGCTTCTCTGTGTCCTGAACATTTCAGGGATATTTTGACTTGGATTCCCGGGATTTTCGCGGGGTGAGCGGGACCGAGATGCCGACGTGTGGCGGGAGGACGCTCCCATTATATCTCGTGGGTGTAAAAGCGAAAGTTACCTCCGTTAAAATCGGTGATAAGGGATGCAACGGCGGGAGCTTTTCTCTCAAGCTGCCATCTCCTAGCTCGTCCAAGCCACGCCCCTCCTGGTGACTCTTTTGACACTCCAGGTTCATCTCACTTTGGAGGGATTGCCTCTAACGTCCTGTTTTGGCAATGATACAGGAAGTGAAGGGAAATCTCCCTGAAGGGACACAGATGAAAAAAAAAAACTGACAACCCTCCCTTACGATATCCAAAATGAAAAAAAAGTTTTGCCTTTAGTGACACTTTAATATTTAAGAATAAAGGAATATCCACATATGAAATATATTTTTTGCACTTTACTGTAACTTTTCAAAGATGGCCATGATATCTAACATCATATTGGCATACTGATAGAAATCTTTTGCATGGAATGCCTTACACAGGAGCAGACATTTAGCCAAAGAATGCCAGCACATAATCTGTAAGATTTCTTCCATTGCACCTCCTCTCCTAGGGAACACCACAGAGTTGGGACTCCTTCCTCCATGTAAACTAAGTCCAAGTCGTTCAGCTTCCATCACATAGTATAACCAAGTATACTAGTCTCTCAATGTCCCATCCACAGCTCTGCCCAGCCACACATGCTCTCAGATGACACAATTACTCCCAGGCGTACTAGTACTCACTTCATCCTGCTCATAGCCCGTAGACAACCGTAAAAAAGTAAGGGTGACTGCAACTGGTGTTGTTCTGGGTGTTGAACTACCTCAGCCAGTATTGGAGCCCTGTTAAGGGCCCTAGGACAGTAGCTGACTACATCCAGGTGTTTGGCTTCCGTGCCGCAACTCTCTAGCCCCCTCCCATTCTGGCATTTATATGGGCACTAACTTCTCCCAATACATCATGAGCGGAGGGTTTTCTCTAAAAGGGGCCTAACATCCAGTTACTACTTTCCGTATACCAGACTATATGGGAACAGAGTCATCTAGTGGCAAGCAAGATAACTGCACCTGCTAGCACAAGCATGCATCTACTGTTGTGGACAACAGAGGGCGCATCGGAGTATAGTGGTTATTAAAAACTTTTTTTTAAGTAGGCAATTGGAAATTTATACAATACACATGGTGATAACTGGGACATAAGTGTAAACACACATACGTCATCCTCTGTGGGTGAATCTTTTCATAAGGCATGCTTCCTCAAAGGAATTTCAGCATCTGGGCTAGTGGTAACATGGATTGGTGAGGTTGTAGGGAGTGCAAAGATAAGAGAAAACAAGATCAAGGGTACTTCCTGACTCCCTCCTCATTGGCCTACCTCTTTGCAGGCAATCCCCCCTTCAGTCTATCAAGAATGCTGCTGCCAGACTCATCCACCTTACCAACTGTTCAGTGTCTGCCACCTTTGCCAGTCCCTCTACTGGCTTCCCATTGCCCCACAAATAAAATTCAATGCACTATTAATAACATACAAAGTCATTTAGAACTCTGCCCAGAGCTACATCACCAAGCTCTCATGCTCGTCTCCAGAACTTCTCCAGAGCCTTTGCCATCCTCTGGAACTCACTACCCCAATCTGTCCAGCTATCTCCTCCTCTGTCCACTTTTAGGAGATCTCTGAAAACTCATCTCTTCAGGGAAGCCTATCCTGCCTTCAGCCAATAACCAAATCTTCTATTTCTCCCACCAGTTCATCTCTCACAGTTAATATCTTTTGTTCCACCAGCCCCTCCCTATTAGATTGTAAGCTCTGAGGAGCAGGGCCCTTCTAATCTTCTTGTATTGATTTGTATTGCTGCTGTATTGTCTCCCTTTATGTTGTAAAGTGCTGCGCAAACTGTTGGCGCTATATAAATCCTGTATAATAATACAATAATAATAATAAATGGAGAACTCCATTTATTTATTATTTATAAATGGAGAATTTATTGTTTTGTTGAAAAATGTACAGGATACAGTATATGATTGCTACACCTTTATATGGCTTAATGTTGTTAAACATTATTCCAGACATTTGTATGAGCGCATACAATTACATAGCTCCAAGACAAAATGTCAAGTACCACTTCTAAAGGGATGTACAGCTCTGAACTCATGCTAACTCATGCTAACTCTGGTTCTACAAGCCCTCAGTTATAAAGGGCTCATCACCATGTTTTATTGGAGCAGCACAGTAATTCTCAAAAACCAAAAATGATGGGCCTCTATCATTTGCTAACTGGATGAAGATTACTGGAAACACATACACTTTTCTAACCTCCTGATGTCTTCCTATGGAAATCAGAAGAATTGTCTAGTTGTACATTATTCATCAGGCCTAACCAACCTCATTCTTTGTTTCTATTTTTCCTTTCTTCTGTTTTTTTTTTTAAGTAACAGATATTTTAAATGGTGGAATACAAGGTTTAGTGTAGTATAACTTTTAGCAGTGAAATAGCATAGTTAATTATAGAGGCCTATACATCAGACCAAAAAGAGGCACAACTGAGGAAGAAAGAGGAACAGAGAGATTTGATAGCACATAGACCCCACCAACCTAAATAACTTAAGAGCCATCTCATCACTCCCATTCACCTCTAAACTTCTAGAATGCTTAGTCTACAACCGTCTTAGCTCCTACATCATTAACAATAACCTACTTGACCCCTTACAGTCTGGTTTTCGCTCACAGCACTCCACAGAACCTGCCTTACTAAAACTCACTAACCTTTTACTAACTTTTATAACCAATGGCCACTACTCCATACTCCTACTACTTGACCTCTCTGCAGCCTTTTTATACTGTTGACCATTCGCTCCTTCTCAATAAACTTTGTTCCCTTGGCTTTCAAGATTCTGCTCTATCCTGGTTCTCCTCCTACCTATCACAGTGCTCCTTCAGTGTTACCTACAAATTTCCTCTTTCTGTAGGGGTACCCCAAGGCTCTGTTCTTGGACCCCTTCTCTTCTCTATCTACACCTCCTCCCTTGGTCACTTAATGACCCCCATGGCTTCCAATACCATCTCTACACTGACTCCCAAATCTATCTCTCTACTCCTCACCTTACTCCTTCAGTCTCAGTTATTACTAACTGACATATCAACATGGATGTTGCACCACTTCCTTAAGCTAAATCTCTTTAAAACGAAGCTGATAATATTCTCCCCTGCCCGTGCCCCCCTCCTTGACGTTCCCATCAAGGTCAATAATGCAACTATCAATCCCTCTCCTCATACTAGGTACTAGGTGTAATCTTAGACTCTGACCTGTCCTTCCAGCCCCAAATCCAATCATTGTCAAAAGCTTGTTGACTTCACCTCCGTAACATCTCTAAAATGTGCCCCTTTTTAATAATGAAACCACCAAGCTACTCATTCACTCCCTTGTTTACCTGTCCTTCCAGCCCCAAATCCAATCATTGTCAAAAGCTTGTAGACCTCACCTCCGTAACATCTCTAAAATGTGCCCCTTTTTAATTAATGAAACCACCAAGCTACTCATTCACTCCCTTGTTATCTCTCACCTCTACTATTGCAACTCCCTCCTCATAGGTCTACAGTACCTCTCCATAGGCTATCCCCTCTTCAGTCTATCAAGAATGCTGCTGACAGATTCATCTACCTTACCAACCATTCAGTGTCTGCCACCCATCTCTGTCAATCCCTACACTGGCTTCCCATCGCCCAGGGAATTCAATTCAAAATACTAACTACAACATACAAAGCACTTCACAACTCTGCCCCAAGCTACATCACCAATCTTATCTCCAAATATCTCCAACTATCACTAAAATCGTCCAGTCCGCTCCTCTCAAGACCTTCTACTCTCTCTAGCTCCCTTGTCTCCTCCTCCCATGCTTGTCTCCAGGACTTCTCCAGAGCCTCTCCCATCCTCTGGAACTCTCTACCTTAATCTGTGAAACTATCACCTACTCCAGCTGTCTTCAGGCGATCCCTGAAAACTCATCTCTTAAGGAAAGCCTATCACACCTCAGCTAATTTCCCACAGTTACAACCTTTTTGTACCACTTGCCCCACCCTATTAGATTGTAAGCTCTTCTGAGCAGGGCCCTCTCAATCTTCTTGTATTTTATTGTATTGTAACTGTATTGTGTCCCCTTTTACATTGTAAAGAGCTGCGTAAACTGTTGGCGCTATATAAATCCATAATAGTAATAATAATAATAATAATAATAATAATAATAATAATAATAATTTGGATCCAAGTGAGGGACAACTGAATGCTATGGGAGCGTACACAAAATATTCTACAACTGCATTTTGCTTATGCCTGGACTTTTATTTGCAAGGAGCACAGGGAGAGATAGGACAACATAAATGAAAGCTTTTTTTCTCATTAGTTTAACTATGTTTTTGTTTGTTGCATTTGCATTGTTGGTGCCAGGGGCATAACTAGAAATAGCAGGGCCCCATAGCAAAATGTTGTATGGGGCCCCCCTGCAAACAGCCCCACCCACAGCTGCCCTAGTGTCAATGCAGCGTGACCTGTGCCCAATGCAGCGTGACCTGTGCCCAATGCAGCGTGACCTGTGTCCCATACAGCGTGACCTGTGCCCCATACAGTGTGACCTGTGCCCAATGCAGCGTGACCTGTGCCCCATACAGTGTGACCTGTGCCCATAGAGCATGACCTGTGCCCCATGCAGCGTGACCTGTGCCCAATGCAGCATGACCTGTGCCCAATGCAGCATGACCTGTGCCCAATGCAGCGTGACCTGTGCCCCATACAGCGTGACCTGTGCCCCATACAGCTTGACCTGTGCCCCATACGGCGTGACCCTGTTCCCAATACAGCGTGACCTGTGCCCCATACAGCATGACCTGTGCCCCATACAGCGTGACCTGTGCCCCATGCAGCGTGACCTGTGCCCAATGCAGCGTGACCTGTGCCCAATGCAGCGTGACCTGTGCCCAATACAGCGTTGCCTGTGCCCAATACAGCCTGGTCTGCCTGTGCCCCATACAGCCTCACCTGTGCAGAGGAAGAGGCAAGCCACCCAGATCAGCAGAGAGCGGGATTGCCCGCTGTAATAGCTTTCATTTGAATTTCCCGTCTTCCCGGGGCTCATGATCGTCACATAGCCCCACCTCTTGGCCCGACGCCTTTGATGACGTCACACGTCCCTCATTGGATCGGCATTCTGTCTATCAAAGGCGCCGGGCCAAGAGGTGGAGCTATGTGAAGTGAGCCCCGGGAACACTGGACGTTCTAATGAAAGCTATTGCAGTGGGTAATTCCGCTATCTGCTGATACGAACAGCTCGCCTCTTCCTCTCCTCTCTCTTCCCCTGGCTGGGAGACTGTACCGGCGGTGCTCTCATCCTCACCGGGCCCCACGCGGCTGCAAGCCCCATAGCGCCCGCATGGGTCGCTATGGTGGTAGTTCTGCCCCTGGTTGGTGCTTTTATTGAGGATTGCAAAGTTTGCTATAATATTTGCAATGTATAGATTTTTTTTTTTTTTTTTTATAAAAAATGAATTTTCTTTAAAAATAATCAACAGCCTACACTATGCATGTGATAATGTTCTTGAGAAACAGATAAGAGGTTTGAATAGATGAGAAGGAACCTACATTCTATAGATCAGTATTTAAACATATACTGAATTTTGTAGGCTATTTGTAGATTTAAGGACACGTTAGTGTTTTATTTTGCCTGCAACTTATTTTATCTCCACTAGATGTCCTGCAAGATACATTTATAGTCTATGTCACGGCAAATAGGTAAATACAGTACATTTCTGCAGAACATGCACATTTCCACGTTTTAACATTGTAAAGACCCTTCCAGTACAGAAAATACCTGTTGATCTGCTGGAAATGCACTCAGATCCTAAGCCCTGTTGTGGGCTGACAACACAATACTTTTGAGCACTGAGTAATATGAGCCCTGCCTGTCTTTTTTGTTAAACAACACAAACACTTCAATTTTCCTATCCCAACAATATTGTTACTAAGTATTGTGTAATTCCAATATAAAAACTACGATGGCTAATCAGACTCCATAGGAAGCGTTCACAGGACACAGGATGGCTCTGAATTTCTAACGTGACCAACAGGTATTTTTTGCAAAAACTCATTGCTGGGCCGCATTAACACTTGTGCGTGAATGTGTGCAAAAATGCACTGATTGTTAATGGCAAGAAAAGTGTGTAATTTTGCACGTGAAAACAATGTGCACTAAACACAGCAAAATGCGTGGCTAGAAATATCAAAACTCAAAAAGAAACTTGAGCTTCTTTGCCATATGTATTGTGTGTAAGGCAGCTCATTGAGAATGAATCAGCTGCCCTATGTGTGATGTACGACAGCATGCAAAAGCATGTACTGTACATGCAGATTCCTATATTTGTGTTATCAAGGGTTTAGGGTATATACACTTTAAATGTTTTACTCATGACTAGATGTTAAAATATATATATATATATATATATAGGGCCGTCTTTAATTTTGATTGGGCCCTGGGCAAACATTTTCTTGGGGCCCCCCCTCCATTCTGAGACATACAAAAAATAGCAGGTAGCCTCAAAATCAGTTTACTGCAGCAGATCACGCAGCGATTGCAATTGTTTGCCAGATGTTACAGCCTATCATTACTGCTCAATGGCTGGTTTCTAGAGGTTACAACACATAATTTCTGCTTGCCGATTGGTTGCTAGAGGTTAATGTACATTATTAGCGCTCACTAATTGGTTGCTAGGGGTTACAGCACATCATTAGCACTTACTGATTGGTTGCTAGAGATTAAAGCAGATCACTACTGTTTGCTGATTGGTTGCTAGAGGTTCATGCACATCATTACCTCTCACTGAGCAGTGGAGCAATCCCAAATAATTGAGCAAGTAAAGGGGCACATTAATACACATACTACAGGAGAGGTTCAGAGACTGCGGACATACTGCAGGAGAGAATCAGAGACTGCAGACATACTGCAGGAGAGAATCAGAGACTGCGGACATACTGCAGGAGATTACCAGAGACTGCGGACATACTGCAGGAGACAGAGACTGCAGACATACTGCAGGAGATTACCAGAGACTGCGGAAATACTGCAGGAGACACTCAGAGACTGCGGACATACTGCAGGAGACAATCAGAGACTGTGGACATACTGCAGGAGACAATCAGAGACTGCGGACATACTGCAGGAGATTACCAGAGACTGTGGACATACTGCAGGAGATTACCAGAGGCTGCGGACATACTGCAGGAGACACTCAGAGGCTGCGGACATACTGCAGGAGACAATCAGAGACTGCGTACATACTGCAGGAGACAATCAGAGACTGCGGACATACTGCAGGAGACAATCAGAGACTGTGTAAATACTGGAGACACTCAGAGACTGTGGACATACTGCAGGAGACACTCAGAGACTGCAGACATTATACAGGGGATGGTCAGAGAACTTTCAGCAATGCACAGCTGTACAGTTAAATAACACAGCTCAGGGTTTAAATAGTCAGGCATTTTATGGTTGTAAGGACATACCTGGCCAGCCAAACTCACTACATATATTCAGGACTGTGGGCGGGGCTTCCACTCTCTGCTCTCACTAAAGCAGCTGGGAGCTCCACTGATGCTTTGTTGGGGGGCTCACCTCACCCGTGAATTTTCGCCCCGATGACAGCTTTGCAGAGTGCACAAAGGACATGGGAGGATGTATTCCTCGCTAGCCAGGTGAGAGGGGGCGGGGCCGGGAGCTCCACTGATGCTCTGACCCCGCCCACGTGCAGCCTGTGTACTGGGAATAGAGCGCCTTTAGTGAGAGCCAGTGATCGGAGTGGGAGTGTCATTGGAGCTCCTGGCCCCACCCCCAGACCTCTGTATTCACCAGCCAGTATAGAGGGGGCGGGGCCGAAAGCTCCACTGACACTCCCACTCCGATCACTGGCTCTCACTACAAAAGCTCTTTTCCGAGTACACAGGCTGCACGTGGGCGGGGTCAGAGCATCAGTGGAGCTCCCGGCCCGCCCCCTCTCAGCTGGCTAGCGAGGAATACATCCTCCCATGTCCTCTGTGCGCTCTGCAAAGCTGTCATCGGGGCCCCAACTCACGGCTAGCGCGGGCCCCCCAACAAAGATTGGGCCCAGGGCAAGTGCCCCGTTTGCCCTGCGCTAAAGACGGCCCTGTATATATATATATATATATATATATATATATATATATATATATATAATATATACTTTGGATAACCCCATCCCGCTTGCTCCAGTGTCCCCTTAAAAGGTTCCTGGGGGTGGGATGGATCGGCAATCATGTGACCACTGTGATTGGTTGTCAGCTGTACAATATATCAATGTATTTGTATATTTGTTTGTAAATTTATATTTTGGATACTTGTTAAGTATCAATGCAACCTCTGTTGATATATATGCAAATTGGAACCTTTTTGAACTGCATCTGATTCGGTTTATTTCATTCACATATGTGTGGGCCGGCTGCAGTGCATTTTTAAAAAGAGTCCTGTACGATTTTCTGTCCTGTTCAGGTGTCATTTCAAGTGTCATACAATTGAAATCACACCTGAACCAGTGAATGAAACACCAGACTCCTTGCAATGAATCCATGCCTGGACATATGTGAACCAAGCCTAATAAGACAAAGTAGGACTTGGAACCTCATTGCTTAGTTTTTGCTACTATTAAATCAGCTTATGCTTTTGGCCGCATTATTTTTATGCTTTGGCTACTGTGCAACGCATTTCAAAATGTGGCAAAATGATCTTGACCACTGGATGCAAGCTCTTCCCATTTTTTTTTATTTAATAAATGGTTTGAATAATTAAATTTCCATATGTGGACTACTGCTTTTTGATTACTGCTTGTAAGAAAAATGTAGGAAATAGTGATTCCTACACCATTTCCAATATGTCAAGTGGCAGAACTTTTCTCATAGGGGTAGAAGTTTGTGTGACGCCCTAAAGTAAATACATAAATAGGTGGATAGATAACTTACTTGCAAGAGTCCTTGTTAAAAAAATACTGTAAACATATCTCCCAACTTTTTAATGGCGTACAAAATATGGGTGTTGCCAAACTCTTACCAGTGGTGGACGGGAATGGCAGAGGAGAAGGGTCTGCAGGGCAGTGAACAAGGGTCAGCAGGGCAGAGTAGAGGCATCACAAGGGAAGAGGACTGAGGATAAGGGGTCAGTAGGGCAGTGTAAAGGAGTCGGCAGGATGGACTCAGGATTGACTACTGTCAGTAGGGCAGGGTACAGGGGTCAGGATAGAGGACAGGGAGTTAGTAGGGCAGGGTACAGGGGTCAGCAGGATGGAAGACAAGGGGTCAGTAGAGCAGGGTAAAGGAGTCAGCAGGATGGAAGACAGAGAGTCAGTAGGGCGGAAGACAGGGGGAGTCAGTAGGGCAAGATACAAGGGTCAGCAGAATAAAGACAGGGGGTCAGTGGGGCAGGGTACAGGGGTCAGCAGGGCAGGGTACAGGGGTCAGCAGGATGGAAGACAGGGGGTAAGTAAGGCAGGGCACAGGGGTCAGATCAGAGGACAGGGAGTAAGTAGGGCAGGGTACAGGGGTCACCAGGATGGAAGAAAGGGGGTCAGTAGGACAAGGTACAAGGGTCAGCAGAACAGAAAACAGGGGGTCAGTAGAGCAGGGTACAGGGGTCAGCAGGACGAAGGTAGGGGGTCAGTAGAGCAGGGTACAGGGGAGGACGGAAGACAGGGGATCAGTAGGGCAGAGTACAGGGGTCAGCAGGACAAAAGACAGGGGATCAGTAGGGCAAAGTACAGGGGTCAGCAGGACAAAAGACAGGGGGTCAGTAGAGCAGGGTACAGGGGTCAGCAGGACGAGGACAGGGGTCAGTAAGGCAGGGTACAGGGGAGAACAGAAGACAGGGGGTCAGCAGGACAGGGGGTCAGTAGAGCAGGGTACAGGGGTCAACAGGATGAAGACAGGGGGTTAGTAGGGCAGGGTACAGGGGTCAGCAGGACAGAAGACAGGGAGTCAGTAGCGCAGGGTACAGGGGTCAGTAGGGTAGTGTACAAGGGTCAGCAGGACAGAAGACAGGGGGTCAGTAGGGCAGGGTACAGGGCTCAGCAGGACAGAAAACAGGGGGCAGTAGGGCAGAGCACAGGAAAAAAGACAGGGGGTCAGTAGAGCAGGGTACAGGGGTCAGCAGGACCGAAGACGGGGTCAGTAGAGCAGGGTACAGGGGTCAGCAGGACAGAAGACAGTTGGAAAGTATGGTAGGGTACAGGGGAGGATGGAAGACAGGGGATCAGTAGGGCAGAGTACAGGGGTCAGCAGGACAGAACACAGGGAGTCAGTAGAGCAGGGTACAGGGGTCAGCAGGACGGAAGACAGGGGGTCAGTAGAGCAAGGTACAAGGGTCAGCAGAACAGAAAACAAGGGGTCAGTAGAGCTGGGTACAGGGGTTAGCAGGATGGAAGACAGGGGGTCAGTAGGGTAGTGTACAAGGGTCAGCAGGACAGAAGACAGGGGGTCAGTAGGGTAGTGTACAGGGGTCAATAGAGCAGGGTACAGGGGTAAGCAGAACGGAAGACAGGGGGTCAGTAGAGCAGGGTACAGGGGTCAGCAGGACAGAAGACAGGGGTCAGTAGGGCAGGGTATAGGGGACAGCAGGATGGAAGACAGGGGGTCAGTAGAACAGGGTACAGGGGTCAGCAGAACAGAAGACAGGGGGTCAGTAGAACAGGGTACAGGGGTCAGCAGCACAGAAGACTGATGGTCAGTAGAGCAGGGTAGAGGAGTCAGCAGGACAGGTGACAGGGAGTCAGTAGGGCAGGGTACAGTGGTCAGCAGGATGGAAGACAGGGGGGTAGTAGGGCAGGGTACAGGGGTCAGCAGGACAAAAGACCGGGTCAGTAGAGCAGAGTACAGGGGTCAGCAGGACAGAAAACAGAGGGTCAGTAGGGCAGGGTAAGGGGGTCAGGAGGACAGAAGACAGGAAGTCAATAGGGCGAAAGACAGGTGGTCAGTAGGGGAGGGTACAGGGGTCAGCATAATGGAAGACAGGGGGTCAGTAGAGCAGGGTACAGGGGTCAGCAGGACGGAAGACAGAGGGTCAGTAGGGCAGGGTTCAGGGGTCAGCAGGACGGAAGACAGGGTCAGTAGGGCAGGGTTCAGGGGTCAGCAGGATGGAAGACAGGGTCAGTAAAGCAGGGTACAGGGGTTAGCAGGAGAGAAAACAGGGGGTCAGTAGGGCAGGGTAAGGGGGTCAGCAGGACAGAAGACAGGGAGTCAGTAGTGTGAAAGACAGGTGGTCAGTAAGGCAGGGTACAGGGGTCAGCAGGATGGCAGATAGGGGGTCAGTAGAGCAGGGTACAGGGGTCAGCAGGACGGGAGACAGGGTCAGTAGAGCAGGGTGCAGGGGTCAGCAGGACAGAAGACAGGGGGTCAGTAGGGCAGGGTGCAGGGGTCAGCAGGACAGAAAACAGAGGGTCAGTAGGGCAGGGTAAGGGGTCAGGAGGACGGAATACAGGGGATCAGTAGAGCAGGGTACAGGGGTCAGCAGGATGGAAGACAGGGGGTCAGTAGAGCAGGGTACAGGGGTCAGCAGGACGGGAGACAGGATCTGTAGAGCAGGGTACAGGGGTCAGCAGGACAGAAGACAGGGGGTCAGTAGGGCAGGGTACAGGGGTCAGCAGGATGGGAGACAGGATCTGTAGAGCAGGGTACAGGGGTCAGCAGGACAGAAGACAGGGGGTCAGTAGGGCAGGGTACAGGGGTCAGCAGGACAGAAAACAGAGTGTCAGTAGGGCAGGGTAAGGGGGTCGGGAGGACAGAAGACAGGGAGTCATTAGGGGGAAAGACAGGTGGTCAGTAGTGCAGGGTACAGGAGTCAGCAGGACGGAAGACAGGGTCAGTAGGGCAGGGTACAGGGGTCAGCAGGGCGGAAGACAGGGGTCAGTAGAGCTGGGTACAGGGGTCAGCAGGATGGAAGACAGGGTCAGTGGGGCAGGGTACAGGGTCAGCAGGACGGAAGACAGGTCAGTAGAGCAGGGTACAGGGATCAGCAGGACAGAAGACAGGGGGTCAGTAGGGCAGGGTATAGGGGTTAGCAGAATGGAAGACAGGGGGTCAGTAGAACAGGGTACAGAGGTCAGCAGGACAGAAGTCAGGGGGTCAGTAGGGCAGGGTACAGGGGTCAGCAGGACAGAAGACAGGTGGTCAGTAGGGCAGGGTACATGGGTCAGCAGGACAGAAGACAGGGGGTCAGGAGGGTAGCGTACAGGGGTCAGCAGGACAGAAGATATGGGGTCAGTAGAGGAGGGTACAGGGGTCAGCAGGATGGAAGAAAAGGGGTCAGTAGGGCAGGGTACAGGCGTCAGCAGGACGGGAGACAGGGTCAGTAGAGCAGGGTACAGGGGTCAGCAGGACAGAAGACAGGGGGTCAGTAGGGCAGGGTACAGGGGTCAGCAGGACAGAAAACAGGGGGCAGTAGGGCAGAGCACAGGGATCAGCAGGAAAAAAGACAGGGGGTCAGTAGAGCAGGGTACAGGGGTCAGCAGGACCGAAGACGGGGTCAGTAGAGCAGGGTAAGGGGCTCAAGAGGACGGAAGACAGGGGATCAGTAGAGCAGGGTACAGGGGTCAGCAGGATGGAAGACAGGAGGTCAGTAGGGCAGGGTACAGGGGTCAGCAGGACGAAAGACAGAGGGTCAGTAGGGCAGGGTACAAGTGTCAGCAGGACAGAAAACAGATGGTCAGTAGGGCAGGGTAAGGGGGTCAGACAGGACAGAAGACAGGGAGTCAGTAGGACAAAAGACAGGTGATCAGTAGGGTAGGGTACAGGGGTCAGCAGGTCGGAAGACAGGGTCAGTAGGGCAGGGTACAGGGGTCAGCAGGATGGAAGACAGGGGGTCAGTAAAGCAGGGTACAGCGGTCAGCAGGATGGAAGACAGGGTCAGTAGAGCAGGGTATAGGGGTTAGCAGGATTGAAGACAGGGGGTCAGTAGAACAGGGTACAGGGGTCTGCAGGACAGAAGTCAGGGGTCAGTAGGGCAGGGTACAGGGGTCAGCAGGACAGAAGACATGGGGTCAGTAGGGTAGGATACAGGGGTCTGCAGGATGAAAGACGGGGGTCAGTAGAACAGGGTACAGGGGTCTGTAGGATGAAAGACGGGGGGTCAGTAGGGCAGGGTACAGGGGTCAGCAGGACAGAAGTCAGGGGGTCAGTAGGGCAGGGTACATGGGTCAGCTGGACGGAAGACAGGGGGTCAGTAGAGCAGGGTACAGGGGTCAGCAGGACAGAAGACAGGGTCAGTAGTGCAGGGTACAGGGGTCAGTAGGACGGAAGACAGGTCAGTAGAGCAGGGTACAGGGATCAGCAGGACAGAAGACAGGGGGTCAGTAGGGCAAGGTATAGGGGTCAGCAGGACAGAAGACAGGGGTTCAGTAGGGCAGGGTACAGGGGTCAGCAGAACAGAAAACAGAGGGTCAGTAGGGCAAGGTAAGGGAGTCAGGAGGACGGAAGACAGGGGATCAGTAGAGCAGGGTACAGGGGTCAGCAGGACGAAAGACAGGGGGTCAGTAGGCAGGGTACAGGGGTCAGCAGGACAGACAACAGGGGGTCAGTAGAGGAGGGTACAGGGGTCAGCAGGATAAAGGAAAGGGGGTCAGTAGGCAGGAGGAAAGGGGGCTGTCATGATCCTTGGAATACTGAAGTATTCTGTAGCGCTTACTCCCGAAGGAGCAGCTGATTTAATTTGGGTCTTTGCCGTCACCCTCTTACCTGTATTTCCACCATATATGGGACTTAGAGTCTGTATTAGGCCTTACGCCCACCAATGTATGCACCAGTCACTTTGTTATATTTCCAATGCTTTATTGCAAGACTTTTAAAGAAGTAGCAGTAAAGAGGTAGAAAGGGAGTTGCAGGAGGGTTCAGATAACTTATGCAGATCACTGAGGAATTTGAGATCCTGAAGACAAACACACCTTCAGTCACCAGATGTTGCCCACCCGGATAGGCCTCTCTCACTGACCTAGAATCCGGAATGGCGGACAAAAAGTCTCTGCTACAGACTTGAGAAGAACGAAACGGTTGTACGATTCTCTGCCACAGGATGTAGTATTAGTTGGACGATCCTATGTCACAGGATTTAGTATTAGATGAACAGCAAACACAGTACCAGAACCTTTATGCCGACCTGGCAGTACTGTGAGGCAGGTTGATTAGGTATAGGTGCATCCTCCAAGTAAGTTACCAGGCCCTCCCGAGAGACCAGCCTTCATCCTGGCTCTCTCCAGCAAGGGTCCTCCCCTGGATCTCCTCAGCTTGGCTCGGCTTCTTCCTATCAGGCAAGACAGCCTAAGGACCACCTCTGCGGAAGTAGACCCCAGACAGGCTTCTGGGCCTACTTGTAGTCACATAGCCTTGGGCCAGCTTGGCCCAGAGGCAGGAGAAAAGTCACCACATACCTTAGGTCAGGAGGGCCAGGAGGTAAGAGAGAAACAAAAATGGCGTCCTGCCCTTAAATACCCTCTCCCAGAATTCACAGCGGTGGACCACCCCCACTGGGTTACTTCTGAGAAAGAAGAGCACTCAATACACTTCAGCCTGTAGCTCTTCCAACACTGGCCTGTGGTGACAACAACACCTACAGACAACAGTGTGGAACTACATGCAACACAGCCAATGCTGGAACAGAAGCTAATTTAGCCACAGATTAAATCTGAACTATATACAGAACAGGTAACCCCCTAAATTTACATGCATGCGCCTTATCAACAGGAGCAGGGCGCTACATTTCTATTACACAGTGGTGGGTCCTCCGCCCTGTCTTAAAGCTAACCCCCTCCAGACGGCTCCGTGGTCTGGAAGAAAGGCATTGTCTGTGTTTGACCGTTTGTTTATGTACTGTAATTATCTCCTGGGACTTCTTTGTTTCATTACACATATCAGCCCTCCTATTCAAGCTATCCTACCAATCCCTGCTGACCCTGTTTCAAGTCCTCATTTGCATGGCTAAGAGGACCTAAGTGAAGACTAGAGTGTACAATTGACCAATAGGAAAAGTGGTTGTTTGGGCAGGGTGTTCAAACTGCTATGTATAAAAGGGTGTTGTGTGCATCCAATAAACGTGAGATTCCTGTTTGAATTTTTCATACAGCCTGCCTGGTGTTTGTTCTGAGCTTTAACTGCATTTTACGGGACATAGCTGTAGTTCGAATCGCAGAGCATCGGACGACCAAACTATCAGACGTTGCGATCTGCAATCTGATCCAATAGCAGCAGATGAGTGTTGGGAGAGTGGAACCGAGCGAACAGGGGCTTGTTACAGGGATCAGTAGAGCAGGGTACAGGGGTCAGCAGGACCGAGGACTGGGGGTCAGTAGTGCAGGGTATAGGGTGTAAATTCCTCCCCATTCCCCCTTTTTAACCAAACTCCCCACAAGTCTATCACCCTTTACTCTTACACCCCCCCAATCTTTCCCCCCTTTATTTACACTCCCCAATGACTGCCCCCTCCCCCCGGTCACATGGCACCCCCTCAAAATACCTCCAGGCTGACAGCAGGCTGACTCTCCTCTTGAGTATAGCAATCAGTGGGCGGAGCTTTCCCTCATGGACAAGGAGGCCACTCCTCTGCATGGGTCTCTTACACTTACACAGACCTCAGATCGCCATTCTGGCAGAGTGGAATACATGCTCCCCACCTTCTCCTCTGTACAGGAAAATAAAACATCACAGAAGGGGGAGGAGGGGACGAGTTCAGTGCGCTCCACTCTGCATTGTGCATGTCAGAGGCAGCCAGGCTGGCGGGGAGAGATTCCGGCTGGCGACTGCCATACACAGTGTTGCTCACGGTGTGTGGAAACTAAGACACCCCGCACACGCTGTGGGAAATCCGAGACTCAGCCCTGATTCGCCGGGACTCAGAGACAGGGACCAATTTCCAGGATGGTCCCGGTGAATCAGGGACGGTTGGGAGGTATGCTATAAAGCAGGGGTCATCAACCACAGGGCCATGGCCCACTACTGGGCCGTGGCCTTTCTGCAGCCAGGCCGCGGATGTGGGCGACTGGCATGAGACACCTGGGCGGGCGGCATGAAAGAGCCGGGCGGCCAGCATAAGAGAGCCGGGCGGGGCGGCATGAAACAGCTGAGCGGCCGGCATATGAGAGCTGGGTGGATGGAAGAAGCAAGCAGGCCGCATCACCTCTCTTCTGCCCTCACAGCCGGCCAGTGTTCTATCAGCCTCAATGTCGGAGGTGCGGCAGGGAGCAGAGTGATGACATCATCTCTCACCGCCGCCCCGCATTACCGCTCTCTGCTCTCCTGCCTTTATTCGGAACCCACCACTGCACAGAGGCCTGCCACTAATGCAGTGGTCACAGGCAGCGTGGCAAGTGATGTGGCAGATGACATTACGCATCTGGTGACAGGCAACATGGTGTCAGTGCATCCCTCAACTGAAGTGAGAAGACACTCTGTACCCAGAGCCACCAGCTCTGGCTTAGCCAAGTGACATCAACACCCATTTGTATTAAGTGGTACATTTTTCACTAAGCAGCCTTCATACCAGTTCCCAATATTTGTTTACTAGTATCTTGTTATAAGGATGGCTGAGGGACACTAGTGAACTCTACGGGTCATCTCTCTTCACATAATAATTTTTCAATTATAGTCCTATACAACACTTGACTGTCTCGCTCAAAGGGGTCAATTCACTAAGAGTTAAATAATAGCTAATAAAATGTGGTAAAATACAGCATGTGGTAACAATTGTGAAAGTGTTCAATTGATTAAGAATTTAGCGTTAAATACCGAATGCAGTATTTGTTTGATTTAGCAGTAATTACCGCATTTTTTAATTTTCGTTAATCTGTTGCTAAGGAGTGGGCCGGGAAGCCGGTCGCCAAGTCCTTAACAATAGTTGACTCATCATGTTTCCCTGCTGACAGCTGAATGTAAAAAAAATACAGACAATTAAAACTGCTGAAAAAAACCAGTGTGGGGTCACCCCCCCCCAGTTCATGCAAAATTGAAAAAAAGAAACGGCGTGGGGTCCCCCTCCAAAGTCCATACCAGACCCTTATCCTAGCTTGCAGCCGAGCAGGTCAGAAAAGGAGGGGGCGACCTCCCTCCCTGCTGCCACCACCACCCCAAATCACTTTGTCCCCATGCTGATTGGGACAAGGGCCTCATCCCTTAGCGCTAACATTTGCGCAAAATGCATCTACCTCTTTGTCCCCTGCTCCATCTGTCAACCACTTGTCATATGAAGCTTTAATAAAAGAATTTTTGGAAGTGCAGCCGTCCGAAATTATTTCTTTATGTTTAGTTTACCTCATCACCAGTGGTTTTGGGGGTCTGCATGTTTTTTTACTCTCTGGTCCGTTTGTGAATTGGACATAAGAATTTTTTTAACAATATTTATCGGCACATTTTTTTTTTTCTTTGCGGTAAATACCGCATAGTCGTTATTTTTTTTCCTATGAATTGCACTTTACCGCATGCGAGAATTTATGCAAATGAGCTACATGATCACATTATCGCATGTGGTAAACGTTAGTGTGTTGACCCCGATATCCTTCTCATCTGTAGGAAGGAGAAGAGAGAGGGAGATGGTACAAAATATTGGAAAACCCTAACTGGTTACTTGCCTTCCCTTATTACTTCCTGAATGGGCAAATGTTTTAAAATACGCAAATGTGACCCACACCTCAACATCATGTTTCACAATTACAGGAGTGACAAAATAATACAGAGCAAAAAAGAAAAGGGTTGGTGCACACCATAATGTATAAAGCAAACAAACCTGGTTGGGAAACAGCTCTTGGAATTTATAAGCTCCTTCCTAGAACTGCTTTGTCCACTCTATGTATATACCTTGTTAATGCTTTACCCTTTATACTCTTGGGATATTTTGGGATGAAGGCATTACTAAGTAATGCAGTGTGGGGAAGGAGTTTACCACTTGACACATTTTTATGTCATATTTTTCAATTCTCCAAAATGAAAAGAACACTTATCTTTAGTTTAAAAAATGTACTTGGGAAATATTCATCCTTCAGGAGACACACTCAGTGGGTATCAAAATTCTTAGCTAAATGTTTATCTTTAAAATCTGTGGGTTGAAAACAACTATTGCATTATTATTATCTGTCCTAGTGGAGCAAGCGGTTTATTACATAAATCAGTCCTATTCCACCTTCTAAACCTTAAACTAGACCAAGGGGCAAATTTGTGATTGTCTATGCTACCAATGACTGCTGAAATTTCAGTTGTTGGTCTGTATGTTCCTTCACCAATTGATATACAGCTTTTGCACTTTTGGGGTCACATCCCCCAAAAGTCCAAAAGTGAAGGACTACAAGTCCCAGCATGAACCCCTGAGATCTAAGGATGTGTCCTCCTCCCATCCCTCTAAGGGTGTCACGTCGTCTGGCAATGTCATCTATCCTCTCCGCTGCTGCTAGCTTCCTCTCTGCACTGCAGTCAGTGCTTCATGATGACACATGGTGTTCCATCCACCCATCCCCAGCGCCCGGGCCAGGCCTCACCTGACAGTTGCTCTCAAATAATCCTGGCAGTTCCCTTTCCCTCTGAATGCTGCCAAAGAAGATTGAGGAGGAGGTGGGTGGAGCCTCCCTCTCTTCGGTGAAGTCACTGGTTGCTAGATGCCAGGCGGCAGGTGGCTAGCAACCAGTTAGGGCAGTGTAGAGCCAGTGGCCAGTGGAACAAGGTAAAATGGTTCTCAGCAGGCCAGGAGTCCAGGACAAGTGACAGTGAGTAAAACGGTGATGCAACAGCCTTTTTAGGAGGCATCAGATCGGCCCAGGGAGCAATTCCAGGACACTTTATTGTCCTGAAATGAAGGTGTCCAGGACAGACCTGCCAAATGTGGGACTGTCCCGTGCACTCTGGGACACGTGGTCACCCTAGTACCAATATTCGATTAGTATACCTTTTTTGCAGAAAAAAAAGCTTTCTATCTAATCTACGCCAGCCCTTACTTCAGCATCCAGTTTGTTGCATAAAAAAGTCTCCATCACTTCCTGGACAGCCCTTCGAGAAAACTGTTAAGACACAGGAAGGAGTTCACCAGCTGACTTCATTAACACACACCCTGTACCTGCCCTCCCCTTCCAGATCATTCCCACCCAACTCTGCAGGTTCATGCATTGCCAATTAAATCAGCGATCACCGTTCTCACTAAATACACAGCCATCGTTTTTTTTTTCTATTTTACCTTCATCTTGCAAAGATCATTCATTTGGCAGAGTGTGCAGGAGCTGAGGGATTAGATAACCGCCTATGTGGATAGAGCTATAATATTGAAAACAGGACAATCTGTTTGTACAATCTCCTACCATCAACTATGTAGTGCAAGGGCCTACCTGATTGGATACAGAGTGATTGGATAGATGGTGTGTCCTCCTATTATATAGTTTTGGTAAATCTAGAGGAGATTGTGAAGTGATTGTATAATCAGATTGTATAGTGTATGGCCACCTTTATACACCTAAAGTAGTTGCATTTTCAGTCATTAATTGTTAACAGTACCCCAAATGCGACAGAAAACACACATTTTGTCACATGAAAAAACAACAAACGCAGCAAAATGTGCAGTAAAAAACATGCAAACATGTTGCAACATGCCAAAATTTCCTATGTGAGGAAAATTAGCCAAAAAACATGGGTACCCACTACACTAGGTGTGAATGAGGCCTGAAAGTGAACTTGGTGTGTTTACAGAAGAACAACGAGGCTTCATCCACATCTGTGCATTTCCGAACGCACCAAAAACCACATAGAAAATGTGTACTTTGCCAGGTGTTTTGCAAACCAACTGCAAACGCACATCGCACCTGCATTGCCGTTAAATGTTAATGGCACCCCAACTTCAGGTAGCAGATAAGCCTTTGCCATGGGGCAAATACACTGCAAATGCACCAAAAAGCATGGTACAAAAAACTCACCATGCTCCTCTATAAAAAAAAAGTTCTGGGGCTTCTGGGGTGATTGTTGCACATAGGGCAGCCCATTTAAGTGAATAAAATTTAAAATTTGCTCTGAAACGCTCAAATATCTGGGTATTAGAATTCCCGCAGATCTTACTAAGCTGTATAGGGAAAATGATGACCCTCTTATGCAGCGTACAATACAAGATCTTAAGAAGTACAATCAAGCGCAACACTCGTGGTTTGGGAGGATCAACATCTTAAAAATGGACATAGTATAACGCTTCCTTTATCTCTTTCAAACTATACCTATTGCGATCCCGCATTCTTTTTTTGTTATTTTACAATCTGCTTTTACAAAGAACTCTATTTCTCCCCAAAACAAAGGGTGGTGTTGGGGCACCAGACCTATATCATTACCATGCTGCAGCAGTCTTAACGAGGTTAGTGAATTGGTTCCATCATTCCCACCTTAAGCAATGGTGACCCCACAATAGGGATAAAACTTTTTCGAGGAAGGAAGTTTAATAAGACTCATGGCCACTCACTAAAATTAGAAGAAAATAGGTTTAACCTTAAACTGACCTTAAACTGCCTAGAGGGTTCTTTACTGTAAAAGCGGCAAGGATGTGGAATTCCTTTCCACAGGCGGTTGGGGGGGGGGGGCATCGATAAATTCAAAAAACTATTAGATAAGCACCTGAACAACCGCAACATACAGGGATATACAATGTAATACTGACATATAATCATACACATAGGTTGGACTTGATGGACTTGTGTCTTTTTTCAACCTCATCTACTATGTAACTATGTATAACAGTCGATTACCCCTTTCAAAGATCTCCAGGCGCTTCCCTGGATAGACGCTTCTGCCCGTGGCCCACTCTCCTCCTTATTCTTCCTTACAGCACATTTAGTGTGTGTTTGTGATAAAATGCAAACCCAATTGGGACGTTCACCCAAAATAGGACCAATGACTCCCTTATTCAGCAACCCTCGGTTTCTTCCGGCAGTTGTACAGAGTCGTTTCCTGTCATGGAGCAAGGAGACAAACCGTCGAATATCTCAAATTATTTACCAGGGAACTCTTCCACTGCTGTGAAGTCTGATTCCTGTACAGCAACAATCAATTACACATTTGCTGGAATATCGGCAATTATCATCTTTTTATCAACATTTTCTTCAAGGGATGTATTTAATAAAGATTTGGATCCATATGAATCTCTTCTTTTACAGGACACTATACCAGATCGTATTCTTTCTGCAGTATATAGGATTCTTATTTTGAAACTCCATCCACACCTCCCAGAATTTACAGATAAGTGGAATTTAGATTTGAAGGTTCACATTAAACAGGAAGAATGGGATAAAGTGTTTACTCTCACTCACTCTATGTCATTAGCAACTAAGGCACAGGAGACAAATTTTAAGCTTCTTTCTCTGTGGTATAGATGTCCGACGTTGCTCCAGCGGATATATCCAAAAGTCTCAGATTTATGTTGGTGTTGTCATTCTGCTAAGGGTTCGCTATTGCATATCTGGTGGGAATGTCCGCCTATCTATGATTTCTTGGGGGTGATTTTACAGCTCCATACCTGTGCAACTGGGGTGACTGTCCCCAATAAACCACAAATGACTCTGCTATCTATTTTACCTGGCTCGTATAAAAGCATTAAAAAGGCTTTCTTAGGCATTGGCTGACGGCAGCAAGAGCAGTTGTACCGCGCCATTGAAGAACGGCACAGGCTCCACCTCTAATAGTGTGGGCTATAGAGATGGACCATATGGAGACGAAGACACTCCTGTCACGTGAATTGGACACACATGAACAATGTTGTCAAATCTGGCACCCCTGGAAATTGCTCAGGGAATCCTCTGTGATGCAAAATATATATACAGGACGACCGGAAGACTCAAATCCAGTCTAGAGTTGGGATGAACGAGGCGATGTCTGTCTATGAGCCTAATCCTGGCTGCATTGTGTCCCTTTTTTTTTTTTTCTTCTTTTCTCTTTTTCTTCTTCTCGTTTCTGTTTGGTCTTGGTATGTGTGATGTGTCCTACACCCTTTTGAGAGTTGAAGATGGGGAGTAGTAAACCATAGACCACAATTTTGGTGGGGTGAGGAAGATTGTTAGAGTAATGCCCTTTACACACAATAGGAATTTCCGACAACAAAATTCATGTTTCTTTTCTGACGGATGTTGGCTCAAACTTGTCTTGTATACACACGGTCACACAAATCTTGTCGGAAATTCCGAACGTCAAGAATGCAGTGATGTACAACACGTACGATGAGCCGAGAAAAATGAAGTTCAATAGCCAGTGCGTCTCTTCTGCTTGATTCCGAGCATGCGTGGAACTTTGTGCATCGGAATTTTGTATACACGATCGGAATTTACGACAACGGATTTTGTTGTCGGAAAATTTGAGAACCAGCTCTCAAATTTTGTGTGACGGAAATTCCGATGGAAAGTGTCCGATGGAGCCTACACACGGTCGGAATTTCCAACAACAAGCTCTGATAGAACATTTTCCATCGGAAAATGGGTGCAAAATCTAAGTAACCCAGTGTATTATTTTATTGCTTCCTTATAATATTTAATATGTAAGCTTCTACATTGGTAGACGTTACCCAATGGTACTCTTATTAGCTCACGCCATTTATTGGATAAGGGTTTTTGTTTTTGCTGTTTAGGGTTTCTGTATATGTCTATGTGTAATATGTTCTTATGTTATGTATAATTTTTATAGTATGCTTGTTTTGATTGATTGTGGTATGTGACATCTTTTGTTGTATATATTTTTGTCTGAAAACTTTAACAAAATGAGATTGAAATGAATAGACTGCCCTATGCGTGATGAGCGAAAAGGCTCCAAAATGCCTCAAAAAACGTATGCAGAAACATGAGTTACCACAATGTGAAGATGTGAACAGGGCCTGACAGCTGGGTGTCTCCATCCACTCCTTCCTATGTACTTGTATAAAGATGGCCATATACTATGCAATCTGTTTGTAAAATATCTGTATAATTTCCTTTAAATTTACTGTCACTGTGGAATAAGAGGACACACCTGAACAATCCATTCAGTTTGGTTTAAATCGGGCAGGGCCTTGCACTGCATAGCTGATGGTAAATCTAAAGGAGATTGTACAATCAGGTTGTACAGAAAGGGGATAGAAATAAAACAAGAGTTGGTATGGTAATGAAGGAGGTGTGGTCCAGAGTGGTGAACACAGCCTATCACTCCCTATTCTGTGATGCATCAAGTCAGTACATGATGGGTTTCAAAGCTTCCTGGATGTCATATGATCTACAGGAAGTGATGGAAGCAAAAAGCATTTTTTAAAACTGAAATAGACAGATGAATTTTAAAAATGACTCTCGATGGCATAAGTGAGAGATAAGCACGATGGGATGGCTTGGGCAGAAATTACATTACAAAAGGCTTTTGTTTATTATAAAAAGTGAAATTCTGCCTGAAAATATGAGCTTAGACTTAAAGCTGAACTAAAGGTAAAACTTTTTCCCCCACTATTTCTCATTATGGATAGGGTAAAGAAAGTTTATAACAACCCTTAGTTTTTGTTTGGACATCTGTGTCTCATAGGGGAGGATTCCCTTCACTTCTTGTCCCAGAGCCAAAACAGGAAGTTACATATACTTACATAGTAGGTGAGGTTGAAAAAAGGCACAAGTCCATAAAGTCCAAACTATGTGTGTGATTTTATGTCAGTATTACATTGTATATCCCTGTATGTTGTGGTCGTTCAGGTGCTTATCTAATAGTTTCTTGAAACAACCGATGTTCCCCGCTGAAACCTTTGCCTGTGGAAGGGAATTCCACATCCTTGCCGCTCTTACAATAAAGAACCCTCTACGCAGTTTAAGGTTAAACCACTTTTCTTCTAATTTTAATGAGTGGTCACGTGTCTTATTAAACTCCCTTCCGAGGAAAAGTTTAATCCTTATTGTGGGGTCACCAGTACGGTGTTTGTAAATTGAAATCATATCCCCTCTCAATCGTCTCTTCTCCAGAGAGAATAAGTTCAGTGCTCTTAACCTTTCTTCATCAGAGGAACGCACTATAAAGTAAGGTTGGTGTGAGCTGATGCTGTTTAATGCTGTTTAAAAGGATAACCACAGGCTTGCCCAAGTCCTTAGAGCAGACCCAACTTTAACCACTTCCGGCCTGGCCTATAGCAGATTGACGGCCGGGCGGTGGTTCATTTATCCTAAATGGGCATCATATGACGTCCTTCAGGATAACAGCCGCCGCTCGCCCCTGGGGGCGTGCATCGCGGCGATCGGTGGAGCGGCGTGTCAGTCTGCCACACTGCTACACCAATCTTGTCCAATCACGGCTGATTGCCAATCTTGTCCAATCCACATGTGCCCAATATGCCCAGTCTGTGCCCAATCTGTGCAAATCATTGCTCACAAATGGGCACTGACTGGCACCATTATAAAGCAGTAATTCCCAGCAATGCCACCCATCAATGTCATCAGTGCCACCAATCAGTGTCAACAGTGCCACCCATCAGTGTCCATCTGTGCCACCTATCAGTGCCCATCAGTGCCCACCTATCAGGGCAGGAAGGTGTGGTATTGAAGTGGTTCTGGGTCGCTTTCCCGACACCCCATGCAGTGGCTTCAGAGACAACAAGCTATTCCTTACATCCGGACATTCCCATCCATTCCAGACATCCTAGATGAACCGACAGGATTTGAGGAACTGCTCATGCAGGCAGTATACATCTGGTGAATGGCCCCCTGTACAGGGAATTTGGCAACGGATCTTCAAACTATACTGTAAACTGATGGCAACATTTATTCAACCTTCACTTGAGGTAGCTCTCTTATCCATACTCCCTGGAAAGTTCAAATCCATTAAAAAAGATGTATTGTGAAACTTTCTGGCAGTGACCAGAGTAGTGATTTCCTGTCACTGGAGATTGACAACCATGCCTACCCTGGAGAATTGGGCTATTGAAGTGGACCGCATTAGGGACCTTGAACGTCTGTTGGCTGAGGAATATGGTAAAGCTGAACAGTTTTCTCTCACTTCTGGGCTGAGAGTAGTCTAGACGACATCACCTCATGACCAGGCCGGAGTGCTTCTTGTTCCTAATCTTTCTGCCCCCTCTTTTTAAGGACTTCCCCTATCATCCATCTTGCAAGTTTCCTTCATTCCCCTTCACTGTTTATGTCCCTCAATTTAGACAGTGTCTAACCAGTGTCTAATCAAGTCGTAATACTGCTCATACTGTTGCATTTTATGTGGCACTGCTCTGTTTATGCTGATCTGGGTGTTTCATGCCATTTATGCTTATTCCTCACTATTAGACTTTTTTTTATGCTGAACTATGTTACCACAATTGGCAACTTGTTTGTACGTACTTAGTTATCAAATTTACTGAGTGATAATACACTAAGTTTACCCTTGCTAACTGTTTTTAAGATAGCACTATTATTGGGTGATAAGAACTATTTGCCATATGTAGCGAAGCGATACCTCTGAAGGAGCTGCTTAAGTTAATTCAGTCCGTTGCTCTGCCTCTCAACCCCAATAACAACCTCAATCCCCTCTGGCACACCTAGCAATAGTTCAAGTGTAATGACAAGTGAGAAACACACATGTTATGATAAAACACAGAAATTGTCTTTACTGCAATATGTCTGTGGAAAAGAGTAACAGACAGTAACCGTATATATTCAAATAGTCAACTGGAGAGCAATAACTGAGATTAAGAGCAATATAGCTCCCAATCCTATATTCAAACTGCTCTCAGGGGATTCCAAATCTGGGAATGTCCCCAATAGCAGAGGCACACTTAAATGTCAAACAAAGCACAATATGACACTTTAAAATTGATTGATTACCTCTACTCAATTTAGCTCTATGAGTCCAGGCAGGAGGAGAGCAGAGGAATGACTCCCTTTGTGTCAGGTCTCTCTCTCTCCTGTTTCCTGACACCACAGGCCCAACTTTAAACAGTTTATTCAAGACAGCAGATATTGGCATAACTTCCTAGATAAACTGTCCCACACACCCAATGCATATACAGAGCCCTGAGTATGTGTGTGCGAATCTGCATGGCACTAGTAGCCCCAGTCCTTTTGAAGCAAAGATAAGATTTGGTGGCTTCAGCTAACCACTTTAGTTGGTGCACTTAAGCTCCTGGATAGCCGGGCCAACACAACTGGCCCAGATTATCAAGTGAAACAGGCAGGGTTTTGTTCAATAAGGTAAGAGGACAATGATGTCTGTATACAATGTCCCAGAAATGGATAGCCTTATCCCTTTATCCCTGTGGTACTACAAGTGTCAGCAAGATGACTACCAGCAATGATGTATGTATACAGCGTTCAAATAACTCCTTTTGTAATGCAGTGTCTCTGTTCCCTGCAGCTGGGAAGAAATGCCCTCTCACCAAATCCTGCGATCAAGCCCGGAACAGACAGTCTCTCTTGGCAACCCAACTGGTCACCTCACACTGGAACAATTCACTGTCGGTGTAGGTGCACCTCTGTATGCACCTGGGATCCCCCTCTCTCAGGCTGGCCATCCCAACTGGAGGCCTGAATCTCGCGGGGAGATCATCTGAGAGACAGCATCTATTGCTCAGGTCTGGTCTCTTCTCTCCCTCAAGGCTGAGTGACTTTTTCTCAGGACACAAAATGGAGTCTTTTACTTTCCTGTCAGCAGAGCATCCTGGACTTTTTGTATTTCCTTCCTGAATACCAGGCTATAGAGCCGCTTTGTGAGGGAATTGCATGTCCCAGAATCCATTGAAGCTGCTTCCTGCAGCTGAGTACAGTCTCTCTGATTGGCTGCTGTAACTGTGTAATTGGCTTATTTCTTCCTGCCAATAGGGGCACAGGGAGGAACAGAGTAGCCTGTGTGAGTCAGCTCACATTACATTAAACTCAGTCAGTGAAACAAGAGGGAGAAGGGGGGTGATCACACGCAGGATCTGGCAGGCAAATTCTCCTTGTGTGAAAAGCCTGTGTAAATCGCTCCGGCCAGCTTGACGGGGTCACGGGAGAAACGAGACACCCGCTACACATATTTCACTGTGTTTACTTTCCATTACGCTTAAGCTGGTGTCAGAGGGGCTGAGACCCTTGAGGAGGTTGAGGCAAAGAATAGCGGACCTATTTTACCTAGCAGCTCCTTTGGGGGTAGTGCTATACTAGGTTCCTTCTCAGAGTAGAGCAACCTGGTCTTTCAAGATATTTAGGCATATTCCGACCACACCAAGTTTGTGTTTTCAATAAAAAAGTTACATACATACAGTACCTTCTTTGTGTTTTGTTGATTTCCCTTATTACAATGCTCTGTCCACACAGCACTCTTGAAGCCTGCACCACCATATTCTTGTAGCACGGCCCCCTTGGGGATTGCTTGGATTTACCTGCTCATCTGCATTGCCATGACCCTGTGAACATTCCAACCCACCTGACACTCTGGGTGCAGACATCATTGCAACACCTTTAAGTAATAAGACAACACTCAATATGTTTATATTCTGTTAACGTTTACTGGAATACTTCAGTTAAGGTATAGTTGTAAAAGGAGGTAATGGTTCAACTGAGCTTGGGATAGCAACACAAACTCCGTTGAATGACTCCCCAAGAAAATGCCAGTTAAGACAGTTGGCAACAACAGAATATTATATATACATTTGTACAATGGAGTAGCTCTTGAACATAACCTGAAAGGATAAGCAGAAGTTAAGTATTCATTCTGACAATACTTCTTGAAAGAGAAACCCAGGCCGGCCTGTTTAACCTTCGATCCTAGTGAGAGATGAAGCTAAACATGTAGGATATGAGGGCCCTCTAAGTAGCAGTGACAGAATGTGCCTGTTGCAGATCTGATGTTCTTCACAGACAGTCGGAGCTCATTAATTGTATCCAATAAGGTGTAGTAACAGAATGGAAGTATATCTTGTGATGATTGTAGCTAAAGATACCTATGTAAAGTGTTTGAATAGAAGTGCAGTGAAGTGTCCCCAGAGTAAATCTGTCTGTGCACAGTGTATCAGTAAAACAAACAAGGAAAGGTTTGCAAAGATGGGTAGTGGCCCTCTCACCAATGATGTCAGTCTAGTAACAGTGCACTAGAGGAATACTATAATATACAGATAGGGCAGGGAATAACTGTTCATTGCAATTGTAGTCCATATTGCTACATCTTTATTCCATATCACCAGTTGCTGGCTCCTTTTTCCTGATTCTCAGAGCCAATTCATCAATGATATATGCCTCATATCGTGTGTATGCACATTATGAGATCAACTGCAACATGTGATTGTTCAGAAAAGTCCAATAAAGGAATAACCAAGATTTGTCAAGACTACCTGAGATCTCGCAACTGTTAATGCGTAACTATATGCAAAATAAAAAGAATACATAAATGATAAAGTCTATTATTAGCATTAACATTAGTTTTTGTATTTTTTTCCCGTTCTTTAACATAGCTTTATTACATATTGATACTATCAGTAGATCCTTTTTTTTCTCTCTTCTTGTAAAAGGCCAAGCTGTCTAGCAAAAGTCGCTGTTACAGTTACTTTGTCCAAGTCTCAGCTGCTCAAAGGTCAGAACAATAATTACTCAAATACATTTGAAAAAATATGCTTCCAAATTTACCAACTAATGTGTCTACATACCACATCAGAAACGCCCCTGTGTGGAAATGCGATCCTATTCCCTGTAAATACTCAGCCAAATGCTATCCTCTGTCCCTCCTTGCATCCATCGCTAATAACCCAATGTTTAAATGTTGAACCTGGACTGAAAGAACAACTAACATTTTGCTGGTGGAGCACACACAGACTTACTACTTTTCATCATTTCTTTATCTTCTTTGATACACAATCTTGGCACAGCCTCCAGGAACAACTTTAAGTTCCGAAAAGAAATTCAGGTATCTCCAATTATGCCAATAAGTCACTATTTTCATAAGCTATGTTGATTCTCTGATAATTCAATTATGCCGCGTACACACGAGCTGACTTTACGACAGACTTGGTCCAGCGGACTTTGACGGACTTTCCGATGGACTTTCCAAATGAACAGACTTGCCTACACACAATCAACCAAAGTCCAACGGATTCGTACGTGATGACGTACGACCAGACTAAAACAAGGAAGTTCATAGCCAGTAGCCAATAGCTGCCCTAGCGTCGTTTTTTGTCCGTCGGACTAGCATACAGACGAGCGGACTTTTCGACCGGACTCAAGTCAATCGGAAAGATTTGAAACATGTTTCATTTCTAGGTCCGTCGAACTTTTGGGGAAAAAAAAGCCTGCTGGAGCCCACACACGATCGAATTGTGTGACGGACTCCGGTCCGCCAGACCAAGTCTGCCGTAAAGTCCGCTCGTGTGTACGCGGCATTAGAAAGACTTTGCATTCAAACCCTGAACTATCCCCAAATTACTTCCATGTTCTACCACTAGCTCATTCCCTTGCATTCATTATTTCACAAAATGGGAATTCAATTTAACAATGCACAAATCTTAAGAGGAATAGCAAAAAAATATGGTCCACTATATCTTTCTGCTTCATCAAAACTTATTCTTAGAAAAAAAAATGTTTATAAAGTCCCCTCCGGCTGGTACTTAAAGGGGACCTTTACCCGTAACGGGAAGTTCCTCTTTTAAGAATCCCCCCTCCTCTAACATTACTGCCACTTTTTCTTTGGGGGGGGGGGATACCTAGTTTTGGCATGTGCCCGCTCCCACTTTCCTAAGAAATTCCACCAGAAGTTCTCATCCCCCTCACCAACCTCTTTGGACATATCACAGGTCCCAAGGAGTCACAGCCAGCTTCCTACAGTAAATATGCCCCTTCAGGACCTGAAGACCAGCGCAGAATTGTCCTGGGTGAAGATAGCTGCTGACTTTTAATTGTTTTTCTAGTGACTGAAGATCTGCTTTAACTATTAGAATAGCACATTTTGCTGCAAAATAGTAGTATTTTATTTTATCAGTAAAAAATATCATTGAAAATCGTGCAGTTTTAGTTTTACATTTATTAGTCATTTGTGTTAATCATTACTACCTTCTTAATGCAGTAGAAATAAACAATGGGTCAAGAGTTTGTGCCAAAAGTGGTTGAACTTTACTGAGAAATTTGCAGAACAGTAAACATGCAGACTGAGTAAATGAAAATGGAATTTCTCAATTTCAACATAGTTTTGTTTATTTAGGGACATGTAGTGAATGTGACTTTCACCACACATTAACTGGCAGTGACTCAATCACTGCCATTTACAACACATGTACCTGGATGTGCCACCTGCAGTGAATGTCAGATTACCTGCTTTATACATATACTTCTAGTGTCCATACGCTAAACTGAGAAATAACTGACAGCAATCCTTAGCACACCATAAACTATCCATCATAAAGCAATCCCATCACCTACAAAGTCCATAGGGAGTTGTTTAATTGGTGTCTGGCGTATTGTCCTGGTGCCATTCAGGCTTCAGTTACGGCAGGATGCTCTTTTACAACCTTCAGTGCTTTTTGCAGATAGGTGCTGCGGTGAAACATTGACCCACAGCACCCCTCACTCCAGGTAAGAATAGTAGACATGTCTTGCCCATCTAGAAAGTGGTTAAAGTGTAAGTCCAGTCATATACTAACAATACTTAAACCCGCTCCCACCCCCATTAGCCATTGTCGGTGATCTCTCCTCTTCACTGAAACTGGCCTCTGGAAAGATCACATGACCGGACCAGACCGGGCCGGACTCAGAATAGGTAAGTATAGACATCTTTCCTTTACAGGGTAGTTAGAATAGGTTTAGAATGGGGGTGGGAGCAGGTTTAACTAGTTGCCGACCGCCACACGCCGATGTACGTCGGCAGAATGGCACGGGCAGGCATAAGGGCTTACTTGTACGTCCCTGCTTCCCAGCGTGCAGGGGGTCCGAACGGACCCCCCCGGTTCCTGCAGCGGTCAGATTCATTACAGGAGCGATCGGTGCTGAGGGGGAGGCCACCGATTCATGGCCGCCCCCTCACGATTGCTCCTGACTAATGGAATGCTTCCTCTGCTCCTGTAATGTAAACGTAAGCAGAGGAAGTGATGTCATCTCTCCTCGTGTCGGTCTTTTTGTTCCGGCGCCGAGGAGAGAAGACATCAAGTAAGTTTGCACCAACACTACACATACAGTAGAACACGCAGGCACACAAATCACCCCCCAATCACCCCCTGATCACCCCCCCCCCTGCACCCTCCGTCACAGTGACACCAATAGCAGTTTTTATTTTTTTACTGATTACTGCATTGGTGCCATTTGTGACTGTTATAAGTGTTAGGGCAGTTAGTGGTAGGCCCCTTAAGGTCTAGGGTATCTCCCTAACACCCACTAATAAAGGTTTAACCCCTTGATCACCCCAGTGTCACTAAGCGATCCTTTTTCTGATCGCTGTATTAGTGTCACAGGTGACACTAGTTAGCCAGGTAAGTATTTAGGTTCACTGTCAGCTTTTTATAGCGTCAGTCCACTTCAGGGAAAGTGAAGGTGGCCCTGAAAGAGATCTTTCAGGGCCACCTTCACTTTCCCTCAAGTGGACTGTTGGGTTATCCATTTGGGTGTTGCCAAAAGGTAATGTGTGTTTATATATCCTAAAACCTGCTCTTTCTTTTGAAAGCATGATTGTATTCGAGACTCCATTGATCTATTTATTTATTTTCATCTCTTTAGCCATTTTTTGATGCATCCCACTCCTGATGATTGGCTTTAAATGCCATGAAACGCGTAGAGTCTACACTCAGGGATGCCAGTTCAAATTTGCCTCATCTATAAATTTTATCGTATGCGATTTATACATTTATTTATTAGGAATACCATGTTCACTTTGTTTGTATATCCATTCAATTTTATAATTGTGATTGCCTCTATCAATTATGTCTATTTTATAAACAGCATTTATATCAACATGACTACTATTTTTTATTATGCTTCAATGTGCATGATTTATGTATTGTATATTATGATACATTACATATATTTTTTACTCATGAATTGATCCCTATGTATTTGATTGATCAGCAATTCTCTATGGCTATACAGTTTTCCCTCCTGTGACGGTGACATTTAATTCAAATTTTAGGTATCCTAGACTATTTCAAAAACATACTCATGCCTCATTTAAAGTCCCACTACCCCTTTCTTTTGTTCTTTATTAAATACAGGGATGGAGACATGTTTATGTAAACCTTGGGGCCCAATCAGGTCAGCTGCTTTATGATATGTTTATTTGGGTGGAAGACACCCGTTCCCCGTTTTGACCTGTCATGTCCTACTCATCAACATAATTACCCATTCCTGGTTTTCAGATCCAAGAGCTAATTCATACGCTGGCACCCTTTTTCTTATTTCTTATTATCAATTGGTTCATTTTGTAACCTTATTCTTTCTTTAGATCATTGGTCAATACATTATAGTCTCAATCCTCTGTTACCTCAGAAATATAGTCCATCATTTATCTCCCTTTTTTCTTCTCAATGCCGTTTGGCACGCCCCGCCCACAGGGTGGGTGGTCTGCTTTGATTGTTCTCTCTTCCCCCGGGGTTGCGATTCGCCCAGCTCCTTCTCCCCCACCCATCTCCCCAGCGATGGGGGTGGGGTTGGACCTTGGCGCATTGGCGTCATGCCTTAGCACTCCGCAAGCGCGGTGTCTTATTGACGCTGGCTTGTGCGATTGCGCTCCTTCCATCCCACGTTGGCTTGGGGGACTGGGATGAACCGCTGCTGAAGTCCCTGTGCCGCAGTTGGTTGTCTGCTCCGTCCACTCATCTGGCCAATGTGGCAGCATGACGTTGGCTGGGACACGCCCCCAGGCTGAGGATACAAAGGTCGGGATGAGCCGACAGTTCACTCCACACATTTTTCTATGAGGGGAGGTTCTATGGGTCTTCATCCATACTCCAGGTAATCAGGATGTTTTTTCTTTTGTGATCACCACCACACACATACTCACATTATGCCTGATTTCTTTGTACACATGTGTGTACTATTCATTCCTTCTTAGCACTTCTCATATATATCACACACACACACCAATACATTGGCAATATGTTAGTATATATATTTTTTTGATGGTTCCTATTACCCAGTTACTTTCTGGGCAGGCGTCAGACATAAACTCGAGTGCCACTTTGGTTTCACTCATCCACTTCCCCTCATTTTTATTATTTTTTTCTGATACACACACTCACATTTTTCTGTTCATATTTTTCCAACATTTCATCATTCCCTTCCTTTCTATTTCTTTTAGAATTCGATCTGCGGCCCATACCTACATACCTCACATTCTGGCAATGTGTTACGGCTGTCTGGTTCTCTCCTTGGCTGCTGTTTCTCCCCACCCCCTCTCCGGTTCTCCGTCCACCATAGAGACCCTCGGTTTGGGGGTTAGCCATGTGTGTCTCAGCCTCAACCGCGGGGGAGACAGCTCTTTCAGAGCCACCTTCACTTACCCTCAAGTGGACTGTTGGGTTATCCATTTGGGTGTTGCCAAAAGGTAACGTGTGTTTATATATCCTAAAACCTGCTCTTTCTTTTGAAAGCATGATTGTATTCGAGACTCCATTGATCTATTTATTTATTTTCATCTCTTTAGCCATTTTTTGATGCATCCCACTCCTGATGATTGGCTTTAAATGCCATGAAACGCGTAGAGTCTACACTCAGGGATGCCAGTTCAAATTTGCCTCATCTATGAATTTTATCATATGCGATGTATACATTTATTTAATACCATGTTCACTTTGTTTGTATATCCATTCAATTTTATAATTGTATTTGCCTGTATCAATTATGTCTATTTTATAAACAGCATTTATATCAACATGACTACTATTTTTTATTATGCTTCAATGTGCATGATTTATGTATTGTATATTATGATACATTATATATATTTGTTACTCATGAACTGATCCCTATGTATTTGATTGATCAGCAATTCTCTATGGCTATACAGTTTTCCCTCCTGGGACGGTGACATTTAATTCAAATTTTAGGTATCCTAGACTATTTCAGAAACATACTCATGCCTCATTTAAAGTCCCACTACCCCTTTCTTTTGTTCTTTATTAAATACAGGGATGGAGATATGTTTATGTAAGCCTTGGGGCCCAATCAGGTCAGCTGCTTTATGCAATGTTTTGCAGAGTTGTTTACTCCCCATCAAGTTGTCTGAGTTGATGAGTCCCTGATTAAGTTTTGTGGCCGCTTGTCATTTAAAGAGTATCTTCCCAGCAAGCGTGCTAGATACGGGGTCAAGATGTATAAGCTCTGTGACAGGGCCACAGGCTATACATGTAGTTTTATGGTTTAGGAGGGAAGAGATAGTCACGTAGAGCCGTCAAACTGCCCTGACCACATAGGGAGCGCTGGCAAGATTGTGTGGGACTTGGTGTCACCCTTATTCGGAAAGGGGTACCATTTGTATGTGGACAATTATTACACGAGAGTGCCACTTTTTAGTCACTTGTTTGATCTTCAGATTGGAGCATGTGGCACCGTGCGATCTAATTACCGGGGCTTTCCCCAGCAGCTTGTAGATTCCTGTCTTAGGCTGGGGGAGAGAGCCTGCTTGAAGTGTAATAACTTGCTCGCTATGAAGTGGAGGTATAATAAGAATGTTTTCGTTCTTACCTCCCTTCATGCAGACACGACGGTCCAAATTACTACGGCGACTGGTGTTGTAGAGAAACCCCTCTGTGTCCACGAATATAACCAAAATATAGGAGGGGTGGACCTCAATGACCAGTTGTTGTCGCCGTACCTAGTTGCCCGTAAGGCCAGATGCTGGAATAAAAAAGTGTCTGTTTATTTCATTTGGCTTTGCTGAACACTCATGTGCTATACAGAGCTTTAGGACGGACTGGATCCTTCCTTAAATTCCAGCAAGAGATCATTAGAGCCCTTTTGCTTCCAGATGGTGCTCCACCTCACCTTCCCAATCCAAATGCAGTAAGGCGGCTGCATGAGAGGCATTTTCCGTATGTCCTCCTGAGTACCCCTACCCAACGAGCCCCCCAAAGAAAATTTTGTGTCTGTAGAAAGCGCGGATATAGGCGTGACACCTGCTATTTTTGTCCCTCCTGTCCTGACAATCCTGGTCTTTGCATTGGTGAATGTTTTGAACGCTACCATACACTAGTGGAGTTTTAGCGTAGGGTACAGCATTGCACAGACTAGGCATACTTTTACAGGGTCTCCCAAGATGCCATCGCATTTTGAGAGACCCAAACCTGGAACCAAACCCTTACAGTTACAAATAAAAGTGTAAAAAAAAAAAAAACAGTAAAAAATAAAAAACCACAAAAAAATATAAAATAAAAAACCCACAAATAGTTGTTGTTTTATTGTTCTCTCTCTCTCTCTATTCTCTCTCTATTGTTCTGCATTTTTTTACTGTATTCTATTCTGCAAAGTTTTATTGTTATTATGTTAATTTTTTTATACTTTACTGTTTACTGTTTTTTCTTGTTAACCATTTTTTTGTTTTCAGGTACGCCATTCAGCTGCAGCGCATATTTATTTATTTTGACAGCAACAGAGTTTGCTCCCATGATACATAAAGCCGTGATTCCAGCGCTGTAGGAGGTGATTTCACCACCAGTTAAAAACAAAACGGTGCATGTATGCCCATCATTACAAGTGGGTGGATGAAGGGAGGTATTCTAATGGTGGGCATACCCACCGATCAATCTCTTTTTTTCGTTCAGCCCACAGGCTGCATGAAAAAAAAGATTACAATATATGCCCAACAAGGACCAGCAATGTACTGGTATGTTGCTGGACTTTGAGTGGTTATACCAGAATGATGCCTGCGGGTTTAGGTATCATCTTGGTATCATTCTTTTCAGCCAGCGGTCGGCTTTCATATAAAAGCAATCCTAGTGGCTAATTAGCTTCTAGACTGTTTTTACAAGCAGTGGGAGGGAATGTCCCCCCCCCCACTGTCTTCCATGGTTTTCTCTGGCTCTCCTGTCCCAACAGGGAACCTGAGAATAAAGCCGGTGGTTCTGCCAGCTGACCATAGAGCTGATCAGAGACCAGAATGGCTCCAATCGTCTCTATGGCCTAAGAAACCGGAAGCCACGAGCATTTCATGACTTAGATTTTGCCAGATATAAACAGCGCCATTGGGAAATTGGGAAAGCATTTTATCACACCGATCTTGGTGTGGTCAGATGCTTTGAGGGCAGAGGAGAGATCTAGGGTCTAATAGACCCCAATTTTTTTTCAAAGAAAGAGTACCTGTCACTACCCATTGCTATCATAGGGGATATTTACATTCCCTGAGATAACAATAAAAATTGTAAAAAAAAAATCTAAATGAAAGTAACAGTTTAAAAATAAACTAAAAAAGCAAAATAAATAATTAAAAAAAAAAGCACCCCTGTCCCCCCCTGCTCTCCGCAAAGGTGAACGCAAGTGTTGGTCTGGCGTCATATGTAAACAGCAATTGCACCATGCATGTGAGGTATCATCATGAAGGTCAGATAGAGGGCAGTAATTTTAGCAGTAGACCTCCTCCGTAAATCTAAAGTGGTAACCTGTAAAGGAGTTTAAAGGCTTTTAAAAATGAATGTAGTTTGTCGCCGCTGCACGTTTGTGCTCAATTTTAAAGCATGTCATGTTTGCTATCCATGTACTCAACCTTAAGATCATCTTTTTTATTCCATCAAACATTTGGCCAATATAGTGTGTTTTAGTGCATTAAAATGAGAAAAAGTGGGTTTTTTCCCAAAAAAATACGTTTGAAAAATCGCTGCGCAAATACTGTGTGAAAAAAAAAAATGAAACACCCACCATTTTAATCTGTAGGTCCTTTGCTATAAAAAAATATATAATGTTTGGGGGTTCAAAGTAATTTTCTTGCAAAAAAAAATAAATATTTTTTCATGTAAACAATAATTGTCAGAAAGGGCTTTGTCTTCAAGTGGTTAGAAGAGTGGGTGATGTGTGACATAAGCTTCTAAATGTTGTTCATAAAATGCCAGGACAGTTCAAACCCCCCCAAATGACCCCATTTTGGAAAGTAGACACCCCAAGCTATTTGCTGAGAGGCATGTCGAGTCCATGGAATATTTTATATTTTGATACAAATTGCGGGAAAAAGAATTTTTTTTTTTTTTTGCACAAAGTTGTCACAAAATGATATATTCCTCAAACATGCCATGGGCATATGTGAAATTACACCCCAAAATACATTCTGTTGCTTCTCCTGAGTACAGAGATACCACATGTGTGAGACTTTTTGGGAGTCTAGCCGCGTACAGAACCCCGAAAACCAAGCACCACCTTCAGGGTTTCTAAGGGTGTAAATTTTTGATTTCACTCCTCACTGCCTATCACAGTTTCGGAGCCCATGGAATGCCCAGATGGCACAAAACCCCCCAAAATGACCCCATTTTGGAAAGCAGACACCCCAAGCTATTTGCTGAGAGTAATGTGCAGATCTTGCTTTTTGTCATAAAGTTTTGAAAATTGAAAAAAGAAAAAAAAATTTTTCTTTACTTTCTACATTTTCAAAAACAAATGAGAGCTGCAGAATACTCATCATGCCTCTCATCAAATAGCTTGGGGTGTCTACTTTCCAAAATGGGGTTATTTGGGGGGGGGGGTTATTCTATCTTGCCATTTTATGGCCTTCGAAACTGTGATAGGTAGTGAGGAGTGAAATCAAAAATTACGCCCTTAGAAATCCTGAAAGTGGTGCTTGGATTTCGGGGCACCGTACGCGGCTAGGCTCACAAAAAGTCCCACACATGTGGTATCCCCGTACTCAGGAGAAGCAGCAGAATGCATTTTGGGGTGTAAATCCACATATGCCCATGGCATGTTTGAGCAATATATCATTTAGTGACAACTTTGTGCAAAAAAAAAAAAAAAAAAAAAAGTTTGTCATTTTCCCGCAACTTTTGGCAAAATATTAAATATTCCATGGACTCAACATACCTCTCAGCAAATAGCTTGGGGTGTCTACTTTCCAAAATGGGGTAATATGTTGGGGGTTTGTGCCATCTTGACATTTTATGGCCTTCAAAACTGTGATAGGTAGTGAGGTGTGAAATAAAAAATTTACGCCCTTAGAAATCCTGAAGCGGTAATTGCTTTTCGTGGCCCCGTACACGGCTAGGCTCCCAAAAAGTCCCACACATGTGGTATCCCCGTACTTGGGAGAAGCAGAATGTATTTTGGGGTGTAATTCCACATATGCATATGGCATGTTTGAGCAATATATCATTTAGTAACAACTTTGTGCAAAAAAAAAAAAAATTTGTCATTTTCCCGCAACTTGTGGCAAAATATAAAACATTCCATGGACTCAACATGCCTCTCAGCAAATAGCTTGGGGTGTCTACTCTTCAAAATTGGGTCATTTAGCTAGGTTTTGTGCCATCTTGGCATTTTATGGCCTTCAAAACTGTGATAGGTAGTGAGGAGTGAAATCAAAAATTTACGCCCTTAGAAATCATGAAGGCGGTGCTCGGTTTTCGGGGCCCCGTACGCGGCTAGGCTCCCAAAAAGTCCCACACATGTAGTATCCCCGTACTCGGAAGAAGCAGCAAAATGTATTTTGGGGTGCAATTCCACATATAACCATGGCATGTGTGAGCATATATCATTTAGTGACAACTTTTTGTAAAAAATATTTTTTTTTGTCATTATTCAATCACTTGGGACAAAAAAATAAAATATTCAATGGGCTCCACATGCCTCTTAGCAATTTTATTAGGGTGTCTACTTTCCAAATTGGGGTCATTTGGGGGGGGGGTTGTACTGCCCTGCCATTTTAGCACCTCAAGAAATGAGATAGGCAGTCATAAACTAAAAGCTGCATAAATTACAGAAAATGTACCCTAGTTTGTAGACGCTATAACTTTTGCGCAAACCAATAAATATATGCTTATTGACATTTTTTTTACCAAAGACATGTGGCTGAATACATTTTGGCCTAATGTATGACTAAAATTGAGTTTATTGGATTTATCTTATAACAAAAATGAGAAAGTATCATTTTTTTTTCAAAATTTTCGGTCTTTTTTCATTTGTATCGCAAAAAATAGAAATCGCAGAGCCAATCAAATACCATCAAAAGAAAGCTCTATTTGTGGGAAAAAAAGGACACAAATTTAGTTTAGGTATAACATTGCATGACCGTGCAATTACCAGTTAAAGCAGCGTAGTGCCAAATTGTAAAAAGTCCTCTGGTCTTTGGCCAGCCAAATGGTCCGGGGCTGAAGTGGTTAAGTACAGTTAGTATTTGACTAGACTTCCACTTTAAGTCAGGAAGTAGTACTTACCATCAGGTATGTAAATGGGGGTTTGCCTCATTTAAATGACTAAACTGCCTGTGCGTCCCATCCCGAAAAAGATTGTAGAACAAGATTCCTCAAAAAATGGGACTTTAAATGGACGTCAGGCAGTAATGAGTATAAAAATTACACAATTTATTGTGCAATACATAAATTACAACATAAAACACATATAACCAATGATAAAAAACATATGTAAGGGAGAGAGTAGGGAAACCAGCTGGAGGAATGGAGGGGGCTCGCAAATGAATGTCCAACGTGTTTCAATTGCACATATAGTGCAGATGTTCCTCAGGGACCATGCGGCTTTCACCACTCCAAATGCTGTGATTCTATAAGGATAACAAAATGTGTACCATCAAGATCCTGCACAGAATATAATTGTACATTCAATGAATACGATTTATATATACAGCAATTTGTAAAAACTTCCTTTATATGGCTGGAAACACTGACCCCAAACATAAAATGATTTCACCAGCAGCTGAAAGAGACACTCAAGTACTGGGATTAAAGTATCCGTCCGGGCCAGATCGGGAGCGCCACCTCAAATATCCTAGATCAATCTGTGCTCCCAGAGTTGCTCGTGGTCATTAGGGGGGATTTAACTACAAGAGGTAGTGTCCAACTAGATGTGACAATACATATAAAGATTGGCATTAAAAAAACATATATTAAAAGAGGGCAAAAAGAAAGATATATAAGAGAATGTAGTAGTGTTTAGTTTATAAGAGGTATAGTCTTACCTTGTTTATTGAAAACATGTATATACATATATCTCATGGAGGGTGTAGCCAACCAGAGCAGGGTTCCCGTATTTTGCGATGGAACTGTGTCCAAACGAGATCATATAAGGAAAGACCCTGTGATTTTCATCCTTATGGCCAATTACCTGAAATAATAGCACTTGTCACCATCCAGAGAAAAAAAATCCATAAATAAGTAAGTGAATCCCTGTAGACCAACAACAAAATGGTCCTGAGTTCACAACCATATGTATACAGGTATAGTGGTGAAAATAGTGGGTAACTTGCCTTTGTAGATGGAACAGGAGTGTACGATTTGTCAGCTGCAAAGCCAGAGAGACTGAACAATGGCAAGAATCTACCTTATGTCAGTGAATAGTGGAAACCGGGAGACAGCACAGCTCAGGATGGAGGGTGTAAGGAGGAGCTGGCCAAATTAACTTTTTAACGTTAAACCACAGGAGATTGGTTGCTAGGACACTGGGCGGTCCTAAGCAATCAATCACAGCTTGCTAAAATGAGTAAAAAAAAGTCATTCTGCCAGCTCCCGCTGCCGCCCTCTGTTCAGAAATGTGCTGCCTCCCGGACTCCGCTGTCTACACATTCTGAGCACAACGCACTTCTGATCCCTGTATTCTGAGCACAACGCACTACTGATCCCTGCATTCTGAGCACAACGCACTCCTGATCCCTGCATTCTGAGCACAATGCACTTCTGATCCCTGTATTCTGAGCACAACGCACTACTGATCCCTGCATTCTGAGCACAACGCACTCCTGATCCCTGCATTCTGAGCACAACGCACTTCTGATCCCTGTATTCTGAGCACAACGCACTACTGAACCCTGCATTCTGAGCACAACGCACTCCTGATCCCTGCATTCTGAGCACAATGCACTTCTGATCCCTGCATTCTGAGCACAACGCACTCCTGATCCCTGCATTCTGAGCACAACGCACTTCTGATCCCTGCATTCTGAGCACAACGCACTCCTGATCCCTGCATTCTGAGCACAACACACTTCTGATCCCTGCATTCTGAGCACAACGCACTTCTGATCCCTGCATTCTGAGCACAACGCACTCCTGATCCCTGCATTCTGAGCGCAATGCACTGGTGAACCCTGCATTCTCTGCATAACGCACTCCTAAACCCTGCACTCTCTTGTAATACTTATTTTATTTTTGTTCTGAGTAAAAATATTTTATCTAGAAAAGAAATTCCCTGCCTATAGCCTCCTGAGATGTAAATCTTGCCCTGCCTGCAAATCGCATCAGACATTGCGTGCACTACTTTAAAAATTGCACTGTGCCAAACTGCATGATACTGCAAAACCATGCGATCTTGTGTCCACAAACACACTGGAAAGACACAGAACATGCCTTTCTGGCACTGTGTTCTGGAGTGAACCGTCCCTAACAACAGGACACTGTGCCCGGTGAGCTTTGACTTCATCAGTGTTGTTCAAGTAGATCTCCATCTCTCAATGTTTGCCTAACCCTGAATTCGTTTATTTAATTTTCTCACAGCAGCAGTAGCCTTGTCCAGATTATAAAGTACTCTCTCATTTACTGTGCAATTAATTTCTTACAATCCCTCATGTTTATAAAATATATATGTGTTATAATAAACCATGTTCTTCAATGAGACACCCTCCTTTCACTATAGCCACCAATCACTGCGGCACAATGGCACACTTTTTTCAGACCACCAGAAACTGTCCCTTCCATGGGCCAGCTGATTATGTTTGCCTTCTGGGCCAAATGTCCCAGTCCTCCCCTGGTCTATTACCTCCTCTGTCTGGCAAAGAGCATGCTTTGTTAAAGTAGAAGTTTAATTTTCTTACATTTTGCCTTTCCTGGTTCCTCTTCCCCTTCACCATCTAAAAAAAATGCTAATACACTTTTAAAATACAACCTTTCTGTATTCAATACACACCTTATGTGAACCTAATGATATCATCACTGTGTCTCTGTGCTTTTCTATGCAATGTGGGCAGATTAAAGCTGGTCGAAGGGGCACTTTTTTGGGGATCAGTGACACTAATACAGTGATCAGTGCTAAAAAAAAATGCACTGTCACTGTACTAATGACACTGGCAGGGAAGGGGTTAACCTCAGGGGCGATCAAAGGGTTAAATATGTTCCTGGGAGTGCTGGATAACTGTGGGGGGGGGGGGGGGGGGTGTGTGCTTTGACTAGGGGAAGACAGAGATCCGTGTTCCTGCTTAGCAGAAACACAGGATCTCCATCTTCCCCTCTGACAGACCGCCGTTCTGCCTCTCTCGGGAACGATCGCTGGGTGCCGGCGAATATTGGGTGAGTCGGACCCACTGATTGGCTCTCGCTGTGTCCAATCACAGTGGGAGTGGGTCACCAGTGGCGCTTGCACACCCCAGACCCGGAAAAGAAAATGACATACAGGTACGTGATTTTGCGCTGAAGGGCCGCCCTGCCGCAGTACATGTACGTGGGGTGGTCCGGAAGTGGTTAAAAGATCCAGAAATCCATGACTATGAAAAGCTCACAATGTGCAGTGAAATCAGTGTAAGCAATTTCAGTAGAGGAGAGAAGCATGTACAACTTTGCAAGAGTAAAAGTAAGGCTGAAGTTCCGCTTTAAAGATTCCACAATAATGAATTTCTCTGCATTTGAATGACCCTACAGGAAACGATCACTTTCCTGAAATGTGCAATACTTGGCAGTCAGCTGACATACAATGGACTTGTGTAATCATCTATAAATCATCAGCTGTTTCTGATCAAGCTGTGTTTATGCTGAAGTTGTGAACAGGTCGAGCAGAAACCATGCAGAGGATAGTCATTATTTCTATTGCACTTATTTACTTCCAAGCAACGCTCAATGCTGCAAGTAAGTGTTAATCTGTATGTTTTTCTAATGTTTCATTGATGTAAGAAATGATCTGTAAAATACATATGAAATGTGTATTTACTATCTTGCATTTGTATTCTGAATAGTCTAAGATTCTTTTTACAATGGCAAAAAACATTTATCAAGGCAGATTCCCGCTATCACGGCGTGAGCTAATAAGAGTACCATTGGGTAACGTCTACCAATGTAGAAGTTTAAATATTATAAGGAAGCAATAAAATAATACACTGGGTTATTTAGATTTTGCACCCCTTGCGAGAATAATGCCCCGTACACACGACAGGATTTTCCGACAGAAAATGTTCAATGGGAGCTTGTTGTCGGAAATTCCGACCGTGTGTAGGCTCCATCGGACATTTTCCAAGGGAATTTCCGTCACACAAAATTTAAGAGCTGATTCTCAAATTTTCCAACAACAAAATCCGTTGTCGTAAATTCCGATCGCTTGTACACAATTCCGACGCACAAAGTTACATGCATGCTCGGAATCAAGTAGAAGAGCCGCACTGGCTATTGAACTTCATTTTCCTCGGCTCGTCGTACGTGTTGTACTTCACCGCGTTCTTGAAGTTCGGAATTTTCGACAAGATTTGTGTGACCGTGTGTATGCAAGACAAGTTTCAGCCAACATCCGTTGGAAAAAAACATGGATTTTGTTGTCGGAAAATCCTATCGTGTGTGTACAGGGCATAAGAATCTTATTGTTGTACCCCAAGACTTTATCAATTACATGCTCAGGGATTCAGAGGCCATACAATTTTTTTTTTAATTGTTCTCATGAAACATGATACACCTATAACTACTATTACTTTTAGAGTTCTTAGTGAATTTAGTATTGAAGTGTTACTAAACCCACAACATTAATATCATTCTGTATATGCAGTAAAGCATGCTTGTTATACTCACTGTGGAACCTGAGGGGTTAATTCTCTGCATTGTGTAAAAAGGCTGTTTGATCATGTCTTCTCTGATCCTCCCCTTCTTTTACTGTCCCCAATCCATCTGCTGATAGTACAGAACCCTGGAGGCACTCTGAACATGCTCAGTTTAGTGTGTATTGCTAGAGAGTTTATTTATTTTATTTTTTTGGGGGGAGTGTGCATGTGATCAGCACAGGCCAATCAGCACTGTCTAGACAGAGGGTCAGGGGTCCCGCAGCTTAATAGGACAGTCAGAGGAGAATGAAAAATCTTCCTACACGCTTTAACCAGACACTGATAGAAGTCATAAGACTGCTATATACTGTTGATGAGAAAAGGTATTTAGACGTTTATATTTGCTAAAATAATTGTATGTTCTGCGTACTGTGGGAGACCAGATATAGTGAATGCGGGGTCCTGGGTTTAGTAACACTTTAAGATGAACTTCAGGCAGACATGACACCATTTAATGCAGATGTATGTAGCAAGGTCTCTGGCCTCCTTCAGTCTAATGAGAACTTTCCAGGCCAAAGATAGCTGACATCTTTCTGTATGTGCGATTTGTTGTGAGGCATAGTGAGTGCAAGGTGGACAAAGTTATTGGGTGCCAGACACTTCTTGGATGTAAAAGAGGTTTTATTTCTCTTAACAGTCCTTTTTGTATTTTTGGGGGAGGAGGGTTAGGGCCAGGACACACTTAAGTAGTTGTAAATTCAGTTGGCAGACTCCGAGACTTCAATGGGAAGACAGCCGTGCAGGGAAAGGCCCCAGCAAGGTGCCACATCTGCACATGCAGGAATGCTGTCTCCTATATAACAGTCTTTAACAGTTCCTAACTCAAACATAACAGTTCCTTCAGCTTCACTACAACTGCTTCTTGTAGTTCTCCAACACTGAGCTTCTGTTCTCTCACTGGATCCTCTGATTCACTGACTCTGAATCCCTTGAGCTCCTCTAATCTTCGCAGTGGTATCTCCCTCAAGCATCGCCCGCGCTTGATTGCTGGGTCCCTAGCTTGGCACTCAAGATACTTCTCAAGCTTCACCCCTGTCTACCGGCTCAGTCCCTGGTTTGACACACAAGGCTGCTCTGCAAGCGTCTCACCTCCGCTGGTTGGGACCCTGACTTGATCACCGCCTGAAGTTTCCCGATTCTCCACCGTGCCCGTTCGGTGAGAATGTTGCTCCCTTACTTGCTTCAGTTACTCACTGTGGTCCCTGGTAATAAGGTGGTTGCTCCCTTTGTGGTGACAGCTTCCCTTCTACCTCCGACCACGACAGGTTCTCCGGCCGCCAGAACTGTCACTTCTGGTTGGACTGCAAGCCGCAATCCCAACCCTGCGCTGCTCTCTTACTTCTGGATAGGCCCTCACACAGCCTAGCAGCCAGATGCCCCCGGGAGAGGCCCAATCTCTGGCCTAGCAGCCCAGGGCACACAACACACGTCCACCCAGACAGCTGTCTAGGTGGTACAGAACATAGATCACCTGACTCCACCCGGATATATAGGTTCTCCCAGCAGGCCAAGGGATTCAAGAAAACCCCTGCCCATTGGCTGAGATACCCCATATATCCATAACCTGATCTTGGGTTGCCCTTCTCATGTCTAGTACCACCAAGTACCCGGCCACCTAGTGGTTGAAAAGAAGAGTGCAACAAGGCCAAACTTAGGGAGAAATCAATAGATCTCTAACAATCAACCAGGATAATTACTCCTTGCAAGTAAATTTGTGAGGAGCTCCCTGTCTAAACTACAGGGTGCCACATGTATATTTGAATATGAATATGAATAAAATTAGGGTTGCACTAATACAGAGTACGAGTACCAATACTTTCCGTCAAGTACTCGCCGATACAGAGTACCGATACCTTTGCGGTACGATTTGAGCCCATACAAATTGAATGGGTCCAAATTGCACTGCAAATAATTGCATGCGATTTGAACAGGAATGCTGTGCTATTTCTGTCCGAATCGCATGTGTTTTCCCCCACTGCTCCTGTGTGAACCCGTGTTTAAATCATTATGACAAGCCTGGGTTCACACAGGAGCAGTGGAGGAAACTGCATGTGATTCGGACAGGAATTGCACCATTTTCCTGTTCAAATGCATGCATGCGATTCTTTGAAGTGCCACTTGAGCCCATTTATTTTGTATGGTATCAGTTCTGGGTATTGAAACATTTTCACGAGTATAAGTACTCATGAAAATACTCGGTATCGGCGCAACCCTAAATAAAATAATTTTTTACAGACAACTGGCATACAGTACCTGACAGCGAGATTGTGTTTCCAGCGTGATCCCATCGCGCTGGTTCTCAGCGATAGGGTACTGTGCATGTTGCGCTGGCTCACTCATCGGGAAAGGAAAACTTTTTTTCCTTTCGCGATGAGTGACAGGCAGTGCTGACAGCTGTCTGGTATGAATCCTGAGGGGGAACGCCGCACCAAATTTTAAATGAAAAAACCAGTGTGGGTCCCCCCCTGGGGCATACCAGGCCCTTAGGTCTGGTATGGATTGTAAGGGGAACCCCCTACGCCGAAAAATCGGCGTGGGGGTCCCCCCAAAATCCATACTAGACCCTTATCCAAGCACGCAGCCCGGCCAGCCAGGGAAGGGGGTGGGGACGAGCGAGCGCCCCCCCCCTCCTGAACCATACCAGGCCGCATGCCCTCAACATGGGGGGTTGGTGCCTTGGGGGAGGGGGGCTCCCTGTGGGCCCCCCCACCCCAAAGCACCTTGCCCCCATGTTGATGAGGACAAGGGCCTCTTCCCGACAACCCTGGCCGTTGGTTGTCGGGGTCTGCGGGCGGGGGGCTTATCGGAATCCGGGAGCCCCCTTTAATAAGGGGGCCCCCAGATCCCGGCCCCCCATGCCCCCTTATAACGCCAGAGTCCCTGCGCATGCTGGGAATGTGACGTCACAAGGGGGCGGGGTCACCACCTATATAAATGGCTACGCAGCTCGGGCACACCATTCCAGCAGGAGAGAGCGTCGCGTCAACATCAGAAGAAGAGAAGGGGGGACAAGACAGCGCAGCAGACCGGGTCCCCCGCTAGCAATAGAGCTGGAAGAAGATAGTGGGGGAGTCCGGCAGAAGATACGGGAGAAGAACCGGACAGCGGCAGCAGACCGGCCCCCCCGCTAGCAAGAGAGCTGGAAGAAGATAGCGGAGGGGCCCTGGAGAAGAGGCGGAACACCGGGAGAAGAAGTCGGAAGAAGACCCCCGAAGTCGGAAGAGACCCCCCGGAGCTGCCTAATAAATTACTTTTAAAACCTGTGTAGTGTGTTTTTTTTTTTATTAACACTTTTTTTTCCTAGGTGAATGGGTAGGGGTACAATGTACCCCATACTCATTCACATAGGGTGGGGGGCCGGGATCTGGGGGCCCCCTTATTAAAGGGGGCTCCCGGATTCCGATAAGCCCCCCGCCCACAGACCCTGACAGCCAAGGGCCAGGGTTGTCGGGAAGAGGCCCTTGTCCTCATCAACATGGGGGCAAGGTGCTTTGGGGTGGGGGGGCCCGCAGGGTGCCCCCCCCCAAGGCACCAACCCCCCCATGTTGAGGGCATGCGACCTGGTACGGTTCAGGAGGGGGGGTGCTGGTATGGATTTTGGGGGGACCCCCACACCGATTTTTTTTGGCGTAGGGGTTTCCCCTTACAATCCATACCAGACCTAAGAGCCTGGTATGCCCCTGGGGTGGAACCCACGCAGGTTTTTTCATTTAAAATTTGGCGCGGCGTTCCCCCTCAGGATTCATACCAGACAGCTGTCAGCACTGCCAGTCACTCATCGCGAAAGGAAAAAAAGTTTTCCTTTCCCGATGAGTGAGCCATCTCGGCGCTGGCTCCCACGACGGGGCTCGTAGATGTCAAATCTCGCCGAGAAAAGTGGAGAGATTGACACAATATTGCGGTCACCTACTGTATGTGTTGATATGGACCTCTTGTTCTCCTCAATACATCAGGCCTAAGACTCGGAAAGGGAGGGGTAGTTCTGCTGATGGCAGATGCTGATGCTGATAGCAGAGAGAGACTGAGAGAGAGCTGACTTATCTGCATTTTTTTTTTTAATCAAAACTTTATTTGCTGCATCAACAAATAAAAATCATACAGGTATATAGCAAACATTGATAATGCTGAATACAGTAACAATCTGTCAGAGGTATACAATGCATGTCTTCAACCATAGATGTTGCACTGCACCATTACATAACCATTAAGGCAAACTTTTAGCACTTGGTTGGACAACTTGCAAATCAGAACACGGTCTTTTTCTTTCTTTTTGCTATCGGATTTTGCTACACCAAGTGTTTAACATAACAGAACTGGAACTTTTAACTGTTTTCCCTTCTCTTCTCCTTCCACCCCATCTCTCCATTTACTTCTCACTTTTTTAGAGTCGCAATAGTCTATCCATTACTAGTTGTGGGGGGGCGAGAGCCGGATCAGACTGCCATGACTGCCAGATAAATTCAAATATTTTCACAGCATTTCTGTGACGATAGGCCAGTTGTTTCCTAATCAAGAGTTTACATATACAATCCTTTGTTTCCCTGTAGGTACAGTAGGTGCTATCCAGTGTCTAGCTATGAGCTTTCTAGCTAGGTATAGTAGTCTAGTAATCATAATGTACATTCCCCTCTGGTACATCTCCTCATCAATCACTCCCAGTAGACACACCAGAGGGGTGGAAGGCACCAGTACCTGCGCCAGCCGGGAGATTTGGACCCATTCAGCCTGGGTGAACTCAGTCCAATACCTGTTGAGTTTTGGACACTGCCACAGCATGTGAATGAAATTTCCTTGGTGTGTTTTACATTTTGGACATAGGGGTGAATCCCTCAGGCCCCATACAGTTTCATTGTCGTCTGGTTCTATGCAGAATTAGTAGCTGTGATAATCTATGGGAGGCCAAAATGGAGACAATAAGGATCGATTCCAATGCCATGTCCCATTGATCACCATCAATCTCTCCAATGTCCGTGACCCATTTAGCTCTACATTTCAACGAGGCATGGTCCTGGGTAGAAGACAACAGTACTGAGTACATTTTTGAAATCTGCATCTTCCTGGCATTCGCTTTAAGTAGCTCCATTAGGAGCGGGGGTGAGGTCGCAGTCAGGGAGGTTATCTGTCTCTGAGCCTGCAAAGCATGTCGGAGTTGGAGATATTGATAAAAACATCTAGTGGGGAGTGTAAATTCAGAGCAAAGTTGTGCAAAAGATTTTAATACATTCCCTGTATATATCTGTGGAAAAAAACCATATCCCCTTGCGTTTCCATAGGGTGAATCCCTCCAGTTTATTGAGTTCTGGGTATCTTGGATTATCCCACATAGGGGTGAATCCCAGGGGGCCTTTGACCTTCAGTGCCTCCCGGGTTGCCTCCCACACATTTCTAATGCCCTGTACACACGATAAAAAATTCCGCCAGCAAAAGTCGGATGTGAGCTTTTGGTCAGAAATTCCGACCTTGTGTATGCTCCATTGTACTTTTGCTGGCGAAATTCCAGCCAGCAAAAGATTGAGAGCAGGTTCTCTATTTTCCCATTAAAAAAAAGATCCTATTGGAAATTCCGTTCATCTGTATGCAATTTTGAAGCGCAAAAAAAACGACGCATGCTCGGAAACAATTCAACGCATGCTCGGAAGCATTGAACTTCATTTTCTCGGCTCGTCGTAGTGTTGTCACCGTGTTCTTGACGGTCGAAAGTTCAGAGAACTTTTGTGTGACCGTGTGTATGCAAGGCAAGCTTGAGCGGACCATCCAAGTTTTTTCTGATGGAAATTCCGATCAGGTGTACAGGGCATAAGAAGACCCACCGTTGGTGAGGTCGGGAGCAAGCCGGGAAGAACTATTACCAAATGGGAGCCGGCTTTCAAGTTGGTTCGGGTTACTAAACGTACAATAGGATCATCTGAGACATCATCTCTTCCCCACCCCGTGATCTGCTGCATTTGGGAGGCCAGGAAATATAATTTGGGATGTGGTACCGCCACACCCCCTCTGTCCTTGCTATATTGTAGGGTATTTAAACTGATTCAAGCTCCTTTCCATTTCCAAATGAGATCCCGCATCTGTTTATCTACTCTTTTGAACCATATATTAGAGATCCAAATAGGGGAATTCTGAGAGATATATATAACAATTGTGGGGCCCAGATCATTTTTATTAAGTTTACTCTCCCTATGACCGACAGGGGGAGCTTGCACCAGCTAAGGAATTTTTTCTCTTTGTTTATCTAACAAGGGGCTCAAATTTAATTCTAGGTAGCTAGAAGTGTCCGGAGTCACCACAACCCCCAGATATCTAAAAGAATTAGCTATAGTAATTTGTCCTGCCTCCTGGGGCAAGGAATTCGTCATGGGATCTAGGGGCATCAGGATGGATTTATACCAATTTATTGAAAAGCCAGAGAATTTGCCAAACCTGGTTATAAGTGCCATTAGCGCCTGCAAAGAGGTAGTCGTGTCTCCTAGGTAAAGCAGGGCGTTGTCGGCGTAAAGAGAAATCTTTTCCTCCTAGAGGCCTCTACGAAATCCCACTATCTCAGAGGATCTGCAGATTAGTATAGCCAGTGGTTCCACCACAAGGGCAAACAACAGGGGTGACAACGGGCACCCCTGTCGAGTGCCCCTATGTAACGCGAATGACTGGGAGAGAGTATTGTTAATGCAAAGTCTTGCCCTGGGGGCTGGATAGAGAATCTTCGCCCAGTTAACTTATCACCCAGGCCAAAACCAGCTGGGATCTCCCAGAGGTAGGGCCACTCCACACTATCGAACGCCTTAGCATCATCCAGAGACAGAACGGCCCTACCTCCATGATTGTCCACTGGGTTTTATAAGTTTATACCCGAGCCAGGAGTTTGACATCTAAGTTCAAGAGAGAGATGGGGCAGTATGAATCCGGTAGGATCTTGTCTTTCCCCAATTTGGGTATCACCACTATGATGGCCTCCTGCATGCTATCTGGTAGACACCCCTACTCCTCCGCCGCAGAAAAAGCCTGTAGCAGCGGCAGAAGCAGGATATCACCATAATGTGAATAAACCTCAGCAGGGAGGCCATCTGAACCCGGAGATTTACGTTTCTTAGCCCCCTGTAGGGCTTCTGTCAAGTCCTCAATGGTTATCGGAGCACTCAGCTTGGCCCTGTCAGCCTCTGAGACTTGAGGGAAAGTACAGTCCTGTAGAAATGACTCCAGTTCCAAAGGACTACCCGCAGCCCTAGAGGAGAAGAGGTCTGTGGAAAATTTGGGAAATATCTTCAGTATGTCAGCCCCAAGAGTATGGATTTCCCCTGTCCCTGACTTAATGGCCAGAATGGAGACTTTCTCTTTGTTCCCTGGCCACCAAGGCAAGAAGATGGCCCATGTTCTCTTCCTCTTCATAATACTCCTGTTGTAAAAAAAATCTCCTCTTTTCAGCTGCAGATAACACGACATGATGATATAATGATTGTGCCTCGATCCATGCCTCTCTATTTGTTTGGAAAGGGTCTGTGACCATTGTCTTCTCTCTAGTTTGTAATTCGTCCCTTATTCTGATTTCCCATTCTCTCGACCTCCTCTTAACACCAGTGATCCCTTGAATGAGACAGCCCCTCAGAAACGCCTTGAGAGAGTCCCAAACAATAGCCACCCTCATGGAGCCTCTGTTGAAATGAAGGAACTCCCCCAAGGCACTAGCAATCCCATCCGGTGTCGGCAACAGCGTCAGCCAGAATGGATTGATCCTCCAGAGGGGTCTAATTTCGTGAGCCATGACATCTATTCTTACTCAAAAGGAAGAGTGGTCAGAAAGTAATTGGGGGCTCATAAGCTGCATATAGTACCTTCTGCATAGAGGACATATTTCCTAAGCCCAGGTCTATGCACGAAAGACCACCATTTAAGACTGAGTGACACAAGTAACATTTGACCGTTGGATGCCTCTCCCTCCATACGCCCCTCAGACCCAGTTCAGATAGCAAGGATGCAAACATGGTTTTACTAGTGGAGTGACTGACTGGTCTGGGAATTAGGGATAGTCTGTCCAGTCATGGGTCTAAAACATTATTGAAGTCCCCCAGAGTGAGGGCTGGTACATTGGGGTATAGGGTCATGAACTGGGCCAGTTTCTTAAGGGGGTCCGAGGAGGGACATACATGGCAGAAATAATACACAACAATTTGTTGAGCTTACATAATAAAAACACAAATCTGCCTTCCCCACCAATCCTCTGTTGCAAGCACTCAAAAGAGATCCTCCCAGAGACCAGCACACTAACCCCCCTAGAGTAGGAGGAGTGCACTGAATGGAATTGCGAGGGATATTTGCCCGACCGCAACAGACGGATTGAATCAGGCCATAAGTGTGTCTCCTGGAGACAGATCAAATGGGGTTGCAGCCTAAAAAAATATTTAAACATTGCACTCCTCTTGGTTTTGTCCCCCAGTCCCCTTATATTCCATGAGAGGAGCTTTACCCCCTTAGCATCACTATTCACCATTTGCATGCATATTAGATGTAGAGCAGAGGGACCCACCATTATATAAGGTATTATCATCATGTCATTTAAGGTATATAATAGTAGCCTTTGTACATAGTATGGATCCCAGCCTGCCCATTTCACCTCAGATACAAATCAGAGCTCTATACGCCATCTTGTGGAAGCTACGGGTAATAGCATTAGTAAGTATTCACATAAATGTCCCATCTGTAGGGAGAAGAGGGTTATACTCGGAGAAGGAAAAAGAAAACGTGTATCCTTAAAGTCAGTAGAGTGTCTGGCCAACTGGGCCACACATAACTAAAGTAATCCCCAACAAACAGGGGGGGTTCAGTCCTCTCAGGACTCTTTGCAGGGGGCTCTTGTGTAGCCCTGGGGGCATGAAGTCCTTTCAAACTTTGCACTTGTAGAAGGAATATCAGCATCTCCTTGATGTCAGGGTACAGGCTTGCAAAGGTGACAGGGGGGATAAACGAATAGTATGGAAAACCATCCCCGCCATGGTGAAAAGAGATGTTATCTCAACAATGAACCAGTGAATCAAAGTGTAGTAAAGGAAGCAGAATATTTTTCCTACGCAGGGCGTTGTGATTGGACTCTCTCCTCTCTATCCAGCCAATGCATAGCCGCAGAAGGATTTTCAAATAAATGCGAGGTGCCATTGGCAATCACTTTCAGCTTTGCAGGATACAACATGAAATATTGAACATTAAGGGCCCTCAGACTTTTCTTGATATCAATCAATTTGGATTTTTGCCACTGCACCTCCGCAGAAAATTCCGTAAATAATGATACCTTGGCATTGTCCACCTTTAGGGTTCCACCCATCCTAGCTTTACTTAGAATGGCATCCCAGTCTTTATAGTTCAGCAGGCAGAATAGGAAAGGTCGTGGTGGGACACCCTGTTGTGGTGGCCATGAGGGGACTCGGTAGGCCCTTTCCACCGCGAACATAGGGGAGAATGCATCATTGCCAAATGTGTAAATTAGCCAGGCCTCAATGAAAGCCACTGGATTTTTACCCTCTGCTCTTTCAGGGATGCCCACTGCCCACACATTATTTCTGCGCAGGCGATTCTCCATGTCATCTAAACGGGCTGCGTTAGTGAATGTCACCAAATTTACAAGCCTGACATCTCTCTTAAGGGGTTCCAAGGTACTCAATCGGCCTTCTAGGGCAGAAGTGCGCTCCCGAAGCTTCTGCATGTCATGCCTTATGAGAGAAATCTCTCCTTTCATGCTCTTCACTTCCCCAGTCAGTGCTGCTATGGAGGAGCTGCATGATGTAACTGCAGCAAGAATGTCTCTCAGTGTGGGCTCAGGGTCAGTGTCCTGCTGGTGTGATATTAGGATAGATTCTTGCCAAAGAGGCGTTGAGCTGCCTCTTCTGCTGTGCGGGGCGGCAGGCCGCCATCATGGCCGGGGGTGTCCAGCGCCGTTTGTTGAGCTGGTCCACGTCTGGACATCATGGGTCTGAAAATATCCTCCACCAGGGATGGCAGGTAAGTAAGGGAATGCAATGCCCTCGGTCCCAGGTCTCGACGAGGCAGGATGACAGTGCTGTGAGGAGGATTATGCAGGATTCTCAGAGGAGCTAGCTGCTGCACAACTTACTCCGTGCCTTGCTTGGCCACGCCCCACTTATCTGCATTTTGCAGCTCCTTCATTGTCCAATAGGCAGGCATCTCTAACAGAGAAAATCTGCTGTTTGCCCTACGTAGGTGTAAGCCATCTATGTACCTCCTAAATCCTGGTAAAAAAAACCTGCCAGTGTTGGCATCAATATGTCCTGCCTTCAGGGGCGGACTGACAACTCATGGGGCCCCCGGGCAATAGGAGAAGATTATGGGGCCCCTGGGCAATAGGAGAAGATTATGGGGCCCCCGGGCAATAGGAGATTACGGGGCCCCCAGGCAATAGGAGATTATGAGGCCACACAGTATACACACACACACACACATACAGTATACAGTACATACACAGACACACAATATACACACACAATATACACACACAGAATACACACACACGCACTGAAAAGGTACTGGAGAGGCGGGGCAGCTATAATCTTGGGATTTTTTAAAAAACACAGATTTTTACATACTGTCCCTGGTTTTATTGAGGCTGGCAACCCTGATGGGGCCCCTTAGTGGCATGGGGCCCTCGGGCAGTGCCCGAGTGTCCGAATGGTCAGTCTGCCCCTGCCTGCCTTGTTGCTAGGACGTTTCTAAGATACTTCCAACCATTACTGCTCACCCCCACCATCACCGGGGCAAGCTCTTTTTCTGATTCAAACCCCCTTATATGCACTCACTTTTCCTTCTCGCAGTAGCTCTCAGCTCAGCAATGCTCCAATGGAGGAGATAGTGAACTGTGCAAGGTAGACATGTGTACTGCCGAAAAATGCGTTAGTTTTTGTTTCATTCTGATCTTTTTTCATTTTTCGGGTCATTCGTTATGATCGAAAATTCAAAAATCTGAAAATTGTAAAAAATAAGAACGAAAATTTCGAAATAATAACAATAATAACTGACTTTTAAATTATAGATATTGGATTTTCCTTTTAAATTTGTCTGTTAGTGAACGTAACGAATACAAATTTATTCACAAATTATCCGAAATAACAAATAACAAATTCCGCATCTAAACGAATGAAACATAACTAATTAATAATAATAAATAATAATAACTTTTTATTATTAATTCGTTACGTTCCATTCATTTTGTTTGTTATTTAGGATAATTCATAACTTCGGATAAATTTGTATTCGTTTTGTACACTAACAGGCAAATTTGAAAGGAAATTCCAATACCTATAATTTAATAGTTAGCAATAGTTATTATTATTAGTTAGTTATTAAATCAAATTTTCTAATTTTCAGATTTTTGTTCTTTTGAACTTTCTGATTTTCATTCTTATTTTGGGATTTTCGAATTTCCGAAAAAATTTGTTAAACAAGTTTTTGTTAATTCAAATATTTACGAATTAACAAATTTGTCGAATTTAGTCGAAAAACCAATTCAGAACAAAACAAATTGCACATGTTTAGTGAAAGTGTTTGAGAGCTCACTCCTGTGATGTTGGAGGTGAGCAGTAACAGTTGGGAGTGCCTTAGCAACATCCTAGCAACAAGGCAGGACAAGGAGGGAGTCATCTCTGGGAGTTTTTAAAGCCAGGCTTTGGGAAGTAGGTGGATGGCTTACACCTATAGCACAGACTTTATTCAACCTTGGTTAAATCTGCACAGTTTCTTTTTATCCACAGACACCCCTTACTTGCATAGGTAGCTTTATGGTAAAGGTAATCTAAGCCTTTAAATTAGCTAAATACATCCCAGGTACATAAAATACAAAAGATGTTTGAAGGCTTACAATTTGTTTTCTTCAGGAAACAGACATGTAGAAAATCCTGTCCCCTTCCAGCATGTTGCAGGGAGGAACCCACTGTGGAAGCAGTGATCCTACTGCAGGGGTCAGACATACCTCCTGTTGAGTCAGAGCTAAAGTTTTTTTCAATAAGCAAAATTGTTTAGATGACATGACAATTTTGTCTCCACTCTAAAGCCAGACCTGCCCTTTTGCTTTAGCTCTAACTCAGCAGGAAGCATGTTGGACCACTGCAGAAAGACATCATTGTCTACACAGAGAGCAAGGTTTCTTCCCTGAAGCATGCTTTCAGAGGACAGGTTTTCCCACTAAGGCTGTGGCTACTTTCTACAGAGAAAAAAATGATTTTGCAAACCTTTTGTTTTTGATGATCCTGTAATGTGTTTAGCTGATTTAAACTTAAAGTTCAGTTGAGCGTTCAGTTTAGTCAGCTCTAATTAGATTACTATATTCTTTATATCATGATTGCTCTATCGCAAGCGCTATCTTATTAATAAATTCAGGGTATTTGCATTAAATGTTGTGTCTAAAGAAAAGTGCCTTTGTGAACGTGACTTACATTTCCCTTGCCTTTGTACAAATTGCTGGCTGGGACCAGCACATTAATTCTGTATGCTCATATGTTATTGTAATAACGTACTTTCTGTCAAATATCATACGTGTGGGAGTTCTAGGATCTTTACAAAGCTGTATAAATTAACATGAGTAAACAGGGAGATCTGGAAAATTATACCAAATCTTTAAAAAACTTTACAAGTGTTCATTAAAATTGAACTCCAAATTAATTCAACGCTGTATTCATTAATATATGCAAAATTTACAGTTGTCACTAAAACAGAAGGGGAGGAGAAATCACCCAATGGGATCAGAAACAAAAACTCAAAATAAAAGTTTTGGTTATATATTCACTTTAGTCAATATTATGCATGAACAATAGCCTGTGTATCATCCCTTACCGCTTGGCAGTTAAGGAGAACAAAAGGTGGTTTGGTGAGCTAGTATTTCAAACTTCAGAGTGCAATTCCTAAATCTTTGAGGGGTAGAAGGAATTAGTTATTTTAGGAACCTTTAAAAAAAGTTTATAAGAACACAATAAACTTATGAAGGGTTAGGGCACAGGATACCCAAAAAATGACCCAAAACACTTCAGACGTTTCTGCTTGCAAAAGTCAATACAGGCTATGAACCTTTAAGCCGAGACTGACAATCTGTACTCTTCAGACTATTGAGCATCTTCAGGCAGGACTTACTGTACCTTTACAGGATACTGTACCTTTACAGTTGAACCACCAGACGTCCTGCAATGTCCACTTGCAGCAGCTCTCCGAAAAGGTCTTAATCAGTGACCCCAATGAAGAAGAAAGCATCCAAGAGATGCTAGGACTTTGATTTGAGTGTATACAAAGTAGTGACAGAACAAAAACTTTTGAAGAGCTCACTGGCTTTGGTTAGGCTGCTCATACCAGTCAAGGCTACCCTTCAGTGGGTACTTCAGCAGGTTACTGGAACAAAACATGTACAAATTGAAGGAGTTCCAGACCAAAGGATAAGAGTCCAAATTAATTTAGGAATGTAATAAGAAATGTAAGAGCGCAATCAGGGTGGCTAAGATAGAACACGAAAGGCACAGAGGTGGGTAAGAAAAATCCTAAGAATTGTTTTCAATACATTAACAGTAAGAAAGTGAGGCCAGAGCATATTAGCCCTATAAAGGACAATGAAGGGAATTTGGTTACAAAAGATATAGAGAAGGTAAAGGTTTTGAATGCATTCTTCTTCCTAGTTTTCACAAAGGAAAAAGGGGGATTTTGTAACCAAGACTATAATGTTAATAACACGTCACAGAATGCACCTTCATGGCTAACAGAAGACTGTATCAAAAATAGACTTAACATAAATAAGTCACCAGGACCAGATGGCTTACACCCGAGGGTCCTTAAAGAACTCAGTCAGGTGATAACCAAACCATTTTCCCTAATATTTATGGACAGTGTACTGACTGGAATGGGAACAGCTGATTGGAGAAAAGCCAACACGATACCAATATTTAAAAAAGGGCAGAAATATATCCCTGGAATCTACAGGCCAGTCAGTCTAACATTAATAGTATGTAAGCTATTGGAAGGGATAAGGGACCATATGTTTTTTGCTGATGAAAACAGAAAGCAGTAATCAGCAAGGATTCATGAAGAATCATTCATGCCAGAGCAATCTATTATCATTCTATGAGGAAGTGAGCTTTCATCTAGATAAAGGAAGGGCGGTGGATGGATGTGGTGTATCTGGATTTTGCGAAGGCTTTTGATACAGTTCCACACAAACATTTACTTTACAAACTAAGGTTTGGCATGGACCATATGGTATGTACCTGGATTGAAAACTGGTTACAGGGGGTGCCCAAAGGGTGGCTATAAATGGCGAGTACTCATCCAGTGTGATAAGTGGGGTCCCCCAGGGATCTGTCCTGGGGCCATTTTGTTTAATTTATTAATTAATGATATAGAGGATGGGCTAAATAGCTCAATTTCAGTATTTGCAGATGATACAAAGCTAAGCAGGGCAATAACTTCTGCGCTGGATGTGGAAACCTTACAGGAAGACCTAAATAAAATAATGGGGTAAGCAACTACATGGCAAATGAGGTTTAATGTTGAAAAATGTAAGGTGATACATTTGGGTGCCAAAAATATGAACGCAAGTTACTCGCTAGGTGGAGAACCTCAGGGGGAATCCAGGATGGAGAAAGCTCTAAGGGTCCTAGAAGATGGCAGGCTCGGCAATGGCATGCAATGCCACACTGCTGCATGCAAAGCCAACAGAGTACTAGCATGCATCCAAAGGGGAATTTACTCAAGGGATAAAATTATAATTCTCCCACTCTACAAGACTCTAGTCCAGCCGCATCATGCGTATGCCATCCAATTCTGGGCACCAGTCCTCAAGAAGGATGTGCTGGAACTGGAAAGAATTCAGAGAAGGGCAACAAAATGAATAAAAGGACTGGAGGACCTCAGCTATGGGGAAAGGCTACAAGCATTGAATTTATTCTCACTGGAGTAGAGATGCTTGAGAGGGGATATGATAGCGATCCACAAATATCTTACTGGTGACTAGGGATGAGCTTTATGTTCGGGTTCAAACAATTTGGGGTGTTCGCGGCAAATTCGAAAGCCGCGGAACACCCTTTAAAAGTCTATGGGAGAAATCAAAAGTGCTAATTTTAAAGGTTAATATGCAAGTTATTGTCACAAAAAGTGTTTGGGGACCTGGGTCCTGTCCCATGGGATGTATCAATGCAAAAAAAGTTTTAAAAACGTCCATTTTTTCGGGAGCAGTGATTTTAATAATGCTTAAAATGAAACAATAAAAGTGAACAGGTGACCCCGCCCCCTCTGACACCACGGGGGAAGCCTTAGGTAAGTCCCCATGCATCAGAGGGGGGTGGGGTCACCGGGTGGCCCAGCTCTCAGTTATATAAGAGCTGTCACAAGAACGAAGCAGGGAAGAAGAAGCCGGAGGGAGATGCCGGAGAAGACCGGAGGAAGAAGCAGAGGAAGATAGAGGAAGAAGCAGGGGAAGAGCAAGATGGAGGAAGAAGAAGACAACCGAAGGAAGACCAGAAGAGGATGGAAGAAGAAGCGGGGAAAGAAGAAGACATTAATAAAGGAATTGTCAAAAACCGGCTATTGTGTTTTTTTAACATTTTTGACACTTTTTTTGTGAAATGGTAGGGGTATATTTGTACCCCATTACCAATTCACACGGGGGGCCGAGATCTGGGGGTCCCCTTGTTAAAGGGGCTTCCAGATTCTGATAAGCCCCCAGCCCGCATACCCCCACAACCACCGGGCAAGGGTTGTGGGGATGGGGCCCTTGTCCCCATTAACATGGGAACATCCACCCCATATTGAGGGCATGTGGCCTGGTATGGTTCAGGAGGGGGGGCGCTCTCGCATCCCCCCTCTTTTCCTGCGGTCTGCCAGGTTCCGTGCTCAGATAAGGGTCTGGTATGGATTTTTGGGGGGACCCCATGCCATTTTTTTGTAATTTTGGCGCAGGGTTCCCCTTAAAATCCATACCTTCAGGTCTGGTATGGATTTTAAAGGGGGACCCCTACGCCATTTAAAAGAAAAAATTGGCGAAGGGTTCCCCTTAATATCCATACCAGACCTGAAGGGCCTGGTATGGAATTGGGGGGACCCCCACACATTTTTTTTTTTTTTAATTTTGGTTTGGGTTTCACCTTAATATTCATACCAGACCCAAAGGGCCTGGTAATGGACTGTGGGGGAATCCCATGCCGTTTTTTTCAATGACTTTTATGTTTATTGCCGGGACCGATAATTCATTATAGCCACAAAATCTTCTAAATGACTTTTTTCCTTTGAAATGTCATTTTGTTCTCGGACTGTTCTAAACACAGGAAACATGCGCCACTTTACAGGCATACTATAGACCCCCCCAGGTACGAAATTTAACCACTTGCCGACCGCCGCACGAAGATGTACGTCGGCAGAATGGCATGGGCAGGCAAAAGGACTTACAGGTACGTCCTTGCCTTCCCGCTGGCGGGGGGTCTGATCGGACCCCCCCGGTGCCTGCGGCGGTCGGATTCTCATCAGGAGCGATGAGAGGTGAGGGGGAGGCCACTCATTCGTGGCTCCCCCCCTCACGATCGCTCCTGGCAAATGACAGGCTTCCTCGGCTTCTGCATAGTAAACAGAAGCGGAGGAAGTGATGTCATCTCTCCTCGGCTCTGTATTTTCCGTTCTGGCGCCGAGGAGAGAGGACATCGCTATGTGTGCACACTACACACACAGTAGAACATGCCAGGCACACATTACACCCCCCTTTACCCCCCGATCACCCCTCCCCCCCATCACACTGACACAAGCAGTTTTTTTTTTTCTGATTACTGCATTGGTGTCAGTTTGTGACAGTTAGTGTGGTAGGGCAGTTAGTGTTAGCCCCCTTTAGGTCTAGGGTACCCCCCTAACCCCCCCTAATAAAGTTTTAACCCCTTGATCACCCCCCGTCACCAGTGTCACTAAGCGATCATTTTTCTGATCGCTGTATTAGTGTCACTGGTGACGCTAGTTAGGGAGGTAAATATTTAGGTTCGCCATCAGTGTTTTATAGCGTCAGGGACCCCCATATACTACTTAATAAAGGTTTTAACTCCTTGATTGCCCCCTAGTTAACCCTTTCACCGGTGATCACAGTATAACTGTTACGGGTGACGCTGGTTAGTTCGTTTATTTTTTATCGTGTCAGGGCACCCGCCGTTTATTACCGAATAAAGGTTTAGCACCCTGATTGCCCGGCGGTGATATAACTTCGGTTTTAGGGTCAGATAAGGTCTGCGTCGCCCCAGGCAGCGTCAGGTTAGCGCCAGTACTGCTAACACCCACGCACGCAGCATACGCCTCCCTTAGTGGTATAGTATCTGAACGGATCAATATCTGATCCGATCAGATCTATACTAGCGTCCCCAGTAGTTTAGGGTTCCCAAAAACGCATTGTTAGCGGGATCAGCCCAGATACCTGCTAGCACCTGCGTTTTGCCCCTCTGCCTGGCCCAGCCCAGCCCACCCAAGTGCAGTATCAATTGATCACTGTCACTTACAAAACACTAAACGCATAACTGCAGCGTTCACAGAGTCAGGCCTGATCCCTGCGATCGCTAACAGTTTTTTTGGTAGCGTTTTGGTGAACTGGCAAGCACCAGCGGCCTAGTACACCCCGGTCGTAGTCAAACCAGCACTGCAGTAATACTTGGTGACGTGGCGAGTCCCATAAGTGCAGTTCAGGCTGGTGAGGTGGCAAGCACAAGTAGTGTCCCGCTGCCACCAAGAAGAAGACAAACACAGGCCCGTCATGCCCATAATGCCCTTCCTGCTGCATTCGCCAATCCTAATTGGGAACCCACCACTTCTGCAGCGCCCGTACTTCCCCCATTCACATCCCCAACCAAATGCAGTCGGCTGCAAGAGAGGCATTTTCTTTATGTCCTCCCGAGTACCCCTACCCAACGAACCCCCCCAAAAAAGATGTCGTGTCTGCAGCAAGCGCGGATATAGGCGTGACACCCGCTATTATTGTCCCTCCTGTCCTGACAATCCTGGTCTTTGCATTGGTGAATGTTTTGAACGCTACCATACACTAGTTGAGTATTAGCGTAGGGTACAGCATTGCACAGACTAGGCACACTTTCACAGGGTCTCCCAAGATGCCATCGCATTTTGAGAGACCCGAACCTGGAACCGGTTACAGTTACAAAAAAATGTGTAAAAAAAAAAAAAACACAAAAAAATATAAAATAAAAACAAAAATAGTTGTCGTTTTATTGTTCTCTCTCTCTCTATTCTCTCTCTATTGTTCTGCTCTTTTTTACTGTATTCTATTCTGCAATGTTTTATTTTTATCATGTTTGCTTCTCAGGTATGCAATTCTTTATACTTTACCGTTTACTGTGTTTTATTGTTAACCATTTTTTTGTCTTCAGGTACGCCATTCAGCTGCAGCACGGATTTATTTGTCTTGACAGCAACAGCGTTTGCTCCCACGATATATAAAGCCGTGACTCCAGCGGAGGTGATATATGTCGAAGCATGAGTGCAGCAGGGCCGGAGGAGCGATTTGCTCCTACCTTTTGCGGGAGGATGCCCCCATGCTTTGGCATATATAAACGGTGCATGTATGCCCATCATTAAAAGTGGGTGGATGAAGGGAGGTATTCTAATGGTGGGTATACCCACCGATCAATCTCTTTTTTTTTTCGTTCAGCCCACAGGCTGCATGAAAAAAAGATTACATGCAGCAATGTACTGGTATGTTGCTGGACTTTGAGTGGTTATACCAGAATGATGCCTGCAGGTTTAGGTATCATCTTGGTATCATTCTTTTTCAGCCAGCAGTCGGCTTTCATGTAAAAGCAATCCTAGTGGCTAATTAGCCTCTAGACTGCTTTTACAAGCAGTGGGAGGGAATGTCCCCCCCACCCCCACCCTCTTCCATGTTTTTCTCTGGCTCTCCTGTCCCAACGGCGAACCTGAGAATGCAGCCGGTGATTCAGCCAGCTGACCATAGAGCTGATCAGAGACTAGAGTGGCTCCAAACATCTCTATGGCCTAAGAAACTGAAAGCTATGAGCATTTCATGACTTAGATTTCGCCGGATGTAAACAGCGCCATTGGGAATTTGGGAAAGCATTTTATCACACCGATCTTGGTGTGGTCAGATGCTTTGAGGGCAGAGGAGAGATCTAGGGTCTAATAGACCCCATTTTTTTCAAAAAAGAGTACCTGTCACTACCTATTGCTATCATAGGGGATATTTACATTCCCTGAGATAACAATAAAAATGATTAAAAAAAAAATGAAAGGAACAGTTTAAAAATAAAATAAAAAAGCAAAAAAATAATAAAGAAAAAAAATAAAAAAGCATGCCTGTCCCCCCCTGCTCTCACGCAAAGGCAAACGCAAGCGTCAGTCTGGCGTCAAATGTAAACAGCAATTGCACTATGCATGTGAGGTATCACCGCAAAGTTCAGATCGAGGACAGTAATTTTAGCAGTAGACCTCCTCTGTAAATCTAAAGTGGTAACCTGTAAAGGCTCTTAAAGGCTTTTAAAAATATATTTAGTTTGTCGCCACTGCAGGTTTTTAAAGCATGTCATGTTTGGTGTCCATGTACTCGGCCTAAGATCATCTTTTTTATTTCATCAAACATTTGGGCAATATAGTGTGTTTTAGTGCATTAACATTTAAAAAAGTGTGTTTTTTCCCCAAAAAATGCGTTTGAAAAATCGCTGCGCAAATACTGTGTGAAAAAAAAAAATGAAACACCCACCATTTTATTCTGTAGGGCATTTGCTTTAAAAAAATATATAATGTTTGGGGGTTCACAGTAATTTTCTTGCAAAAAAAAAAAATGTTTTCATGTAAACAAAAAGTGTCAGAAAGGGCTTTGTCTTCAAGTGGTTAGAAGAGTGGGCGATGTGTGACATAAGCTTCTAAATGTTGTGCATAAAATGCCAGGACAGTTCAAACCCCCCCCCCCAAATGACCCCATTTTGGAAAGTAGACACCCCAAGCTATTTGCTGAGAGGCATGTCGAGTCCATGGAATATTTTATTTTATATTGTGACACAAGTTGCGGGAAAGAGACAATTTTTTTTTTTTTTTTTTTGCACAAATGATATATTGCTCAAACATGCCATGGGAATATGTGACATTACACCCCAAAATACATTCTGTTGCTTCTCCTGAGTATGGGGATACCACATGTGTGAGACTTTTTGGTAGCCTAGCCGCGTACGGGACCCCGAAAACCAAGAACCGCCTTTCATTCTTCACTGCCTATCACAGTTTCGGAGGTCATGGAATGCCCAGATGGCACAACCCCCCCCCCCAAATGACCCTATTTTGGAAAGTAAACACCCCAAGCTATTTGCTGAGAGGTATAGTGAGTATTTTGCAGACCTCACTTTTTGTCACAAAGTTTTGAAAATTGAAAAAAAAAAATAACATTTTTTTTTTCTTGTCTTTCTTCATTTTCAAAAACAAATGAGAGCTGCAAAATACTCACCATGCCTCTCAGCAAATAGCTTGGGATGTCTACTTTCCAAAATGGGGTCATTTGGGGGGGGTTGTGCCATCTGGGCATTCCATGGCCTCCGAAACTGTGATAGGCAGTGAAGAGTGAAATCAAAAATTTACGCCATTAGAAATCCTGAAGGCGGTGATTGGTTTTCGGAGCCTCGTACGCGGCTAGGCTCCCAAAGAGTCCCACACATGTGGTATCCCCGTACTCAGGAGAAGCAGCTAAATGTATTTTGGGGTGCAATTCCACATATGCCCGTGGCCTGTGTGAGCAATATATCATTTAGTGACAACTTTGTGCAAAAAAAAAAAAATTGTCATTTTCCTGCAACTTGTGTCAAACTATAAAATATTCCATGGACTCAACATGCCTCTCAGCAAATAGCTTGGAGTGTCATATTTCCAAAATGGGGTCATTTGGGGGGGGGGGTGTTCCATCTGGGCATTTTATGGCCTTCAAAACTGTGATGAGGAGTGAAATCAAAAATGTACGCCCTTAGAAATCCTGAAGGCGGTGATTGGTTTTGGAGGCCCCGTACATGGCTAGGCTCCCAAAAAGTCCCACACATGTGGTATCCCCGTACTCAGGAAAAGCAGCTGAATGTATTTTGGGGTGCAATTCCACATATGCCCATGGCCTGTGTGAGAAATATATCATTTAGTGACAACTTTTTGTAATTTTTTTTTTTTTTGTCATTATTCAATCACTTGGGACAAAAAAATTAATATTCAATGGGCTCAACATGCCTCTCAGCAATTTCCTTGGGGTGTCTACTTTCCAAAATGGGGTCATTTGGGGGGGGGTTTGTACTGCCCTGCCATTTTAGCACCTCAAAAAATGACATAGGCAGTCATAAATTAAAGGCTGTGTAAATTCCAGAAAATGTACCCTAGTTTGTAGGCGCTATAACTTTTGCGCAAACCAATAAATATACACTTATTGACATTTTTTTACCAAAGACGTGGCCGAATACATTTTGGCCTAAATGTATGACTAAAATTGAGTTTATTGGATTTTTTTTATAACAAAAAGTAGAAAATATCATTTTTTTCAAAATTTTTGGTCTTTTTCCGTTTATAGCACAAACAATAAAAACCGCAGAGGTGATCAAATACCATCAAAAGAAAGCTCTATTTGTGGGAAGAAAAGGACGCAAATTTCGTTTGGGTACAGCATTGCATGACCACGCAATTAGCAGTTAAAGCAACGCAGTGCCAAATTGTAAAAAGTGCTCTGGTCAGGAAGGGGGTAAATCCTTCCGGGGCTGAAGTGATTAAAGGAATATTTCACTTTTATTGTTTCACTTAAAGCATTATTAACCACTTCAGCCCCGGAAGGTTTTACCCCCTTCCTGACCAGAGCACTTTTTACAATTCGGCACTGCGTCGCTTTAACTGCTAATTGCGCGGTCATGTAATGCTGTACCCAAACGAAATTTGCGTCCTTTTCTTCCCACAAATAGAGCTTTCTTTTGATGGTATTTGATCACCTCTGCCGTTTTTATTTTTTGCGCTATACACGGAAAAAGACCGAAAATTTTGAAAAAAAATGATATTTTCTACTTTTTGTTCTAAAAAAAATCCAATAAACTCAATTTTAGTCATACATTTAGGCCAAAATGTATTCGGCCACATGTCTTTGGTAAAAAAAATGTCAATAAGTGTATATTTATTGGTTTGCGCAAAAGTTATAGCGCCTACAAACTAGGGTACATTTTCTGGAATTTACACAGCCTTTAATTTATGACTGCCTATGTCGTTTCTTGAGGTGCTAAAATGGCAGGGCAGTACAAAACCCCCACAAATGACCCCATTTTGGAAAGTAGACACCCCAAGGAAATTGCTGAGAGGCATGTTGAGCCCATTGAATATTTTTTTTTTTTGTCCCAAGTGATTGAATAATGACAAAAAAAAAAAAAAAAATTACAAAAAGTTGTCACTAAATGATATATTGCTCACACAGGCCATGGGCATATGTGGAATTGCACCCCAAAATACATTTAGCTGCTTCTCCTGAGTATGGGGATACCACATGTGTGGGACTTTTTGGGAGCCTAGCCGCGTACGGGGCCCCGAAAACCAATCACTGCCTTCAGGATTTCTAAGGGCGTACATTTTTGATTTTACTCCTCACTACCTATCACAGTTTTGAAGGCCATAAAATGCCCAGATGGCATAAAACCCCCCCAAATGACCCCATTTTGGAAAGTAGACACCCCAAGCTATTTGCTCTGAGGCATGTTGAGTCCATGGAATGTTTTATATTTTGACACAAGTTGCGGGAAAGTGACAAATTTTTTTTTTTTTTTTTTGCACAAAGTTGTCACTAAATGATATATTGCTCACACAGGCCATGGGCATATGTGGAATTACACCCCAAAATACATTTAGCTACTTCTCCTGAGTACGGGGATACCACATGTGTGGGACTTTTTGGGAGCCTAGCCGCGTACGGGCCCCCGAAAACCAATCACCGCCTTCAGGATTTCTAAGGGCGTAAATTTTTGATTTCACTCTTCACTGCCTATCACAGTTTCGGAGGCCATGGAATGCCCAGGTGGCACAAACCCCCCCCCCCAAATGACCCCATTTTGGAAAGTAGACACCCCAAGCTATTTGCTGAGAGGCATGGTGAGTATTTTGCAGCTCTCATTTGTTTTTGAAAATAAAGAAAGACGAGAAAAAACATTTTTTTTTTCTTTTTTCAATTTTCAAAACTTTGTGACAAAAAGTGAGGTCTGCAAAATACTCACTATACCTCTCATCAAATAGCTTGGGGTGTCTACTTTCCAAAATGGGGTCATTTGGGGGGGGGGGGGGGTTTGCCACCTAGGCATTCCATGGCCTCCGAAACTGTGATAGGCAGTGAAGAGTGAAATCAAAAATTTACGGCCTTAGAAAGCCTGAAGGCGGTGCTTGGTTTTTGGGGTCCCGTACGCGGCTAGGCTCCCAAAAAGTCTCACACATGTGGTATCCCCGTACTCAGGAGAAGCAACAGAATGCATTTTGGGGTGTAATTTCACATATTCCCATGGCATGTTTGAGCAATATATCATTTAGTGACAACTTTGTGCAAAAAAAAAAAAAAAAAAATTTGTCACTTTCCCGCAACTTGTGTCAAAATATAAAACATTCCATGGACTCGACATGCCTCTCAGAAAATAGCTTGGGGTGTCTACTTTCCAAAATGGGGTCATTTGGGGGGGTTTTGAACTGTCCTGGCATTTTATGCACAACATTTAAAAGCTTGTCACACATCACCTACTCTTCTAACCACTTGAAGACAAAGCCCTTTCTGACACTTTTTGATTACATAAAAAAATAATTTTTTTTTGCAAGAAAATTACTTTGAACCCCCAAACATTATATATTTTTTTAAAGCAAATGCCCTACAGATTAAAATGGTGGGTGTTTCATTTTTTTTTTCACACAGTATTTGCGCAGCGATTTTTCAAACGCATTTTTTGGGGAAAAAACACACTTTTTTAAATTTTAATGCACTAAAACACACTATATTGCCCAAATGTTTGATGAAATAAAAAAGATGATCTTAGGCCGAGTACATGGATACCAAACATGACATGCTTTAAAATTGCGCACAAACGTGCAGTGGCGACAAACTAAATACATTTTTAAAAGCCTTTAAAAGCCTTTACAGGTTACCACTTTAGATTTACAGAGGAGGTCTACTGCTAAAATTACTGCCCTCGATCTGACGTTCGCGGTGATACCTCACATGCATGGTGCAATTGCTGTTTACATTTGACGCCAGACCGATGCTTGCGTTCGCCTTAGCGCGAGAGCAGGGGGGACAGGGGTGCTTTTTTTTTTTTTTTTTTTTTTTCTTTATTATTATTATTTTTTTTATCTTATTTTAAAACTGTTCCTTTCATTTTTTTTTTTTTTAAATCATTTTTATTGTTATCTCAGGGAATGTAAATATCCCCTATCATAGCAATAGGTAGTGACAGGTACTCTTTTTTGAAAAAATTGGGGTCTATTAGACCCTAGATTTCTCCTCTGCCCTCAAAGCATCTGACCACACCAAGATCGGTGTGATAAAATGCTTTCCCAATTTCCCAATGGCGCTGTTTACATCCGGCGAAATCTAAGTCATAAAATGCTCGTAGCTTCCGGTTTCTTAGGCCATAGAGATGATTGGAGCCACTCTGGTCTCTGATCAGCTCTATGGTCAGCTGGCTGAATCACCGGCTGCATTCTCAGGTTCCCTGTTGAGACAGGAGAGCCAGAGAAAAACACGGAAGACGTTGGGGGGGGGGGGCATTCCCTCCCACTGCTTGTAAAAGCAGTCTAGAGGCTAATTAGCTGCTAGGATTGCTTTTACATGAAAGTCGACCGCTGGCTGAAAAGAATGATACCAAGATGATGCCTAAACCTGCAGGCATCATTCTGGTATAACCACTCAAAGTCGTGAATGGCGTACCTGAAGACAAAAAAATGGTTAACAATAAAGCACAGTAAACGGTAAAGTATAAAAAATTGCATACCTGAAAAGCAAACATGATAAAACATAATAACAATAAACCATTGCAGAATAGAATACAGTAAAAAAGAGCAGATCAATAGAGAGAATAGAGAGAGAAAGAACAATAAAACGACAACTATTATTTTTTATTTTATATTTTTGTTTGTGTTTTTTTTTTTTTTTTTACACTTTTTTTTGTAACTAACTTTTATAACTGTAACCGGTTCCAGGTTCGGGTCTCTCAAAATGCGATGGCATCTTGGTAGACCCTGTGAAAGTGTGCCTAGTCTGTGCAATGCTGTACCCTACGCTAATACTCAACTAGTGAATGGTAGCGTTCAAAACATTCACCAATGCAAAGACCAGGATTGTCAGGACAGGAGAGACAATAATAGCGGGTGTCACGCCTATATCCGCGCTTGCTGCAGACACAACATCTTTTTTGGGGGGGTTTGTTGGGTAGGGGTACTCGGGAGGACATAAAGAAAATGCCTCTCATGCAGCCGACTGCATTTGGTTGGGGATGTGAATGGGGGAAGTACGGGCGCTGCAGAAGTGGTGGGTTCCCAATTAGGATTGGCGAATGCAGCAGGAAGGGCATTATGGGCACGACGGGCCTGTGTTTGTCTTTTTGGTGGCAGCGGGACACTACTTGTGCTTGCCACCTCACCAGCTTGAACTGCACTTATGGGACTCGCCACGTCACCAAGTGTTACTGCAGTGCGGGTTTGACTACGACCGGGGTGTACTAGGCCGCTGGTGCTTGCCAGTTCACCAAAACGCTACAAAAAAAATGTTAGCGATCGCAGGGATCAGGCCTGACTCTGCGAACGCTGCAGTTATGCGTTTAGTGTTTTGTAAGTGTCAGTGATCGATCGATACTGCACTTGGGTGGGCTGGGCTGGGCCGGGCGGAGGGGCAAAACGCAGGTGCTAGCAGGTATCTGGGCTGATCCCGCTAACACTGCGTTTGTGGGAACCCTAAACTGCTGGGGACGCTAGTATAGATCTGATCGGATCAGATATTGATCCGTTCAGATACTATACCACTAAGGGAGGTGTACGGTGCATGGGTGTTAGCGGTACTGGCGCTAACCTGACGCTGCCTGGGGCTGGTGCTTGCCAGTTCACCAAAACGCTACCAAGAAAACTGTTAGCGATCGCAGGGATCAGGCCTGACTCTGCGAACGCTGCAGTTATGCGTTTAGTGTTTTGTAAGTGACAGTGATCGATCGATACTGCACTTGGGTGGGCTGGGCTGGGCCGGGCGGAGGGGAAAAACGCAGGTGCTAGCAGGTATCTGGGCTGATCCCGCTAACACTGCGTTTGTGGGAACCCTAAACTGCTGGGGACGCTAGTATAGATTTGATCAGATCAGATATTGATCCGATCAGATACTATACCACCAAGGGAGGTGTACGGTGCGTGCGTGGGTGTTAGCGGTACTGGCGCTAACCTGACGCTGCCTGGGGCTGGTGCTTGCCAGTTCACCAAAACGCTACCAAAAAAACTGTTAGTGATCGCAGGGATCAGGCCTGACTCTGCGAACGCTGCAGTTATGCGTTTAGTGTTTTGTAAGTGACAGTGATCGATTGATACTGCACTTGGGTGGGCTGGGCCGGGCGGAGGGGCAAAACGCAGGTGCTAACAGGTATCTGGGCTGATCCCGCTAACACTGCGTGTTTGGGAACCCTAAACTGCTGGGGACGCTAGTATAGATCTGATCGGATCAGATATTGATCCGTTCAGATACTATACCACTAAGGGAGGTGTACGGTGCATGGGTGTTAGCGGTACTGGCGCTAACCTGACGCTGCCTGGGGCTGGTGCTTGCCAGTTCACCAAAACGCTACCAAGAAAACTGTTAGCGATCGCAGGGATCAGGCCTGACTCTGCGAACGCTGCAGTTATTTGTTTAGTGTTTTGTAAGTGACAGTGATCGATCGATACTGCACTTGGGTGGGCTGAGCTGGGCCGGGCGGAGGGGAAAAACGCAGGTGCTAGCGGGTATCTGGGCTGATCCCGCTAACACTGCGTTTTTGGGAACCCTAAACTGCTGGGGACGCTAGTATAGATCTGATCGGATCAGATATTGATCCGTACAGATACTATACCACTAAGGGAGGCGTATGCTGCGTGCGTGGGTGTTAGCGGTACTGGCACTAATCTGACGCTGCCTGGGGCGACGCATTTCACCGCCGGGCGATCAGGGGGCTAAACCTTTATTCGGTAATAAACGGCGGGTGCCCTGACACTATAAAAAATAAACGAACTAACCAGCGTCACCCGTAACACTTATACGGTGATCAGTGGTGAAAGGGTTAACTAAGGGGCAATCAAGGGGTTAAAACATTTATTAGATAGTATATGGGGGTCCCTGACGCTATAAAACGCTGACGGCGAACCTAAATATTTACCTCCCTAACTAGCGTCACCAGCGACACTAATACAGCGATCAGAAAAATGATCGCTTAGTGACACTGGTGACAGGGGGTGATCAAGGGGTTAAAACTTTATTAGGGGGGGTTAGGGGGGTACCCTAGACCTAAAGGGGGCTACCACTCACTGCCCTAACACTGTAACTGTCACAAACTGACACCAATCAGTAATCAGAAAAAAAAAAAAAAAATACTGCTTGGTGTCAGTTTGTGACGGGGGGGGGGGGGGGGTTGGGGGGGATCGGGGTGTTTTATGTGCCTGGCATGTTCTACTGTGTGTGTGTAGTGTTTTGTGCACTTACATGTCTTCTCTCCTCGGCGCTGGAACGGAAACTGCCAAGCCGAGGAGAGATGACATCACATCCTCTGCCTGTGTGAAACTACACACAGGCAGGGGAGGATTCCGATTGGCTGGGAGCGATCGCGAGGGGGGGGGCCACGATCGGATGGTCTCCCCCTCGCCTCCCAACGCTCCCAGTCAAATGCCAACCGCCGCTGGCACCGGGGGGGGGTCCGATCGGACCCCCCGCCCGCGGGAGGCAGATCACGTACAGGTACGTGATTCTGCCTGCCCGTGCCATTCTGCCGACGTATATCTATGTTAGGCGGTCGGCAAGTGGTTAAAATCACTGCTCCTGAAAAAATGGCCGTTTTTAAAACTTTTTTTTGCATTGATACATGTCCCCTGGGACAGGACCCAGGTCCCCAAACACTTTTTATGACAATAACTTGCATATAAGCCTTTACAATTAGCATTTTTGATTTATTCATGTTCGTGTCCCATAGACTTTAACGGTGTTTGCGTGTTCGAACAAATTTTTTGCGTGTTCTGCTGCGAACCGAACTGGGGGGGTGTTCGGCTCATCCCTACTGGTGACCCTAGCATAAGGAAAAAACTTTTCAGTGAAAGGGAGTTTAAAAAGACACGTGGCCATTCACTGAAATTGGAAGAGAAGTGGTTTAACCAAAAGCACCGTAAAGGGTTCTTTACTGTTAGAGCAGTAAGGATGTGGAATTCTCATCCACAAGCAGTGGTATCAACAGGGAGCATCAATAGTTTCAAAAAACTATTAGCTGGGCACCTTAATGATCACAACATACAGGGATATATATTTTGTACTATTGAAATAAGCACATTCACACACCCACACAGGTTGAACTGGATGGACTGGTGTCTTTTTTCAGCATTACCAACTATATATAACTAGTTTGTACTAGAAAACATGCTTTTCAGAGATCATAACAACTCCCCCTTCATCAGGGCTTTAGTCTGCTTGAGCAACCAAGATAATCCTATCTTGATTGCTCATGTAGATACTGCCGGCCAGTAACTCTTTTGATCCAGCAGTTAGTTTCCCTGAGCAGATTCACCCAAGAAAGCTCTATTTCAAGTCTATTCAAGATTCTTATTTTATCTGAAGCCCTGATGAAGGGGAAGTTGGCTGTTTTGTAGAAAAAACTAATAAATTAATATGGACTATTTTATCCTTTGGTCTGGTGCTTCTTCTTTTATGCATGTTATTTTCTAGTTTTCAGCTGCAAAGCTACTTCTTTTGGTGCTCCTGCACCCCTCCTGTACCCTTCAGCACAGTAGCGCAAACCTTTCTGGTCCCAGACTTACTTGTAGGCCCACTCTTGTTTTAGTCCTCTCCAGGCAGCAGGCCTGGGATGTAGAGGCCTCTAAAACAGACTCCTTTCCAAGCAGCAGCCCAGAAGGCAAGGACAAAAATATCTTTTTTGGAAGGTTGTCCCAAATCTGTATATCCTTCCCCACATGCACCATGGGAAAAAAACTTCCTTATGGTTAGCCAGAGAGACATAAATATTAATGACTCAGAATTATTGTATTTTCCTACTATATTGCCTGGGGCACTCTCCAATAACAGGCAAAATCAAACAGTAATCTGGGTTTAGGAATAACCCACTGAAAGCAGACCTAAAACAATTCAGAGCTCAAGCTGACTACAACCCAGCAACGACACTAAAGTGCTTAGGACAGGGTCCCCACATCTGCAAAGTGGGATAAAAAGTATATTTATTTTTGTCACCAATCACAGTTTTATTAATAAAGCAACCGTGATGTATTATAAATGATTTTTCATCATAGTATATACAGTTAATGTGCTGTAAAATTTAGCTTAATGAAGTGAGAGACAATAAATGATTAGGAAAGATGGTGGGTTTGATGCAAGATCCATTTAAATGTGTTTGTGTTTATTGACCTAAAATTTGCTTTTCTTTGTAGGCTCCTCTGAGTTGAAAGATGCCATTAACTCCAACCCTGGTATGAAGAGTTTCTTGTCTTCTGGCAAATGGGGGATTGATAGGGTAAAGGTATCCCTAACATTTAGCTAATAGCCATCTAATACCAAAAGTTCTCTGAAGGAATAAAGGACACAGACTGTGTTGAAATTTATTTGAAAAAAACAAAAGAGGGCATTGGTTATCAGATGAACTTCAGTGCAAAAAAACACTCAGTATGTTAAAGTGTTTGTCAAGGTCAAAAGTTTTCTTCTATAGTTCCCTCTGGTATATAACACTTAGCTCCCCGATGGATGAAATTTTTAAAAATATGCGGTATAATAGCTTACTTCATACAAAGGTTGTTGCCAACTAATTGAAAAAAGCTAGTTCAGGTCCACATCCCTAATACAAAATGTAAAAACCGGGTTCCTCAAAAAGGTGGGACTTTAATGGACCAAGGACGCTCAGAAAGTAAGGGATTTATAAAATTACAAATTTATTACAAAGAGTGAATGACATATTGAAAAATTTATAAAACTAGAACACATGATCAAAAGGAAAAAACACATAGAGGACAAACCACTAGAAAAAGCCCAAATCGACTGTCTGAAGGACAGAGGAAATCCAGCGTTTCAACGAATGAGGTAGAAGTCTTCTTCAGGGAAAATGGGCTGAGTATTTCCAGATGAATACATACAATCTACAATATCAATATACACATAATTACAAACAGAATTCATAATGTAACATAATTTATAAACTGATCATATTTAAAATCATTTACAGGAACCAAGACCAAGACAAAGAAAAAGAAAACATAGATGTAAGTATCCATACTGACCTCATGTGTTATAAATGTCAATCAGGAGAAGTCATAGCTCAACAAGTGGAAGGAAACGAAAACACCAGAACAGCGTCATGAAGCCAGAGCAGAATGGAACAAAACCGTGTCCAAATCAAAACCCTGCATCTGAATAGGCCTCCCAAAAAAAGGGGGCTGGAGCAGTGTTGAGGAACAAACCAACAGGGATCTAAATACATAGAAAAACAGGGGGGGGGGGGAGGTATACCGATAGTGAATGAATTATAATATAGGACATAAACGAATGCATAAGGGAATGGACGTTCAATAAAGTCGTCCAAATATGTGATGATAAACATACCTATCACCTGCAGGTTTATGGGGTAGATCTATCAATACAGGAGTAAATTCTATGAAGATACTTGTCCATAGACCCAATCCAGCTAGCAATGGCCACATAAGTTAAGGTATGGCTGTACCACAGATGAAACAATGAGAGCGTGTCATGCTCTAAAATTGTTCAGCAGATGTCCAAGAAAGAGCTGAACAGTCAACAGCCAAACCTGGAGTCAAGAGTGGTAAACATTTGTATTACAACGAGGGAGAGTTATCCCATCAATGCAAATGGTACTGAACATCAACAGATCTCAAGTATCAAAGAGGTGTATCATACCTTATAGATGTCATGAAGTTGATCAGTTCCCTATGTCTCCAGACTGATGCAAGGAGAATGGAGGAGCAGTGGGCTTTTATATAGTGGCCATAGTGGAAAGGGGGTGTGGTGGATGAAGTCATTCTTGGGTGTTCCCTCAGTTCTGCTGCAGGATTGGCCACCCTGAGCCGGTGGCGCACCATGCTATGCCGCCGACACAGGTGTACCCAATCGTGATGAAAATCACGCCATTGTGAGAGATGATCGCAGATGACATCATCACGAGCAGACGCCGGACCCGATCACGGGATGGCGCACTGTGCTGCCCACCCACTAACACCCACAGGGCACAACGGCGCACAGGGAAAAACCACACACCAGAGCCCGAACAAGCCGCCGTCACTGCCCCACAAGGGGGCGGTCCATACAACCTGGGTGCGCCAGCTAGGAGAACAAATAATCAGAACACAGGGGGAAAGGAACAAGGCTAAGCTGTGGAAAACATACACAAGGCTGAAGAGGTTACAAGACAGCCATCAGGACTAAGAGCAAATAAGGCTTAAATGGATGTGCATCGGCTGCTAAAAGGAAGAAGCTCATATCCACACAGTAGATGCCTAGAAGGAAGGGGGAGGGAAAGAGGAGAATAGAATAAAAGGAGAGAGGAGAAAGGAAAAGAAAAATGGAATAAAGTGCCAATTTATCATGGAATAACAATTAGCACATGAGATCAATATATAAACCCATCCATACAATATTAGAAATGTATATTATCTTAGACATGATCTTTCAATGCTAAATAACACCATTGTTTAGTAAACTCACACACCAATAGCATGTATAACAACAACAATATAGTGCAAAAACAAGTATAGACAAAGTTGTAGAAAAGGATATGGAGAGCTAGCAGATTGATGGATGGATCAGGAAAGATTGACTGAAAAAACTAGTTATTCTCCCCCCGAGACGATTCCCTCCAAAAAGGGCTTGTAAGATATCATCTCGTTGAGGCCAGGGAACGTGATAGCATTGAGTCTAAAAATCCAGCGTTGTCCCTGTTGTAACAGTGTCTTGTTCGAGTCCCCACCTCTAAGGCCTGGGTATACTCTATCTAGTATTAAGAATTTAATCCGTGGGAAAGAACCACCATGGAATTGGGTAACGTGCTGTCCAAGTGGCAGATCTGGATTGCATGATTGCATACCTAGGATGTGACGGTATATTATCTGCCAGGATTCCATTTTGGTCTTTCCCACGTAAAAACAGGAACAGTCACACTGTAACAGGTACACAACACCTTGTGTTCGACAGTTGGCATAATGCCTGGGTGTAACTTCGACCCTGTTAGGAAGATCTGGGTGCATGAAGATGTTCATATATGGACAATACCAACATACCCCGCATCTGAATGTACCCAGTCTTTCACAGGGATTCCTCCTGCCACCTCTAAACTCACTCGAGACCAATTTGTCTCTCAGAGATCTGGTCCTCCGAAATGTGAATGCTGGATGCTCAGTTACACATTATCCAGCTATAGGATCAAGTGTTAGAATGTACAAATATTTGTTGATAATCTGTTTGAAACATTCCTGCTGGTTAGAGTAACGGGTAAAGATTCTTGAATGATTGGTGTCGGGTTTCTAAGTTTTGGTTTTATATAACAGTTCTTGTCTAGTTTTATAGTCTAGTTTTATAGCAGCTTTTTTGAAAGCTCGCTTAAGGCACTTGTTGGACTAACCACAAGCTAAGAATCTTGCCCTAAGTTTGTCTGCTTATTCTTTAACAATACCGGGCATTTTCACCCCCTTTCTTCCCAGACCAATTTTTAAGTTTTCAGCGCTGTCACACTTTGAACGACAATTGCGCGGTCGTGCGACATTGTACCTAAACAAAATTGATGTCCTTTTTTCCCCCACAAATAGAGCTTTCTTTTGGTGGTATTTGATCACCTCTGCGGTTTTTATTTTTTGCGCTATAAACAAAAGAAGAGCGACAATTTTGAAAAAAACACAATATTTTTTACTTTTTGCTATAATAAATATCCCAATTTTTAAAAAAAAAAACAATTTTTTTCCTCAGTTTCGGTCGATACGTATTCTTCTACATATTTTTGGTAAAAAAAAATCGCAATAAGCGTATATTGATTGGTTTGCACAAAAGTTATAGCGTCTATAAAATACGGGATAGATTTATGGCATTTTTTAAAAAAAATAATTATTTTTTTTTTTTTTTTTAGTAGTAATAGCGGCGATTGCAATTTTTTTTCGTGACTGCGACATTATGGCGGACACATCGGACACTTTTGACACATTTTTGGGACCATTCACATTTATACAGCGATCAATGCTATAAAATTGCATTGATTACTGTGTAAATGTGACAGGCAGTGAAGGGGTTAACCACTAAGGGGCGGGGAGGGGTTAAATGTGTTTCCTAGGGAATGCTTCTAACTGTAGGGGGAGGGGACGCACAAGGGGAGGAGACCGATCAGTGTTCCTCCGTTCTGGGAACACAGATCGCTCTCCTCTGAGCTGACAGGACGTGGATCTCTGTATTTACACACAGAGATCCACAGTCCGGCCCGGTTAACAGGCAATCGCGGGTGCCTGGCAGACATCGCGGCCGCCGGGCACATGCCCTGGGACCCGAGCAATGCGGCGGGCACGCGAGCGCGCCCCCTAGGCGGCCGGAAACCCGAGGCCGTCATATGACATCCACCCAGGATGGGAGATCCCATCTGTGGACGTCATTTGTCTATGGCCGGGTAGGGAAGCGGTTAAATGTATTATTGTTTGAGCAGTTTCGTCTGATATGAAGGTACTGGCCAAAAGGGTCAGCCAGGCCATATGGACCTCCCCCTTTTGGGCTCTGGTGCGTGGTTTTTCTCTGTGCGCCATTGTGCCCTGTGCGCCAGTGGGCAGGCAGCACAGCGTGCCACGTCATCACGTGATCGGGTCCGGCGTCTGCTCGCGATGATGTCATCTGCGATCGGCTCTCGCGATTACGTGATTTATGAGCGATGCTGAGACCCAGCGTCATCATGATTGGGTACACCTGTGTCGGCGGCGTAGCATGGTGCACCGCTGGCTCAGTTGGGCCAATCCTGGAGCAGAACTGAGGGAACACCCTAGGATGACTTCATCTACCACACCCCCTTTTCACTATGGCCACTATATAAAAGCCCACAGCTCCTCCATTCTCCTTGCATCAGTCTGGAGACATAGGGAACTGCTCAACTTCATGACATCTATAAGGTATGATACACCTCTTTGATACTTGGGGTCTGCTGAATTTCAGTACCATTTGCATTGAAGGGATAACTTCCCCTCATTGTAATACAAATGTTTACCACTCTTGTTTCCAGGTTTGGCTGTTGACTTTTCAGCTCTTTCCTGGACATTTGCTGAACAAATTTGGAGCATGACGCGCTCTCATAGTTTCATCTGTGGTACAGCCCTGCCTTAACATCAGTGGCCATTGCTAGCTGGATTGGGTGTATGGACAAGTAACTTCATAGAATTTACTCCTGTATTGATAGATCTACCCCATAAATCTGTAGGTGATAGGTATGTTTATCATCACATATTTGGACAACTTTATTAAACGTCCATCCCCTCATGCATTCGTTTATGTCCTATATTATAAATGTGTGTGTGTGTATATATATATAATAAATCATTCACTATTAGTATACCCCCCCCCCCCCCCCATGTTTTTTTATGTATTTAGATCCCTCATGGTTTACATAGTAGGTGAGGTTGAAAAAAGACACAAGTCCATCAAGTCCAACCTATGTGTGATTATGTGTCAGTATTACATTGTATATCCCTGTATGTTGTGGTCACTCAGGTGCTTATCTAATAGTTTCTTGAAGCTATCGATGCTCCCCACTGAGACCACCGCCTGTGGAAGGGAATTCCACATCCTTGCCGCTCTTACAGTAAAGAACCCTCTACGTAGTTTAAGGTTAAACCTCTTTTCTTCTAATTTTAATGAGTGGCCACAAGTCTTGTTAAACTCTCTTCTGCGAAAAAGTTTTATTTCTATTGTAGGGTCACCAGTACGGTATTTGTATATTGAAATCATATCCCCTCTCAAGCGTCTCTTTTCCAGAGAGAATAAGTTCAGTGCTTGCAACCTTTCCTCATAACTAAGATCCTCCAGACCCTTTATTAGCTTTGTTGCCCTTCTTTGTACTCGCTCCATTTCCAGTACATCCTTCCTGAGGACTGGTGCCCAGAACTGGACAGCATACTCTAGGTGCGGCCAGACCAGAGTCTTGTAGAGTGGGAGAATTATCATTTTATCTCTGGAGTTGATCCCCTTTTTAATGCATGCCAATATTCTGTTTGCTTTATTAGCAGCAGCTTGGCATTGCATGCCATTGCTGAGCCTATCATCTACTAGGACCCCCAGGTCCTTTTCCATCCTAGATTCCCCCAGAGGTTCTCCCCCCAGTGTATAGATTGCATTCATATTTTTGCCACCCAAATGCGTTATTTTATATTTTTCTACATTGAACCTCATTTGCCATGTAGTCGCCCACCCCATTAACTTGTTCAGATCTTTTTGCAAGGTTTCCACATCCTGCGGAGAAGTTATTGCCCTGCTTAGCTTAGTATCGTCTGCAAATACAGAGATTGAACTGTTTACTCCATCCTCCAGGTCGTTTATGAACAAATTAAATAAGATTGGTCCCAGCACAGAACCCTGGGGAACCCCACCCCTGACCATTCCGAGTACTCCCCATTTATCACCACCCTCTGAACTCGCCCTTGTAGCCAGTTTTCAATCCACGTACTCACTCTATGGTCCATGCCAACGGACCTTATTTTGTACAGTAAACGTTTATGGGGAACTGTGTCAAATGCTTTTGCAAAATCCAGATACACCACATCTACGGGCCTTCTTTTATCTAGATGGCAACTCACCTCCTCATAGAAGGTTAGTAGATTGGTTTGGCAAGAACGATTCTTCATGAATCCATGCTGATTACTGCTAATGATACCGTTCTCATGACTAAAATCTTGTATATAGTCCCTTATCATCCCCTCCAAGAGTTTACATACTATTGATGTTAGGCTAACTGGTCTGAAATTCCCAGGGATGTATTTTGGGCCCTTTTTAAATATTGGTGCTACATTGGCTTTTTTCCAATCAGCTGGTACCATTCCAGTCAGTAGACTGTCTACTTTGTTTCTCAACACTGCTCCGGCCCCCTTTTTGGGAGGCATATTCAGATACAGGGTTTTGATTTGGACACGGTTTAGTTCCATTCTACTCTGGCTTCATGATGCTGTTCTGGTGTTTTAGTTTCCTTCCACTTGTTGAGCTATGACTTCTCCTGCTTGACATATATAACACATGAGGTCAGTATGGATACTTACTATTATCTACAATTTCTTTTTCTTTGTCTTGGTTTTCCTGTAAATAATCTTAGTTATGATCTGTTTATAAATTATGTCACATTATTAATTTTTAATTCTGTTTATAATTATGTGTATATTGATATTGAAGATTGTATGTATTAATCTGGAAATTCTCAGCCCATTTTCCCTGAAGAAGACTTCTACCTCATTCGTTGAAAAGTGTTGGATTTCCCCTGTCCTTCCAACAGTCAATTTGGGCTTTTTCTAGTTTGTCCTCTATTTGTTTTTTTCTTTCAATCATGTGTTCTAGTTTTATCACATTTTCAATATGTCATTCACTCTTTGTAATAAATTTGTAATTCTAGAAATCCCTTACTTTCTAAGCGTTCCTGGTCCATTAAAGTCCCAGCTTTAGAGGAAACTGGTTTTTACATAATAGCTTACTTCAGAGTGCCGTTCGGCACTCAGCTGACTGCCAGCCGGTCTCCTGACCCGATCTGATAGCTGCAGGGGGAGGTGCTGGGAAACCCCTGTTGATGTCAGCCGAGATGAGGGAAGGAGGAGAGGAGGGGAGGAGACCGGCGGGCAGTCACGTGAGCGTCGAACGGCGCTCTGAAGTAAGCTTTTATACTACATATTTTAAAAAATTACATCTGCTGGGGAGCTTAATATTATATAATAGTCGGAACTATAGAAGAAAAACACTGTTTTCTTTTTTAGAGCAGGAGCGGAGGATCAGGGAGCTGACAAGCAGGGAGGGGGGAGGACAGAGGAGACACAGACATAAAGAGCAGGGCTTTGGCTGACGGAGGGACGTACACTGATGACGGCTCAGCAGCCCTGATTATTGTGGTCAGAGTACAGAGGGGAGGGCAGAAACTGGCAGGATCAGCCAGGTATTTCAGGTGAAGCAGGGGGCCAAATTACACCGTACAAGCACTGTGCTGTACAACAGCTTTAAAGAAACAGGATCAATATTTTTTTTTGGGTTAACAAACACTTTAACTTGCAGGGCTATGCTAGTTTAAATAAATGTCTGCGTAAGAATTTTACATTGCTTATGAAGTCCTCAGCCCTCTAATCCAGAGCTACAAAATCAGCAAAAAAAAAATAAGCAAGTAAAAAAAAAATCTAAAACGTTTGTACACCCTCATCCAGCTACATAGTCACAATATAAAAAAGACAAATATACTAAATGTATGTATGTACTTTATTGAAAAAAATACCTTACACATAGACCTAACCTATGTAAACCTTTAAAATGTGAAAAAAACACTATATACAAATATAGTTCATATACAGTAATATCTGGGCAGTCCCTGATTAGTGGAAGCTGGATTGAAAACAAATGAAGATACCAGAGTCCAAATATATAGTATATGGACACACTATAGTAAATATAAAATGCTATTGGACAGTAGCAGTTAGTCAGATTCAAATTGACTTGTTCTGTAATTTTGAGGATGTATCACCACTGATCCAAATAACCTTTGCAGTTCTAATGAGTGTCATAAATAGGGATGAGCTTCGAGTTCGAGTCAAACTCATGTTCGACTCGAACATGGGCTGTTCGCAAGTTCACCGAACAGTGAACAATTTGGGGTGTTCACGGCAAATTAGAATGCCGCGGAACACCCTTTAAAAGTCTATGGGAGAAATCAAATGTGCTAATTTTAAAGGCTTATATGCATGGTATTGTCATAAAAAGTGTTTGGGGACCTGGGTCCTGCCCCAGGGGACATGGATCAATGCAAAAAAAAAGTTTTAAAAACGGCCGTTTTTTCGGGAGCAGTGATTTTAATAATGCTTAAAGTGAAACAATAAAAGTGTAATATCCCTTAAAATTTTGTACCTGGGGGGTGTCTATAGTATGCCTGTAAAAGGGCTCATGTTTCCCGTGTTTAGAACAGTCTGACAGCAAAATGACATTTCAAAGGATAAAAAGTCATTTAAAACAACTCGCGGCTATTAATGCATTGCCGGTCCGACAATACACATAGAAGTTCATTGATAAAAACGGCATGGGAATTCCCCACAGGAGAACCCCAAACCAAAATTAAAAAAAAAAAAAATGACGTGGGGGGTCCCCCTAAATTCCATACCAGGCTCTTCAGGTCTGGTATGGATATTAAGGGGGAACCCCGGCTATAATTAAAAAAAGAAAATGACGTGGGGGGTCCCCCTAAATTCCATACCAGGCCCTTCAGGTCTGGTATGGATATTAAGGGGAACCCTGAGCCAAAATAAAAAAATACGGCGTGGGGTCCCCCCAAAAATCCATACCAGACCCTTATCCGAGCACGCAACCTGGCAGGCCGCAGGAAAAGAGGGGGGGACGAGAGAGCGCCCCCCCTCCTGAACCGTGCAAGGCCACATGCCCTCAACATTGGGAGGGTGCTTTGGGGTAGCCCCCCAAAACAGCTTGTCCCCATGTTGATGAGGACAAGGGCCTCATCCCCACAACCCTTATCGGAATCTGGAAGCCCCCTTTAACAAGGGGACCCCCAGATCCCGGCCCTCCCCCCTGTGTGAAATGGTAAGGGCCATTTCACTAAAAAACTGTCAAAAATGTTAAAAATGACAAGAGACAGTTTTTGACAATTCCTTTATTTAAATGCTTCTTCTTTCTTCTATCTTCCTTCATCTTCTTCTTCTTCTAGTTCTTCTGGCTCTTCTGGTTCTTCCTCTGGCATTCTCGTCCAGCATCTCCTCGTCGGCGTCTTCTTCCCTTCTTCTCCTCGGGCCGCTCCGCATCCATGATGGCATGGAGGGAGGCTCCCGCTCTTCTCTTCATCTTCTTCTCTTCATCTTCTTTTCGGGTCGCTCCGCATCCATGATGGCATGGAGGGAGGCTCCCGCTGTGTGACGCTTCTCCTCTTCTGACGGTTCTTTAATGGGGGCAGGGCCACCCGGTGACCCCGCCCCCCCTCTGACGCACGAGGACATGACGGGACTTCCCTGTGGCATTCCCCGTGACGCCACAGGGAAGTCCCGTCAAGTCACCGTGGGTCAGAGAGGGGGGCGGGGTCACCGGGTGGGCCCGCCCATTATTTAAGAACCGTCAGAAGAGGAGAAGCGTCACACAGTTGGAGCCTCCCTCAATGACATCATTGATGCGGAGCGGCCCGAGGAGAAGAAGGGAATAAGACGCCGACGCCGCGGAGGAGATGCTGGACGAGAACACCGGAGGAAGAACCAGACGAAGAAGAAGATGAAGGAAGATAGAAGATAGAAGAAAGAAGAAGCATTTAAATAAAGTAATTGTCAAAAACTGTCTCTTATCATTTTTAACATTTTTGACAGTTTTTTAGTAAAATGGTAGGGGTACTTTTGTACCCCCTTACCTTTTCACACAGAAGGGAGGGCCGGGATCTGGGGGTCCCCTTGTTAAAGGGGGATTCCAGATTCCGATAAGCCCCCCCGCCCGCAGATCCCCACAACCACCGGCCAGGGTTGCGGGGATGAGGTCCTTGTCCTCATCAACATGGGGACAAGATGTTTTGGGGGCTACCCCAAAGCACCCTCCCAATGTTGAGGGCATGTGGCCTGGTACGGTTCAGGAGGGGGGGCGCTCTCTCGTCCCCCCTCTTTTCCTCCAGCCTGCCAGGTTGCATACTCAGATAAGGGTCTGGTATGGATTTTTGGGGGGACCCCAGACCGTTTTTTTTAAATTTTGGTGCGGGTTCCCCTTAATATCCATACCAGACCTGAAGGGCCTGGTATGGAATTTAGGGGGACCCCCCACGTCATTTTTTTTTTTTTTTATTTTGGTTCGGGGTTCCCCTGTGGGGAATTCCCATGCCATTTTTATCAATGAACTTCTATGTGTATTGTCAATGCATTAATAGCCGCGAGTAGTTTTAAATGACTTTTTTCCTTTGAAATGTCATTTTGCTGTCAGACTGTTGTAAACATGGGAAACATGCGCCCCTTTACAGGCATACTATAGACACCCCCCCAGGTACGAAATTTAAAGGGATATTACACTTTTATTGTTTCACTTTAAGCATTATTAAAATCACTGCTCCCGAAAAAACGGCCGTTTTTAAAACTTTTTTTGCATTGATCCATGTCCCCTGGGGCAGGACCCAGGTCCCCAAACACTTTTTATAACACTTTTTATAATTTTATAATTTTTATAATTTTATTTAACTTGCATATAAGCCTTTAAAATTAGCACTTTTGATTATTCATGTTCGTGTCCCATGGACTTTAACGGTGTTCGCACAAATTTTTTGCCTGTTCGCATGTTCTGGTGCGACCCGAACAGGGGGGGTGTTCGGCTCATCCCTAGTCAGAAACATAACCCAGCATTTATAGTCACACGGGTCACTTTCATCACACCACCATGGTGTCAAGGCCGATTCTGATTTTCAAGTGTATCGCTACTCCCTTTTCAGTCTGCAGCTCTGTAATTTTATGTAAAATACAATGCAATATGGCTACCTTGAGGCTTTCTGTACACAGAATGTGTACAGAACGCCCCCCAGAAACATAATTTCCTTCTTTTGTGATTGGCTTACTGATTTTCCCCGAAATCTGCACTAAGATACAAGTCAGATTTCAGGCATCCCCTGCAACAAAAATTTCATTTTTGGTGAGATACTCCCAATAGGAAATCACATCTAAAGCGGTGCAAACCCTGCAGTTTTCCTCATTAGAGCCCTGCAGGTGCAGCAACTGCAAAAGTAGACTAACAAAAGTTAGGAATCTGCAACAAAGTTTGTTAAAATCCTTGTAATGTACATAGATCACCCAGAGGGGAATGTTTTTTTTCTCAACAAAAGTGGAGTAGTGCAAAGCCCCGTTTTCTTTAGTGGACAGTATCTGGACAGAGCTCTTTGGGACCCCCAGCCAATATCCCCTTTAACCGGTTCCCGACCATATACTGCGGCACAATGGCTCTCCTGGGCGAAATCCCATACTGGTACGTCCTACCCTTTTTCGGCCACCAGAGGACACGCACACGCTGCATGATGGTGGACCCGATGCGCGTGGTCGGCGGGCACAATCGCCGACGACCATGCGCAATCGCGTGCACGAGTGCTGGCATGGGGATTTGTGTGTGTGCAAACACACAAATCACTGTGCTGTCAGAGGAGAGGAGCCACATCGTTTGTTCCTACTAAGTAGGAAAAACTATATGGCTCCTCTCCTAGTCAATCCTATCCCCATACAGTTAGAACACACTGCGGGAATACACAATTAACCCCATTAATTGACATTTACACAGTAATCAGTGCATTTTATAGCACTGGTAGCTGTATAAATGCCAATGGTCCCAAAAAAGTGTCAAAAGACTCTGATCTGTCTGTCACAATGTTGCAGTACTGCTAAAAATTGCAGATCACCACCATTACTAGAAAAAAAAATGCCATAATAATGCATTAACGCTTATTGCAATTTTTTGTGAAGAATATATATTGGCCTAAACTGATGAAGATTTTTTTTTTTTTAATTTGGGGATATTTATTATAGCAAAAAGTAAAAGTTTATTTTTTATTTAAAAATTGTCACTCTTTTTTTGTTTATAGCACAAAAAATAAAAAACGCAAATACCACCAAAAGAAAGCTCTATTTGTGGGAAAAAAAGGACACAAATTTCATTTGGGTACAGTGTCAAATGACCGCGCAATTGTCAGTTAAAGTGACGCAGTGCCAAATTGTAAAAAGTGCTCTGGTCATGAAGGGGGTAAAATCTTCCGGGGCTGAAGCGGTTAATAGACCCACAGCTGACTACACTAGGCAGAGGGTTAGCTAGAGCACAAGGTCCCCAAGATCCAGCAATGTCTGTACTCACAATGCCCAGGCACAGATGGATGCCTCTTTCCAATCTTCCACGCTCCCCTCAGTCAGCTTTTTCAAGGCACCCGGGTCTCTGCATTCTTCCCCTCAGGTCACCCAGCTGAGGCCTCCTTCAGCAGCTTGTGCCTGGATAGGTAGTGTGACTCACCCAGGCTGAACTCCTCCACTCTAGGACAAGACCCAGAGCTCTGTGGGCTCTAAGAATAAATGCAGTCACCCAGCAAGCCACCAGAGCCTGCCTCTCTGGGATAGACCAGGACTCCATATTCATGTCACCAGGTCAGTCCAGGTGACAGATGCACTCTGTTGGGGTCAGGAGTGCACCGCAAGTTTGTGGACCCTACAGCTGACTGCTGCGGATGGAGCTCTAGGTGATTCAAGAGAGAAGGTATTATGAAACACCAACATGGATCACACTGGGAGCTAGAGCATGAGATTTCCCAGGGAGCAGAATCTAAGAGCCAGCGGGTGTTCACCAGAGGCCCTTAGTGGTGGGGATGGATTTAGCTGCAGTCTGACTCCAGGTCACGACCCTAGGGCCTCCCAGCTCATGCTCACTGTAGAGTACAGGAAGGTAGAGAGGAAGAAGCAGACTGCGACAACAAAGGATAATCAGGATATAGCCAAAGGTCGGGGCATCAAGCAGGAAAAGTTAGTCAAGGAACAGGTCAAGGTCAGGATATGAAGCAGACAAGGACAGTCAGGAAGAAGCCAAGATCAGTAACTAGAATCAGACGTAGAACACACAGCAAAGAGCACACGGAAGCCAAACACACAATATTGATCAGCAGGGCTGGCTTGCAGTGCATAGGTTAATATAGTGTTCCCTGATAGGGCCTGGGGATCCATGCTTTGGGGAGAGATTACTTAAGCAACCAGGTGAAGGGCGGCTGGTCTCTCACGCCGAACACATGGAGAGGTAAGCTGACAGACAAATATTACTGCAGATCCATGACACACCATCTGCATAAGTTCACATCTACTATCCAGAAACTTCCCAGTCTCCTAGATACAGAGGAAGCTTATGCATACTGACAGCAGCAGAGACCACAGATCAGGCCTCACTAGTAGATTGTGGCTGCACTGATTGCAGTGAGCCAGAATATGCTTTTGCCTGACACAAATTATTCACACTGCCTACAGTTTGGCAACTAAATTTACCTATCAAACAAAACTAAAGCTAACCTATCACATATCTAGGAAGATGCCACCTAAGTAACATGATGGGACGATGAAAGTTTGTAGAGCGACCTTGTCCTTTTTCTACAACCTTCATAAATAGTTTGACTATGTGGTTGTTAAAGCAAACATTCAGTTTGGGAAGCCCATATTTTTAAAGACCTCCTGAGATGTTGGTTTTCTTTGCCTTTAGACATTGTGTTTGTTGTTCACATCTCTGCCTGTTTTTTGTGCTGTTCAAATAACCCCCAGTTTCCATATTTGAAAGTCTAATTTATGCATTGGCTCTATTTGTTACCCTGATGTACATTAGTAATGACTATACTCTTTTGATCTAGCACAACTTGCTTATACATTTTGAAAGTATTTCTTTACATGTTTATGACCATCTGAAATTTTCAAGCATGGTAGGTCAATTCCTTTATTGACAGTGACATCCCGAAGGTAATGGGAACAGTCTTTTGACTACCACTCCTAATGTTTGAATCTTGTATTCACCTTTGAGATCAAGGGACCATACATGCTTCATGGGCACCTTTACACTCCATTTGTTGATAAGAGTTCTTACTTTTAATCCTTTTTATGTTTTTATTTGTTAAATATTTTGTTATGTGTAACTAAAACCAAGAACGAAATTGTAAAATGTTGCAACTTGCCAGTAGTTTGATGTTGTGGTTGCATTTGGATGTTTTAATACAGTAATGTTTTCTAGTAATACAGAAAAGTCATCTTAATAAACTGTATTTCAACTTCTTTTTAGAAACTGAGGGGGAAGTAAAGCATAAAGCTCATGGTGTGTATAATTAAGATTTGCTCTTGGGTTTCTGTTAAAAGGTCTTAGCATTATTTTCTCGACTAGTAACATGACATTTCATAGAAACATGTAGACTCAGGAGAACTAGCTAATTTTATTTTGTTAAAAATGAATTGCTCCCTTGAACTGCAACTTTTCTCCTGTTAAAGGGCATCAGTGTTATATTGGTTAATAACACAGTATTTTATCTGCTTGGAAATTGCATATTTTGACATACAGTGCCTTTAAAAAGTATTCATACCCCTTGAAATTTTCCACATTTTGTCATGTTACAACCAAAAAATGTAAATGTATTTTTTGGGGATTTTATGTGATAGACCAACACAAAGTGGCGCATAATTTTGAAGTGGAAGGGAAATGATAAATGGTTTTCAATTTTATTTTTTACAAATATCTGAAAAGTGTGGCGTGCATTTTTTATTCAGCCCCCTTTAACTCTGATACGCCTAACAAAAATCTAGTGGAACCAATTGCCTTCAGAAGTCACCTAATTAGTAAATATAGTCCACCTGTGTGTAAGTTAATCTCAGTATAAATACAGCTGTTCTGTGAAGCCCTCAGAGATTTGTTAGAGAACCTTAGTGAACAAACAACACAAAGGCCAAGAAAGACACCAGACGGGTCAGTGATAAAGTTGTGGAGAAGTTTAAAGCAGGGTTAGGGTTTTTTCAAACTCCTAGCCAAACACAAAGGGGCTGAACTTTAGCCCATTCCACACCCCATTCTTCGACAGATGAAAATCACATTTAGAAGTGGCATTTGTACAGCTACTTACAGTGCCTTGAAAAAGTATTCATACTCCCTGAAATTTTCTACATTTTTTTCATGTTACAACCAAAAACGTAACTGTATTTTACTGGGATTTTATGTGATGGACCAACACAAAGTGGCACATAATTGTGAAGCGGAAGGAAAATGATAAATGTTTTTAACTATTTTTTACAAATAAATATCTGAACAGTGTAGCATGCATTTGTATTCAGCCCCCATGAGTCAATACTTTGTGGAACCACCTTTCACTGCAATTACAGCTGCAAGTCTTTTTGTGGTTGTCTCTACCAGCTTTGCACATCTAGAGAATTACATTTTTGCCAATTCTTCTTTGCAAAATAGGTCAAGCTCTGTCAGATTGAATGGAGAGCATCTGTGAACAGCAATTTTCAAGTCTTGTCAAAGATTCTCAATTGGATATAGGTCTAGACTTTAACTGGGCCTTTCTAACACATGGATATGCTTTGATCTCAAGTCTTTTGCAGACTCTAACAGGTTTTCTTTTAAGATTGCCCTGTGTTTGGCTCCATCCATCTTCCCATCAACTCTGAACAGCTTCCCTGTCCCTGCTGAAGAAGAGCATCCCCACAACATGATGCTGCCACCACTATATTTCAAGGTGTGAATGGTGTGTTCAGAGTGATGTGCAGTGTAAGTTTTCTCCACACATAACGTTTTACTTTTATGCCAAAACTTTTAATTTTTGGTCTCATCTGCCCAGAGCACCTTCTTCCACAGGTTTTCTGTGTCCCCCACTTGGCTTCTCGTAAACTGCAAATGAGACTTCTTATAGCTTTCTTTCAACAATGGCTTTCTTCTTGCCACTCTTCCACAAAGGCCAGATTTGTGGAGAGGGCAACTAATAGTTGTTCTGTAGACAAATTCTCCCACCTGAACTGTGGATCTCTGCAGCTCCTCCAGTGTTACCATGGGCCTCTTGGCTGCTTCTCTGATTAATGCTCTCCTTGCCCGGCCTGTCAGTTTAGGTGGACGGCCATGTCTTGGAAGGTTTGCAGTTGTACCAAACCCTTTCCATTTTCCATGATGGATTGAACAGTGTTCCATGAGATGTTGAAAGCTTGGGATATTTTTTTAGAACCTAACCCTGCTGTTAACTTCTCCACAACTTTATCCCTGATCTTTCGGGTGTGTTCCTTGACCTTCATGATTCTGTTTGTTCTCTAAGGTTCTCTAACAAACCTCTGAGGGCTTCACAGAACAGTTGTATTTATACTGAGATTAAATTACACACAGGAGGACTGTATTTACTAATTAGGTGACTTTTGAAGGCAATTTGTGCCACTAGATTTTAGTTAGGGGTATCAGAGTAAAGGGGGCTGAATACAAATGCATGCCACACTTTTCAGATATGTATTTGTAAAAAATGTTGTAAAACCATTTATCATTTTCCTTCCACTTCACAATTATGTGTCATTTTGCGTTGGTCTATCACATAAAATCCCAATAAAAAAAATTTACATTTCTGGTTGTAACATGACAAAATTTGGAAAATTTCAATGGGTATGAATACTTTTTCAAGGCACTGTATATGACAGCTTATCACTGTAAGCTTCTAAGGGTTCTTGCAACCACAGTATCCCTAAGAGCCATTGACATAATCAAGAATCCCCTCTTTTAAGCAAAGGGGTGGGATAGCAGTGGCATCACTGACATTGACCAAAATGGCCATGGCCATATTTGTTCAATGATGCTACCACTATCCCCACCCCTTCCCTTATGTCATCTGACTAATGGTACCATCAGGATCTTGACAAGGAAGTCAACATGATGATGGAATTACAATGAGAAATAATTTTTGGTGATTTATATTTTTTCTTGCCAGGCATTTGGGTATCCTTTATTTCGTCTTTTTTTTTTTGTGAACGAGTAGGTGTACTATGTACCTTATACTCATTCACATGGGGGGTATCTGAGCACCTCCTTATTATTAAAGGGGGATATAAGATTCTGATAAGCCAGCAGACCCCCACAACCATCAGCCAAAGTTGTGGGGATGAGGTCCCCATTGTCCTCATCAACATGAGGACATGGCAGGGCACCCCATGTTGAGGGCATATGGTTCAGGTAAAGAGGGAGGCCACGTGCTTGCCCCTCCCTTTCCTGGCCAGCCAGGCTGCATTCTCGGATTCAGGGTCTGGCATGGCTTTATAGGGGGGGCTCACAATTTTTTATTTTGGTCCAGAATCCCCCTTAAATCTGTACCAGACCCTAAAGATAACTTGAAAAAGGCAAATACTGCTCCCATTTTAGAGCTTCACTATTATGAGACCATTTCAGGACTCTAGTGGTCAGTAACCAGCTCTCCCAAGCAGTCACAGGTTCTCATTATTGTACTGAGGAAATTGTTTGTATGGCTAGTTTATACATCCCTATGCAAAATAATGAAAACCAGGACTGTTTTACTGACAATGCTAGATAAGTATCACACAAATCGTGGCAGACTGATCCTTCAAAAATGAGCAAGAAGAAGTTCACCTATCTATCGCTATCCATATAATGCAAACACTGATTGAATCTGCAGAGAATCTTGTGAAAATCAGAAGTTTTACTGACACCCATATTGTATTTTGTACAGTATGTGTGTATTATGCAACTAATTTCTGCTTCAGGATAGACACCACACAATAAAATGAAAGGAAAGTTGTCTTTGTGTTTAATATACATTCTTCTTTTGTTTTTCCAAATTAATGATAGTTTTTTATTTTTTATTGTAGAAAACGTTATGAAACTGCCCATCAATCAAACTGCAGGTATCCAGTATAATTAAGGAATGCTGTGATGGTGGAGTGCAAGTTTTCCTAGAGGCAGAAGCGCATTAAGCACCTCTGCTGTAACCTTTATCTTCTGAGGGTCCTTCTGGGGGAAGCAATTGAGTTTTTGTTACATTGGCATTCCCTCTGGCTCCCTAGAATCACCAAACACACAATACTCAAAAAGCACCCATCCGCGCCTAGTTGTTACTTTACTAAAACACTCAATATCCACTCAAATAGAGTTTAAAAATAGTTAGCTGCTGTCATAATACATAAAATGTCTAAAAAAAAAAAAAAAAAAGTCAATCCAGATAGCTCACAATCAAGGCAGACAGTGCTGTAACAAATGTAAAATAACCAACATCTAGAAAATATGTTACAATATGTAATACTTATCAGTACTTATCAGTGCAAAGAAACCTATATAAACACATATACGTCCCACATACATTATAGTCTGAATAGTGATAGTGTCCAGTGGTACTCCATAAATATAAATGACAACATTAAGTGCCACATCAGGTGATAGCATCAATACAAGTGTTTCCACCCCAGTATACCAAAATCCTCACATCACACTAACCAGATGAAGTTGACTTCTTGAATGAACAAGAGAGTCACATAGCGCACTAATAAGAATAATCCACTGGTAGGTCTTCCACCGACACCCTATTCACACTAGCATTACCTTACTTCCTCAGGTAATGAGTAGAGATGCAAAACCAGTCCATAGGAAAGAACAGGGAAGAGCCTCTCATAGTGTAACAAAGTTTATTTAATTAATAAATAAATAAAAAAGCCAATTCAAACAATGTTTATACACAAATGCTCTGGAAGAGACTTGGAGTCCCTAGTTTCCAAGTTCACCTAAAAGTGGCCCAAATTACACAATTACTGTAATTTCCCTTTTCACATTTGATGCTACTCCTTTATGGGTGCTACTAGAATCATACAGCTGTTCACCAGTGGACACTGAGGGGCTCCCTTGGCTCCCACCCAAATCAAAACCCAGAAGCATGAGACCCCTGATGCGCCAAACTTTGACCATATGGCACTCCACTAAATATTTTAGCAAACTTATTTTGCCACATTTACCCTTACTACCACTTCTGGGAAACCCCATGCTTTCCCCCAGGCTTGGAATCCCTGAGCACATTCCATTGGTGGAAATCCAGCAAATTTTGATCTTTAAAAAAATCTGTTATGACACACCAATTAACCAAATTGCCATTATTTATTCCCAATGCATTACAAATGAGCAACCCCACAAAAAAATGAAAGGAAAGTTGTCTTTGTTTTAATATACATTCTGCTTTAAAGTGTTTTTTTAAGTTAATGGTAGTTTTTTCTTTTTTTAGAAAATGTTATGGAACTGTCCATCAATCAAACTGCAGGTATCCAGTATAATTAAGGAATGCTGTGATGATGGAGTGCACGTTTTCCTAGATGCAGAAGAGCATTAAGCACCTCTGCTGTAACCCTTATCTTCTGGGGGTAGAAATTGAGCTTCTGTTGCATTGACATTCCCTCTGGTTTCCTAGAATCACCAAACACACAATTTTTAAAAAGCACCCATCCGCGCCGAGTTGTTACTTTACTAAAACACTCAATATCCACTCAAATAGTGTGTAAAAATAGTTAGCTGCTGTCATAATACATAAGATGTCTAAAAAATGTCAATCCAGATAGCTCCAAACAAGGCAGACAGCGCTATAACAAATGTAAAATAACCAACATCTAGAAAATATGTTACAATATGTAATACTTATCTTACTTACACATATAAGTCCCACATATATTATAGTCCAAATAGTGATAGTGTCCAGTGGTACTCCATAAATATAAATGACAACAATAAGTGCCATCAGGTGATAGCAATCGATACAAGTGTTTCCACCCCAGTAATGCTCTGGAAGACACTTGTTTAAAGGAGTCCCTAGTTTAAAAGTTTACTTCAAAGTGGACGTGGAAACCCATGCTTTCCCCCAGGCTTGGAATCCCTGAGCACATTCCATTAGTGGACATCCAGCTAATTTTGACCTTTAAAAATATCTGTTATGAAAGTTGTCTTTGTTTTAATATACATTCTTCTTTAAAGTGTTTTTTGAAGTTAATGGTAGTTTTTTATTTTTTATTTTAGAAAATGTTACGGAACTGTCCATCAATCAAACTGCAGGTAAACCAGTATAATTAAGGAATGCTGTGATGGTGAAGTGCAAGTTTTCCTAGAGGCAGAAGAGCATTAAAGCGTTTGTTAACCCCCCCCAAAAAATCCTGTTTCTATAAAGCATGTTATACAGCACAGTGTATGTGCTGTGTTATTTGGCCCCTTGTAACACCTATAATACCTGGCTGATCCTGCCTGGCTATGCCCTCCCCTTTGTAAACTGATCACGGGTTATCATGGCTGCTGAGCCCTGACACCGTGGTCAGTTTATGTGCCTCCGTCATCCGCAGCCCTGCTATCTGTGTCCTCTGTGCTCTCTCCCCTCCTTCCCTGCCTGTCTGCTCACCCCCACAACTCTTGCTGCTCAAATAACTTTTACATCTTCATACCATCCTCTCTGTGTTCTAATCCTGTGTGCCAATGTGTAAGTGGTTTATAAAAAAAAAAAGCCTGCTATACTTCATTTCACAGCTCTTCTCAGCGATCACGTGATCGGCCAGCTCTCCCTCTCCTCTTCCTCTCCCGGGTGATGTCAGCGGGGGAATCTTGGCCCCGTCTGCTGCATCTGTCAGACGGGGAGAGGAGAAAGCCAGCCGATCATGTGATCGCTGAGAAGAGCTGTGAAATGAGGTATAGCAGGCTTTTTTTTTTTTTTTATAAATCACTCACACAGGGGGACACAGGATTCGAAGACAGAGGGGATGGTATTTAGATGTGAAAGTGGCTTAACAACCACTTTAAGCACCTCTATTGTAACCCTTATCTTCTGAGAGTCATTCTGGGGGAAGCAATTGCACTTCCATTTTATTGACATTTCCTCTGGTTTTCTAGAATCACCAAACACACAATACTCAAAAAACTAAAACACTCAATATCCACTCAAATAGTGTTAACAAAAATGTTAACTGCCCTCCATAAGACGTAAAATGTCTCAAAATGTTAACCCGGATCACCCACAATCAAGGCAGACAGCGCTAAAACGTAAAATAATCAACATCTAGAAAAAAAACACATATAAGTCCCACTTATATTAAAGTCCAAATAGTGATAGTGTCTAGTGGCATCTCATAAATATAAATGACAACAATAAGTCCCACATCGGGTGATAGCATCAATACAAGTGTCTTCCACCCCAGTATACCAAAATCCTCACACCACACCCCTACCAGATAAAGTTGAACTAACAAGAGTCAAATAACACCAAGATAAAAAATAATCCACTGGTAGGTCTCTCACCGGCACCCTATTGACACTAGCATTACTTTACTTCCTCAGGTAATGATTAGAGGTGCTTTCTTATGTTTTCAACTGGAAGAGCGATCTTAGAAGTACCAAATCAGAGGAGGATTGGCCACAAATGTGGTCCACATTTACCTCTTGTTCTATCAGTATGATCTCTACTGAATCTGCTATGAAGATACTCACTCAATGGTGCATGGTTCCTACCAGACTTGCCCACCTCCACCTTTCACACTCCCTATTATGCTTCCAAGGCTGTTATGGCATATGAAATGTTATGCACATCTGGTGGACTTGCTCTATGTTAGGCTGTACAATCTATTCCACAGTTGCATCCAGAAAGACCCTTGGCTTGCACCTCTTCATTTAAAACATTTAACAACTCCCCTATGGTAATACCATCCATTACAACACAACATATATTTAACATTGTCCAAGTGTTCCTGTGCAGTGCACTGTTTACATGTTAGCTAGGGTGCCTCCTTAAGTTGGGTGTATGTCTGGGCGTGGTCTCCTGAGACCCAGCCTACATATACCACTTCCAAGATGGCCCTAGAGTGGCCTGAAGAAGAATCATGCAACGCAAAGCCGCCTCCTCCCTTCCAGACCCGGAAGCCACATCACCCTCCAAGCTCCCAGCGATCTCCATACCGACACCGAGCAGCCAGTGCAGGATACCATTTGCATCAGCTGCCGGCCTCATACATTAGAGACGCACACACAGCCGGACCTTCCTTGGGCAAACAGAGCGGGACTGTCATGTCTTACAAGCGCTGTTTTTACTTTCCCTTGTGAGTACCTGTTTTTACCTCTATAAAACTGCATCCATACTACTGCACTTAGAGGCGCTGTGTTTTTCCCCTCTTAGATTCTAGACCAAAGTTTTAAATTTGCTCTACAATCTATTCCACTGTTGCATCCAGAAAGACCCTTGGCTTGCACCTCTTCATTTAAAACATTCCATCCTTACAAAAACCCAATTTAAGCTAACCATGTTTGTGCTCTTGGCAACCAAACAAACCATTGCTAGAACCTGGACGAAACAATTTGCATATGTCACAGACATCAGACAACACATAAACTCATTCTTTATTAACGAGAAACTCAGCATTATACTTATCAATACTCATAAAAATTCTTTAAGGTGTGGAACACATGGCTTCAATACGCTCATGCAATGCTCCCACTTGAAGGTCTAAGTTCTCTATAGTGTTCTAAATCGGAGGGGAATGCCAGGGAAACACTGAAACCCCTTCTCTCTGCGAAAGGGAAACATTTTTATCTATTCTTTAGATACCCTAGAGCAATGATGGCGAACCTTGGCACTCCAGATGTCTTGGAACTACATTTCCCATAATGCTCCACTACACTGCAGAGTGCATGAGCATCCTGGGAAATGTAGTTCCAAAACATCTGGGGTGCCAAGGTTCGCCATCACTGCCCTAGAGCTTCTTCAGCTGTCTCCCCTTTTTTTTCTCCCCCTTTTCTTACTTCTGTCCTTTAGCCCCTCACTTTTCCATTTTTCTTATCTGCATCTCTGTTTCTCCTTCCTAACCATCAGTCTGCTCCTGATTTCCTAACTGTGGACCATTCACACCCATTTGCAAAGTATGTACAGTATATTTGACTTAAAATATTCACTTGACTGTTGTTCTTATGTATCTTGTCTGGAGCTCAATTTTCTTGACCTTCCATCCTTATTATACAGGCCGTATGGCCTCAACAAGCTCAGACCATGTGAAGCAACTAACATGGTTTTGGTTTGATTTCTCTTCAGTGTTTATAATTCACAGTTCTAATGCATATCTGATATCATTTGTATTTTTTACAAAATCTACATTTACTGAAAGTTAAAATCTCCCATCAAGTCACAGGAAAGGACATGTCTTGTCCAGTCTTTGCCACTTTTTTAAAGCAATGTTAATATAACTGTAGTGCACTACCCCCGTAGGAGCTGCCAAGTTGTTCATTTTCCCACTGGCTATCCCAAACCCTCGGAGCTACCTTTACCCCTGACACTTCGGGTTCCATTATGTGTAAGAGCACAGACTCAGTCCCCTTAACACAGCTGTGGTGTAATATTAGTGTGCGGTAAAACTTAAAGGCAATTTCACTATATATATATATATATATATATATTATAATATACCTTTTGTCTTCACCTTTTATCTCCGGCCTGCACCTGGTCAACAGTTCAAAAGAAGTAACACTCCACACAGGAATACTTAAACAAGAATTATGTTTTACTGTATTCGCTTTAAAGTAAAGATTACAGTAGTTGTACTCTCAGACCAACGTAGTGTAACAGCCAACAGATTTTAATCCACAACAGTGTTACATAAATCACAGTTGTTTAAATGGACCTCTTAAAATTACATCTATGAAGAGTGACTGACTTCACTATGAGCACTGTCTCACTGTTAGCAGACTCTGTTTCTGTTAGAAAAGACAAATGCTATTTTAGAAAAGCATAGAACAATCCCTGGGGAGCTCCCACTGATTTATTTTACAATAACTTTAAAGGGCAATGAAACACAAAGCCTTGCGTTTCCAAGAGACAGTCCTTCTTTTCTTCTTTCTTCTGCTAGCTATGTGTAAAGTAAATTGTAATCCAATAGTTTACAACTCCCAAGTCAAGGCAAACTGAATGTTGAACTGATGTTGGGCTACAACAACACTGCAACTATCTCTGGTGCCAATAACACAGTATAAAAATTGTGATGAGGTACAGGCTTGAGGCCTATTTTGAACTCAGTCTTAATCCCTTGAATTTCCTCTGTGGGACTACAGGTCCCAGCAACACTGTGTTATAAAAGCAGGTGTGTAAAAGTGTGTCAAGGAAACTTTTGGGCAACAGCCCTCTCACCCAACCAAGTCTGCAATGTAAAACAGTTCTGCTCCGGTACACAGGGTCCTGTTTCCGGCCGACCAACACTGCTCCGCTGCTCCGCTCCGCTCAACGAGATGTTCTGGGACTTTCAGATGACTCCAACAGGCTTCTCTGGCTCCTTCCCAGTCTTGCCTCGCCTTCAGTCCAACTCACTGATGTGTCACAGGATCACTGATCGCAACACCGTGGATGTAGGCCGCGCTTCGCTGGAGACCTCACACAGATCCTCCCAGGCTGGCCATGCGTTTCCAAGAGACCTAAGATGGGCACGCTGAGTTGTTTTATAGCCTTCCCACAATGCAGTTCAGTTTTCTTGCTGCTCATGGGAGGTCATAGGCATTGTGGATAGGTCAAGTTAATGTGAAAATGTAAACAAGATCCATTCACAATCTTGGCCGCTAGATGGCGCCAAACGCTAACTTATAACACTGTACACAGAATAACATAGCTTTTAAATGAATAGGTAACAATTTGCGGACGCTTAAATAACATTACTTTCTTTTCCTAAGGGGAAACATTGTTGCTCCAATGCCATCCAGTTCCCTTTGTCACACGTGATGCTTCCAGAATCCTTCTGCAGCATCTTGGGCACATCTTGTTTCTAGCCACTGTTGTGATTGGTGCCTGTATATTTAACCACTTTCCGCCCGGCCCATAGCAGATGACGGCCGGGCGGTGGTTCCGTTATGCTGACTGGGCATCATATGACGTCCAATAGGATAACATGCCGCCGCGCGCCCGCGGGGGCACGCATCGGGGCGATCGGTGGAGCGGTGTGTCAGCCTGACACACCGCTCCACCAATCTTGGTAAAGAGCCTACAGCGGAGGCTCTTTACCACATGATCAGCCGTGTCCAATCACGGCTGATCACGATGTCAATAGGAAGAGCCGTTGATCGTCTTTTCCTCACTCGCGTCTGACAAACGCGAGTAGAGGAGAGCCGATCGGCGGCTCTCCTGACAGGGGGGGTTTGCGCTGATTGTTTATCAGCGCAGCCCCCCTCAGATCACCACACTGGACCAACAGGGATCGCCACTAGGACCACCAGGGAAGAGGCAACATGTGGATGGCCAGGTATGTACCCCATGGCCATCCACATGTGCCCAATCTGTGCCAATCAGTGGCCACAAATGGGCACTGATTGGCACCATTATGTTTCAGTTCTGCCCAGCAATGCCACCAATCAGTTTTATCAGTGTCATCAGTGCCACCTGTCAGTGCCCATCTGTGCCCATCAGTGCCCACTATAAGTGCCACCCATAAGTACCCATCAGTGCCACCCATAAGTACCAATCAATACCACCTACGAGTGCCCATCAGTGCCGCCTATGAGTGCCCATCGGTGCCACCTATGAGTGCCCATCAGTGCCGCATACCAGTGCCCATCATCAGTGCCCATCAGTGCCACCTCATTGGTGCCACCTGATCGGTGCCCATCAGTGCCGCCATATCAGTGCCCATCATTGAAGAAGAAAACATACTTATTTACAAAAAATTTTAACAGAAACAAAGAAAAACTTGTTTTTTTTCAAAATTTTCTGTCTTTTTTTATTTGTTGCGCAGAAAATAAAAACCGCAGAGGTGATCAAATACCACCAAAATAAAGCTTTATTTGTGGGAACAAAATGATTAAAAGTTTGTTTGGGTACAGTCTTGTATGACCGCGCAATTGTCATTCAAATTGCAACAGCACTGAAAGCTGAAAATTGGCCTGGGCGGGAAGGTGTCTAAGTGCCTGGTATTGAAGTGGTTAAAGGAACGGCACTCACATTTTCAGTGGCTGAACTTTCCTCAGTGAGCTGTCCCTTCCGTCGACTGGTTTCTGTCTGATAAATCTCTGCTACTTGTTCGTATTTGCTTGTCTGCTGCCTGTGCCAATTCCAGACCTGTACTTTTGTTCTCTGTTACCTTAGCCCTGTTTCTGCCTGTTTTGATATGGTCTGTAGCCCTGCCACCTAATCTGGTATGCATCAGAATTGTATTCTGGCTGACTTCAGAGACTTCTGCAGTCTTGCTGCCTGATCCACTATGCTCCAGTTTTGTGCTCAAGTGTGTTCTGGTGTGGTCCACAATCCTTAGTTTCTATCTTTTACACAGCTCTTGTCCCCTACTCTGCCACTGGTATGTTTCTGTGCCCTAACTTTCCTACTTGGGTGGGTTAACCTTCACACGTTAAAGCAGGGTGAGCCTAGGGGTCAGGACACGGAGGCAGCATATAGCTAAATGCAAACCTCTTTAAGAGGTGTGTATAATTTAATCAGTTTTTGGGATGGGATAGGTGACAAGTAGAAAACAGTCTTCAGCACCATTCTTAATGGGCATTAAGAATACCTCATGATGCCCCAAAGGTTATGCAATGGCCTGGCAGTCTTTCAAAATTTTGACAGCAAGGTCTTCCATGACCTCTTTTGCACTTGTGTTAGCCTATGCAAGGAAGACAATGTTCTCTTCTCTCCAGGCAACAATTTTCTTCATGTAAGATCTATCTTACAGCAGCTTGGTGTAACAGCAATATCTATGCCAAGTTGAAGAAATGCCTGTTCTAACAAACATAGCTACCCTTTCTTGGTTACTTTGTCCTGCATCCAGGTCTTCTTGTATATCCAGTCAAATGAAGTGCTATCTCATGGTCCCAACCCTCAGGCCTATAGGCAACACAATGCTTAATGAGGTTCACCAACTACTATCATCAGTTTATTTGTGACTATTTTTTACCTCCCTGCACGGTACCCTACTGACCTCTCTGCACTGTACCTTCTGGCCCCTTAGTACTGTACCTTCCTGGCCCCCTGTATTCTGCCCTCCTGAGTCCCCAGTACCGTGCCGCCCTAGCACTCCAATATCATACTCTCCTAACCCCCTGTACTGTGCTCCAGACCCTCCAATACCATATCCTGCTGGTCCCTTGGTACTCTGCCCTCCTGACCCCCCAGTACCATGCCCTCCTGACCCCTCAGTACCATACCCTCCTGACCCCTCTGCCCTACTGATCCCTATAAACTGCTCTTCTTATTGCTGACCTCTGTACACTTCTTTTAACCCTACTGACCTTTGTAGACTGCCCTACCTGCTACTGACCTCTGTTCACTGCCCTACCTACTACTGACCCCTGTACACTGTCCTACATACTTCTGGCCTCTGTACACTGCCCTACCTACTACTGACCTCTGTACACTGCCTTACCGACTACTGACCCCTGTACACTGCCCTACCACTGCAATGAAGGAGTAGCTTCGTAAGAAGCATTTCAAGGTCCTGAAAAGGCCTAGCCAGTCTCCAGATCTAAACCCCATAGAAAACCTTTGGAGGGAGTTGAAAGTCCGTGTTGCCCAGTGACAGCCCCTAAACATCATTGCTCTAGAGGAGATCTGCATGGAGGAATGGGCCAACATACCAGCAACAATGTGTGACAACCTTTTTAAACTCTTATGCCGCGTACACACGGTCGGACTTTTCGTCTACAAAAGTCCAACGGACGCCGACGGACTAAAGCTGGCTGGTAATCCGATCGTGTGTGGGCTTCTCCGGACTTTCAGCAGACTTTTTCAGCCTCAAATCCGACGGACTTTAGATTTGAAACATGCTTCAAATCTTTACGTCGTAACTACGACGGACCCCGAAATCCGCTCGTCTGTGTGCTAGTCCGACGGACAAAAACCCATGCTAGGGCAGCTATTGGCTACTGGCTATGAACTTCCTTATTTTAGTCTGGTGTACGTCATCACGTACGAATCCGTCGGACTTTTGTGTGGTCGTGTGTAGGCAAGTCCGTTCGTTAGAAAGTCTGCTGCAAGTCCGCCGAAAGTCCTGTCTGTCGGACAGGCTGTCGGACTTTTGTAGACGAAAAGTCCGACCGTGTGTACGTGGCATTACAGAAAACGTTTGACCTCTGTCACTGCCAACAAAGGATATATAACAAAGTATTGAGATGAACTTTTGATATTGACAAAATACTTATTTTCCACCATAATTTGCAAATAAATTCTTTAAAAATCAGACATGTGATTGTCTAGATTTGTTTCCACATTTTGTCTCTCATAGTTGAGGTATACCTATGATGACAATTACAGGCCTCTCTCATCTTTTTAACCTCCCTGGCGGTTTTCCCGAGTGTGGCTCGGGGTTAAATTTCAGCACCATTAGTGGTATCCCCGAGCCACACTCGGGATTACATTGCAGGATCCTGGTGCGGTGTTACTTACCTTGTCCCCAGGATCCTGCGATGTCCCCCGCTGTGTCTGCGGGCTGTGTCTCCTCCGAAGCCTCTCTGTGCTAGACTCCGTTCTCTGCGAGCGTCGTGACGCACCGGGGGTGGAGCATGGCAGCAAATTAAAAAAAAAAGTAAAAGTCATAACACATACAGACTGTAATCTTATAGATTACAGTACTGTATGAAATTATTTCACATCCCTTTTGTCCCAAGTGCTTTGTCCAATGCCCTGCATGCAGTTTTATATTATATATATATTGTTCTTTCTGCCTGAAAACTTGAGATTGTCCATAGCAACCAAAAAGTGTCCCTTTATGTCAAAAGTGGCTTTAGACCAGCTAGAAAACAGCGATAGTAAATTAGAACACTTGCAGAATTGAGCGATAGTGAATCGTGGGGAAATTAATTTTATTATTATTATATTATTATTTATTTTAATTATTTATATTTATTTATTATATTATAATTTGTTTTTGTGTTTCAAACTTCATCATACCCGGAATATCTACTAGACTCTTGGTGGATAGATTTAAGTGTGTTATTGCTAAGAATTACAAGCCTACAATATAAAACGCAGAATTTCCATGCAAAATAATTGTACCGCATTTAGCACCTAAACTCCAAAATAATCATACCGCCAGGGAGGTTAAGTGGGAGAACTTGCACAATTGGTGGCTGACTAAATACTTTTTTTCCCCACTGTATATTTACAGATCATAAAAATCAGCTTTAATCAGCTGCAGGGGATGGGCGTATCAAAATTGATGGGTACTCTCTTTTACCAGATTTAAGTTTGATACTAGCAGGCTCCAAAAATACATATGATGTTGCTCTCTTTGGGTCATTTGATGGTGCTGACTCGGAGAGTCATCTCAGCCTAGAATCTATTATTGCTTCCAACTGGATTTTGGTCGCTACTCATTTCTTGCATGCCCACATTCCCCCAGGAAAGACGTTTTGCCACCCAATCTTCAACCTAAACGCTACAGATGGGCACTGTTATCTAAATTTCTGGACATGACCTATTATTCAATTTTCTTCTCTTGCTGTTTATAGCTTTTGAACAGATTGTGAATTTAACCAAATGCTCTGTGCCTCGGATACCGGCAAATGGAGGATTGGTGTGTGTTTATTTTGACAACTATTACTGCAAACCAATGTGTAATCAGGTATTTTACTTTATTAATATTATTTGTTAGTGCTGTCAAAAATGGTTATTTTGAATACTTCTTGTACAAGATGTTACTTGCTGTATTTTAGTTCACATTTTTTGTTGTAATTATGTTAAAAGTTATAGGATTGTATTTACTATACAGATACACTATTTCCTATGCAGGTTCGTCTACTATTGGCTATCTGTATTTTAGACAGTGTAATTAGCATCTTTGCTGACAGTTTTGAGATGAAAATAACACAGGATAAGACACCTAGAGATAGTGTTTTCATTAGATCATTGTAGGTCAGAGCTGGCACACAGTTCTGCACTGTGATAAGAGGAACTGCAAAGCATTGTCACTGTACTGCAGGTACATAGATAATCACTAACTGTATATAGAAACAAAAGTCTTTAAAACAATAGCACACATTGATAAGATTTTATATTAAGAATGTATTTTCAGCTGATCTGTTTTTCATATATACCTTCACTTTGGGGGATTTTTTTCTAATTTTCTGTTGCTTCACGGGGGAGGAAGTGAAGTGGATTTTGTCCAATGATACACTGACAAAAAAATGAAATAAATGTACCCATCCCTACTCTGTGCAAAACTAAAAACTGCAGTATAGAAAAGTCAGCTCACCAACCTAGCTGTGATGTCGGGCAGAGCTATTTAAATTTCAGGATCGGATAGACAGAAATACAAATCATTTGACAGGTAAACCAGCTTCCATATTACAACTGAGCTCCAATAATATTAGCTAATGCTTTTTTAAAACATTAAAAACATATTTTTTTAAATATTTAGTGAATAACACCCCAAAACAGTGGAGACGTCTTGTCTTCATGTAATGTACATTGATAAAATCTAGATTAACACTTAAGCTGGCCATAGATGGATCAATATTCTGCTATAGATGGGCCATAGATGGATCAATATTCTGCTAGTTCAGCAGAACTGTGGTCATCTGTGGCCATTCCTGCTAGAGAGAAGTCAATCTAATGATCGTCTTCTCTTGAATAGAAATGTTGGAAATATTTAATTCAATCAACGCATGCAGCCAATTGGCTGCAATGCTGATCAATGTATTCTGACAGGGGCAGAGTCCCTGCTGTCAGAATACAGTAGTGCAGCAGGGAGGGTTCCTTCAAATGTGTGGATAGAGAAACCTTTTTTTTTTGTTTGTTTGTTTTTTTTAAAGCTGGCTAGGCAATCGAAAAAAACAAAAAAAACAAAATCTATGGCCAGCCTAAGAGATTTTCTAATATATTTAATTTACAGACCCAATATGTAAAACCATTGCAGGCAATCAGAAATAACCATTTATTAGTCCTATAAAAAATAAATTGTAGATGTAATTGCACATCATTACCATTTACACTGTACTAATGTATGAGGTTTTTTTTTTAATTTTACTCAAGGGCTATGATTTTGCTTTTTTGAGAAGAAGCAGGCTGTATGAGGAATGTGGAACTAAAACTGCCTTCACTTGGACAACTCAGTATATCGGAGGTTCTCGGCTAGCAGAATGCATTGGTAAGTTGGTGAAATTTATCGTTGCACATGTGGAATATGAAAAGAAAAAAAACCCTAAAGCATTTGACACGGTACCCCATAAAAGCTTAGTCCACAAATTGAGGTGTGTTGGCGTATATGTACCTGGATAGAAAACTGGTTACAGGGGCATGTCCAGAGGGTAATGATAAATAGTGTATCTTCTGAATGGTCTGGAGTTAAAAGTGGGGTACCCTGGGGCTCTGTCCTGGGACCAATCCTGTTAAACGTATTCATAAATATAGAGGTTGGGAAAAATAGTTCAATCTAAGTGTTTGCTGATGATGCAAAGGTAAGCAGGGCAATCATATCACAACAAGAGATAACAACTTTACAGGATGACCTCGATAAAATAGAGGGTTGGGCAAACACATGGCAAATCGGGTTCAATGTAGGGAAATGTAAAGTAATGCACTTGGGAGCTAAAAATATGTATGCAAGCTACATGCTAGGGGGAGAATCGAGGCTGAAAAAAATCTGAGGGTCCTAATTGATGACTCAGCAATATCATTCAATTCCAAGGTGGAGCAAGCAAAGCCAGCAGAATATTAGCATGCATTAAAAAGGATATCTACTTAAGAAATAACATTTTAATTCTACCACTTTACAAAACTCTGTTTCGGACCACATCTTGAGTATGCCATTCAATTCTGGTCAACAGACCTCAGGAAGGATGTTCTGAAACTGGAGAGAGTCCAGGGAAGTGCAACAAAACTAATAAGGGTGCTGGAGGATCTAAGTTATGAACAATTACAACATGAAACTTATTCTCCCTAAAGAAAAGATGCTCAAGGGGGGTTCTTTACTGTTAGAGCGTTTAAGGAATACTCACCATGCTTGTAGCAAATACTTTGGGGTGTCAACTTTCCTAAAAAGGGGTCATTTGGGGGGATTTTGTGCTATCTTGACATTCCAGGGCCTCCAACTGTGATAGGTAGCGAGGAAGTGAAATGAGCAATTTACGCCCTTTGAAATTCTGAAGGCAGTGATTGGTTTTCAGGTTTCCTGTATGCGGCAAGGCTCCCAAAAAGTCTCACACATGTGGTATCCCCGTACTCAGAAGAAGCATCAAAATGTATTTTGGGGTGTAATTCCACATATACCCATGGCATGTGTGAGCAAGATTTCATTTAAGTGACAACTTGTGTATAAAAAAAATATATATATATTTGTAATTTTCTAGAAACTTGTGGCAAAACATAAAATATTCAATGGACTCAACATGCCTCTCAGCAAATAGCTTGGGGTGTCTACTTTCCAAAAAGGGGTCATTTGGGGGGTGTTTGAACTGCCCTGGCATTTTATGCCCAACATTAGAAGCTTATGCTTATTGCGGTTTTCCAAATGCAATTTTTTTGGGAAAAACACTTTTTCCCAAAAAAGACCAATGCCTGCATTCGTCTTTACGTGCGAGCACGGCGGTACAGGAGTTCTTTTTATCTATTTTTATTATTTATTTTGCTTTTTTATTTTACACCGTCCCTTTCATTTATTTATTTTTTTTTTTTACCACTTTTATTGTTAACACAGGGAATGTAAATATCCCCTATGATAGCCAAGGGTAGTGACATGTACTCTTTTTTTGAAAAATTTGGGGTCTATTAGACTCTAGATCTCTCCTCTGCCCTTAAAGCATCTGATCACACCAAGATCGGTGTAATCAGATTCTTTCCAAATTTAAAAATGCCGATGTTTATATCTGGTAAAACTGAAGTGAGGAAATGCTCATACCTTCCGGTTTCTTAGGCTATAGAGATGATTAGAGCCCTTCTGGTCTTCAGTCAGCTCTATGGTCAGCTGGCGGAACCACTGGCTGCATTCTCGGATTACCCAGTGGGACAGGAGAGCCGAGAAAACCGTGGAAGGTGGCAGGAGGGGGGGGATGTCCCCTCCCACTGCTTGTAAAAGCAGTCTAGCAGCTAGTAGTTTTTACTACGATTATGAACAGTTAGCTATTTGCATATCATTTTATGATTGTTTTTATCATTGCCAATAGTAGCTGAACAGTGTTAGAATTGTGGTCCAGGTGTCTCCGTGTTGTATGTGGCTGCCAGCCTAAGTATTTGACGGGCGGCATGCTATTAAATACAGATAGTGAGACATGAATGACATCTGGCTGTCCAGATAGTTATGGTAGGGCAGTCTGTGGTCTTTGGCTGGTGGGAGCGCTGCCTTTGGGGGTACAGGGAGACCCTGGTGTCAGCAAAGGCTGCGTGCTGTCCGTTTTGAACACCGGAAACGAAAGTGGACCAGCATGGAACGCACAACTCACTGGGGGCTGAGATGCGGAAATGACGTCTGGACGTGTCAGATGACGCGTTTCAATGCATCCGCATTTTCTTCAGATCTGAAGAAAATGCGGATGCATTGAAACGTGCCATCTGACACGTCCAGATGTCATTTCCGCATCTCAGCCCCCAGTGAGTTGTGCGTTCCATGCTGGTCCACTTCCGTTTCTGGTTTCCAGTGTTTGAAACGGACGGCGCGCAGCCTTTGCTGACACCCGGGTCTCCCTGTACCCCCAACGACAGCGCTCCCACCAGCCAAAGACCACAGACCGCCCTACCAAAACTATCTGGACAGCTGTTTTTCAACATCTCTAGGACGGCCTACTGTGAACAGCTGCGGATTTCCTATGGACAAAATTACATGTGTTTACATTCCTGACTCTCATTGAGTAATTGTGAGTAGCCATTTGGCCACCTTTACATATTTCTATTAAAGTTGTTCTTGATACTGCACTTAGATTGGTGTCCCTAGTCTCCTTTTCCATGAATGGTTTATTAGCCACAATGCTAGGATTCCTATTTACATAAATACCGACCATCACGTCATGAGATCATACCCTCAGACGAAGTCAGGAAGTGACGAAACGCATCAGGGTCATGATCTCTGTGATTTGCCGGGAGTGATGTGTGCATTCCACAGGCTGTCGGATATCCAGGAAGTAGATCGCTGATGTACACAGACGAATCTGGTCCTCCATCCTGACAAGCTGGTGAATAACGTTTGCACTTAAGCACTTTATTACTGCTTCAGTTTAACTTGATTATTGTACGTGTAACTTGTAAGGGGGGTTTTTTGGTTATTAAAACTTCAATACAGTATCACGCTATGTGGACAATTATTTATTTTTTCACATGATTATACCGGAATCTTGCATAGTGTGACTATAGTTCGGTGGAAGCTTTGGTTGGAGCGTTGGAGGAACAGGTGTAAAACTAAAGGCGCATTACAGCTGTACTTGTGGTGAGTGCACCCACAAAGGGGAGATTCTTTCATGTGGTGAATTGTTTGGTGGATGTTCTGAACAAACCACAAGCTATAACTGGACTTCTTCGTTTTATTGACTCATATATGAACTTTATATGGAAGCTTGTCATTTGTTTTTTCTGACAAGAGCACTGCTACAATATTATTAAGGACTCTTTCCATTTTGAGTGTTTTAATATTGTTTTTTATTGCATTGCTTTTTTGTTTTTTGCTGGCTGCTTTTCACTTGTGATTTTATAATTAGTGTTGTATTTTCATATAAGTGTGGCATTTATATACTACATAGGAACTCAAAGTGCATTTGTCCTGTGCGCTGAGCGGTGCTTTTTTAGGTGGGCCAGTTTTAAGCATTCTCTACACAATACCAAGATGATGCCTAAACCTGCAGGTATCATCCTGGTATAACCACTCAAATTCCAGCAACATACCAGTATGTTGCTGGTCCTTGTTGGGCATATATTGTACAGCCTGTGGGCTGAACGAAAAAAGAGAACATAACAGATTCCTCCATTCACATGTAGATGAAGAAATATATGCCAAGACAAGTGAAAAAAAAAATACTGCATGCCGAAGCATAGGGGAGATCCGCACAATGTTTAACAATAAAATACAGTAACAATAAAACATTAACTCAATGAAACAGCAACTTTTTTTTATTGCTATCTGTGCCAAAAAAGAGTAACAAAATACATGGCGAAGCATAGGGGCGATCCGCCCTCTGTCCACCCCAGCCCCTATGCTTCGTCATATATGCTCTTTTTTTAACTGCCGTGGTGAAATCACCTACTACAGCAATGTAATCGCTGATTTATGTATGCTGAGAGCAAACCCTGTTGCTGTAAGAATAAACAGATCAGTGTTGTAGCTGAATGGCGTAACTGCAAAACAAACAACGATTAACAATAAAACCTAGTAACAATAAAACATTACAATTTAGCAGTATAGTATACAGTACAGTAAAACAGTAGAATGGTGTATCTGCAAAGCAAACAATGGTTAACAATAAAACAATACAACATAGCAGTATAGTATAAAATACAGTAAAACAGTAAGAACAGAACTCAATAAAACGACAACTATTTATTTTTTTTATATATATTTGTTTATTTTTTTTTACACTTTTTTGTAACTATAAAAAACTTTTAACGTTTCAGTCTCTCAAAATAAGATAGCCATGTAACATCTTTAGAGACCCTGTGTGAATGTGTGCCCTAGACTGTGCCATGCTGTACCCTATACTAATAATCCACTAGTGTGTGGTACAACTGAAACAATCCTGGATGCAGAAACCAGGTTGGACAGGACAGGAGGGACAAAATAAGGTTTCACACCTATATCCGCGTTTGCAACTGACACAACAATTTTTTGGGGTAGGGGTTCGGCCGGCTCACTGCATCTGGATTGGGTAATTGGGCCACAGCACCTTCTAGATACAAAAGGGCTATTGATCTCTTCCTGGAATTTTAGCAAGGATCCACTTCTTCCGGACACTTTGTATAGTTAAGCGTTGAACAGAGCCAATTGGAATAAGTATACAGACACTTTTTTGTACCAGCGTCTGGCCTTACAGGCAGCTAAGTACGGCCCAATCATCTGGTCGTTGAAGTCCACCCTCCCATGTTAAGGTTGTAGTCCTGGACACAGAGGGGCTTCTCAACAACACCAGTTGCTGTTGTAGTTTGGACTGTCGTATCTGCGTGAATGGAAGCAAAAAACAAAACCTTCTATTTGTCCTTCCACCTCACTGCAAGCAATTCATTACTTCTCAAGCAGGCTCTCTCCCCCCATCTAATTCAGGATTTTACAAGCCATTGGGGGAAGCCCCAACGATTAGGTCACATGGCACCAATTCCAAATTCAAAAAGGTGTCTAAAAAGTGGCATGCTTGTGTAATAATTGTCCATGTACAAGTAGTACTCCTTTCCAAATAAGGGGGACACCAATTCCCAAACAATCTTGCCGCTGCTCCCTATGTAGTCTGGGCAGTCACGGGGCTCCATGCTGCTATCTTTTCCCTCGTAAACCAGGAAAGTCCATGTATAGCCTGTTGCCCTGCCACAGAGCTTATACATTTTGACCCCATATCTGGCACGCTTGCTGGGGAGAAACTGTTTGAAAACAAGGTGGCCAGAAAACTTAATCAGGGACTCCTCTAAGCAGACAGCTTGTTGGGGGCATATACAAGGCTGCAAATTTTTGGTTGAAGTGGTTTACGAGGGGCCGCATTTTGTGGAGCTGATAATATTCAGTGTTCTCCTGAGGATGACAGAGTTCATTTTCGTTGAAGAGCATAAATTGCAAGATTTGCTTATATCTAGTCCTGGCCATGGCAGCAGAGAACCCGGCATATGATGAATTGGGTCTGTGGACCAATATGACCTCTTCAATTCTTGGTGGCTGCGGGACACTACTTGTGCTAGCCACCATACCAGCTTGAACTGCAATTATGGGACTCGCCACGTCACCAAGTTTTACTACAGTGCTGGTTTGTCTAGGACCAGAATGTACTAGGCCACTGGTGCTCACCAGTTCACCAGAAGTTAGAGCGGCACTAGTACTGGCACTCTGCTGCATACGAGAATCATGCGGTTGTAGCACCTCAGCAATCTGGGAACTGGGTCGAGTGCACCTGACCTTAGCAGGGACCACTACTCTGTCATCAGAGCTATCTGTGAGGGTGCAGCTGCTCTCTACGGGTTTGTATACTGAGCCTTATTCTGACAGTGAGGACTCCCCATCGCTCTCATCTGTCATGCTCAGTATCCTGTAGGCCGCTTTACTAGTGTATCTTTCGCCTGTCATTTTGGCCAATAAATTTATAGGTACCTAGTGTGACTCACAGGTAAAAAAGCACCTGGTTGTCAAGGACAGTTTAAACCACTACAAAAAAATGTATCTGCTAGCGCTAGCAGAGTTCAGGCCTGACTCTGCTAACGCTGCGATTTTGTGTGCTGTGTATCGGAAGTGACAGTGATCTACTGACACTGCACTTGTTGGGGGGGGTTTCTAAACGCAGGTCCTGGCAGGTGTTGGGGCTGATCCTGCTATTAGTGAATATGTGACGGGCAATCTGACGCTGTCTGGGATTGACGCTAACACTATCTGGCGTCACCCGTGACACTAATACAGTGATGAGAAAAAAGATCTGTACACTGTACTAATGACACTGTGACAGGGAGTGAAAGGGTTAACTGGGGGAGTGATCAAGGGGTTAAATGTGCCTAACTATGTGATCTGGTGCCAGTGAAGTGCTTGTACTCAATGTTGATGCCCTCTTCTCTCACGCTGGATTCAAAAAGTACTCCAGAAGAGAATATTACATAAATTCCTGTACCTGTGTTTACATTACACAGACACAGGAGGTTCTGCCATTCGTCAGAACCGATCAGCAGATCTAGGCCATAAATCATTGGCCTGGACCTGATGATTGATCGGTTCTGAATCTAATCCGATCACCGTGGGGCCGGCGGGCGGGCGGGCGCGAATCACGTACAGGTACATGAATTCGTGCACAGAGGTCGCTCTGCTGCAGTAAATGTACGTGGGATGATCCGGAACTGGTTAAAACAACTTATAATCATCTGGTTCTTCCCTCTCGCTCTTATAGAACTTTGGAAAATGGTATATTTTTCGGTATGGTATAGCACTTCTTTCTTTTCAGTGTTCTGCCGTGAAAGTTCCCCTCGGTGGATAATGACACCCCCGTAGTGCGCAGACGTAGCGCTTGCGCAGTAGGAACAACAAGGGAGCCACCGAAAAGAGCCGAAGCTGAACACCTGAAAAAAAAAACACTTTGTAACAGACTCGCTGCGCTCGGCATTTTAATATTCTAACTCTATGTCCACTTGGATGGTGAGGCTTTAACGTGGACTTAGGTCAGAATGTAGTGCGCAGGCGCCGTATAGAGCTGACGATCAGCTGTTCTTCTTCTGCAATTTTCGGCAGCTCCGTAGTCGTTTCTTACTGCGCAAGTGCAGTGCATGCGCAGTACAGGGGGGTCCTTATCCGCCGGGGGAACTTTCTCGGCAAGACACCGGCCTAGGTCACAATTGTAAAGACCCCTGCCCCCCTGGGATTGCCAAGTTACACACCCCAGGAAGCAGCATATTAACGAGTATTAGTAAATACAATTCTCTGCGCAACACTAAATATGTTAAACCACTACAAATAAAAACGTGTAAAAGGTCAGTTCTCCAAATCTACTAAATGTTGCTGCAAAACACTGAACTGTGTTCACACATCAACCCATAAATATATATCTTAAATAATGCTGTACAACATTATTCCATCATAATAAAACAAAAAAACTGAAAATGTGTAAAAAATCATGTAAATGCTCCAATATCATAACCAACAAATAATATCCTACCAATACACCATAGATGCACGTGTTTGGGGTAGTTATGTGGGAATACTGCCCTGGGGCCCAGTCTCCAAAGAGAAGGGATCATGCTCTGCTTCAGTATGTCACAGTACATGTTGGCATTCATGGTTCTCTCAATGAACTGTAGCTCCCCAGTGCCAGCAGCATTCATGCAGCCCCAGACCATAACACTCCACCATCATGCTTGACTGTAGGCAAGACACACTTGTAGTCCTTACCTGGTTGCTGTAACACACGCTTGACACCATCTGAACCAAATAAGTTTATCTTGGTCTCATCAGACCACAGGACATGGTTCCAGTAATCTATGTCCTTAGTCTGCTTGTCTCCAGCAAACTGTGCGCTTTTTTTGTGATCATCTTTGGAGGAGGCTTCCTTCTGGGATGACAGTCATGCAGACCTATTTTATCCAGTGTGTGTGGCGTATGGTCTGAGCACTGAGAGGCTGACCCCCCACCCCTTCAACCTCTGCAATGCTGACAGCACTCATACGGACTATTTCCTAAAAACAACCTGTGAATATGACGCTGGGCACGTGCACTCAGCTTCTTTGATCGACCATGGCGAGGCCTGTTCTGAGTGGAACCTGTCCTGTTAAACCGCTGAATGGTCTTGGCCACCGTGCTGCTCCATGCCCAAGAAGGTTAAGGCAGTGCTGGAAAATAATGGTGGCCTCACAAAATATTGACACTTTGGGCCCAATTTGGACATTTTCACTTAGGGGTGTACTCCCTTTTGTTGCCGGCGGTTTAGACAAATAATGGCTGTGTGTTGAGTTATTGGCATAGTTTTTTCTCATGTCTGTTAAGCTTTCTGCTCAGGTAGACCACTGGGTGCTCCTTCCCATCTCTGACTAGGGACAGTAAAGCACCCAGTCCCACATCAGAGGTGTCTGTCTGTACCACAAACTCCTTTGTGAAATCTGGGGTCATGAGCACAGGTTGTGCACAAAGAGCTTGCTTCAACATTTGAAATGCCTTCTCTGACTCAGGATTCCACTTAATCATGACCGAGCCTCTACCCTTCATCAGATCTGTCAGTGGGGCTGCAATGGTTGCAAACTTGGGTATACAACGCCTGTAGTACCCTGTGATCCCCAGAAATGCACAAACTTGCTTTTTATTTATAGGTTGGGGCCACTTTTGAACCACCTCAATGGTATTGATCTGAGGCTTGATCAGCCCTCGACCAATAATGTAACCAAGATATTTGGCCTCCTCCAAGCCTTTGGCACACTTTTTGGGGTTGGCAGTGAGTCCTGCTTTTCTAAGGGAATCTACTACTGCTTGCACCAGGGGTAAATGAGATTCCCAATCTAGGCTATGGATGACAACATCGTCCAAACAGGCGGCTGCATGTTGGCGATGTGGTCTCAATGTCTTGTCCATCATTTTCTGGAATGAGGCAGGAGCACCATGCAAACCAAAAGGCATCCGCATGAGCCAATGTAGCAACAATATTTAAAAAAGGCCCAAAATACATCCCTGTGAATTACAGACCAGTTAGCCTAACATCAATAGTATGCAAGCACTTGGAGGGGACGATAAGGGACTATATACAAGATTTTAGTAATGAAAACGGTTTTATTAGCAGTAATTGGCATGAATTCATGAAGAATGTTCTTGCCAAACCAATTTATTAACCTTCTATGAGGAGGTGAGTTGCCATCTAGATAGATAGTAGACGTGGTGTATCTGGATTTTGCAAAAGCATTTGACACAGTTCCCCATAATTGTTTACTGTACAAAATAAGGTCCGTTGGCATGGACCATAGGGTGAGTACATGGATTAAAACCTGGCTACAAGGGTGAGTTCAGAGGGTGGTGATAAATGGGGAATACTCGGAATGGCCAGGGATGGGTAGTGGGGTCCCACGGTTCTGTGCTGGGACCAATCCTGTTTAATTTGTTCATAAACGACCTGGAGATGGGGTAAACAGTTTAATCTCTGTATTTGCGGATGATACTAACCTAAGCAGGGCAATAACTTCTCCGCAGGATGTGGAAACCTTGCAAGAAGATCTGAACAAATTAATGGGGTGGGTAAATACATGGCAAATGAGGTATAATGTAGAAAAATGTAAAATAATGCATTTGGGTGGCAAACATATGAATGCAATCTATACACTAGGGGGAGAACCTAGGGGGGAATCTAGGATGGAAAAGGACCTGGGGGTCCTAGTAGATGATGGCATGCAATGCCAAGCTGCTGCTAACAAAGCACACAGAATATTGGCATGCATTAAAAAAGGGATTAACTCCAGGGATAAACCGATAATTCTCCCATTCTACAAGACTCTGGTCTGGCCACACCTAGAATATGCTGTCCAGTTCTGGGTACCAGTCCTCAGGAAGGATGTACTGGAAATGGAGCGAGTACAAAGAAGACCAACAAAGCTGATAAAGGGTCTGGAGGATATTAGTTATGAAGAAAGGTTGCAAGCACTGAACTTATTCTCTCTGTAGAAGAGACGCTTGAGAGGGGATATGGTTTCAATTTACAAATACCGTACTGGTGACCCCACAATAGGGATACAACTTTTTCGCAAAAGGGAGTTTAAGAAGACACGTGGCCACTCATTAAAATTAGAAGAAAAGAGGTTTAACCTTAAACTACGTAGAGGGTTCTTTACTGTAATGCCGCGTACACTATCGGACTTTATGGCAGACTTTGTCCAGCGTACTTTTCGACGGACTTTCCCAATGAATGGACTTGCTTACACACGATCAACCAAAGTCCGACGGATTCATACATGATGACGTACGACCGGACTAAAACAAGGAAGTTCATAGCCAGTAGCCAATAGCTGCCCTAGCGTTGGTTTTTGTCCGTCGGACTAGCATACAGATGAGCGGACTTTTCGACCGGACTTGAGTCCGTCGGACAGATTTGAAACATATTTCAAATCTAAGTCTGTCAAACTTTTGAGAAAACAAAGTCCGCAGTAGCCCACACACGATCGAATTGTCCGACAAAATCCTGTACGCCGGACCAAGTATGCCGTAAAGTCCGATCGTGTGTACGCGGCATAAGAGCGGCAAGGATGTGGAATTCCCTTCCACAGGTGGTGGTCTCAGCGGGAGGCATTGATTAGTTTAAAAAAACTATTAGATAAGCTTCTGAACGATCACAACATACAGGGATATACAAGGTAATATTGACATATAAGCACACACATAGGTACGACTTGATGGACTTGTGTCTTTTTTCAACCTCATCTACTATGTAACTATGTAACCATGCAAACCAAAAGGCATCCGCCTATATTGGAATGACCCCTCAGGAGTAGAAAAAGCCATCTTCTCTTTTGCCAATTCTGTTAGTCAGATCTAAAGTAGTTATTTACCTGGCACTTCCCAATCTGTCAACAAGCTCGTCGACCCGAGGCATTGGGTACGCATCATATTTGAATATGCTATTCAACTTCCTGAAATCAATACAAAACCTTATAGTGCCATCTGGCTTTGGGACTAACAATGAGACTTGACCAGTCACTGTGGGACTCCTCTATCACGTCCAACACTAACATGTTTATTTCATTTGCAACTGCTTCTTGCCTAGCCTTGGGTATTCAATATGGCTTTACACCTGGTTCCATAATTGTCATGCTGTATAACTGTGATCAGTCCGGTAGGTGAGAGAAAGTCTCTGTTCTTACACACAAACTCATTAACGTCCTTCTGTTGGGCCACTGACAAGGTTTCAGTTACGGGTACCTCAGGTATAAGAGGACCATGTCCTTTTGGGGGATTGGCACTGCCAGTAAAGTCTCCCTGTCATTCCAAGGTTTCAAGAGATTAAGGTGATATAATTGCTCTGGTTTCCTTTTCCCTGGCTGGTAAACTTTATAGTTTACTTTCCCTACTCTTTCCATAATTTCAAAGGGACCTTGCCACTTTTCTAGGAACTTACTCTCAACTGTAGGGACTAGTACCAGGAGTCTATCACCAGGGTTGAAGACCCGGGTTTTGGCACCCCGATTATAAAGCCTTCTCGGGGCCTCCTGGGCTTGCTCCATATGTTCCTGTACAAGTGGCATAACAGCTGCGATTCTATCTTGCATTAATGAGATATGCTCAATGAGGTGTGGTCTCTCTCTCCCACATTTCTTTTGCGACATCTAGTAATCCCCTGGGATGTCTATATACAGTAGTTCAAAAGGGGAATAACCTGTAAATGCCTGAGGGACTTCTTGCATATAAAACATGAGGTACGGCAGCAAAAAATCCCAATTTCTCCAATCTTTATCCATCACCTTATATAACAAGGTTTTTAAGCGTTTTGTTAAATCTCTCCACAAGACTATCAGTTTGGGGATGGTAAACAGAGTTACAGAGATGGGAGATTTTAAACAACTTTTACAATTTTTTAGTGACTTTTGGGACATAATTGGTGTGCCTTGATCCGTTAATACTAATTTTGGAATACCCACACGACTAAATACCTGGAAAGCTCTTTGGCAATAGCCTTAGCTGAGGTATTACGCAAGGGAATGGCTTCAGGATACCGTGTGGCATAGTCCAGTATTACCAGTATGCGCTGATGGCTCCGGACAGACTTTACCACTGGTCCCACCAGATGCATTCCAATTCTGTCAAAAGGCACTTCAATTATCAGGAACAGTACCAGCGGACTGTGAAAATGGGGCGATGGTGCTGAATACTGACACTCTAGGCATGACTCAGAATATTCTTTGACATCCACATGTAACCCAGGCCAAAAGAATATCTGGGTTAATCTCTCCTTAGTTTTCTCTATACCCAGATGTCCACCCAGTATATGACCATGGGCTAAATCTAATACCATCTGACGGTAGGGTTTGGGAACCACTAGTTGCTTTACCTCCTCCTCACCTTGCTTTACCACTTAATACAGCAAGTTATTTTTAAGAGCCATGTAAGGAAAAGAAACTCCTTCATTAGGTTCAACAGGTTTCCCATCAGCTGGTACTCAAAATTTTAGGGGGGGCGCAAACAAGTTCTTAAAAAAAAAAACATCAATCGCAGCCACTGTGCCCATCAAACACAGCCACTAGGGATGAGCTTCGAGTTTGTGTCGAACTCATGTTCGACTCGAACATCGGCTGTTCGCCAGTATGCCGAACAACGAACAATTTGGGGTGTTCGCAGCAAATTGGAATGCCGCAGAACACCCTTTAAAAGTCTATGGGAGAAGTCAAAAGTACTAATTTTAAAGGCTTATATTCATGGTATTGTCATAAAAAGTGTTTGGGGACCTGGGTCCTGCCCCAGGGGACATGGATCAATGCAAAAAAAAGTTTTAAAAACGACCGTTTTTTCAAGAGCAGTGATTTTAATAATGCTTACAGTCAAACAATAAAAGTGTAATATTCCTTTAAATTTCGTACCGGGGGGTGTCTATAGTATGCCTGTAAAGGGGCGCATGTTTCCTGGGTTTAGAACAGTCTGACAGCAAAATGACATTTCAAAGGAAAAAAGTAATTTAAAACTACTCGCGGCTATTAATGAATTGCCGGTCCGACAATACACATAAAAGTTCGTTGATAAAAACGGCATGGGAATTCCCCACAGGGGAACCCCGAACCAAAATTAAAAATAAAAAAAAATGGCGTGGGGTCCCCCTCAAAATCTATACCAGACCCTTCAGGTCTGGTATGGATTTTAAGGGGAACCCCGAGCCATAATTAAAAAAAAAAAATGGTGTAGGGTCCCCCTAAAAATCTATACCAGACCCTTATCCAAACACGCAACCTGGCAGGCCGCAGGAAAAGAGGGGGGACGAGAGTGCGGCCCCCACTCCTGAACCGTACCAGGCCACATGCTCTCAACATTGGGAGGGTGCTTTGGGGTAGCCCTCCATAACACCTTATCCCCATGTTGATGAGGACAAGGGCCTCATCCCCACAACCCTTGGCCAGTGGTTGTGGGGGTCTGCAGGCGGGGGACTTATCGGAATCTGGAAGCCCCCTTTAACAAGGGGACCCCCAGATCCCGGCCCTCCCCCCTGTGTGAAATGGTAAGGGGGTACAAAAGTACCCCTACCATTTCACAAAAAAACTCAAAAATGTTAAAAATGACAAGAGACAGTTTTTGACAATTCCTTTATTTAAATGCTTCTTCTATCTTCTTTCTTCTATCTTCCTTCGGTTTCTTTCTCCATCTTCTTCTTCTGGTTCTTCTGGTTCTTCCTCCGGTGAAGACCAACACCATTCACTATGCACACTCACCTTAACACATGTATTTATTATATATATCTATTTGGTACTATAAGTCACAATGATGTTTCCTCTTTAAGAGGTCTTACTTGGCTGCTTCAGGTATTCAGACACCAACTCTAGACTCCTCCAGTATATCCAACGATGTGAGGTTAACACAGCAAGATAGTTTTACCACCAATAACTCTCAAAAGGAACATACATTATACATAGTGTTTTACTGCTTAAATTACCAATAGTAATTTATTAAAACAAATGAAAATGCACTTACAAAATCAGTGCACTAAAAAACATTAGTACACGACCTTAACAAATTTTCCATACATCGGTACATGCTCCCTTTAAGGATAAGACCACAGCATCCCTATTCTATTGTATCCAGAAGCTACTGTACTTCCGGTTGGCATGATGACATTAGGCTCCACCCTGATGTGTTTTGTCACTTCCTGTGTGACTTCTTTGAAGAACATGCACCAGAAGATTTGTTGTGTATGCACACAAGACATGGGTTAACAAAGTCTTTGCATATGTTGGGATTCCGGGATGGGACTCCAATATCACAAAACTGACAGCATCTGTGTGGATACCCTGGGACCCCCGGAAGACCCAAACACCTGCCAGAGCGCTGCAGCACATCTGCACGCTTGCTATTTTTTAAATATGGTGGCGTGGACAAGGGGCAGAGTGATGCCCTGGTGGAGTTCTGCTTTAATTTAAATTCACTAGTTTTCTGAATATTTTAAATCTCCACAGTAAAAATATCTGGCTGAAGAGCTCTGCTCTGAGCATTGATGTACTTGTCCTATGCCTTTTTATGTCTGTAGTGCTTCATATGCATTCTATGATAGCCAACTCCTAGGAGGCTTCCAATATATTTATATATTATAGTAAGGTGTAAGGGTGGCTAAATCTCCAAAAAAGAGGCTGATGTTTTATCTTTTATGACCACTTGCCTGCTGGGCACTTTCACCCCCTTCCTGACTAGGCCAAATTTTAGCTTTCAGCGCTGTCACACTTTGAATGCCAATTCATGCAACACTATACCCAAACAAAATGTTTATCATATTTTTTCACACAGAGGTTTCATTTGGTGGTATTTAATCACCACTGTTTTTTTTTTTTTTTGCTAAATTAACGAATAAAGCTTAAACATTTTGACCCCCCCCCCCCCCAACTTTTTCGTAGTTTGTTCTAAAAGTTTGCAAACAGGTAATTTTTCTCCTTCACTGATGTGCGCTGATGAGGCTGCACTGATGAGCACTGATAGGCTGCAGTGATGGACACTGATGAGGTGACCCTGATGGACACTGACAGACTGCACTGATGAAGCGACACTAGTAGGCACTGATGAGTAAGCACTGGTGGGGACTAATGAGGCTGTACTGATAGGCGGCACTGGGCATAGATAGATGGTACTAATGGGCACTGATCGGCGGCACTGATGGGCACTTATAGGCAGCACTGATCGGTGCTGTTTGGCAGCACTGATGGGCACTGGTAGGTGGCACTGATGGATAACACTGATGAGGAGGCACTGATGGGCACTTATTGGCAGCACTGGTGGGCACAGATTGGCAGCACTGGTGGGAACAGATTGGCAGCACTGGTGGGCAATTTAGGGACTGCACTGATAATCAGGACACTGATAATTAGTGCCTTGATTATCAGTGTAGATGTCCCTTTTTAGAGAAGCCAGTTATCGGCTCTCTTCTCTGTTTCTCATGCTGTCAGCATGAGGAAAAGAGTGCCGATCACCAGCTTCTATTTACACACACAGTGACACAGTGATTACGTGGTAAAGAGCCACTGATTGGCTCTTTACCCCAATCTGTGATCAGCAGTGTCCTCTGGACACTGTGATCACAGAGCGCACTGCCCACGCCACGTAGTGGGTGCACAGCGGGCGCAATCACGACTATAGTCATTCAGCTCCCTATGTGGCACAGACTCCCCCAGTTTAGACCCATGATATTTCATCAAAGCTCCCTAATGGGGCTCCTAAAAATATTGTAAAAAAATTATTTAAAAAATAACTGTAAAAAAATGTAGCACCCTTGTCCTAAACAGGGCTGCTGGTAAATTTAGTTGAGCTAGATGGTAACTAGCCTGGCTAATTTGTAGTCTTGATCAACTGGTTTGTCTCCTAAGCTTGAATTTAATTGTCATCTCTCTCTTCTGTCAATAGGTGGCACTGTTGCCTTTGGCAGTAGGATGATAGATTACAGTGAATTTGGGTTATAAGTAGATGAAACAACCAGCAAGAGTTTTCTCTGGCTGCTGAGCATGCTGGGATAGTCTATTTATTTGGAGGGAGTCAGGTGATCGGGGTTCTTTCCACCCAAGCTGTGGCCTGGGTGTGTGTGTGTGGAGCAGCAGCTAAGGGGTGGGTGTGAAGCCTGAGGCCTAGCCATGTGTGAAGAGGCTCGGCCCGAGGGGAGCTTGATCGTTGCCGGAGGCAAAGGAGAAGCCGTTGCCAGAGGGACAACCATGGGTAGCGGATAGCTGTGAGTAAAGCTTGAAGGAGTACAGTGGGTAGCTCTAAGTAGAGCTTGAAGAGAAGTACAGTGAAATAGCGAACAATTTGGGGTGTTGCCGGCAAATTCGAAAGCTGCGGAACACCCTTTAAAAGTCTATGGGAGAAATCAAAAGTGCTAATTTTAAAGGTTTATATGCAAGTTATTGTCATAAAAAGTGTTTGGGGACCTGGGTCAATGCAAAAAAAAGTTTTAAAAAGTGCCGTTTTTTCGGGAGCAGTGATTTTAATAATGCTTAAAGTGAAACAATAAAAATTAAATGTTCCTTTAAATTTCGTACCTGGGGGGTGTCTATAGTATGCCTGTAAAGTAGTGCATGTTTCCCGTGTTTAGAACAGTCCGAGAGCAAAATTACATTTCTGAAGGAAAAAAAGTCATTTAAAAGTACTCGCGGCTAAAATGAATTGTCGGGTCTCGTCAATACACATAAAAGTCATTGAAAAAAACGTCATGGAATTCCCCCACAGTCCATTACGAGGCCCTTTGGGTCTGGTATGAATATTAAGGGGAATCCCGAACCAAAATTTAGAAAAAAATTGCATGGGGTCCCCCCAAATTCCATACCAGGCCCTTCAGGTCTGGTATGGATATTAAGGGGAACCCTGCGCCAAAATTTAACAGTGGGAGACTCTCATTGAGGCGGATTGTCCGGAGGAAGATGCCAGAGGAGAAGACCAGAGGAAGATGCCAGAGGAGAAGACCGGAGGAACAAGCAGAGGAAGATAGAGGAAGAAGCGGGGGAAGAGCAAGATGGAGGAAGAAGAAGAAAACTGAAGGAAGACCAGAAGATGGAAAAATGAAGCGGGGTAAGAAGAAGACATTAATAAAGGAATTGTCAAAAACTGGCTGTTGTCTTTTTTAACATGTTTGACACTTTTTTGTGAAATGGTAGGGGTACATTTGTCCCCCATTACCAAATCACACAGGGGGGTCCGGGATCTGGGGGTCCCCATGTTAAAGGGGGGGCTTCCAGATTCCGATAAGCCCCCCGCCAACATACCCCCACAACCACTGGACAAAGGTTGTGGGGATGAGGCCCTTGTCCCCATCAACATGGGGACATCCTCCCCATGTTGAGGGCATGTGGCCTAGTACGGTTCAGGAGGGGGGCTCTCTCTCGTTCCCCCCCCTTTTCCTGTGGCCTGCCAGGTTGTGTGCTCAGATAAGGGTCTGGTATGGATTTTTGGGGGGCCCCACGCCATTTTTTTTAAATTTTGGTGCTGGGTACCCCTTAATATCCATACCAGACCTGAAGGGCCTGGTATGGAATTTGGGGGGACCCCCACGCAATTTTTTTTTAAATTTTGGTTTGGGGTTCCCCTTAATATTCATACCAGACCCAAAGGGCCTGGTAATGGACTGTGGGGGAATCCCATGCTGTTTTTTTCAATGACTTTTATGTGTATTGCCGAGACCCGACAATTCATTTTAGGCGCGAGTATTTTTTTTTTTTTTTATCTTTCTAATTCAATACTTTTTATTAATTTCCATATAAACATACAGTTGAGCTCAATCACATGTACAATTAATTAAAAACATTTAACCAGCAGTCCTCTGCCTCAATCATTTATAAATGCATTAACAGTTTTTTTCCCTTTGCTTTCCCTTTCTTTTCCCTTCCTTCCTCCCCTCCTCTATTACCCCCCCCCCACCCTTTTCAATAGACCATATATAGAGTATATAGACTGATTCATGTTATACCTTAATTCCAGCAGTTATTCGGGACTGTTTTACTCTTCTTTCCTCTCTTCCTTACCCTCTGTGTTTCCCTCAGTACCGCTAAATCTCCTTCTAAGACTTATTTGGAATTCATAAGGAGTTAGCCGTCCATTGAAGCCAAGGCTTCCACATCTTAACGAACTTACTGTAACTACCCCTTCTAATATAGACTGTCTTTTCTGTCCACACCAAAGCATCTATTGTCCTGACCCATTCTTCCGGAGTTGGGGGTGCAGCTGACAGCCAAGATTGTGCTATCAGTTTCCTCACTTGATAAAGACACCTTGTCATGGCAGTAGTTATACTATTGTTCCCGAGGTTTTCTCTAATCAGGCCCAAGACACATACTTTGGCCTCCAGTTCCAATTTGATCTTAAACCTGGTTTCAATCATTTTTACAATCTCTGACCAATATCTAACTAATTTTGGACATCTCAACATCATGTGTATAAGGTCCCCTGTCTCCAGGCATCTGGGACACTTGTCGTCCAGTCTGCGGCCAAACCTATGCAATTTCTTGGGTGTATAGTAAGCTCTGTGCAGCAGCAAGAGATGTAAGGCCTGCTGCGATGGAGAAACCAACACCAGTGGGCCAGATTCCAGTATCCTTTTCCACTGGTCGTCTGCTATCTCCCCCACATCAGCCTCCCATCTCTCCCTGGTACCTGAAAGCGTTTGTAGCATTATCATCCTGTCTGTTATTTGCCCGTATATCGCCGATATTAAGCCTTAAGTACTGTTTGTCCTAACTATTTTGTTGAGAAGCGTTGTCTTGCACCATTCCGAGTAGTTTTTTTAATGACTTTTTTCCTTTAGAAATGTAATTTTGCTCTCGGACTGTTCTAAACACGGGAAACATGCACTACTTTACAGGCATACTATAGACACCCCCCAGGTATGAAATTTAAGGGAATAGTTCACTTTTATTGTTTCACTTTAAGCATTATTAAAGTCACTGCTCCCTAAAAAACTGCCGTTTTTAAAAACTTTTTTTGCTTTGATACATGTGCCCTGGGGCAGGACCCAGGTCCCCAAACACTTTTTATGACAATAACTTGCATATAAGCCTTTAAAATTAGCACTTTTGATTATTCATGTTCGTGTCCCATAGACTTTAACGGTGTTCGCGTGTTTGAACAAATTTTTTGCCTGTTTGCATGTTCTGCTGCGAACCGAACCGGGGGTGTTCAGCTCATCCCTAGCTGTGAGTAAAGCTTGAGGGATCCAGTGGGTAGCTGTGAGTCCAAGGAACCCATCGGGTAGTGTGGGTGAAGCTTGAGAAGTCCAGCAGGTAGTTGGGAGCTAAGCTTGAGGATCTACAGTGGGATACTGTAAGTTGAGCTTGAGGATCTACAGTGGGATACTGTGAGTGAAAGTGTTGCCATAGGAGACAGCAGTTGCTAAAAGATACCGTTCGCTGCATTCAGCTTAAAGGCCCTTTTTCTGAGTTGTCTGCCTAGTTCTATTTTTGGTCTGCGTAGTCTGCCAAGTTGCTATTGCATTTGTCTAAGGGTGTCCTGTGCCCTAACCCTCTCTCCCCTGTTCCTGTTAAGAGAAATAAGCTCCCATCTTTCCATCTTGCATACACCTGCTATGCTTAGTAAGGAAATCAGGGCAAACTGATAACGGGGTCATGGGAGGCCAAGGCTAATTGATGCAAGTGGAGAGCGAAGATTGGCCTGTGTATTCTGCTCCAATAGAAGAGCTACTGTAGCTCAGGTTGCTGAAAACATTAATGCTGGTTGTGATAGAAAGGTGCATCTTAGTTCATTGCGTATGGGGCTGCGTAGCTGCAGGCCAGACAAGGTGCCCATGCTGACAGCCAAAATCGCCTACAATGGACAGGCGAGAATCAGAATTGGAACCCTGAGCAATGGAAGAATGTATCTTCGAAGAGTTGACTTGGCCTCAAAATTCTCCAGATCTCAGTCCAATTGAGCATCTGTTGGATGTGCTGGAGAAACCAGTCCGCTCCATGGAGGGCTCACCTCACACCTTAAAGGACTTAAAGAGTCTGCTACTGATGGCAAGGTGCCAGATATCACAGCTTAACTTGAGAGATCTAGTGAAGTCCATGCCTTGATGGCCAGGGCTGTTTTAGCAGCAAAAAGGGGACCTACTCAATATTAGGTCAGTGGCCATAATATTATGGCTGGTTGGTGCATATATCCTTAAAATGCAGTAAAAGTTTTAAAAGAAGCCCTCATTGACCCCAGTAGCTACAGGAACTGTGGACTAATTCAACAACAAAAGATTCCCAAACCACCTTGTGTTTTTAGAAAGCTGCCGAGTGCCTGCTGCCAGAGGAAGCAAGGGGGGATGAGCTGCCATTTCAATGCCTCTGTAGTGAAATTTCAGGAAGAATTGCTCCAAAGTGCCTGCATAAAACCATTTACTGCTTCTTAAGAATATGTAAATATTTGAATGAACATAGTTTGGCCACTTTGTGGCATTTTTACTTTGCCACTGTACATGACTCAGAAGCAGGTGGGAGTCTTAGCTCTGTGCCCAGAATTAAATGAAAATTCAGAAGGGCAGCAGGCAGTTTTTTTTTTATTTTTTTTATTGTGAATCAACAGGTTTGAAACTCTTATTGCTGTGCTTCCTTTTATGACAATATCTGACAGGTCAGTCTCCTTGTGAAAGAATGAATTGCTCCTTTTCTGGTCAGCATTCATAGCAGAAAAATTGTTTTTTATTAGAGACAATAGCGCAGTGGTAAAACACATTTATTTTGTTTCAGTTTCAGATGTCCTGGTGAGTGGACAACCATCGGCCTACTTCAGCAAAACGTGTCTAGAAGTTGTTTCTGACATGAAAAGAAAACAGGAACGTCTAGATGAGTTTATAAGCGAACTGAAAAAAAAAGACATACAAAAGAATCACAAGAAAGAGCTGGATTTTGTCTTTTGTGGAAAATGATAAACGGATAAAAAAAAATCACTTGATTTTGTAATGCCTTTTAATTTTCTGACTTTTGGCTGCCCTCCACTTAAATTCACAATAAATTTCTGCTTGCTAACAATGCTGTGCTTACCGACGTTTGCACTTATTAATCTTGAATGTCATTAGCTCTGCAAACACCACTTACATTAATCAAATATATAATAGTATACAATAAAACCTAACACTAACCATTTATTATAGCCTGGAAAGAGATTCCATTACTCTCAGGTGATGCAAAGCAAAGCTGCTGCAAACAAAGCAAACAGAATATTGGCATCAGGGCCGATCCTAGGGTCACAGACGCCTGGGTGCAGAAATATTTCTGGCGCCCCAACGTGGGCGTGGTCATCTTGCTAACTCCTTCCCTTTACAAATGTTTCTATGGCAACGACTCACAGAGATGCTCTCCTAAGGAGTCTTCGTTACCCTGGGATCCTCCCAGAATCTCTTAACAATAAACAAAATACAGGAAGAGAAGCAGAGTAGGCTAATGGGACCTGGAGGGGGTCTCTCTAATGGACACAGTGAGGGCCTCTGTTAAAGCGTTAGAAAGAGCCCCCAGACATACTACAGGAGACGGTCAGAGACTGCAGACATGATACAAGAGATGGTCAGGTACTGCAAAAATAATACAAGAGATCAATGCAGGATCATCAGTGCCCATCACATGCAGCTTATCAGTGCCCATAGAATGCAGCCTACTAGTGCCCACCAAATGCAGCCTTACCAGTGCCCATCAATTGCAGCTTTATCAGTACCCACCAGTTGCAACCTACCAATGCCCACCAATTGCAGCCTACCAGTGCCCACCAATTGTAGCCTACCAGTGCCCACCAATTGCAGCTTACCAGTGCCCACCAATTGTAGCCTACCAGTGCCCACCAATTGTAGCCTACCAGTGCCCACCAATTGTAGCCTACCAGTGCCCACCAATTGCATCTTACCAGTGCCCACCAATTGCAGCCTACCAGTGTCCTTAGATGGATCACACAGAGCAGCGATCTCCTGCTGTCACGGAGCTTGGATTCAAACTCGCGGGCTCCTATGATACACGTCACACTGATTCAATTTCACGGCATTGGATCAGTGTGCCGTCTATTACAGGAGCCCGGTCTAGGAGGCGGGACTTTGTTACAGCGCCGCCGGGCATTTCAGGAAGCTCAGTGCAGTATGTGTGACCAGGGCTGGTGCAAGGATTTTTGTCTACACAGGCAAAGGTGTATTTTGGTGCCCCCCACACCCTTCCTTCCACAATGAAATTCCCCTTTACATCAAAGTCCCCAACATTTCCGCCTTACAATCAAGGTTCTCAGTGCCCCTCTTACATCAGAATCAGCAGAGTTCACAAATCACAGCGGCCCTTTCCCATGTGATCAGCTGTGTTCAATCACCCCATCAGTACCCATCAATGCCGCCTATCAGTGCCCATCAGTGCAACCTATCAGTGCCCGTCAGTGCAGCCTCATCAGTGCAGCCACATCAGTGCACATCAGTGAAGGAGAAAAATTACTTATTTGCAAAATGTTATAATAGAAACTAAGAAGCTTTTTCTTTTTAAAAAACATTCTTTTTTCATTCGTTTTGCAAAAAAAAAAAACAGAGGTGATCATCTGCTCACAACAAAACATGACATCTTAAACTTATGAGGTGACATGCGTTTGTCATCTGCTGGATATTTGCAGCCGCTTTGCTCAAAGATCAACACTGCAGGTAGAGTAACTTTCTCCCAAGAGTGGCCTTTCACCACTCCGTCTGCTCCGGTAATAGGCACCGGGTACTCCGCATGCCCAGTCTGGTATAGTTCATTACCAGGACAATTAAACAATTTGTTGCTTTATCCTAGTAAAATATGATGTCAGTACATTACTTTTAATGAAGCAGCACAGAATGTCCTGGTAATGCACTATAGTGTGCTTTATCAGATTCAGTGTGAACTGGGGCTAAGAGGTAAGCAGATGGTATGTCCTGATAATGGTACCACGCTGATCCCACTCCTGTGCCTGCTGGTACTTCCCCCAGGTCTTACTCGGCTCATCCCACATGCCACCAGTTCAGCGGCGACTGTCATCTTTGTACTGGACTGGTGTATGGGAACCGCTGTTAATTGCAGGGGGCTGGAGCCTACTGTCTGGAGGGAGAGAAGCAGTGGAAAAAAAGGCAGTCTTATGCCCGTTACCTGGGAGGGAGGAGGAGTAGCAGCCTGAAGAGCAGATGCAGAGGCATAACTCTATCCTTCAGGGCCCCAGTGCAAGAAACCATGAAGGGCCCCTGACTTGTAGTATGATGGGGGGGGGGGGGGGGGTATTGTGAAAGGATGGGAGGGCAGTGTGATGGGGTATTTTGACAGGAGGGGGGCAGTGTGACCAAGGAAGGGTATCTGGAAAGTGTGACCAGAGGGGAGAGTGTGAAAGAAGGGGGGCAGTGTGACAAGAAGGAGCAGTACGATGGGGCAGTGTGACAGGGGGCTATTGTGACAAGAGGAGGGCAGTGTGACAGAAAGAGGATACCTGGGAAGTATGACAGGAGGGGGGCTGTGTAACAAGAGGGGGCAGTATGACGAGAGTAGTGTGACAGGAGGGGGTAAATATGACAAAAGGGGGCAGTGTGACGAGGGGGCAGAATGATGAAGGGGCAGTATGACAGGGGGGTATTTTGCCAAGGGGGCAGTGTGACAGGAGGGGGGCAGTATGACAAGGGGGTAGTGTCACAGCTGGGGGCACAGGTGGGGGGCAGTGTCACAGATGGGGGGCAGTGTCACAAGTGGAGGGTCAGTGTCACAGGTGGAGGGTCAGTGTCACAGGTGGGGGAGCCAGTGTCACAGGTGGGGGAGCCAGTGTCACAGGTGGGGTCACAGTGTCACAGGTGGAGGGAGCAGTGTCACAGGTGGGGGAGCCAGTGTCACAGGTGGGGTCACAGGTGGGGGGGTCAGTGTCACAGGTGGGGAAGGTCAGTTTCACAGGTGGGGGAGCAAGTGTCACAGGTGGGGGAGCAAGTGTCACAGGTGGGGGGCGAGTGTCACAGGTGGGGGGGTCAGTGTCACAGGTGGGGGCACAGGTGGGGCAGTCAGTGTCACAGGTGGGGGGCTCAGTGTTACAGGTGGGGGTTCAGTGTCACAGTGTCACAGGTGGGGGGGCAGTGTTACAGGTGGGGGGGTCAGTGTCACAGGTGGGGGGGCAGTGTTACAGGTGGGGTGGTCAGTGTCACAGGTGAGGGAGCCAGTGTCACAGGTGGGGGAGCCAGTGTCACAGGTGGGGGGGTCAGTGTCACAGGTGGGGTCACAGGTGGGGGGGTCAGTGTCACAGGTGGGAGCAGTATCACAGGTGGGGAAGGTCAGTTTCACAGGTGGGGGAGCAAGTGTCACAGGTGGGGGGCCAGTGTCACAGGTGGGGGGGTCAGTGTCACAGGTGGGGGCACAGGTGGGGGGCCAGTGTCACCGGTGGGGGCACAGGTGGGGGGCAGTGTCACAGGTGGGGGGCAGTGTCACAGGTCGGGGGGCAGTGTCACAGGTGGGGGCAGTCAGTGTCACAGGTGGGAACACAGGTGGGGGGCTCAGTGTCACAGGTGGGGGCACAAGTGGGGGGCCAGTGTCACAGGTGGGAACACAGGTGGGGGGCTCAGTGTCACAGGTGGGGGCAGTGTCACAGGTGGGGGGGCAGTGTCACAGGTGGGGGGCACAGGTGGGGGGGCAGTGTCACAGGTGGGGGGCACAAGTGAGGGGCCAGTGTCACAGGTGGGGGGGAATGTCACGGGTGGGGGGGTCAGTCACAGGTGGGGGCAGTGTCACAGGTGGTGGGGAAATGTCACAGGTGGTGGGGGAAATGTCACAGGTGGTGGGGGGAATGTCACAGGTGGTGGGGGACAGTGTCACAGGTGGGGGGGAGTGTCACAGGTGGGGGGGAATGTCACAGGTGGCGGCACAGGTGGGGGGGGTCAGTGTCACAGGTGGGGGGAATGTCACAGGTGGGGAGGATGTTACTGGTGGGGGGGATGTCACTGGTGGGGGGGTTAGTGTCACAGGTGGGGGGGTCAGTGTCACAGGTGGGGGGGGCGTCACTGATGGGGGGGGGAATGTCACAGGTGGGGGGATGTCACTGGTGGGGGAGGCAGTGTCACAGGTGGCGGCACAGGTGGGGGCCAGTGTCACAGGTGGGGGGGAATGTCACAGGTGGGGGGGATGTCACTGGTGGGGGGGAATGTCACAGGTGGCGGCACAGGTGGGGGGAATGTCACAGGTGGGGGGCCAGTGTCACAGGTGGGGGGGATGTCACTGGTGGGGGGATGTCACAGGTGGCAGCACAGGTGGGGGGATGTCACTGGTGGGGGGGTTAGTGTCACAGGTGGGAGGGGATGTCACAGGTGGGGGGGTCAGTGTCACAGGTGGGGGGATGTCACTGGTGGGGGGGGTCAGTGTCACAGGTGGCAGCACAGGTGGGGGGCCAGTGTCACAGGTGGGGGGCCAGTGTCACAGGTGGGGGGGAATGTGACAGGTGGAGGGAAATGTGACAGGTGGAGGGGAATGTCACAGGTGGGGGGGAATGTCACAGGTAGAGGGGAATGTCACAGGTGGGGGGGTTAGTGTCACAGGTGGGGGGGTTAGTGTCACAGGTGGAGGGAAATGTCACAGGTGGAGGGAAATGTCACAGGTGGAGGGGAATGTCATAGGTGGGGGGGAATGTCACAGGTGGAGGGGAATGTCACAGGTGGAGGGAAATGTCACAGGTGGAGGGAAATGTCACGGGTGGAGGGGAATGTCACAGGTGGAGGGGAATGTCACAGGTGGAGGGAAATGTCACAGGTGGAGGGAAATGTCACAGGTGGAGGGAAATGTCACAGGTGGAGGGAAATGTCTCAGGTGGAGGGAAATGTCACAGGTGGAGGGGAATGTCACAGGTGGGGGGGAATGTCACAGGTAGAGGGGAATGTCACAGGTGGGGGGGTTAGTGTCACAGGTGGAGGGAAATGTCACAGGTGGAGGGGAATGTCATAGGTGGGGGGGGGATGTCACAGGTGGAGGGAAATGTCACAGGTGGAGGGAAATGTCACAGGTGGAGGGGAATGTCATAGGTGGGGGGGGTGTCACAGGTGGAGGAGAATGTCACAGGTGGGGGGGTTAGTGTCACAGGTGGTGGGGGATGTCACAGGTGGGGGGGACGTCACTGGTGGGAGGTTCAGTGTCACAGGTGGGGGGGAATGTCACAGGTGGGGGGGACGTCACTGGTGGTGGGGTCAGTGTCACAGGTGGGGGGGAATGTCACAGGTGGGGGGGTCAGTGTCACAGGTGGGGGCACAGGTGGGGGTTTAGTGTCAAAGGTGGGGGTGCAGTGTCAGGCTTACCTTACATGAGAAGTCCAAGCAGCAGCCTGTGCACATGCTTCCTTGTCATACCTGCAGGATGTCCCTCCAGCCAGCACAGTTCACTTCCCGAGTATCAGTGTATACAATGGAGAGGGGAGGGGCTTCTGACCCGAGCATGTATCAGGCAAGAGTGTACAAGTAGAGGGAAAAACTTGTGCACTGAATCTGGTGCCTGCTCGGGTCAGAGGCCCCTCCCCTCTCCACTGTATACACTGATACTCGGGAAGTGAACTGTGCTGGCTGGAGGGACATCACAGAGCTGCCGATCGCCCCTCCCAGCCGTCCCAGAGGTACAGGGGAAGGTGCGGGGTCTTGGGGGCTCCCACACTTGCGGAATTCCAGGGCGCAAGTGTGATCCTGGTAATTCCGCCACTGGAAACAGCGGCTGAAGTTCTTATGGGGGGGCTGTGCTACCTGTCATAGTGCGCTTTGTGGTACCTGTGCTGCTGCCTGCTGAGCTAGATAAGAAGTGGGGGCAGCAGGGTAACTTTTTTTCAGGGAAAGTCACCCCGGGTTTCAGTGCCCTCCTGGTGTCCTAGCAGCTGCCGACTCTGTGTGTGACACAAGGAGAGGAGGAGGGAGGGAAGCAGTCTGACACTTCGGCGCCCCCCCTCTGTGGCGCTGGGGTGCAGAGCACCCCGCGCACCTGCCCAGGATCGGCCCTGATTGGCATACATTAAAAGGGGATTAACTCCAGGGATAAAGTGATAATTCTCCCGCTCTACAAGACTCTGGTCCGGCCGCACCTGGATTATGCTGTCCAGTTCTGGGCACCAGTCCTCAGGAAGGATGTACTGGAAATGAAGCGAGTACAAAGAAGGGCAACCAAGCTAATAAAGGGTCTGGAGGATATTAGTTATGAGGAAAGGTTGTGAGCACTGAACGTATTCTCTCTGGAGAAGAGACGCTTGAGAGGGGATATGATTTCAATTTACAAATACCGTACTGGTGACCCCACAATAGGGATAAAACTTCTCTGCGGAAGGGAGTTTAATAAGACACGTGGCCACTCATTAAAATTAGAAGAAAAGAGATTTAACCTTAAACTACGTAGAGGGTTCTTTACTGTAAGAGCGGCAAGGATGTGGAATTCCCTTCCACAGGCGGTGGTTTCAGCGGGGAGCATCATAAAACTATTAGATAAGCACCTGAACGACCACAACATACAGGGATATACAATGTAATACTGACATATAATCACACACATAGGTTGGACTTGATGGACTTGTGTCTTTTTTCAACCTCACCTACTAGGTAACCCAATGGGGAGTTTTTCCATTATTTTCTGCTACACACCCACAGGTCCAATTTTTTAAAATGAATGTATATAAAGCAGGGGGTGTTGGTCAATTTTGTAATACGATTTTTAATTTGCATATTTACTTTGCCAAGCTTTTTCATTACTGTTGAGTTAAGATATGTATATATTAATACATTTTTGTAAGGAGTTTTGTAACTTTAATGGTGTTTTTTGTCAGTTTGTTTTTACTTTTCTTTATGTATAGAGGGTGGTTTTTCAGCCAGAATCCTGTTTGTATTTCTTTGTATAGTGCAGTGATTTATTAGCAGTGACTCCTCCGCTCTTTTTATTGAAACCAGCTTGGATTATAAAAAAGTATTTTTCTTTGTTTTCTTCCTTATTTTTTTTTTTTTGGGGGGGGGGGGGGGTGTCCTTGAGACTTTCTTGTTTCACTAAATTTTTTAGTCATTGAAAAAAAATTGACAATACAAGAAAGCAAATATCGAACAAACAGCCCAATTCTACATATATAGGCAAAAAAAAAAAAAAAAACACAGAAGACGGTCATAAAAATAGTACAATTCAGGCACTATAGTATAGTATAGAGGTCAATCATACAGTCTAATCAAGATTACATGTACGTATACCAGTCAGTGTATTGAACCATATCTATTTCCTTACCAAGTAAGCCAGTGGTGCCAAATGGCCAACATTGAGAGTTGGCTTCCTCTACTAGACGCCAACATTCGTTCATACACACAATGAGTGTGCACTATGGGATCACCTCCGAGCAAAGGGGTATATCAGAAGTTTTCCAATGGCGCACTATAGTAAGTCTAGCCGGTAACAGAATGTGGGTAAGTAGGTACTTAAAAGGTGGAGGGATGTTCTCAATACCAATAATCAATAGAGCCAATTCTGGCGGTGGAGTTATTTGAATATTAATAATATCTGAGGCTAATTGGAAAATATCTATCTACTGTAGAAATGTGTTACTTTATTGCACAGCCACAGAACATGATGGATATTTCCAATGTGCCTGCAGTTCCTCTGGCAATTGGGAGAAATGGAGGGATTCTTTTTATGCATTGTGGGGTTACTCCCTTAGGTTTGTATTACAATTAGCTTTAAACTTTGGTTCTTCCTTTACAGATTCCCAATGGTTATTGGACTTAGGAGCAATGTCAGCCTCCCACCTCTTTCTAAAGCTACTTACACACTGGGGCGGGCGGGCGCCAGCAGTAAATCGTCGTTTTAGCGTCACGTTTTAGCGCTGTAGGAGCAGTGTATACACCGCTCTTAAAGCACCCCTACCCATTGAAAACAATGGGGCAGCGCCACCAAACCGCCGGCAAACCGCTGCAGCAGCAGTACTCTAGCCTCCAGTGGGCGAAAAAGGCTTAAAACCGCCCGCAAAGCGCTGCTGCAGCGGTGGTTTGCCGGCAGTTTGGTGGCGCTGCCCCGTTGTTTTCAATGGGTAGGGGGCGCTTTAGGAGCGGTGTATACCGCAAAGCATTGTGGCCGCAGCATGTCTACATCCCCATCCAGCTGCCTTTGCAGATAAAATGCAGCTCAGTTGTCTATTTTTACCACCCATCCAACTGCAAGTTTAAACTAATCCTTGATTAAATTTAATAAATGTCACTTCCTGGTCTCAGGAGGCACTAGTGATGTAGCCAGTGCATCAGAGATGTACCCTGGGAAGGCTACATCCCCAGTATTTTCCAGGGAAAGCTTGTGTATACACTGCAAGAGATCTTGAGATTTCACAAAATCTTGCAAAAACTTCTGGCAAAGGCATTTTTATCTCCGTGCCAGATCTCACATTGCACATGTGCAAAATCCGGCACAGACATTATCGGTGGGCCAACACAGTTAACAGGGAAGAAAAATCTGGCCACGGATGATGGTATTTTTAAATATGGCAGTTAGTGGCGGCTCCTGTTTTTTTTTTTTTTTTTCTTGGGGGGGGCGGCAAACAACCACCCCCCCGTTAGCTAGCGGTACCTCAAGCTCCCCCACACACGCTCGCTGTCTTACCCTATCTAGATGACAGGTATCAGCCAGCAGGCATCCGCAGCGGGATAAGGCGTCGGCAGTGGGCAGCGGCATCAGGCATCAGCAGCGTGTTAGGGCATCGGGCATCTCCTCCATCTCGGTAGCTGTGCGTCTCCTCCCCTCCTCTTTGGCATCCATTAGGATCGCCTGTCCTTTTAGCCAATCGGATGATGGGTTTCAAAACCCACTTCCTGATTGGCCGGGAGGAGGATCATTGTTACAACAGCCATTTGCTGTTGTACCACACCTGGGTGGGCTCCGTTTGCATTCTATGGCCCCGAGCCCACCCTATTTTGAAGCTTATTAGAGCCTCTGGCTCTTATCAGCTGCTTCAAAAAAACACCAACCCCGCGTTGAAATCCATGCACCCAGCGTCCTGAAAGGGGCCGGACGCATGGATAGGGGGGGCGGCCATGAATAGGGGGGTGGCGCCCGTGCGCCTTTAATGGACGGGATCCCCCTGATAGCAGTGCTCCCAGGATGCAAACAAAACACATCCAGTGGCAATGTGGGAGAGTATTAAAAAGGGGCATTGATAGACGTAAGTACACTTGTTTTCCTAGTTACTTTTAAATAGCATTGGCGGTTTTAAATGGGGGAGGGGGGGTCCACTTTAAGGTTGTCAGTAGCATCACTAAGGCATAAATTCCAAGTCTTGGCTGCTAAATGGTCAGAGCAGCTGTCAGTAAACCAGCAGTTCACCACAGCACTAGATGAAAGCTCCTGCAGCATTAAGAGCTGGTGGGATAGCGTTGTCACCCTAATAAGGGAAGGACTCAGTGAAGAGCAGGATCAACAGATATTTATTTAACATGTACTGTTCTTACAATAACAAAAATAACAATTAAAAAAAACGTACACAACTACATTTAGGCCTCATGCACACAGGATGTTTAAATTACGCCAGCGCTGCTGCCAAGAAAAAGCAGCGTTAAAAGCACACTGTTAGCCGCGTTTTTGAATAGCGTTTATAAATGTTTTTTTTTTTTTTTTTTTAAAAAAGGCATTTTTTGTTTTTTTTTAAGTAAAAACTTTCTCTATAATGTAAAAACGCCAAACGTGGCTAATCGATTGTTACAGTGTTTTGTGTTTTTTAGCGTTTTCGTTTTTACAGCTCAACAGCCTCTGCTCCTGGACGCACAGGCTGTCATTTTTTTCTATCGCCCCTAAACCCTTATGCCTCCAAAAGCCTCTGAAAGTTTATGTGTGCATGGACACATAGGCTAACATTGAGGGGCATTTAGAGACAGTCCTGTTTGGTATAGAGTATGGAAAGGTTTAAACCCCTCAGTTTATTTTTGCTGTTTACATTCTATTGGGAGATTGCAATTTGAAGATGCAACAGGAAGTGAGAGGAGATCTCTCCAAATTAAAGAAATTCCCATTCCCCGTACAGTTACTCCCATTAGAAGATTTCCCCTTTACTCTTGGTTTAGTAACAACTGTAAAATCTTCAATTCCCATCAATTTATGTTTTGATGTCTGTCGTCACCAGGATAAAAAGAGAGCTACAGGAGGAATATAGACAGCAATCAAAACCTTCACCCGGTCTTCCTTCCGGGTTCACGGGCTGGGGGCATCTGATTGGCCGAGCCGCAATGTCGTCACTCCCCACATGCATGTGGGAGTCACGGCCATGTCCTTAGTCTGCTTGTCTTCAGCAAACTGTTTGCAGGCTTTCTTGTGCATCATCTTTAGAAGAGGCTTCCTTCTGGGATGACAGACCAATTTGATGCAGCGTGCGGCGTATGGTCTGAGCACTGACAGTCTGACCCCCCACCCCTTCAACCTCTGCAGCAATGCTGGCAGCACTCATACATCTATTTCCCAAAGACAACCTCTGGATATGATACTGAGCACGTGCACTCAACTTCCTTGGTTGACCATGGCGAGGCCAGTTCTGAGTGGAACCTGTCCTGGTAAACCACTGTATGGTCTTGGCCACCGTGCTGCAGCTCTGTTTCAGGGTCTTGCCAATCTTCTTATAGCCTAGGCTATCTTTATGTAGAGCAACAATTCTTTTTTTTTTAGATCCTCAGAGAGGTCTTTGCCATGAGGTGCCATATTGAACTTCCAGTGACCAGTATGAGAGAGTGAGAGCGATAACACCAAATTTAACACCCCTGCTCCCCATTCACACCTGAGACCTTGTAACACTAACGAATCAAATGACACCAGGGAGGGAAAATGGCTAATTGGGCCCAATTTGTACATTTTCACTTAGGGGTGTACTCACTTTTGTTGCCAGCGGTTTAGACATCAATGGCTGTGTGTTATGTTGAGGGGACCGTAAATTTACACTGTTATACAAGCTGTACACTCACTACTTTACATTGTAGCAAAGTGTAATTTCTTCAGTGTTGTCACATGAAAAGATATAATAAAATATTTACAAAAATGTGAGGGGTGTACTCACTTTTGTGAGATACTGTAAAACAGCTTTGTTTTTGTTTTTTTGTTGAGGGGATTGAACTTGGATGGGAAATGGGTAATTATGGGATGCCCAGGAATATTCAGTGCAACTTGCTTGGGACTTTATATACACTCAAGTATATACGCTCCAGTCTTCTCTCCAGCACAACACTTGCTTAAGACCTCTTATCCTTCACTCTTCCAGCACTTCCCTTGCTGCAGACTGTTACTCCTTCAGACTAGCTATGACCGCATGGTTAGGCCTGACACTAACTCAGTCTTCTGCTTAGCTACCACTCCCAGATAGCTCTCTTCAGGCCCTGCCAGCCAGCCTGGCTGCAAAGACCTTTTCCCACTGCCCTTCCCACAGTCCTCTCCTCTGGTTCTGCACCCATCTCAAATTGCAGTCTCCCAGTCCTCGCAGGGCTGGTGCAAGGATTTTTGACACCCTAGGCAAAACCTCATTTTGCAGCCCCCTCTTGGCTCCACCCCTGACTCCACCCCCTTTGCCCTGCCCATGCATACCCCACCTTTTTAATGAAGAGCCCATCAAATGCTGCCCACCAGTGCCCATTAAATGCAGCCTCACCAGCACCCATCAAGTGCAGCCTCACCAGCGTGCACCAAATGCAGCCAACCAGCGCCCATCAAATGCAGCCTCGTCAGCACCTATCGATGCAGCCTACCAGTGCCCATCAATGAATGTTTGCTTGCTTCCATTCATTCTGGAGTCAGGACACAGACACACTCCTCTGCTCCTCTAACACTATGTGCAAACGGAGCGGCGGCTGCCTGCTGATGCTGAGACTTAGTTGCTTGCTGCAGAGAGAAGAGAGTAGGAACACCAGTGGCTGGGAGCCCTAGGCAGCAGTGCGCCCTAGGCGGCTGCCTAGTTTGCCTAGTGGTAGCACTGGCCCTGCTCTCAGGCGTGCCTCCCCAGTCTTCCCGACTGTGCTTCACTCACCACCCCTCCCTGGAGTCTCTAAGCAGTGTTCTCTCCCGCTGTCCTCTCTCTGCTCTCTCATGTGCCTCTCCTTGCAGGATCTCTTCACTCCTCCTGGATGCACCCAAGCCCTGGCCTAGGGTCCCCCCCCCCATGAGCTCTCCATGGGCCCCGACAGCCTCCACACTCTCACTCCAGCTCTTCCACCCGACAATTCCTCCCCAGCTGGGTTGACCCCAGGTATTTGAGGAGGCCTGCCCCTGGGCCCTGCCAATCCAAGTTTTTTTTTTTTTTTGAAAAATATTTATTGGGTTTTATAGCATACAAAAGTATAAAAACTTAGTGTAGCAAAAGTTACAGAGTATTATCCGTTACAATCTATAACATTCAATGACTTCTCATAATAGTTGAAATACAAGCTTGTCATATCGGTTAGAACAAGGGAGAAGTAACAGAAAACATAAAAATAAAAGAAAATTAGGGGAAAGGGAAGACAGGGGAGTTCATGTTTGCCATCTCATCAACACTATAAGTCGCAACTTTGCTTGACATATGAAATCTTAACATCTAAATACCTTCAGGAGTGGAGGCAGCGTTTGAGTAAACATGGGGGGGGTGGATGCCAAGGGGCACAATGGATTTGTGGATATCCTACGGTGGGTTAAAAGTAAAGGAATCTGCGGTGGGGGGTATTTTGAGTCGGCCAAGGGAGTTGGTGAGATCTTTTGTCAAGTACCATTTCGTGTAGCGAAATGGGTTCATTATCTCGATCAGATCCTGCGAAGCGAATGTGGCTTCAATGTATTTCCTCCATCTTTTGAAAAAACGGGAAGTCGATCGGAGATTAAGGGTGATGGTGTCCAGTCTCTCTAGGTGGAAAAGTGATGCCAGGGCTTTTTTAAACATTGTTAGGGTAGGAGGAGTAGCTGATATCCAGTGAGACATAATAGTCCTGCGGGCCAATAGGAGACATAGGTGAGCCCAGTGTGGAATATTTTGTGAGACCGCCGTTGGCGATGAGGATGAAGGGGGTATGCTGAACAGGCATAATAGGCGGTCCTTGGTGCACTGAGTTTTGTGGACTTCGTTGATGTAAGTGATCACCTTAGTCCAGTAAGCATCAATCTTGTTGCAGTCCCAAAGCCTGTGCAGTAAAGTGGGGCGAGGTAAGTTACACCAGGTACATTGCGCTTGGGTGGGGTCTTTCTTGTTGAAGCGAAAAGGGAAATAAGTAGGGTTGTCCCGATACCACTTTTTTAGGACCGAGTACAAGTACCGATACTTTTTTTCAAGTACTCGCCGATACCGATTACCGATACTTTTTTTTTAATGTCACGTGACAGTGTTTTTTTTTTTCATTTTTTTTTTTTTTTTTTTTACAGTGCTTGCTTTTTTTTTGGGGGGGGGGGGGTGAACGTTGTATGTGTGTGTTATTTTTTTTTTTTTACAATTTTTATTTTTTACAATAATATTTCTTTTATTCTTTATTGTTTTTTTTTTTTTTTTTTTTAATCAGCCCTTTTGGGGGGCTTTGGTGAGATATCAGGGGTCTTAACAGACCTCTGATATCTCCCCCTTGAGACAGAGAAAGAGACAGAGGATAGAGAATCCCCAGTCCCTTTCTCTGCAGCGTCAGCTGCACTGACAATGAATGGAGAGAAGACCGCAGCTTCTCTCCATTCATAAACTGACACATCGTAATCACAGGAGATTACAATGTTTCAGTTATGTGAATGGACAGAGTCAGCTGACTCTATCCATACACAAAGGAAGGAGGAGGGGGAGGACGGAGGAACTGAGGGGGAGAACGAAGGGGACAGATAAGAGCAGAACGGAGGGGACAGCTGAGAGGGACAGATAAGAGCAGAAGGGGGGGACAGCTGAGAGGGACAGAGGAACGGAGGGGGCACGGAGGAGGATGCAGTGACAGTCAGCTGTGAGCGATCACCGCTGTCTGTCACTAAAGCTGGTGAAAGCCGCTGGGGGAGAATCTTGTAACTCCCCCACGCGCCGATCACAGCTGACAGTTCAGGTATCGGGGGAGGCATCGGGAGCATTTGCCCGAGTACAAGTACTTGGGCAAATGCTCGGTATCGGTGCCGATACCGATACTAGTATCGGTATCGGGACAACCCTAGAAATAAGCTCTGTGAATGATCTTGAATTGTGTCTCTCTCCAAGATTCAGAAGTAGTAAGGTTACGGACTGTCTTGTACCCCTCAAGAATTTTTTCTGGCAGAGTTTCGTCATCTAATACGTGTGACCACTTTTGAAAGGGTTTGAGGGCATACTTCCGTGTTTGGTGTTGTATGAGACAAGAGTAAATATTGGAGATGGAGTAGTTATTGCTTTTGATGAGGTATCAATGCAGGATGTTTCAAGTGGGTTGGTGCTAGGTCCCGAGCAGGATTTAAGATAGCTGATGAGTTGGTGATAGAAGAAGACATGAGTTGGTGGTAGGGAGTACTCCCTCATCAGGGTTTGAAATGTTTTGAATTTGCCCGATTTGCTGAGATAGAGAGACGAGACATCTGTGAGGCCTTTAAGTTTCCATTGGTCAAAAGCTTTATGGATGATAGATGGAAGGAACATAGGGTTCCCTTGTATTTTGAGGTATTTGGAGATGCTGGATGGTACTTTGAGCAATTTTCTTACTTCTCTCCATGCAATGACCGTGTCCTTAATGATTACACTTGTTTTGAGGTGGGGGGGTAATGTATTGGGATTAGAATGAAGAATGGTCGAGAGGTCATATGGGTGCACCATAGCCTCTTCTAAGGATAGGTTAGAATATTTGGACCCACCAGTTAGCCAGTCTAAGCCCTGTCTAAGTAAACATGCCAGGTTGTAGAAACGCATATTGGGTAATCCCGCCCCGTCCTCGCCCTTCGGGAGACATAATTTCTGTAGCGCTATGCGACGTTTCTTGTGAGACCATATAAAGGCAGTTAGGGCTTTCTGGAGTTTTTGGATGTCTGAATGCTTAATTAGAAGAGGTATGGTCTGCATTGGGTAAAGTAGGCGTGCGAAAGACACCATTTTGAAAAGGTGGCATCTCCCAAATAGCGAGAGAGGTAGGTATCCCCAAGCCTCCAACTCCTTCACAATTTTGGTTATCAATGGGGGGTAATTTAAAGAGTACAGAGATGATGGTTCACGTCCTATTTTAATGCCCAGGTATGTAATGTGTTGGTTGGCTATGGCCAGGGGGGATAGATGTTTCCATTTACTGGAGAGATGGGGGTGTAATGGTAGGATTTCGCTTTTATCAAAATTGATTCTAAATCCCAAGCAAAGTCTGAAGTCTGAAAAAAGTTGTTTGAGTCTGTCAAAGTCTGTTATGGGATCGGTGGAGAACAATAGTATGTCGTCTGCAAATAGCGCCGAACGAAGAGTGTGGTTCTCCAGAGTGATGCCACTGATTCCATCAGCTGAATTTAGTATTCTGGACAGGGGTTCGATTGCTAGATTGAACAGGAGTGGAGACAGGGGGCATCCCTGTCTCGTTCCTTTTGTTAATGGGATCGTGTCTGAGATAAAGTCAGGGGTTACAAGACATGCGGTAGGGGATGCGTACATTTGTGAAAGAAATCGCATAATCGGTCCTGGGAATCCGAGTTGTGTCATCACTCTGAAGAGCCAAGAGAAACTGATGTTGTCAAAGGCCTTTTCGGCGTCTAATGACATGATGGCAATGTCTTGGTTGGGGTGAGTTTTGGCGTATTCCAGAGCCATTAACACTTTGCGAATGTTTAGGGTGGCCGATCTGCCCGAGACGAAGCCAGATTGGGCTGGGTGTAATAATGATGGTAGTAGGGGAGCCAGTCGCGTCGCAATTATTTTGGATAGGATTTTGACATCGACATTGATTAATGATATCGGTCGGTACGAGCCCGGTAATAGGGGATCTTTCCCTTTCTTAGAGATTAGTTTAATGTGGGCCTGTGTCCCCGTGGGAAGATAGGGCCCTCCGTCCCACATAGCTGCGTATACATGTTTTAAGGTGTCCGGGATAAATTCCCTGGTCATTTTATAGAATTCGGCGGTGTATCCGTCGGGTCCCGGGGCTTTAGCCGAGGCCATGTCTTTGATCGTAGATCGAATATCATCAACAGTAATGGGGGCATTAATCGTCTCTAATTGTGTGTGACTGAGTTTGGGTAGACGTATTTTGTTGAGCAGTAAGTCAGTAGTAGGTAAGTCAGTTGGGTCGGCTTTGTATGAATTAGTGTAATATTCCACGAGTAGGTTGCTAATGTCGGCTGGGGAGGTGACCAGAGAGTTTGTCTTAGCTCTAAGAGCCATAATACGGGTAGGACGTCTGGGGCCTGAGGACATCTTGGCCAGGAGCCTACCAGCCTTGTTTCCGAATCTATGAAAATGTAGCTGAGAATATGATGTTTTGGCCGCTTCATGTTGTTCTGCCCAGAGGTCAAAGGTGCTTTTGGCCTGTCTCCATTTTTGTATGTTCTCTGTGGTGCGGTTTAATGTGAGCTGTTCATGTGCCAAGCGTAGGGTTTCGCTTGACTCAGTATATTGTTGCTTGGCTCTTTTTTTAAACTGTGTTGTGTATGAAATTATTTTACCCCGTAGAAAGGCCTTGCCTGCTTCCCAGAATAGGTTAGGGTCTGTAATGTGAGCTCCATTAGTGGAGATGTATTCCTCCCAGGCACAATATAGTGTATGTTGAAAGTCCTCATTGCCAACTAAATAGGAGGGGAAGCGCCAGGTAGGAGAGGGAGAGGAGTGAGCTGTTTGGGTTAGATGAACCACGATTGGGCTATGGTCTGAGATCACTGCGTCTTGTATGTCTGGTGCGTTTATTATGGAGCTTAGGGCGGGGGAGGCAAAGAAATAGTCTATACGTGAGAACGTATTGTGCGGGGGCGAAAAAAAGGTGTATTCCCGATCCGTTGGATGCATTAAGCGCCAGACATCCACAAAGTGCATGGAGGCGACAGCTTGTGACAGTAGGGTAGATGCAGATGATGAGGGGGTACGGGTGTGTGATCTGTGTGTAGGGGAACCTGTGCGATCAGCTAGGGAGGACATGACTGAATTAAAATCCCCACCCAATAGGTGTAGCGTCTCTGGTGTAGTTAGCACCCATTTCACTAAGTCTTGAAAGAAGGAGGTGTCAGGAGAATTGGGAGCATAGATGTTGGTAAGTGCTACAGGTTTGTCATCTATAGTCAGATGTAGAGTCAGTTTCCTTCCTTCCGAGTCAGTCTTGACGTCTCTGACAGTGTGCTGTAGATTCTTGTGTAGAAGGATTGCAACACCCGCTTTGCGGCCTACTGCTGGTGAGCCATAAACAGAGCCCACCCACAGTTTATGAAGACGCTGTAGGTCGTCTGCAGCCAGATGTGTCTCCTGAAGTAGAGCCACATCTGCCCGGAGACGACGCAAGTGTCTGAGGATAGACATACGTTTGTTTGGGGAGCGGAGCCCCTTAACATTCCACACGACAAACTTTAGGTGACTCCCAAGTGCAGACTGTGACATAGTTGATATTTAAAAGCGTTTTGGTTGAGGGGTTTGTATAAAGACCCCTTTGTAGATGTGCTATCTACCTCTTGAGAGCCATCAAAGCGCCTCAAAGCCCCTGAAGACATATGAACTAAGCTGGCAAACATGAACTTAAACTTCTCTAAGCAACAACAAATTATAAACATTAATAAGGCAGTATTTCGTATAAGGAAATACATAACTTGAGTTGTGGACTTCTCTTTTTTCCACATGAGGTCTCACCTATCTAGTTAGCATAGCTCCCATCGACTGCAAGCTCCTCACTTAGGGGCAGGGTGGTAGCAACGGGGGGTGGGGATAGGGATTTTAGGGGAGAGGAAAGAGGGATAGGGGGGAGGGGGTATAGGATAGGAAGGGAGAGTAGTCTAGGGGGGGGATCCCCTGAGGAGGTAGTGCAGGTTTGAAGCAATCGATGGTGAGGTATGCCACGCACAGGGGAGAGCCCCCTCTTAAAATTAGGCATAAACAGACCAGAAAATAGAAAATACAAGAGATTACAACATTGCATGTGTCCCTGAAAAGGAAATTTTCCCAGGTATTGGGGGACTATCTCTGTTATTGAGTTCCATGACCATAACAGTATAGCTGCATAACTTTTAGCTGCGTACTTTTCAGCTACAGGTTGGGAGGGGTAGTGCTCCATAAGGAGCATGTACGGCAGTTTATAAGGTCATCATCAATAGCATCCTCCTCATAATAATAAAACATTTTAAGAGAAAGAAAAGGTATGAGATGGGTTGATACTACCCGTTAGAAGATGGCGATGTGGAAAAGGTGGTGATGTGGAGTCCTTCGACGATTCCTTCAACGATTCTCAGAGCAGTCTTCCTGGTTGGTGGAGCGGCTGCGTTTGTATGGAGGTTTGGTCGGGCTTCGGGGGTGTTTGGGGGGTCCATATGCATGCTGTGAAGATGACGATGGAGATCCCTCTGTCGCGGCGCTGTGTTCCATTTTGGAGCTTCTGTTGGTTAGGTAGGTTTCCGCCTCTTCAGGTGTGTGAAAGGTGAGTTGCTCCCCTTCAGGTGTTTGAACGTGGAGGACAGCTGGATAGGCTAGGGAGAATCGGGTTTGGGTGCGGTGCAGAGTGGAACATACCGAGGAGAATGCCTTGCGTTGTTTCATTACCTCTATGGAATAGTCCGCGAAAAGCAGCAGTTTCGCGCCATCTACCACCAGTGAGCGCGTGCGACGAAATTTTTGCATTATGGCGTTTTTGTCGGCGTAGTTTAAGTATTTTACTATCACATGCCGAGGTTTAGCGCGCGTGTCAGAATATTGACCCATACGATGTGCACGTTCAACAGTGCATGGTATGCGGAGGCCAAGTTGCTCTGGGATGGTTTTCGCACATATGTTTGTGAGGTGGGAGGCTGGGATCGACTCTGGTAAGCCAATGATGCGCAGGTTGTTCCTCCTTGAACGATTTTCCAAATCGTCCAGCTTGTCCCATATGTCTCTATATGAAGCATTGATACGTGCAAGTGCTGCAGATGAGGCTGTGCAGTCATCTTCAATTATAGAAATCCTTTCCTCTACCTGCGTAATGCGCTGGGCCTGAGCCTGGAGTTCTATGTGTAGCTGTTCCAGCCCTCTGTGTACTGCTGCGTCCACAGTGGCTGTTAGTGATGGCCCCAGTAGTTGCACTACAGCCTGGGCAATGTTGGCAGGGGATGCGGGGTCAGCCTCTGCCATTGCGGGGGCAGGGGGAGGTTGTGGCTGCTGCTGAGGCCGCTCTGCTGTGTCCGGAGCGGCCGCCATCTTGGCTGTGTCAGCCGCTATGTCTCCCGCCGGCGGAGCTGTGGAGGGGGGCGAGGACAGCGCCCGAGCGTAGGATCGCTCCACGAAGCGGTCCATGTCTGCCTGAGATGGAGCGGAGGCAGTAGGGGTTTCCCCCGGTGCTGTGGCTGGCTTAAATGCCGGTTATGTGAGGAGCTGTGCGACAGCTGGAGCTGCTCACCTCCTCCTCATGTGGCGCCGGAACCGGAAGTTCCAATCCAAGTTTTGAATTGGTCAAGGCTCCTCAAGGTACCTGAGGCCGCCCCACCTCTTCTCCCCACCCTTTCAGCATATTCTAGAAAGAAGAGGAGGCAACTGTGATGCTGCCTGTGAGTCACCCATCCCTGCCCTAGGCCACTCCCAGCCCAGAATGAAAACAAACAGGCTTAGCCACCAGCTAGGCCTGCCTAAATTTTCCTACTCTCCAGAAAACAATCCTCACTCTAGCACCCACCTAATGTCTAAACCGCTGGCATCAAAGGTGAGTACACCCCTAAGTGATATATCTTTTCATGTGACAACACTGAAGAAATTACACTTTGCTACAATGTAAAGTAGTGAGTGTACAGCTTGTATAACAGTGTAAATTTACGGTCCCCTCAACATAACACACAGCCATTAAAGTCTAAACCGCTGGCAACAAAAGTGAGTACACCCCTAAGTGAAAATGTCCAAATTGGGCTCAATTAGCCATTTTCCCTCCCTGGTGTCACGTGATTCGTTAGTGTTACAAGGTCTCAGGTATGAATGGGGAGCAGGCGTGTTAAATTTGGTGTTATCGCTACACATATAATGATTATGAATTCAAACTTGTAGCTGTGCTCTGTGGTTTTGTGCAATAACAATGGTGCACTGATATATCAGCATGTAGGTAGTTCCCCAATACACATCACACTCACCAGAGAATAGCGATTCCTTGTGTTAGCAAGAGAGTCAAAAAAGTGCATAAGGTGTCCACTGGCGGGTATGCACCCAAACTTTCAGGATATCCAAGCTCTTACGTGTGACTCCAAGCATTCACTTGCCAAGTTTGGTCAATAAACTGTCAGGGGCGCACTGATCAAGTTATCTTCACGTACAGGGCCACAAAGATGCAGTCAGACTAGTAATCATCCAGATTTGAAGAAACATGTGCCAGTGCGCATGCACGAATCGCTGACATCGCACATGGAGTTGCACATGCGTGTGCGGTAGCCATGCTTTGGCGCCTAGTGGCCAATAAAGATGCTTTAGCTGTACTAGTTCTTTGCTGTTTGATCTGCAGCTGTACCCTGTGTTTTGATCCTGTGCCTGTATTCTGATCCAGTATTGACCCGACTTCCTGACCACACTACTATCTCCAGTCCTGACTTTTGGTTTGTTTGACCGGGCTACTTCCTGCCTGTTCACCTGAATCCCTGTTGCCAAATCCAGCCTAAACTCTGACCATTCTCTGCCTGCTTTTTACACTGATTGATCTTCTGTGTATTACCCAGCTTGTCCTGCATCCACAGCACCCCTGCCCCCACTGACCTGCATCTGCAGCACCCCTGCATCCGCAGCATGCCTGCACCTGCTGACCTGCATCGGCAGCACATCTGCATCCACTGCCCTACATCCACAGCATACCTGCATCCGCGGCCCTGCATCCGCAGCTCACCTGCACCGGCTTTTCCTGCTTCTCGTCAGCTACTACCACTTCCAGCAAAGAGAACCTTGCAGACACTCTTACCTCACCGTGCTCTTGCACCCACTGTCATAACTCCAGTGGTCCCTGAGCCGGGGCTGTACGAGAGGTCTTTCTCTGCACGTCAGGCTCATCTCCAAGGTACGTGACAGTATCAAACAGCCCTGTCTGAGCCTGCCAGAGGGAGCTCACCTATGGACGACATCTGCCAGCACCTCTCAGCCCTCACGCAAGCTGTGAAATCCCTTCAGGATGGTTACGTCCAATTGGAAGAACAAATGCAAACCCTGGCTACTACTTTAAATCCTATTTCGGTCTCAGCTGGGGGGCACCAACAGCGACTGCCACTGAACCCACTGTGATGATGCTGCCTCCTGAACAAAGGGTATGTTTCAGACGTTTCGCAATGCATGCAAACTATACTTTTTATTACAACCTCTGACTCTCTCCTTAGAGGCCACCAAGGTGGGGTCCATCATTTCTCTGCTACAGGGTGAACCTCAGATCTGGGCACATCATCTGCTCGAAGAACGCTATGTACTGCTGGACTATTTCTCATCCTTCTTCAATGCCATGGCCCAGTTATAATAAGAAAAAAACCTGCGCCGTGGAAAAAAACTATAACAATTCTAAATAAATGCAAAATGTATATATGTGTATATGTTTACACATACACACGCATGTACATATGCAGTAGGGCTGCCGCTATAGTGTAAGGTGAATACCCCGAATAATGACAAAAAGAAATTTATACTCAGCGCTGCCTCTCTAAATCATAAATGTTAGGGTTGTCCCGATACCGATACTAGTATCGGTATCGGCACCGATACCAAGCATTTGCCCGAGTACTTGTACTCGGGCAAATGCTCCCGATGCTTCCCCGATACCTAGACTGTCAGCTGTGATCAGCGCGTGGGGGAGTTACAAGCTTCTCCCCCCGCGGCTTTCAGCTGCTTTAGTGACACAGCGGTGATCGGTGCTTGTAATTCTTCCACACGCGATCACCGCTGATTGTCACTGCATCCCCCTTAGTCCCCCTCCGCTGTCCTGCTCCGCTGCATTGTCCCCCTCCGTTCCAATGTCCCCCTCCGCTGTCCTGCTCCGCTGCATTGTCCCCCTCCGTTCCAATGTCCCCCTCCGCTGTCCTGCTCCGCTGCATTGTCCCCCTCTGTTCCAATGTCCCCCTCCGCTGTATTGTCCCCCTCCGCTGTCCTCCTCCGCTGTATTGTCCCCCTCCGTTCCAATGTCCCCCTCCGCTGTATTGTCCCCCTCCGCTCCAATGTCCTCCTCCGCTGTATTGTCCCCCTCCGCTCCAATGTCCTCCTCCGCTGTATTGTCCCCCTCCGCTCCAATGTCCTCCTCCGCTGTATTGTCCCCCTCCGCTGTCCTCTTTCTTTGCTCTGTCCCCCTCCGCTGTCCCCCTCCGTTCCGGCGTTCTGCTGTCTCTCTCCGCTGTGTGTGTATGGATAGAGTCAGCTGACTCTGTCCATTCACATAACTGAAACATTGTAATCTCCTGTGATTACGATGTGTCAGTTTATGAATGGAGAGGAGCCGCTGTCTTCTCTCCATTCATTGTCAGTGCAGCTGAGGCTGCAGAGAAAGAGACTGGGGAATCTCTATCCTCGGTCTCTTTCTCTGTCTCAAGGGGGAGATATCAGAGGTCTGTTAAGACCCCTGATATCTCACCAAAGCCCCCCAACAGGGCTAATTAAAAAAAAAACACACACACCTAGTGCAATAAAGAATAAAAAAAAATTGTAATAAATGTAAATGAAAAAAAAAAAAAAATAAAAAAAAAAAAACACACACACAGGCAACGTTCCCTCCCCCCCCCTCCCCCTAAAAAAAAAAACAAAAAAAAAAAAACAAAAAAAAAAACACTGTCACGTGACATTAAAAAAAAGTATCGGTAATCGGTATCGGCGAGTACTTGAAAAAAAGTATCGGTACTTGTACTCGGTCCTAAAAAAGTGGTATCGGGACAACCCTAATAAATGTACATCTACCCACATCAAATGTGTATTATAAAACAACATATACAACAAAAACAAAGGAATTGGGGAAAGTGGGACTTTAAATGGAGCACTTGGTAGCACAAAGATAGTTGAACTGAACAAAGGAACTTTATTTTGTGTACATTGTTGGTAACCATACATATAATGTTAATATCAAAGAAATGGGTAGGCATTGGGGTACATATAGTTAACCATAAACTGGCAATACACATGTCTCAAATGCGATCATTGGTACAAGTTCAGACAAGGTAGGAATAAAATGGTACATATGATGATACAAAACCATGAATAAACCATAAACAAATTTCCCAGAGTTCAACCTGAATTGGATTGGATATGATTATAGTTACGAGGTAATGCCTGCAGGACCTGAGGCCTCACTTTAGCCTGTAGAGGTACAATTTCCATAAAAAGTTTAGGATCTGGATGTAATTGGTTAAAAACAACGCATCAATTAGCTCTACGTGTTTCGTGGCTAATCCGCCACTCGTCAGGAGCATGCGTGTGATGATCTATAGTGGGAATGATGAGGAAAACAATCCGTCAGTAATGATGGGGTGGGGTAGGGCCCCAATCAACATCGAAATGCGTACCTACCAATTTAGGTCCATCGGTTACCGATACAATGACAGGGCACCAAGAACACCAGGCGAGATTCCCTACCGGGGCCGTGGTGGACAGCCCAGCGGGGGCAACCAAGCAGGCAGCAATCAGGGTGGGCCTGGGACCCCAAGGCATCTCTAAAGGGAAATATACAGAGAGAAAAGTGAGGGGTGGTGAAGTGGACATGGACTGAGAGGTCCATACCTCACAATAGATGAACTTTATTGATTGCACCTTATTATTGCACTTTATTGAACTTGATTTTATGCAATTGTTGGCACTATATCGGCACTTTGTTGTATATGTTGTTTTATGATACACATTTGATGTGGGTAGATGTACATTTATGATTTAGAGAGGCAGCGCTGAGTATAAATTTCTTTTTGCCAGTTATACGACGATCCACAATGGACTTCCACAGCACAGGCTGCCCTTCACGTGCTTCAGCAAGGCCGCAGAGCGGTCGAGGACTATGTGACAGATTTCAGACGCTGGAGCGCAGATACTAAGTGGAATGATGCAGCCCTGTGGCACCAGTTTTGCCTTGGCCTAGCTGAAGGTTTAGACAAACTAGCCCGGGTCAGTGTCCCAAATACACTAGAAACTCTAGTCACTTTGCCCATCCAGATGGACCAACGACTTCGGGAGCACAGAACAGAAAGAGCTACATAACCGTCTCGTCCATTCTGAATGTTGCCCCGAGTGCCAGCTCCTGCTCATCCTGCTTCTGCCAGTCCTGTTTCTGCCAACCCCATACCTGTTAACAAAATGCCAGATCCTTCTGAACCTATGCAATTAGGACTGATGAGACCCTCTCTATCAGCTGAAGAGCGGCTACGCCGGCGACAGAATAACTTATGCCTGTACTGTGGAGAGGCCGGTCATTATGTTCGCTCATGTCCAACAAAGCTACGTAAGTTTCTGTCTTTCGCTCCTTCCAGTTATCCATCACCTCCTGCCAAAACTACTCACCTGGCTTTTTCCATCTCATTTTAGCTTCCGGGAAAGGAACTGTGCCGCTTACTGGAATAATTGACTCTGGAGCATAGTTGTTGTTTTATTGATTTGAACTTTGCAGCTCAACAACACATCTCACTCCAGCCCAAGACTCAAGGTCTTTCCATCTTTTTGGCAGATGGGTCCCGTATCAAATCTGGATTGGTGACCCAGGAAACCCCTCCTCTACATGTGATTACTTCCCCCTGTTTCCAGTCATCCTGGGCCTACCTTGGCTATGGGCCCACAATCCTCAAATCGATTGGGGTTCAGGAGACATTAAGTTCCAATCCTCTTATTGCCAGCATCACTATCTGAACAAGAGTTGGAGGTGCTAAAAGAATATGTGGATGTAACCCTCAAGAGGGGATTCATCCGACCATCCACTTCTCCGGCAAGGGCAGGAATCTTTTTTGTAGTAAAAAATGACCTCTCTCTTCGGCCCTGTGTAGACTACAGAGAATTAAATAAGATCACTGTCAAGAACCGGTATCCTCTGCCCCTGGTGCCTGAACTTTTCGAAGGTTAAGGACTTCTTCTGTATTTACCAAACTAGACCTGCGGGAGGCTTACAACTTGATCCGTATTCGTGCAGGGGATGAATGGACAACAGCTTTCCGCACCAGGTTCGGCCATTAGGAATATCTGGTGATGCCCTTTGGCTTGTGCAACGCCCCTGCCACCTTCCAACACTTTGTCAACGACATTTTCAGAGACAGTTTAGATATGTTCATAATTGTTTATCTAGACGATATCCTGATTTTTTCCACATCCCTTGATCAGCACCGGGGACATGTCAAAAACGTACTCTGCCAACTCTGTCAACATGGACTTTGTGCCAAACCAGAGAACTGTGAATTAGAGTGGCAGATTATCCAGTTCTTGGGCCTAGTAGTATCCATGGAGGGATTCAAGATGGACTCACAAAAAGTTGCATCCATTCTGGACTGGTCTGCACCCTCAGACAAAAAGGGGGTGCAGTGTTTTGTAGGCTTTGCAAATTTTTACCGAAGATTCATCAAGGGGTTCTCCGCTATTATCTCCCCGATTACTCAGCTAACAAAACAAAATATTTAGTTCCACTGGACTTCCGAGGCGCAGGCTGCCTTTGCAACGTTAAAGGGACTTTTTACGCCTGCTCCCATCTTGAGTCACCCTGATCCTGCTTTGCCTTAACTACTCAAGGTAGATGCCTCAGAAACAGCAGTGGGGGCAATTATTTACCAGCACCAGGGCCTCAAGGACTTGATGTAGCCAATAGCCTTCTCTCCCATAAGCTCTCTCTAGCCGAGAAGAATTACGACTTGGGGGACCGAGAGCTTCTGACCATCAAAGCTGCACTTGAGGAATGGAGGTATCTGTTAGAAAGAGTGGCACATCCCATACTCATTTAGACAGACAAGAATCTGGACTACCTGAGTGCCGCCAAGCATCTGAGACCATGTCAAGCACGATGGGCATTGTTCTTTTCCAGATTCTCCTTTCACGTTACCTACCGGCCGGTTTAAAAGAACGTTAAACCTTTCTTGCATGTTTGACGGACGATCCAAAAGAAGTGTCAGCACCTGATACCATTCCATCAGAAGGTAATTTCCTACTTTTACAGACAAACCTGATGTCTGGCTTAAAAGCAAGCTTCAGCAAATGTGTCCTGTCTTCCTGGAATTACCAAATACCCAAGGATGGGTTGCTATGGAAGGATTTTTGTGCCAGAAGGTATCCAGGTAACATATCAAGGCCTTTGTTATGACCATCCCCTGGCTGACTATTTTGGAATACATAAGACCCTGGAGTTAATTCAGCGTATGTTCTGGTGGCTGGATCTCGAGAAGAGCTGTAAGGAATCATGTGCCACCTGTACCTGGAGTTAGACTGCTAGTAGCAAGGCCTGGGGTCTACTCAGACCTCTACCGGTTCCTGACAGGCCCTGGAGAATGATTGCTATATATTTTATAATAGAACTTCCCCCATCAGAAGTGTAGCAAGGTCCCAGGCCTTCTTCAGTCTAATGAGAACCTCCAGTGCTAGAGATAGCTGACATCCTTCTGTACTTCTATATATGGTGGGTTGTGGGGCATGGTGGGTGTAATGCAAGTTAGATTCATTGGGAGCCAGACACTTCTTGAATGCAAAGAGATTTTATTTCTCTTGAACAGAACTGTGGGAGAGAGGGTTAGGGCCTGGAACACCCTGAGGCAGTTGCAATGTTAATTGGCAGACTCAGAGACTTTGACAAGTGGACAGCCATGCAGGGAAAGGCATCTAGCAAGACGCCACATCTGCATGTGTAGGAATGCTGTCTCCAATGGCAACAGTCGTTATCAGTTTCTAACACAAAGCGTAACAGTTCCGTCACTTCCACTACAATCACTTCTTGTAGTTCTTCAACCCACTGAGCTCCCAGGCTCTGTCTAACTAGACTACATGATTCACTGCCACTGAATCCCTTGGGCTTCTCCAATATTCACTGTAGTATCTTCCTCAAGTGTCACCCTTGCTTCTCTGCTGGGTCCCTAGCTTGGCAGTCCAGATACTTCTCAAGCTTCACCCCACGGGCCTGCTCAGTCCCTGGCTTGACACACAAGGCTGCTCTGCAAGTGTCCCCTCCACTGGCTGGGTCCCTGGCTTGATACCTGCTGAAGTTTCCCGTTTCTTCACTGTTCCCCGTGAGAATTCTGCTCCGGTACTTGCTTCAGCTACTCACTGTGGTCCCTGGTAATAAGGTGGATGGTCCCTTAGTGGCGACAGCTTCCCCTCTACCTCCAAGCACAACAGGTTCTCCAGCTTGCAGAACTGTCAATTCTGGTTGGACTGCAAGCCTCAATCCCAACCCTGCGCTGCTCTCTTGCTTCTGAATAGGCCCTCAGAAGCCTAGCAGCCAGATGTGCCCAGGATAGTCCCAAACTCTGGCCTAGCAGCCCAGGCAGTACAACACAGGTCCACCCAGACAGCCGTCTAGGTGGTACAGAACACTGATCACCTGACTCCACCTAAATATATAGGTTCTCCCAGCAGGCCAAGGGATTTAAGAAAACCCCTGCCCATTGGCTTAGATACCCCATATACCCATAATCTGACCTTGCAGTGCCCTTGTCTTATCTAATGCCACCAAGTGCCCTGCCACCTAGCAGCAAAAGCGAGAAGTGCAGGAATTACAGATTTATGCCGCGTACACACGATCTGACATTGATCGGACATTCCAACAAAATCCATGAATTTTTTCCGAAGGATGTTGGCTCAAACTTGTCTTGCATACACACGGTCACACAAAGTTGGTTGGAAATTACGAACGTCAAGAACGCGGTGACGTACAACACGTACAACGGGACTAGAAAAATAAAGTTCAATAGCCAGTGCTGCTCTTCTGCTTGATTCCGAGCATGCGTGGCACTTTGTACGTTGGAATTGTATATACATGATCGGAATTTGCGCAAACGGATTTTGTTGTCCGAAAATTTGAGAACCAGATCTCAAATTTTGTGCAACGGAAATTCTGATGGAAACTGTCCGATGGAGCCTACACACACGGTCGGAATTTCCGACAACAAGTTCCGATCGCACATTTTATGTCAAAAATTCCAACCGTGTGTATGGGGCTTTAGAGTGAAATCAATTGATCCTCAAAAATTAGCCAAAGTAGCTAAATTTAGGAGCAACACTGCCTAAACACCAGGGTGCTACAGAAGGATGTTCAGCTATCTTTATAGTGGTTGATCGTCTGTCTAAGATGGCCCACTTCGTGCCACTGATGAAAACACCTTCTGCCATGGAGACTGCCCGGGACTTCGTCAAGGAGATTGTAAGGCTGCATGGGATCCCAACGAACATCATTTTCAATAGAGGGATTCAGTTCACTTCTCGTTTCTGGAAAGCACTGTGCGAGGTCCTGAAGATCGACCTGTCTATGTACTCTGCTTACCACCCTCAGACTAATGGGCAAACTGAGAGGACGAACCAGACGCTTGAACAGTATCTCCACTGTTTAACCACATTCGTTCAGGACGATTGGGTAACCCTACTGCCCCAGGCGGAGTTCGCCTTCAACAATGCCAATCACTCGGCTATAGGTCAGTCCCCATTCTTCACTAACTATGCGTTACTAAAACCCACAGTGCCGGATCCCTTTTCAGACAGGGGTTTGGGGCCACCTGAAACCATTACTGTCAGTGGGAATGAGGAGTATGAGGTGGCGGCTGTCTTGGATTGCAGGAGAAGAGGAAACCAGCTGCAATATCTGATCAAGTAGAGGGGGTTGCCCATAAGGAGGGGGCAATGTCAAGGATACACTGATCAAGGTACGGCAGCATCTTCAAGGCGTACATGGCCACAAAGACGCAGTTGGACTAGTAATTATCCAGCTGTGAAGAGACGTGTGCCAGTGTGCATACGTGTGCGTGAAACGCGGACATCACGCATGGAGATGCACATGCTCTCGCGGTAGCTGTGCTTTGGCGTCTAGTGGCCTATAAAGATGCTTCAGCTGCACTAGTTCTTTGCTGTTTGATCTGCAGCTGTCCCCTGTGTTCTGATCCTGTGCCTGTATCCTGATCCAGTATTGTCCCGGATTCCTGACCATGCTACTATCTCCAGTCCTGAGCTTTGGCTTGTTTGACCCTGCTACTTCCTGCCTGTTCGCCTGATTCCCTGTTGCCAAACCTGGCCTGAACTCTGACCATTCTCTGCCTGCTGTTTATGCTGATTGATCTTCTGTGTATTACCCAGCTTGTCCGACTCTGCTCCTGCCTGCATCCGCAGCACCCCTTCACCCTTCGCTGCCCTGCATCCGCAGCACACCTGCACCTGCTGACCTGCATCCACAGCATACCTGCATCCGCTGCCCTGCATCTGCAGCTGTTCCTGCTCCTCGTCACCTACTATCACTTCCAGCAAAGAGATCCTTGCAGGCCCTCTTACCTCACCGTGCTCTTGCGGCTACTGTCACAACTCCAGTGGTCCCTGAGCCAGGGCTGTATGAGAGTTCTTCCTCTACACGTCAGGCTCATCTCCAAGGTACGTGACATAAACATATGAAGTTAAGAGAGAAAAGGCCTATCATAGTGAAAACACCAATTTTTATTAGAATAAAATATAATCCAATGCATGTATAAATAGGAGAGTGTACACAAAATAGGAAATGCCTCTGTGTCTAACCACCGTGCCCTCCACTAAGCACAGAAGTCCTGCCCTATGGGTTTCATCATTACTATGCAACGTTCTCAGGAGCAGACAACAACTGGCTTCACTCTGCTCTTCACTATTTATATAAACCCCCACCTACTACACTCTACTAGGATTCACTGCCTTCTTATCAAAAATACCTACTGAGCATATAATTTGATTATTATTATTATTACATTTATTATTATACAGGATTTATATAGCACCAACAGTTTGCAAAGCGCTTTACAAAATGAAAGGCAGACATCTTATCTCCTCATAAGATGGCACAACAGAAAATGATCTTAAAGGAGTTGTACTGTAAAGGCAGAAGTTTTTTTACCTTAATGCATTCTATGCATTAAGATAAAAACCCTTCTGTGTTAGCAGCCACCCCAGCACCCCCTAATATTTACCTGAGCCCCCTCTCTGTCCAACGGTCCCTCGGCAGTCCTGGACTCTCCATCCTGATTGGCTGAGACACAGCTGCAGTCAAATCAAAGTAATTTAGCCAATCAGGGGAGAGAAGGGGCGGGGCCAAATGGCAGCTTTGTGTCTGAATGGACACACGGAAGTTGCCGCTTGACTCGTGTGCCCCCATAGCAAGCTGTTTGATGTGGGGGCACTCAACAGGAAGGAGGGGCCAGGAGCAGCAGAGAGGCACCCAAGAAAAGGAGTATCTGGGCTGCCCTGTGCAAAACCACTACACAGAACAGGTAGGTATAACATGTTTATTATTATTTTTTTTAAACAGACTTTACAATCACTTTAATGTCTTAGTATGTTATTATACATTCTTACATCTGTTTAAAGCAGAGTTTCAGCAGTTTCTGTGTTTATAAATAAATACAACAAATATAAAAAAATGTAATGCGGACAAATATTGATATAACCATATAAAAAGACATTGTTAAAACATAAAATAAAAGAATGTAAAAAGGAGGGTCCTAAAACCATATGAATAAGTAAATATATTCTTTAAATTGCTTAATTTCAAATTTTTTCTTTCTAATTATTAAAATAGTTGGTTCCACCAAGTAATATTTATTTATTTATTTATTCATATTGGGGAACCACCTACTGGGATGGTGTGGAGGCACTGAGTTGGAACACGACACGCTTGTATACAATCTGAAGTTGCACCGTTGTTATTGAACAAAATCACATTGCACAGATACGAGTTTGAATTTATTATCATGCTGTGCACATAATATTGGACTGACTCTTTGGGTTTGATTTACTAGAACTGGAGAGTGCAAAACCTGGTGCAGCTCTGCATAGTAACCAATTAACTTTCAGGTTTTTTTTTATCGAAACCTAATTCCCCGTACACACGATCGGAAATGCCACCAGCAAAACTCCGATTGGTCGCAAAATTTGACCGTGTGTATGCTCCATCAGACTTTTGCTGGCGGAATTCCAGCCAGCAAAAGATTGAGAGCAGGTTCTCTATTCTTCGGTCGGAAAAAGTTCCTATCCGAAAATGCATTCGTCTGTATGCAATTCCGACGCGCAAAAAAACATGCATGCTCGGAAACAATTTGACGCATGCTCGGAAGCATTGAACTTTATTTTCTCGGCTCGTCGTAGTGTTGTACTTCACAGTGTTCTTGGCGGTCGAAAGTTCAGAGAACTTTTGTGTGACCGTGTGTATGCAAGCCAGGCTTGAGCGGAATTCCGTGGGAAAAATTATCCAAGATTTTTCCGACGGAAATTCCGCTTGTGTGAACGTGGCATAATTGAACAAACTGAAGTTAGAAGTTGATTGGCTACCATGCACAGCTGCCCCAAATTTTGCTATCTCTAGTTCTAGTAAATAAACCCCTTACGTTTCTGGACTTTATTTCGCTGAAGTTCTTTTTTTATTTTTTGGGTGTATAGCACTGTGCCCCTTTTTGGTTCCTTTGGGGCTTTATAATATGGAAGTTCAGGGCACTATATTAGTTTCCTGTGCCAGCAGCTGACATGTTCATTTTCAAGCACTCTTCAACAACTTGGAATTTGTACTGTTCTACTTAATGCTTCAGTATTTTTTACTAAACAGTCTGGTTCATTAACATTGGGAAAACAAAATGTGACCTGTCATGATCTCACACAGGGGCACAATAGGTTATCTGGTTTATTCCTTTTTATAATACGACATGAGTACAAAACATAAAAAGGTAAACACTAAAACAAAAGTATATTAAATATACACTAATGTTTTCATAAGACAAAGGCCAAAGAAACAGCTACGAAGCTTCTCGGAAATTATTTTGTCTATTTATATCTTCTTTCATTTTTCCTGCAGATGATAACTTTACATTTCCGTTCAAACATCTGTTTAACAAAAAATCAGCAGATAAACTATTGTAATCGATGTCCTTCGTCCTGCCAGTTCTTGTAGAAATGATTGTGTGATCCTGAGCATGTGGTTTGCTCGTTTTTGGAATACATTGTCCTAAGCATTATATTAAACTTACTACGACACCCCATATGTTGTGTCTCAATGTATTCTGCAGTTTTATTTTCAAGTAATCGTGTTGGGGCTCAAGATTAATAGGGAAAAGAGAGCAATTGGCCAATTAATGACCTCTTAGATAAAGTTTATTAATTGTAGTAATCATTAAAAAACATCCAACACATTTCGGGGGGTTGAAGTTCCTCTTCTTCAGGGCTTAGAAATATTATGCTGGAGGAATCTAAATGGAGAATTACACATTTGGAATTCATTAGCATATTTAATCTCTGCTGCAGATGCTGGAATAGCAGCCAGATAAAGGGGGACTTCAGAACCCCCCAAAACATGTTTATTGTTTTTTTAATGATTACTTTGACAAATAACCTTTACTTGGACTGTCGATAATAGCCTGGCACGCTTTTTTTGTTTCTAGAATCTTGAGACTTATACCCTGAGAGCTCATGTGCTCAAGAGAGGTACCTTGAAGCAAAATGGCACACCAAATTGTAATACTCAACATACCATAGCTTCACTTTTCTATCAAATGAATGGGCTGCCATCGCTGACCACCCCCCCACCCTCCTAAGAATACTAGTTGCCTGGATGTCTCTGGAATACAGGCACTGACTTGAAACAAGCATGCAGACTAGAATGTCAGAGTGAAGTCAGAACAACTGATCTGCTGGATCAGTGTGGCAGCCAGAAAGCTGGATTTTCAGAAGGAGAGGTCAGCAATGGCACCTGAATATTTTCTCACTACATGATTTCATAAAGTAATTTCTTTATTTCCACAGCTATGTGTATGTGTTGTATATGGGTGTATTCAGGAAATGACAGCAACACTCTTCACACTTTATGCAGTTGATCGTTTTTTTCATTATATTGATGATTACACAGTCCCATCCAGGGAATGTACAGGCATGTGTCTTCTTCTCCATAGGATGAAAATCACTGCTGGCAGCATCGCCAGAAAACACATAACTAGCACTGTGAGCAGGATGAGAAATAAAATAATCCATGGCTCCAAGATGGTTGACACCATATTATATCTGGATAGGATCCTGTGTAAAATAAAAAATATCATAACCAAACAGTATCAAAGAACTCAGCATAAGTCATGTTGTGTCTATCAATTCAATTTTTGAAGAGGTTTTCAATTTACAAGGAGAGATCTATGAATGGATAGATAGAGAATGGATAGACTATGAGCCCTGGTTCACAGATGCGATTTCAGATGCACCTTGGGTCACATTGAATCACATGACAATGGAAATAACTTTGCTTCCAATGGTGCCCAGCTGTGATGCGACTTTGGGAAAGGGTCCTGTGGTTTTTTGGTGCGATTTACAGTGCAATTTGGCCCTATTGAATATGCAAACCACATCCATAATGCAACCAAAGTCACATCAAAGTTACTCTACATAATAAGACTGCAAATCAAGTCAAAATTACATCACAGTAGTGTGAATCGAGCTTGATTGGTTGTAGACTTGAAAGAGCCCATTGATGAGATTGGACACATTGAAGCTGATTGGAGAGAATATGAGCAGAGAGACCCCCCCCCATCGGTCAGCAGGGGAGGTACTCAAAGGTTTGTCACTATTATAGGTTGGACTTGATGGACTTGTGTCTTTTTTCAACCTCACCTACTATGTAACTATGTAACTATTTGTTAGAAAGTGGAAAACCTTTTTACTTACTCTGTTTCAATTGTGCATAAAATATGTTTAGTGAAAATCTACAACAGTATAGCTATAATATTAAAAGCAAAATGTAGACATATATAAAGTACCCCCATTGACCTTGTTATGTATTCATTTGAAAAAACTTTAAGTGTATATTTTAATCATACCTCAATCTGTCCTTAATGTCACTTTCTTTTAGTTTCATACACAACCAATCTTTCCTTCATTGCGCATTACACTGGAAGCTGGCTAATAGGAAAGGAGAACACAGTGTTGACTTCATCAGTGAGTTATTGCTTCTTCACTCACAGAATTGGGTGGTCCTTGACCAAACTGTCTCGCTTTACCTGTAGTTGAGAAAAGTGTGGTCAGAACATGGTTATACTCTCTGTCAGGATCACTATATAAGAAAAATGGCTGAACAAAATATTTTTGGCATGTAAGAACATCCATATTTACATACTGTATTTCAGCTCTTGATTTAGCTGCTTGTCTTAACCACTTCAGCCACAGAAGGCTTTACCCCCTTAATGACCAGGAACAGCAGATTTCTCTCTCCTGCCCTGTCAGAACGGAGATCTGCCTTATTTACAAAGGCAGATCCCCGTTCTACCTCTCTTCCCCGTGATTGCAGCTGTCCGGCGGACGTCAAGTCCGCTGGACCCGTGGGCAAACTCCCGCGGCACTCGGTGGGTGCGTGCACCCGCAAAAGCTAGTGCACGGACCAAAGTACCGGTACGTCGATTTGTGCAGGGGAGCCAACCTGCCGCAGTATATCTACAGCGGCTGGTTGGGAACTGGTTAAAGTGGTTATTAAGCTACTGTGTTCTCTTCATACAATTCTCTCTGTTTGATAATGATAGGTGCCCCAGTGTGTGTGCTTTATAAAAAAAAAATGCCGTTCTATACCTGATTTCAGAGTGCAGCTCAGCGCTCATGTGACTGGCCACCTCTCCCCTCTCTCGATCTGACAGCTACAGGGGGAGGGTCTAAGAATCCCCCCGCTGATGTCTGTCGGGTGGAGAGGAGGAGAAGAGGAGAGAGGCGGCCGGTCACGTGAGCGCCGAGCGGTGCTCTGAAATAAGCTATAAGCATTCTGGCAGCATCAGGCAGGATCAGCCAGGTATTTTAAGTGATAGATTTGTGCTGAATAACATGCTTTAAATCGACAGGATCCCTTTTTTTTTAAATAAATGTTTTAACTTCCTCTTTAAAGGCTAACTTTTTTTTTCTAAAATCCAGCTCCCTATATACCAGTATACCATTAATGTACCTCTGTTGTACAAAAATACAAGTTTTCTTAGATTTTGAAGACAAGGCATACCTCAGCCATGGCTCTATTTTGCAGATCACTTCAGAAACCTCCTGGTATACAGACAGGACAGACTAGTCAGTACCACACAGGAAGGAGTGTACCAGCTGACCTCATTAGCACACCTTCACCCATCAACTAAGTTTTCACAGCACACCCAGCATTCCTTCATGTGTGCATTTGCCTGGCTTTCCCAGTGTCCCTTCAGACAGGCTCAGGGTACATTCTAAACTCACTGGGACAACATGCAGCCCACGTGACACTCTTGATGTAGTGGAAAAGCCTGTCTGTTTGGATACAGAGTGATTGGATAGACGGTGTGTCCTGCTATTATATAGTTTTGCTAAATCTAAAGGAGATTGTACAGAGATTGTACAATCAGATTGTATAGTGTATGGCCACATTTGTACACCTAAATATACCTAGTTGCGCTTTCAGTGTCATTAATTGTTAACGACACACCAAACACAGAAGCAAACACACATTTTTCCACATGAAAAAATAGGTGACAAATGCAGTAAAAAACTTACAAAATGTCCCACAAGCTACTTTGCCAGGTGTAGCGCAGTCCATTGAAATCAGTGGGTTGCCCTATGTGTGTCACTGGAAAAAAGAGCCAAAAACATGCACTCCCACTACTCTAGGCATGAATGAGGCCTATAAGTGAAATTGGTGCATTTACACAAAAACAATGAGGCTCCATTCACATCTGTGTGTTTCCAAACACATGGCAAACTGCACAGAAAATGTGCGCTTTGCCATTTGTTTCAGAAATGTTGCAAATTTGCATTGTGTTTGTGTTGTCATTACAAGTTAAAGGCTCACCAAATGTTGCAAACTGCTCAAAAAATAGCTCAGGAGCATGTAGGGTAGCCCACTCAAGCGAATGGGCTGCACTATGTGTGACGGGTGAAAACGCTCCCAAAAAACCCAAAACAAACGCATGCGGAAATGTGAGTGGAGATGTGAATGGGACCTGACAACTGAATGTCCCCATCCACTCCCCCCTATGTATTTGTATAAAGATGGCCATCCACTATGCAATCTGATTGTACAAGCTCTGTACAATTTTCTTTCGACTTACCAGAACTATGCAATTGGAGGACACACCAGAACTATTGAATAGGAGGACACACCTGAACAATGCATTCAATTTGTATCAAATCAGACAAGCCCTACATAGCTGATGGGAGATCTAAAGGAGACTGTACAATCAGTTTGTATAGGAAGTAGGTGGAAGATGGTATTGTAATGAGGGAGATATGGTCCAAGATGTGGTCCAGAGTGGTGAACACGCCCTATCACACCCTCTTCTGTGTTGTAACATGGAAGTGATGTCTTCTGGGAGTTGACCTAACAGGAAGTGAATGCTGATACAAGCTACAGGAAGTAATGGAATCTGAAAAAACGTTCAAAGATACAAAAAGACTGACAAGATTCTAAACCTCCTGTGGATGATGTAAGTGAGAGAAAAGCACATTGGGATGGCTGGGCTAGAAATAGCATTGGAAAACGCTTCTATTTATTATGAAAAGTGAGACTCTGCCCAAAAAAGGTGAACTTATCCTTTAAGGCTTCATTCACACGGGGCATATGAATGTGTGCCCTGTGAGAGGGCCGTGTTTACCAGCTTACGGATGCACAGATATCTATTGGGACACAATGACTGTACGGGCACAGACGTCGTGTCCCAATATGACATCTGTATGAGTATGGGTGCATGTCCCCAAACTCGCACTGTAGGCACCTGCAGGCACCTGCACCCATATGGATATCATATTGGGATACAGCAGTTGTGTCTGTGCAGCGGCTGTGTTCCAATAGACATCAATAGGACTCAGGGCAGGATTACGAGCATCATGGACCTGATACTGAAGATTTTGATGGGCCTTTTTATGGAAATATATAAAATGAAAATGCAAACAATTTTTTGTAAAAAAAAAAATCAAATATATAAACAAATTAAATTAAATAGAGAGGGGGGAGTGGAGGCAGCAGTTGCTTCCTCATATGAGGCTCTATTGAATTTCTTCTAAGTTAGGGGGCAAGGATATACTCCAGTCTACTAAACACATAAACACATATTAGGGATATGCCTAAAACATATTGCTGATCAACCCCTTCATTTATCTCCCAATGCCCCACTTTTTTTCGACCTCTGCCTAAGTGAATTTTTTCACTTGGAGGATGGGTAAAGATGGGTAAAGATGGTCTCAGTTTGGGATCAAATATCTTAGACTCAAATCCTTTGCGCAACTACAAATATGCCCTGTACACACGATCAGATTTTCCAACGGAAAATGTGTGATAGGACCTTGTTGTCAGAAATTCCGACCGTGTGTAGGCTCCATCACACATATTCCATCGGATTTTCCGACACACAAAGTTTGAGAGCAGGATATAAAATTTTCTGACAACAAAATCCGTTGTCGGAAATTCCAATCGTGTGCACACAAATCCGACGGACAAAGTGCCACGCATGCTCAGAATAAATAAAGAGATGAAAGCTATTGGCCACTGCCCCGTTTATAGTCCAGACGTACGTGTTTTACGTCACCGCGTTCAGAATGATCGGATTTTCCGACAACTTTGTGTGACCGTGTGTATGCAAGACAAGTTTGAGCCAACATCCGTCGGAAAATTCCTAGGATTTTGTTGTCGGGATGTCCGAACAAAGTCCGACCGTGTGTACGGGGCATTAGAGTGTAGTTGAGCATTATGGGAAATGTAGTTCCAAAACGTCTGGGGTGCCAGGGTTTGCCATCATTGCCCTAGTCAATGCCAATGTCACATGGTAGGGGATGTCCTAAAAATGTAATAAAATCTGGGCCAAATGGGTAGATTCTATGGATACAGTGACAGATAGCCCATGAGGGGCTGCAAGCTAACTGTTAGTTTAGTATATGCATTCAGAAGACCACAGCCAACTGTAGTATAAAATAAGATAGGTAAATAGCACACTCTACAATGGTTTTAGAGGTAATTACCCTCTTATGTTTTTTTATTTGTATTGTTTTTTTCGTTTGTTTTTTTTTTTTAAAACAAAAAGCTATATGTACTTATAGGACTATGGATGTAATATACATGGACAGATTGTCCTGTGCTGGAAAAGCAATGTTTATACTGGATTTTATTTTGTATAACAATATCTATAATTTGCTCCTCTCTTGTTTTTGTACATGTGGCAATAAAAAACTCTTTAATAAAAAAGAAATAGAGAGGTGGGGGGTGAGTGAGGAGGAGAGGAGACAGGTGAGAGAGAGAGAGAGGGGATGGGAGGGTGAGAGAGAAAAAGAGAGGAAAAGTGAGAGAGAGAGGGGGTGGGGGATGTGAGAGAAATATTGAGGGGTGAGAGAGAGAGAGAGAGAGAGAGGATGAGAGAGAGAGAGAGAGAGAGAGGGGGTGAGAGAGAGAGAGAGGTGATAAGAGAAAAAGAGAGAGAGAGAGAGGGGGTGAGAGAGAGAGAGGGGATAAGAGAAAAAGAGAGAGAGAGAGAGGGGGTGAGAGAGGGTGCCTTTGGGTAGCTTTAGTAGGGTAGTAATGTGGCATAAAATGCCACGGCGAACTGTGGGTGAAGCCACATTGCGGTAAGAGTGGGAGGGGCTGTCCTACATGCGATGCATGGGAACACGTGTGCTTTGTCACATCTGTATGATGCAAGTGTAATTAAGACAGGAAAGAAAAGGAGCTTGACTGGACAGGCATCTCCCCCCAGGCTCTGGGGATCATTATTCCAGATACCTGTTCTACCATCATACAGGTTCTGCAGAAGAACTATATTAGGGTAAGTTTTCTCCTTTAATATCACATTCTATGTATTTAATGTATGCTAATGTTTTTTATTTCTTTCATCATTCCCTAATTACCATGATTGTAATATGCTGTGAATGTCCCCTTTGTGCCCATGCATGCTGTAAGCTTTTAATGCTCCTTTTTTGTCCTTCATGCATATTTGCCTTCACTAACCTCCCCAGCATGCTATCCTGGGCCCATATACACCTAGCCTAGTCACTTAACAATGTATTTTGTCAGCTCCATTGTAGTGCTTTACTCTAAGCACCCCCTAAAATGTGTCCAAATGTTATTGTTGTCCTTAAATTCAGGCAGAGTGCCAGAGGCTTTTGTTTTGGGTCCAAAACTCATTTATAATCCCCGCCCCTAAAATGTTTACAATGGGCCATCAGAGGGGGTGAGGAATCTGATAATTGGACCTTATATTTTTGTCTTTAAATACTCCTTAAAATAAATGTTTATACTGATGTTGGCCAAGAATGTTTGTGTCTAATCTGCTTGCAATGTTATGTGCAAAAGTATTAATATTTTCTTTTCTTTTTTGACTCCACAGTTTCCTTCAATGCCACAGGAATGGTAGACCGTGGCTTCCCAATTTGCTCAGTGTTGGGACTTTCCTAACTGCGGAGGGGCAATCAATGGGAAACATGTCCACATCGTCCCACCAGCCCACTCGGGTCATACTATTTTAATTATAAGGGTTTCAATAGTATTGTATTGATGGCGGTGGTGTCGGCGACATACGAGTTTCTCCATGTGGACGTGGGGAAGAATGACCGGATGACGGATGGTGGAGTCTTTGCCCAGACTGAGTTCTACTGACATCTCCAGAGTGGTGGCTTGGGATTGCCACCTGCGGAAAAGAACGTTGAAGGACTCCCATTTGTTTTTATCTCTGATGAAGCATTTGGTCTGGGTGATCACCTGATGAGGCCATTCCACCAGAGGACCCTCACCCCGGAGAAGAGGGTTTTTAATTACCGGCTGGTCAGAGCCAGAAGAGTCGTGGAGAATGAGGAAAAGATGATCCGCACTCCGGTGATTGCTCTTAAAAAGTGTAATATTTATTGACAAGCCACTGTGGCTTGTCAATAAATATTACACTTTTTAAGAGCAATCACCGGAGTGCGGATCATCTTTTCCTCATTTCCCTACTCAGCCAGCGACTGTGGATCGAGCACCCGGGATCTCTGCTTTCTATGTGATGTATGGGTAGTAGCACTGACTTTTTTGTTTATATTCTGAGTCGTGGAGAATGCCTTTGGGATAATGGCCAGCCGGTTACGCCTACTTCTTATGACTATTAATATGGCGGAGTACAAACTGAACCACATAGTTTTAGAATGCTGCATATTTCACAACTTTTTAAAGAGAAATGCTCCTAATTATGTTGCCTCAGTTGGGCCTGAGGCCAGGCTTCCAGAAAATACAATGACGGCCCTGGAAGCTGGCCGTCCTGGCTTGCCCCCCCAAAGTGCCCGTGAAGTGCGTAAAAAATATGTAGATTATTTTACGGGTAGGAGGGCCATTGCTATGCCAAATTTGTAAATATTTTCTTTTTTATCTGATAAAATCTTGATTTTGATTTACTGCTTGTGCTTCTTTTAGCTGTCTCCTAGGGTTTTTCCATTATTAAACAAATCCCATTGTCACTGTAAACACCAACTTAATACAAAAACTGGTATTGAGCATTGAAAGAAGAAGCCAAACCTTGTTGAGTATAAAACCTTTTACTCCGTGCACATGCACATGTGCGTTATAAACCATTTTTTGGTAAAAAAAAAACACATTTTGGTTTTTTGGTTTTATAAAGTTTTACCTTAAAAAACATTTTTTTGTACATAAACAGGCATGTTTCAAAATGAAACATACACAACTCAGGAACTTACAAAGTTCAACATTAAAAAACTGAAGGCAATATCAGACATTATAGTGTCAAAAATGTGTTGATCTTGCCTTCATCAGATGGGGTGATGTCACCCCTGTAAAAGCCAAATTTTGAAGATGCACACAAAATGGGAGTCAAACTGGGGATTTCCCTCCTGATCCCATGCCTAATGTCAACATGTGCATCTCCCATCACGGGGGATCAATAGACATGTTTTGGGGGTGCAACCACTTCCTCTCACCTACTTTAGTTGGGAGGAAGGTGTTGCACTCACAAAACGCGTACATTGATATCCCCTGATGGCAGTTAGCGCTTGTTGACATACTGTGTGCATCTTCAAAATTGGCTTTTAAAATCCGTCAAAAATGGATAAAAATTGGTCCAAAAAAAATGGTGTCATTTTGTGGTTATTTAGATTCTTCCTAGTACATCTATCATGTTCTTCAGTTTTTGTTCAACCTCATTTGTTTTTTGCTTAATGATGTCTAAATCCCGACTACAAAACATTGTATCCTGGATTAGCCTTTGTGCACCGTCACTGGTGAAATGAGGAGATTGTTCTTCCCCAACATGCACATCACCTAAAAGAAAAAATACACACCATGTATTATAAATATGCAGACATACATCTATTACCTGAATCTGTGGTGTCAGACACTCACCTGTTGTGGTGACAATTTCAACCACCTCTCCTTCCTTTCATACTGAGGTTGTGGTGTCCTCTGTTCCCCTTCTTCAGGAGGTGGGGGGTTCCTGGTGTCTTCAGACATCCTGAGTCTTTTCTCCCCTATGAGAATGAAACAAAATGTATACTTGGCACACAGATATTTGAGGGCAGAAATAGGAATATGAAACATTGCTTGGAAGTGGGGTACAATTGTCTGTTTTGGCTGAGTTCCAAGCTGAAGACATGATTTTTTCCCTTACCAAAGCTGGAATATTTACCTTTTTGGGACAAGTTTTACACATGGAGACACCCCAAGTATCCACTGGAGTACCTGTGTGGGACACCGTAAAAAGTTTGTTCTGGTGTCCCACACTAGTGCTCCTAGTCCAGATGTGTAAACAGCTGCTGAGTGTCCTCTCCTTACATTACACTGAATCAAGTTTGCAATTCTTTCTAGTTTCAAACACATCTAGACAACAATGTCCTAAACTTCTTTTAATACGAATTAGCATGACCAAATGTAGTTAACACTGTATCTGCCAAAAACATCGTATTTAGTAGGCGAACAAACTATGTTTACTACGAACGATTTCTGTGCTCACAAGCCTGAAAGTTGCCATTTAAAACTGTACAACAGTAAAGAAAAGAACATGGGAGCAGCATGCAAGTAATAATAATAATAATAGGGACACACGACAACTACTTACTTTTTAGAAGCACTTTCTTGATCCTTCTGTACTGATCCTACTCCCTCAATTTCAGGTCTGACCAGCGTTTCCTCAATTGCTCCTTGGATCGTCGTACCCCAAAATTCCTGTGCAGACTCTTCACAACCTTAGTCATGATCTTGGCCTTTCTCACATTTGGGTTTAGGTACGGTCCATACTTCCCATCATAGTCGGCCCTCCTCAAGATGTCCACCATCTCCTCCATCTCTATAAAGGCCATATTTCAGGCCTTAAATCTCCTGCGGTATCGGGACGTTTCGGGCTTCGGGCTTTCCTACTCATTACTGCTATTATGCACCTGCTGTGTCTCCGCCATGTTCCTCTCCCACTGCGACAAAAGAGAAGGGGCAGGGAATATTCTAGAAAGAACGTCAGGGGTGGGCAACCCGGGTGGACTTTCACGCATGCACAGTGTATGTAAAGCTAACACGCGTGTGTCGTACATACGATCTGTGAGTGGAGGAAGTGCCAAACGTTATAACGAAGGTAACGTTTTAACTTGGGACATCAGTGGCATATACTGATTCGAGATTGAGGCCTATATTGTGATATGATTAGGAGAGTTTAGCCTGATATTAGTTTTTTTGTCTTGTGTTTTGTCTTGCAGCAAATATGAATCAATTCAAAGACCCTGAATTCATGGGCCAGTTCATAGACAGATACAGGGATATGAGAAATTTGTGGGAGGTTAAAAACCCCTTATATCGAAATAAACCAGCTAGGAATGCATTGCTGTAGAAACTGCTGCAATTTGTGAAGATGCAGGTCCCGGCGCAGGCATCGAGTTTGTGGATAAGAAAATTGGTAGTTTGAGAAGCACTTATTGGAAGGAACTTAATAAGGTCCAGGCTTCCATGAAATTAGGAGCAGCAGCAAAGGATGTATATGTACCCAGTCTGTGGTATTACAACAGGATGCAGTTTTGGAAGACCAGATTGAAGCCAGGGAATCATTTTCTACACTTCCATCCACCCTTCCCTCAACCCTTCCCTCAACCCCAGCTGAGGCTTCCAAGGACCAACCTGGGCCTTCCATCCTGGAAGAAGTTGAGGAGCCCAGCTGGAGCCAGGTATAGTATTTTTGAACATATTTATTGTCCAAAAATTATTGTTGTTAACTAGATGTTATTATTGATAACAAATGAATGATTTAACAAAAAAGTGTTTTACATATCAATAGACAGTAGTGGCCAAAAATGATTGCGACAAGAATGAAAAATGCTGGGCTCAGAATGATAGTCTTTTCTATTTATTAACATTCAATTTGCAACAGTCATGAGCTTAAAATTGTGTGTGATTGATGAAACAAAAACTAAAACTATGTCCCTTTTTCATACACAGGAAGACCTCAGCCAGGACGAGGCTCTGGAATGTGGCAGCCAGGAAGAGGCGGGGGTAAGTGTCAGCCAGGAGGTGGCCAGGCCCAGTAGCCTCACCCAGTCCCAGGTGCCTCCCCTCCGCCTTACAACAAAAAGGGCCAGGAAGAGGAGTAACGTGGAGGAGGTAGCACTGGGCCTCATTAAGGATGCTAATGCGGCCCTGGAAACACCCCCCGATGCTGAAGAGGCTATGGCTGCTATGTAGCTGCAAAATTGCAGCAAATGGAGGAGGGCCAATGCCTCATCTGTGAGCAGATTATTTTTCAGGCCCTTCAAGGGGTTGAAGCTTTGAGGGGTTGAGTGGCCAAATGACTGATAACATGCACTTATGTGCACTCGCTCATCCTCCTCCTCCTCCTACCACAAATCCACCTCCAGAGCCGCAGCCTCCAAGGAAGGCTGCAGGGAGGGCTGCAGGGAAGGCTGCAGGGAAGCGTGGAGGGAAGGCTGCAAGGAAGACAAGAAAGTGATGGCCTGGGTTCAATCTGGTCTAACAGAAGACGCAGGCTGTTGTTGTACCACAGCCTGGGGACATATATGTCATCTGCTGCTGTTCATGATCTCTGGGAGTCCTGGACCAGATTGTGCTCCCTATTATATGGACTTCTCAGGCTACCAATTTTTAGTTAAAAAGAGTTGATGTGTGCCCTAGGGTGCAAAGGCTTCGCAAATTCAAGCAGTTTCTCCAGCGTTGCCTTCCTCAAATAGGACAGTTTGTTTGTGAGTATGCAGGTACATTTTAAAAATACAATGTCTAATTAACAAGGGACACCAACACCAACCTCCTTGAGCTTTAAAAATACAAGATAATAATGTTGTTGTGGAAACTTGACACACAAAAAAAAAACAAATTATGGAGATCACTAGAAAATAATTTTAAAATAATCAAAAAAACAGGAGATCTTAATTATAAAAAAAAAAAGATGACTATAAAAAATAATTCTAAACATTGTTATGGAGATCTGGCTTTAAAAACAAAAAAGATTAAATTAAATCCTAAATTATTTAGGAGATCACAAGAAATAATAAAGAAATCAGTTTGTCAGAACTCTGTGGGAATATCAGCAGCAAAACAAAATCATTCTTCTAGCATTATAAAGAACAAAAGAATGCGCTGCATTAAAAGATCCAAAATTTTACAGCGTGGCGAATGTGCTATCTCCATTACGAACACTAGTTCGTAATGGAGACTGAGCGGTTCCGTCTCGTACTTGATTCTGAGCATGTGTGATTTTTTGCACGTCCGAATTGCCTACAGACGAACGCATTTTTGGCTAGGAACTTTTCTCGACCGAAAAATAGAGAACATGCCCTCAATCTTTTAATGGCTGGAATTCCGCCAGCAAAAGTCCGATGGAGCATACACACAGTCGCAATTTCCAACCAAAAGCTCCCATCGGACTTTTGCTGGCGGAATTTCCAATCGTGTGTACGGGGCATTAGGTTTTACGGCAAAAGCAAGGAGTCATCAAAATTAGGGGGTAGGAAGTTAGTTAACCAGGGCCTCCAAACAGGGGAGGACTGACAACTCATGGGGCCCCCTTTGTCCCCACCCACCCACACACAAGCCACACCCTCACAAAGCCCCACATATATATTGCACTGCTACATTACATGCATTGGTCACAGAATTTCTCTACTGTATGTTCAAAAGAAATGTTTAAAGAGTTAAGAAAATAAAGAAAAAAAAAAAAATAAATAAATAAATAAATAAATAAATAAACTCACATTAACCACGTACATTTACTGCGAGGCTGCGTCTCCTGTGAGCAGAATCACTTACAGGTACTTGATTCTGCACTTGCGGGTCTGCGTGCTGTTTGACCTGCTGCTGCTGTGATTGGACACACCGAGAGCTAATCAGCGGGTCCAGAGGACCCGATGTCCGCCAGGCCCCGACGATCATTTCCAACAGAGGCAGAACGGTGATCTGCCGATGTAAACAAGTCCCCAGAGAGCCTCCCCCACTTACATCAGGGTCCCCAGAGAGCCTCCCCTTACATCAGGGTCCCCAAAGATTTCTGAATAGACAGCTTCAATTTGTGTGTGAATTATGGCCTGGGTAATGAAAGTTCTTGTCAAACACTGTGTCCATCTTAATTTATATTTGTGCACATACAGTACATATACAGCACTTTACTTTGAAACAGTATTGCTAGGCCCTTTCACACGAGCATAGTTGCCAACAGTCCCGCTTTGCATCAGACCAATGTCCTGGACTGAGATTGTCCCAGGCAAAATCCCGGAAAAAAAACGCCTCTGTCACGGACATCGGGATGTGACGGAGTGGTGGGGGCGTGGCGGATGCAGGAGCACATGGAGAAGCAGCCCAGCTTGCTGAGCCCATGGATGGTGAGCGGAGCTCAGCTGGCATGGCTAGGACTAGGTAGATCCTTCTCACTACTAAGTCAGTGACTGCTCTGACAAGACTGCTCTGATGAGACTGCACTGACGAGACTGTTCTGATGAGATTGCACTGATGAGACTGCTCTGATGAGATTGCACTGATAGGTACTGATGAGCCTGCACTGGCGAGACTGCTCTGATGAGGCTACACTGATGAGACTGCACTGACAAGATTGCACTGATGAGACTGCATTGATGAGGCTGTTCTGATGAGATTGCACTGATGAGAATGCACTGATGAGACTGCTCTGATGAGACTACACTGAAGAGACTGCACTGATGAGACTGCACTGATGAGACTGCTCTGATGATGCAGCACTGATGAGACTGCTCTGATGAGATTTTACTGATGAGACTGCTCTGATGAGATTGCACTGATAGGCACTGATGAGACTGCACTGATAAGATTGCACTGATGAGGCTGGGACTGTGACGTTTTAGGGTGCGGTGTTCGGTTTTAAAGGGATGAGGTGGCAATCCTATCTTAGGGTCAATCAGGTCGGTGGTGAGGAGGCAACATATCCTAAGAGCTCATTCACACTTGTGACTGGGGGGAAGAATTACACATTTCATTTAACAACCCCAGATCACTCATCTTGATCCGACACAGCAGCCAGCGGGGGTTTTACACATGCTGTGGATGCGATGCTCTGCTTTGCAGCAAAAGTTATACCCTTTGTGGTGTTTGGCGTGTGGTCCTGTCACTAAACGCGACCTATTCAAGTGACTGGGGCTGCACTGCAACTGCATGTAATGCAGGTATGGCACGTTGGTGTTTGCTTATATGCGGTTAAAACAGGCAGTGAGAAAGTGACATATCACCTTCCAGCTTAGGGTTGCCACCTTTTCTTCAAGTCAAACCTGAACACTTTAGAGGCGCACAGCAATTTTTATCTATAGTACAAACTATACATATATTTTGCGATTAAATAACATTTCTAATCATATGAAGCTAACGCTCACATCTAAACTTGCAGAGCACCCTTACACTGTAAGGAGGGACTCTGCAGACTCTGATGTAGGGGAGACAAGGGATGCTCTGGGAACCCTGATTTAAGGAGGAATGCTGAGAACTTTGTACGGAGAGGACTCTAATGTAAGGGGGAACACTGCACCCTCTGATGTAAAGGGGAACTCTGTTGTAAAGGTTTCTCTGGTAACCAGAACCCCGCTTACACTTACACTTTAAGGGGGAGCTCTGTGGACTTTAATGTAAAGGAGAACTCTGATGTAAGGGCTGCTCTGAGAACCCTGATTTACCTCAGTGTATACACTCAGAGGCAAGAGAGAGGCAACCAGATGCATCTGCGGCTGCTAGGCTTCAAATTTCCCACCCCCATTTCCCTTTCCTGAGGCACAGCACGGGGGATTGCAGTGTGGGCAGATACAAAGGGTAGGGGTAGGAGGAAGAAGAACAAGTCAAGCCTTCTCTCCTCTCCCGCCGGTGGGGGGGGGATGTTAGTGCTGGCTTTGGGCTGTGTGAAAGAGAGTGTAACAGACACTCTCGGCTTAGACGACTGCAGCCAGCAACCCTGCTGGGAAGCCATAGTCCGGTCTGAATAATGTGTCCAGATTTCAGGTGGTCTGAAACCCGGACGCATGATTCAAAACCCAAACTGTTCGGGTGAATCCCAGACAGGTGGCAACCCTATCCCAGCTGCCTGTCAATCACCCTCTGAGACACCATGGAAAGCTTTTCGGATGTGAACTTTGGGCTGCTTCAAGTATAAACAATCCCTTAAAGAGACCCTAACACCCACCAGAGGACGGACACACTGCACTGATAGCACTGTCAGTTGAAGCAAATAATCTGCCTGTAATGAAGTCCCCAGTGGCCTAATAAGAGCAAATAACTGACTAATCCTGGATGCATTGCAGAGTGGTTATTATATTGTTACACTAATGAGAATAACTAAGTTAATACCGTATTAGCAAAGGAAAGACAGAATTACTATAATAAAGGACAACTACAGTATGTTTGATGGAGAAGTAAATTATGCATTTAAATATCCAATCATGTGCATGTTCTTTTCATATGGCTCCTTTTGTAAATTAGGCTCAATGTATGTCTATTCTAATCTGATAAAAAAATATATATATATTTTTTCAAATTTAGACATCTCCCAGGAGTTCCATGCAAAAAACATACCATACAATATACTTGACTATTGGACCAAAAGTATGTGGGCCCGCTCCTAATCGCCAAGGTCAGGAGTTTGCAGTAAGAGGGAATGTTATAGTGCATGTCCAGCCTACACTTTTTTTTTGTAGTTTTGGATAGATTGTGTAAGCATTAAAACCCCTGTCAGATTTTCACTGCTATCTGGGCCTCTGCTTGAGAGATTCAGGGCCCGTTCACACTGGAACAAATGTGTTTCTGTATGTTCCCACATGTTCCCTTGAGGAGGGGTATTCTCAGCTAAGCACACCATCCCGCATGCATGCCTGAGCTAAGGGCAGATTGATTCCAGGAAGTAAATGTTAGATTCTGTGTGCTCCGGTTTTAGTAAATGTCGCCCACTGTTTCTGGTTAGTGAGAATACGTGTAGCAAGGTCCCCGTCCTCCTTCAGTCTAATGAGAACCTCTAGGGCCAGAGATAGCTGACATCCTTCAGTATGTGGTGGGTTGTGAGGCATAGTGGGTGCAAGAAAACCCCTGCACATTGGCTGAGATACCCCATATACCCATAACCTGACCTTGAGTTGCCCTTCTCATATACAGTACCACCAAGTACCCGGCCACCTAGTGGTAGAAGAGAAAGGTGCAATAAGGTCAAACTTAGGGAGAAATCAATGGATCTCTAACAATCAACCAGGTGAACTACTCCTGGCAAGTAAATTTGTGAGGAGCGTCCCTGCTCCAGGGTGATACATACATATGGGGAAAGGCACTGAGGGCAGGGCCAAAACTAGTGGGGGGAGGGGCCCAATTTCATGTTCAGTTTATATAGCCTATATGTCACTTTGGGTATGTAGCCATTTATGTTAATTATACATTTATTGGAGTAGATTATCAGGGATTCATTTATTGAGTGAAGTTTTGAACACTGCACCTTATTTGATTATTTTGTTCATAAAAGCTGACCATTGTAAGCACCCCTGTCTGTGGTAAATGGCTTGCCTCAACCTTCTAACTACTACATCTGCAGGACAGCTTGTTCTGTTGAAAAACAACAGACTTACTGGCATATCACCAGGTGAAAATAAAAGAAAGAAAGCCTTAAAAAAGAAAACAAATGCAGCCATCACATCTAAGAATTTGTAAACTGCAATAAAATAAACATTTGCGTTTGGGTTTAATACTACTTTAATCTATCAGATAATCCACCCACATAGGAGCTTTTCATTTTTCCGTGATCTGTCATTTTGCAGTTTGTTTTTAAAGCAAATGTTTCTGTCATATTTCCAGGTGAAGAAAAAGGTTAGAACAATACCAAGTTTATGACATGATTTTATTGAATGCGCACACATTGTTCTTCCACTGTTTACTTTTCAGAGCTAACCCAGAGAAGTATTTCAGTACTCATCAGTATTTCCTCCTAAACACAACAAAGACGTACAAGAGAATACTTAAGGTTAACGGATATTGTTTGCCAAACAAAATGTATTATCATGGGAAAAAAATTCAACTTCCTGGTATCTAGTTTATGCAATTTATATATATATATATATATATATATATATATATATATATATATATATATACATACATTTTGGGGGGCGTGGCCTGGACATGAGACGGTGAGGACGCACATCGTGTGAGCTCCGGCGCCGGCAACTGAAATCCTTACTTTTACACATAATCCACGACTCCTCCGTACACATGCCAGGCACGGGCAAGAAGTCGGGTAAATCCCACGCTAAAAAAACCGCTCCGACGAGCTCTATCAAGCGTTATCTCGCTACGGAACCTGAAGACCCTGGTGAGTCAGACGGCCTAGGCCGCTCGCCTCGTGGGATGAGTGTTAGCTCCGCCCCTCGCCATAGGCCGGAGACAAGACACCGCTCTCCGGTCTCCTCGTGTGGATCAGACAGGGAGAGAAGCCCGGGAGAGGGCTCGAGAGTGGCGGACTTAGTAAGCGGACTCCCCTCCAAATCAGACCTTGCCCTGATGCTATCGGGCCTGGAAAAGGTAATTAAGAAAGAACTATCAGCCGTTCGCACAGACTTAGCACAAGTTCTTGAGCGCGTGGAGGAGACGGAGCAGAGACTAGATAGACACGCCACCGCCATTAGAGACTTAAAATCCTCTACACGAAGTCTGTATGTTGCGCACAGAATGGCGTTATACAAGCTGGAAGACCAAGAGAATAGAAACAGGAGGAACAACATTCGTATCAGGGGTCTTCCAGAGGCGACCAGGGATGACGACCTGGCAGCCTCTGTCCGCGGCATCTTTAATACCCTGCTGGGGAACCAAGCTGACCTTTCACTAAAGATAGACAGGGTACATAGAGCGCTTCGTCCACGCAATCTGTCCACTGATGCTCCAAGGGACATTATATGCAGACTGCATTATTATGAGGAGAAGGAGATTATCATGAAGAAAGCAAGAGAGGCACAGTCACTGGACTTTGATGGAGCGATCTTGTCCTTCTTTCCAGACCTAGCCAGAGAAACCTTAGAGAGGCGCAGAGCGCTAAAACCCCTCACAGAGAAGCTACGTAATGCCGCCATCTCATACAGGTGGGGGTTTCCATCTGCACTGATTGCTCAAAGGAATGGAAAGACGGCGATTCTGCGATTCCCGGAAGATTTGCCGGCGTTCTGTATGGATCTCAGCATTGAACCACTTGAACTCCCTGGATGGCAAGATGGCATTCCTGGATCGCCTTCATTCACAACCGAAGATCAATGGCAGAAAGTTTCCCGTAAACGTCACCCCGCTCATAGGGGCTCCACTGATGAGGCAGTCTGAATGCATTTGACTGCTAAAAGCTCAAAGGAGGTCGCAGTAAGCTAAATATCGAGCTCAGCTGTTGTCTCTATTGGTCAGGCATACAGAAAAAGGAAGGAAAACAACTTTTTTCTTTTTCTTTTTTTTTTTTTTTCCTTTTTCTGGAAGCTTTTTTCTTCCTTTTTTTTTTTTGTTTCAGCAGTTTGGTTAAAGTTTCTGATTGGTTCGCGTTATACATTTAATAACGATTACTAGAGATATATGAGCTGGCTGACTGACTTGACTTACTTAAAGCTCGGGTTATGTAACTTCATTGCACTGAATTTGCTGGCGCCGGATCACGTGTGTGGATCCGAGTTGGCCACACGTGCATTAATGTACGAGTTGGGTTTTCCCCCCCATCTAGGGGCGACGGGGGGACCCCCTTGGTGGCGCGGACGGCCCTTCAGGGGGGGACGCGCGGCTGGGGGGGTCCACACGGGGCCCCTGTTTTTGCACCGCAAAAGTTTGCGTGCAGTTTTTTGTTATTTTTACATGACGGAGATCCCGGATGTTTTCCTCCTGGGTCTCTTTTTTCTTTTTCTGTCTCTCTTCCTTTTCCTCACTCTTCTCTCCTGCTCTCTTCTTTTCCTCTTCCCCCTCCCCCTTGAATTACCCATGCCAGCCTTGCAAATATTGTTCATGTGTATAGCCCCCCTAGGGACCTAATGGCCAACACTAAGCTAATCTCACTTAACGTGAGAGGTCTGCACATGGCAGGCAAAAGACACACGTTATATAGGGAATTAAGACGTATGAAGGGAGATATCATCTTCCTGCAAGAAACCCATCTAACGCATACTACGCATACTAAATTATTTGATCACCATTATCCAAATTGGTATTATAGCCTATCAGATGTGTCTAAGGCGAAAGGTGTGGCTATTGGTTTCCGAAGGGGTACCGCATTTTCAGTTGAAGACCTCCTCGCTGACCCTCTGGGTAGATTTCTGTTTATAAGAGGCAGCCTGGGTGACTTTTCATGCACATTGGTGAATTTATATGCCCCGAACCAGGGACAAGCCGATTTTATGTCTACAATTCTAACTAAATTACAAGATTTTGCGCGTGGGTGCATCATTCTGGGGGGAGACTTAAATGTCCCCCTAGAACCACTTATAGACGCATCTAAAGGAAAGTCATGCATCCCGCATAAGCGGTTGGCATATATCCGAAGGTTAATGCATAACTCCCAACTCATAGACACATGGAGGATGATGCACCCGGGCGCAAAAGACTATACCCATTATTCACAAGTCCATGACTCTCATTCGAGGATAGACTATTTCTATATACAACATCACTATCTGGACCTTTTAGTTAAATCACACATTGAAATCTCGACAATATCTGACCATTCCCCGATTAGCATGACGCTCCAACCCCCAGCCCTCCCTATGAAATCCACAAATTGGAAAATGAATGACTCTCTTTTAAATGATGAAATAGACGTAAAAGAAATTGAAAGGAACCTTTCCCTTTATTTCAGAGACAATGCTTCCCCAGAGACTTCCCCTGGAACTCTCTGGGAGGCCCATAAGGCCCTTATTAGGGGTAAACTTATTGAACTGGGAGCAAGAAAAAAGAAAGAGAGAACACATCTACAATCTGCACTAATTAAGGAAATAGGAACACTTGAGCAGACCCACAAACACAGCAACTTTAAAACAATATTCCATGCCCTCACTAAAAAAAGAGAAGAACTGAAAGCTCTTTTCCACTCTGAGTATATATCCCGTCGTAGGGTTGTCGATCAACAATACTACGAATGGGGCAACAGACCGAGTAGAATCTTGGCTAGATCTTTGCAACAAAGGAAATCAGCATCTTTTATCGCTAAGATTAAAACGACATCAGATATAATGGTACACAAAACTAGGGACATTGCTAAGGAATTTCGGGCTTTCTATCAACAGCTTTACCAGGTCAGGAACACACAAACGTCTGATGACACCAGAGGAACACGCATAGAGGAATATCTATCTGAGGCCAACTTGCCAAGGCTTCCGGCTGACATGCTAGAAGCTTTGGAGGGGGAATTTACCGTAGCGGAAATCAGGGGTGCACTTAAGTCAATGGCTAATGGTAAGGCCCCCGGCCCGGATGGGCTAACAGTGGCCTACTATCGCGCTTTCGCAGATGTTTTGCTTCCACATTTGACTGCATATACTAACTCAGTGCCCAGCAATGGTGGGTTCAGATCGGAAACTCTCCACGCGCATATTACGGTAATCCCTAAGCCTGGGAAAGACCCTACCCTGTGCGGTAGCTACCGCCCAATATCACTGTTAAATCTGGATGCAAAGTTGTACGCCAAGGCACTAGCCATTAGACTTTTACCCCTGATGCCACAATGGGTCTCCAGGGACCAGACTGGGTTTATCCCGGGGAGGGAGGCGCGGGACAACTCACTCAGAACTCTTTCTTTAATGTCCTATGCCCGTGGATGCTCCCAGCCCACCCTTCTTTTGTCCACAGATGCTGAGAAAGCGTTTGATAGGGTGGACTGGGAGTACCTTATGGCCACACTGTCACATTTTGGTCTAGGTCCAAACATGTTGGCAAAAATTTCTGCTCTTTATCAAACACCAACAGCCCAATTACGAATTAATGGAACGCTGAGTGACCCCTTCTCTCTCTATAATGGAACTCGACAGGGGTGCCCCCTTTCGCCCATTTTATTTGCTCTCTCCTTGGAACCCTTCTTGGCTAAGATACGCCATAATCCTAACATACATGGGATTACAGTAGGTACAACCGAACACAAATATGCGGCATACGCAGATGACGTTCTCTTTTATATTCAGCAACCACTCATAACTTTACCCAACCTTATGATAGCCTTTACACAATTTAATGAACTATCCAACTTTAAAATAAATTTGTCCAAATCGGAAATTCTAAATATCTCAACTCCCCGTCCAACTGTAATTAATCTACAAAAATCTTTCCCCTTTCATTGGCAACCATCGGCTATGAAATACTTAGGCATATATTTAACCGCAGACCCGGCCTCACTTTTTCGTAAAAATTACATCCCTTTACTCAATGCTATTCGGTCAGACTTACAAAAATGGTCGCAGATGGCGCACTCCTGGTTGGGAAAAATAAACATTGTGAAAATGAATGTGTTACCACGGCTGCTCTTCTTATACCAAATGATTCCATATAAGGTTCCTATAGGTTTCTTTAGGATCATTCAATCTGTGATAAGTAAATTCGTATGGAACCGTAGAAACCCTCGCATTGCCCACAGGTACCTAATTAGACCTAAGACGGAGGGCGGATTAGCACTCCCGGACCTTAGAAAATATTATTTAGCTACAGTTCTTAGTCGGATTTCGGACTGGAAATACCATAAATCATCAAAGCTTTGGGTGCAACTAGAAATGGACTTGGGTAGAACGGACCTTTTCCCTCTCATATGGATACCTAATAAGTTCCGCAAATTAGCTCCAACTACTTCTCCACTGACCAAATCCTCATTCGCTTCTTGGGACTCTCTATGTCATAAACAGCATTGGCCATACAACTCGCCACTGATGCAACTAAAGGGTCATAACTTCTTCCCGCCAGGAAACATGAACTCAAAATATGGTGAATGGTTTACAGACCCATCCCTACTTCTTGGTAAAGTGGTAAAGGACCAAAAGGTACTGCCCATATCTGCACTCTCAGCCAATGCACCAATATCGTTTATGCAACAATGGCAATATCATCAGCTACTACAATTTATAAAAGCCTTACCACAACCCTTACGGTCGGATGCAGAAATGAATCCTATAGAGTCATTACTGTCAGGAGATCTCCCACCTGACAAGCCTCTGTCTTGCTTCTACCACGCCCTACTTTCTTTACCACCAACGAATAAGGTACCCTTCCTGTCTAAATGGGAACTGGAACTCCAGAAACCGCTTTCCGACCATCAACGTAGTGTGATTCTCCATTTGTCACACGTTTCATCAATCACATCTAAGACTGCGGAGGTAAATTATAAATTACTAACCAGATGGCACTATACACCTGATACTCTCCACAGATTCTTCCCATCCATCTCAGATCTATGCTGGAGGGGATGCGGGTCCATAGGGACTCACGCACATATATGGTGGTCTTGTCCTTTTATTAGACCGTACTGGTCCACTATCCTGTTTTGGTCTGAAAAAATTCAAGGCTGTTCAATTCCAAATGATCCATGGGTGTTATTGTTTCACTGTACAGATGAACCAGTCGGATCATATAGAAGGTCAATTACACCCCACTTGTTAAATGCGGCAAAGGCCCTTATACCAAAATTTTGGAAACAGCAAAAAGTACCCTCACTACGCCAGTGGTTGCTGGAAGTAGATAGAATATATTACATGGAAGATAGCACTTTAAAACTCAGAAACAAATCGGCACTGGCATCTAAGATTTGGTCCTGCTGGTTCATCTTTAAATATTCATCCGTGTACGCTGAGATTATGGAAAATAGAGATGTTTCATAGATAGAACAGTAGAAATAACTCTGTAAATATAAGGTCGATGTGAATCTTAAATAACATAGCATGCACTGCAATGGCTGGCAACAAACCCCCCCCCCCCCTTTTTTCTCCCCCCTCCTCTCCCTCCTCCCCCATCTTCCCTCTCCCCACACCTTTCTCTCTCCATACTACTCTTCTACTTTTTCTCTACTGCTTTTTCTATTCTCTAAGGTTTCCTTTTTACTTTTGTGTGATTTATTTGTTATTGGTGGTTTAAACTGGTTTAAACACGACATTCAGGAAATGGGTAATAGAAGCTCCTGGACTTTAAAAACGGCGACCTTCTGATGGCGCTCTAGTTCACAGAAGCAAGGATCCATCCCACATGCAAAGATGGGTTGGTCGTACACTGCCCATCTACTAATTGCTTTCCAAGCTTGATAGAATGATAATAGGTTCAGAACTTGAAATATGTAACAGGAAGTCAATTTAAGTAAAATTGTCGACACACAACAGTACAGAAATTTGTATTTCCTAATGTCAATAATGTAAATGTTAACAATATGTTAATTCTTTATACCTCAATAAAAACTTATTGAACAAAAATATACATACATTTTATATATATATATATATATATATATATATATATATATATATATATATATATATATATATATATATATATATATATACATTTTATTTTTATATATATATATATATATATATATATATATATATATATATATATATATATATATTACATATATATATATATATATATTACATTCAAAGTACACACACCAATACATAAATAAGGCTTTTTAAAAAATCCTTAATGACACCAATTTTGCAACTTTGATATGTGTTAAAACAGGACATATCATCGCAATTCCCTTTGGCCATATTTTGAGAATAATGTCCCCACCATCCCTGCCTCCTTCCCTTATAGCTGATGAGAGTTCTGGATGCTGTCGTTTGGCTAGTGATACCTTTGGGTTCGGTTGTGTGTGCTAGGTTGTTTTTTATTTATTTATTTTTTTTCCAATCAAGTTTTTATTGGGAATAACATTTTTGGAACATACAATGCAAAGATAATCCGAGCAGTTATACAGTGTTACAATTAGTATGTTGTACAAAGAAAACCTCAAGAATATTCTTATAGTAAAGTTGAGTTGTTCAAACAGCTAGTATTGTGCTATGTGTATGGCTCAGGAGGTGAGGGGGCTCTCCTCCCATCCTTTCCTGGCCAGCCAGGCTGCATGCTCAGGACCCCCCTTAAATTCTATGCTAGACTCAAATGGTACATATTTAAAATAGAAGTATAGTTTTTTTCCCCCAAGAATTATACTTACCTAGGTGGATGCAGCATCTGTCCCCTGCTGGCTCTAACACTGAGAATGGAGCAATCAAACACTGCTGATTGAGTTCTCAGAGCTCCATGAGCAGAGAGCTGGCGACTGTCGGTCACCGCTGTCTAGTCTGAACCCCCTCCCCCCCCTGCACTTACTGGAGCGCCGGGTTGTGGAGGGGGTGGGAGCGGCTGGCTTAGGTTATCAGTGGCTTGCTGAGAGGCTGAGCCAGGCGCTGATCCAGGTTTGTGAGCAGATTGAGAACCATATTGTTGCGATCTTTCCCCAGCCTGGACCGGCTCTGTGTCGTCAGCTGACAGCAGGCTTCAGTCCGCTGTCCGCTGAAAATGGGTCACAGTAGTGCAAAACGAACTACACTCCTGTGATCCACTGGAGAGGTACAGCCAAACGAGCTTTGGCTGTACTTCTCTTTTAAAGGGAAGGGCAGCAAAAATGCTGCATGGCTGTTTTTTTGGTCCATTTCTTTTATACTGGCAACCCATTTTAAAAAAAAGAATGGCTTGTGTTAGTGCAACATACACTAATGCCTGACACAACATACTGCATGGATGTTAACACAACACACAGGAATGGAGAAATTTAAAAGGACCCTTAGTAAATAACTTTTGGCATAAATCCAGTAATGTCAATTTGAATTTAAAGAGGTATTAAACTCAAAACCAAAAATGAAATATTTTACATCTTACCAGTCATTAGATTGGTATCAGTTTTCTTTTCTCTGTCTTTTTCCCCTCTGTTTTCACCTGTTGATCTGATCAGTAACACACCTCCGGTATTAGTGAGACATACCTCTGGAGGAATGAGTACAGTAGGCACAGCAGACAGCAGCATTGTCAGTCCAGAGGTGAAGTAGAGTTAAATGTATTAGCAGATTTGAATACGATAACAAAATGAAGCCAAACTCCAGCTCACACTTTATAATCAGTTACAGCAAACAGATTTTTTCCTTTTGGGATAAACGTTTTACATAAATAAATAAAAGCTGATCATTGTAATCACCCCTTCTAGTATTAAATGGTTTGTTTTTTTTCTTTTATTCAAGTAAACTAATACATTCTGCTGGAGAGCTTGAAAAACAACAGACTTGCTGGCTTCATTACCAGATGAAAATAGAAGAAAGAAGTCTAAAAAAGAAAACAAATGCAGCCATCACATCTAAGAATTGGTAAGCTGCAATATAATAAAGGTTTACTTTTGAGTTTAATACTGCTTTAAAGATGCCTGTAAAAAATGTGTTCTTTTTATGCTTATATAAAAAAACAGACAGGGAAAACAGTATTTTCTAGGATGGCATTATCTAATAGGCTCTGACAATGTAGCCGACATTCTACATTTCTTTGTATTCACTTCAATGTCACCACAAAGCAAGAAAATCCTGCATGTGTTGCTCAAAAGAAATCCAACCTTAAAAAATGAAAGGTAAAAGCAGACAACGTAATAATCCTTAACCAGTTTATATAAATATGTAAAGAAATAATAGTACACCTACCGAGTGTTTTCTCCAAACCTTCCACTGACTGGTATTGATGGTCCAGGTACAATAGAGGAGGAGACGGCACAAATCTCACGCTTGTCATCTCCAGTGGAATGGCTTTGCAATGAGAACTTGTACACAGGTATTCTGTAAACATTACGCAGGTATGTCTGAGTGTAGCCTGAATGGATTCATTAACCCTTCAGATTTCCCTAAAGGCAACATCCTTGTAGACTAGAGAGGATCCCTTACAAAGTGGGTAAAAATGATGTGAGCATAATTAGTAAATTGGCAGCAGCACAATGCCTACTCACAAGGGATATTACGGCACTGTCACACAGGTACATAGTTGGCTGTACATCATGGGATAAGACATCGTAATAAAACATTCATTGTCCAATACAATAGAACTATCAAGTGATCATTTTCCAGAAAAACCTTTTAGTAATTATAAAAAAAAGTATAGCGAGAGAGAGGGAGAGAATGAGAGCGAGAGAATGAGTGAGAATAAGAGAGAGAACGAGAGAGAGAGGAATAACGATAGAGAGAAAGAACAAGAGAGAGAGAGAGAGAACAAGAGAGAGAGAACAAGAGAGAGAGAGAGAGCGGGAGAGAGAGATCCTTTACACAGACTTATGCCCACTCCCCTCTATATTACCCATCATCCCCCCCCCCTTTTTCTTATAGAATCTCAACTGCTTTGGCAATGCTAACATGTATTTGGTCCTGCCAATAAAGCTTATTTGAATTTGAGAGAGAGAGAGAACAAGGGAGAGGACAGGAGAGAGAGAGAGAGAACAAGAGAGAGAGAGAACAAGATAGAGAGAATGAGAGAGAGAGAGAGAGAGAGAGAGAGAGAGAGAGAGAGAGAGAGAGAGAGAGAGAACAAGATAGAGAGAATGAGAGAGAGAGAGAGATAGAACGAGAGAGAGAGAGAACGAGAGAGAGAACAAGAGAGAGAGAACAGGAAAGAGAGAACAGGAAAGAGAGAGAGAACAAGAGAGAGAGACTAAGAGAGAGAGAGAACGAAAGAGAGGGAACGAGAGAGAGAGAGAGAGTGAGAACGAGAGAGAGGGAACAAGAGAGAGAGAGAGAGTGAGAACGAGAGAGAGGGAACAAGAGAGAGAGAGAACAAGAGAGAGAGGGAACAAGAGAGAGAGAGAACGAAAGAGAGAGAACAGGAGAGAGGGAGAATGAGAGAGAGAGAGAACGAAAGAGAGGGAACGAGAGAAAGAGAGAGTGAGAATGAGAGAGAGGGAACAAGAGAGAGAGAGAGAACAAGAGAGAGAGAACAGGAGAGATAGAGAGAACAGGAGAGAGAACGAGAGAGAGAGACTAAGAGAGAGAGAACAAAAGAGAAGAAATGAGAGAGAGAGAACGAGAGAGAGGGAACAAGAGAGAGAGAGAGAACGAAAGAGAGAGAACAGGAGAGAGGGAGAATGAGAGAGAGAGAGAGAGAGAACGAAAGAGAGGGAACGAGAGAAAGAGAGAGTGAGAATGAGAGAGAGGGAACAAGAGAGAGAGAGAGAACAGGAGAGATAGAGAGAACAGGAGAGAGAACGAGAGACAGACTAAGAGAGAGAGAACAAAAGAGAAGGAACGCAAGGAAGAGAACGAGAGAGAGGGAACAAGAGAGAGAGAGAACGAAAGAGAGAGAACAGGAGAGAGGGAGAATGAGAGAGAGAGAGAGAGAGAGAACAGGAGAGAGAACGAGAGAGAGAGAACAAGCGAGAGAACAAGAGAGAGAACAAACTGAGAGAGAACGAGAGAGAGATTGATTGCTGCACAAATAGAATCTTTTTTCAAAACAATTTTAAAAAGTTACATAACTTCCATATTATACAAGGAACAGATTCGGGCTAAGACGATAACGCCCTTCTTCCAACCAAAAGCATAAATGACATCAAGATACAAATTGACTACATATATTCACAATAATCATCTGGAACCAATTAATTCATTTAGCATTCATTAGGTAATGTATATAAAACCTTTATCTGAAAATCAACAAAACTGTTGCTGTAGCTGGCATCTGGCTTTATTTTGTTTATTGTATCTAAATCAGCCAATCTATCTAACACTCCTCTCCCCCAAAGCTACTAATCCTGCTGTCCAAAGGCATCTCTGTTGCTCCTTCATCCAGAGTGTAGGCATTCTTAAGTCTCGTAGACACAATGTGATTGTTGGCAGGGGATTGTCTGTTGACAGACTGTTGTCCTAAAATCTGACCGTTATGGCGCGTATACATGGTCGGACTTTTCGGCTACAAAAGTCCGACGGACCAAGTCCGGCGGACAATCCGATCGTGTGTGGGCTTCAGCGGACCTTCAGTGGACTTTTCCAGTCGCAAATCTGACGGACTTTAGATTTGGAACATGCTTCAAATCTTTACATCGTAACTCCGCCGGACCCAGAAATCCACTCGTCTGTATGCTAGTCCGACGGACAAAAACCCACGCTAGGGCAGCTATTGGCTACTGGCTATCAACTTCCTTATTTTAGTCCGGTGTATGTCATCACGTATGAATCCATCAGACTTTTGTGTGATCGTATGTAGTTACGTCCGTTCGTTAGAAAGTCCGCTGCAAGTCCGCCAAAAGTCCGTCGAAAGTCTGTCGAAAGTCTGTCGGACGGGCTGTCGGACTTTTGTAGCCGAAAAGTCCGACCGTGTGTAAGCGGCATAAGTATGCTCATTTTGACAATTGTCCAATTTTCAGCCAACAAATGTTGGGTGGCAGGCTAGTAAATTTTTGGCAGACAACGGTCTGTTGTCAGATTTTCGTATGGTCAGTACACAAATCCGTCACACAAAAGTCGAAAGTACAAACACGCATGCTCGGAATCAATGCTCACCAAACACGAAATTAGCAGAAGGGGCCCAAAGGGTGGAGCTCAAGAGCTGAAATTCCTTGTAGTATGTCACTACGTTTGTGTTTGTTGCACGACAATTGTGTACCGTTTTGTAAGATAGTTGCCACGCGAGTAATAATTAGTAAATTTTTGTGGGTACCTTCATCCTTAAATCATATTTATATAGAGGAAAATGGGGGGGGGGGAAAGATTAGTAGGGACTACTCCAATCAAGTCCCACCTCACCACCCAAAACTAATTGGACTATTCCGGTACCTCATACAGACATGCAATTATAGGTAAAAATTAGATTTATTCAAAAAACATCAATCCCCTTTTTTTCCCCTCCCCCCCACTCTCTCTTTCTTCCCTTTTTTTTTTCTTTCTTGCCTTACTTTCCTCCTTTCCCTCCTTCCTTTTCCCCCCTTTTCCTTCCCTCCCTCCCCCTTGTCCCCTCCCCCCCTCCCGCCCTTGTGCCCCCCCTCCCCTCTTCCCCCCCCTTCCTCTCTCTTCCCCCCCTTCCTCTCTCTTCCCTCCCCTCTTTTCCCTTCCCCTCCCCCTTCCCCCTCCACCTCCCCCCTTCCCCCTCCACCTTCCCCTTTCCTCCTTCCCCCGGCCCCTTTTCCTTTCCTTCCCCCCCTTCCCCCCCCTTCCCCCCCTCCTTCCTTTCCCTTTCCTTTTTCTCCCCTTGGTCACCTTATTCTATTTCTTATTTCACCCGGGTGGTTATTACTTACCCATAATCGATCTACATTTCCATTATCTAATATGTTCTTCATTCTTTTTATATATCAGTGTACTTTGCCGTAAAAAAAACCCCCCGTGCTCGCCCCCGGGGGAGCGCCCATTTTTGGGCGTCTCACAGTGCCGTCTAAGCCCAGATTGGGCAGTGGTTGGTGAGTGTATATATGCTTATCTGAAATCAATTACCACTCCAATGCTATGTTATTGTCAATGTATTCATTGTTATTTACTGTATATGTAATTGTAGTTATTTGATCCTTAGAGAATTTACTTGGACGCCTCCTGAAGAAGCGGTCAATCCGCGAAACTGTTGAGGTCACATTCCCAAGTATTCTAAACAACAGCCTTCAACTACCTTTGTGGGCACTTTTAAATGTCACTGTAATTTCTGTACTGTAACAACAGTTATTTGTGATATCTATATTGTGTTTATATAGATGTTTTAAAATTGATATTTTTTGAATAAATCTAATTTTTACCTATAATTGAATGTCTGTATGAGGTACCGGAATAGTCCAATTAGTTTTGGGTGGTGAGGTGGGACTTGATTGGAGTAGTCCCTACTAATCTTTTTTCCTCCCCCCCCCCATTTTCCTCTATATAATTGTGTACCGTTGGTATGCAAGACAAGATCCTTGCACACACCCTTAAGACAAAAATCAGACGCTCGGTTGGCCAACAATCGTACCGTGTGTATGAGGCTTAAGGCTTTTTTTTTCACCTTTGTATTTTTAGTGCTTTTTGCATTTTGCAGATTTGCTCGACAGATTGTGTTCCATAGGAAACCATGTTAAATGGGCTTTAGTGCAAATCTGCAAAAAGCACTAAAAATGCATAGGTGAGAATCACGCCTTAGGATCAGTTAAGGCTGTGACTTGCTGGCGAATTGAGTACTACTTTTTTTTTTTATCATTTATTTTAATTATATCCATATACAAAAATAAATTCTGTAAATTGCAACATGATTACATTTTATGTATACATTTTACACCCCCCCCCCATAAACCCCCCACCTCTTCTTCATCCATCCCCATCCATCCCTTATCTAAATTTTCTCACTTTCTTCCAGTTCTCCTAATTTACCCTGTCTTATCCTCCTACAGCCTCCAAATATCTCATTGTCTTCTTAAAGGCCTTCCATTCTTTCCATTTGTTTGTCATTTCCTCTATTCCCTCCTCTCCACAGTATCTCAGATATTCCATGTTATATGTTTCTTCTACACTTCCAATCCAATCTTTTATTGTGGGGCTTTCTGTTTCTTGCCAGTAGCTTGGTATCTGACTTGTAGCTGCATTAATCAGGTGAGGTATCACAGATTATTTATATTGTTTTATTGAATTTTCTATCCCGTGAAACAAACACATCCAAGGTTCTTCTAATATTTCTCTGTTAGTAATTTATTTTATTAACTGTAAGATCTCTTTCCAATAGCTTTTTTTTTTTTGGGCAATCCCACCATAAATGTGCCATCGTTCCCACTACCTTACATCCCCGCCAACAGTATGGTGATTTCCCTGTTTGATATTTGCCGTATTTATCGGCGTATAACACGCACATTCGTTTTAAGAGGGAAGTTTCAGGAAAAAAACGTACATTTTAAATAAGGAACTTTGAAGCAAAATAAGGGTCAGTGCCCATCTGCAGCCTCACCATTGCCATCAGTGCAGCCTGATCAATGCGGATCTGCAGCCTCACAAGTGCCATCAATGCAGCCTCATCAGTCCACATCAATGCAGACTCACAAGTGCCATCAATGCAGCAGCCTCACCATTTCCATCAATGCAGCAGCCTCACCATTGCCACCAATGCAGCAGCCTCACCATTGCCATTAATGCAGAAGCCTCACCATTGCCATCAATGCAGCAGCCTCACCATTGCCTTCAATGCAGCAGCCTCACCATTGCCTTCAATGCAGCAGCCTCACCATTGCCATCAGTGCAGCCTGATCGATGCCCATCTGCAGCCTAGAGGGGACAGGGAGGGGGGTGGGATGAGTGCGGACAGATTACATACAGTGAGAATCTCCTATGATAGACAGAACAGTGGTCCAATGATGGCCCAGGAGACGGGACTTCCTATTACAAAGGTAAACAAGTAAACAGGAGATTCTCACTGTATGTAATATGACGGCGATCGTCCTGCCCCCCTCCCTGTCCCTTCTGAGGCAGCTAAAATTGAAGTATTGGAGTATAACACGCACACACTATTTGCATCCAATTTTCAGGGTGAAAAAGTGAGTGTTATTTGCCAATAAACACAGTACTTATTTTGTCGGGGGTTATATACCACCTTGTAAGGCATTGATAGTTCATATCTGCTGTGTTAGAGTCAACTGCGGAGCTATGTACCAATCTCAAAATGTTTCCTAATTTTTGTTTATTCCCTCATGTTCCCAATTCTTTTTCCCATTTGTTTTATGCATGGTGGGACCTCCAGCCCTTCCTCTGCCATTAGAATTTTATAAATCCGTGACCATTTGTCGTATTTGATGCCACATTCAGCCACTCCAGCGGCCTTAGATCTTCCTCTGATCTTATTGGTTATGGCAAAGTTCTGACTAAGTGTTTCAACTGGAGGTACTGCCATTCATTAATCACCATCAGATCTGTCTTGTGTTTTAATTCTTATATTTTCCCCTTTTCTGTTATATCCTTTAATTATGCATTTTCGTTTTTTATCCAGTCTCCAAATAATTTCCCTTTTCCCGGTGTAAAGTAATTTGTTCCTTCAGGGATATTAGTGGAGAATTATATTTCCATTTACCTTGTTTGTGTATTAGATCTCAAATTCTAAGTACATTTCATGTCATTACATGTGTATTCTCACCCAGTGCTCTATATTGAGGTGGGATCCAAATGATTCTACCCAACCGTGTATCACTCATTATGTTCTCAATTTGCACCCATCTTTTTTTATTTTTCTCCTTTGTCCACTCCATTACTTGTGAAATTAACACCGCATTATAATATTTTTAAGGTCTGGTACTTTTAGCCCACCTTGCATTTTATCTCCCCTTAATACAGAGAATAAGATTCTCAGTTTCCTATTCTGCCAAATTAACTTAGTTATTATATTTTTTAATGTTTTAAAATATGTCTGAGATAGGGGAATAGGCAACATTTGAAATTTGTACATAACTTTCGGTACTATTACCATCTTTGTGGTATTTATTCTGCCTATCCATGAGCGAGACCTTGTTGCTATTTTTCTTATTTCCGTTTTTATTTCATTCAATAGTGGGATGTAATTTACCTGGTATAATTTCCCTGGGGATGATGTTAATCTTATCCCTAAATATTTAAATTCTGTCTTCCAAATAAATTGAAATTCTTGCTGTAGGCACCGTTCTTCCTGTTTATTTACGTTTATGTTTAAAATCTCTGATTTAGAAAGATTTATTTTTAAGTTTGATGATTCTCTATAATATTTCAGAGTCTTCATTAGATTGGGCATTGTAATCCTAGGGTTGAAAATATAAAACAGTACATCATCAGCGTAAGCAGCTATTTTATGTTCCTCCTTTCCAGTCCTAATCCCTCCTATATCTGAGTTATTCCTTATTGTTGTCAGCAGGGGTTCTAATGATAATATAAATAGTAGGGGTGATAGGGGACACCCCTGTCTTGTTCCGTTATACATTTCAAAGGGGCACGATAAAGTCCCATTGACCTTCACATTTGCAGTGAGATGCTTATATAAAACTTTAATCCAATGGACCATCTTTGGGCCCACCCCCATAGCTTCCAAGGTGTTCATCATGAATGCCCAGTCTACCCTGTCAAATGATTTTTCTGCATTGATCGACAGGAGTAGACCAGGGGTATTTTCCTCTCTAATTTTCTAAAGCAAGAGCAATGTTCTCACTCCATTGTCTCTACCTTCTCTGCAAGGGTGAACCCCACATGGTCCGCATGTACCAAATTGGTCATCAGGTCTTTCATCCTGGTAGCTAATACTTTTGCGAATAATTTCGTATATGCGTTCAACACAACAGAGATATTGGTCTGTAACTTGAACATAAGGTACTGTATTTTTCCTCCTTTGGAATGATTGTGATTGAGGCCAACAGGGCTTCTCTTCCCATCTTGTAATTTGTTCTCAATCTGTTCATATATGAACATAATTTAGGTAATACATTTTCTTTAAATTTTTTGTAATAATAAATCGTGCACCCGTCAGGACCTGAACTTTTTCCTGATGCCAATTCTTTTAAGGCTATATTGATCTCCTCTTCTGTTATGGGTTTTTCTAATGTGATTAGCTTGTTCTCGGCTACTTGAGGTAATCTGGCACTTTTTAACCACTTCCATACCAGGCCTATTCTGGAACTTCTCTCCTACATGTAAAAATCATAATTTTACTCAGAACCCCCTAACATTATATATATTTTTTTAGCAGACACCCAAGGGAATAAAATGGCGGTCATTGCAACTTTTTATCTCGCAGGGTATTTGCGCAACAATTTTTAAGCGCGTTTTTTTTGTAAAAAAAAAACAGTGAATGAATTCAAAAATAAAAAAACAGTAAAGTTAGCCCAATTTTTTTGTATAATGTGAAAGATGATGTTACGCCGAGTAAATAGATACCCAACATGTCACGCTTTAAAATTGCGCACACTCATGGAATGGTGCCAAACTTCGGTACTTAAAAATCTCCATAGGCGACGCTTTAAATTTTTTTTACAGATTACCAGTTTAGAGTTACAGAGGTCTAGTGCTAGAATTGTTGCTCGTGCTCTAGCGCACGCGGCAATACTTCACATGTGTGGTTTGAACTGTGTTTACATTTGTGGGTGGGATTTAAACATGTGTTTGCTTCTGAACACGAGATGCCGGTGACAGGGGCGTTTAAAAAATTTTTTTTTTAATTGTTTATTTTACTTTATTTTTACACTTTCTCTTTTACGTTTTTTTTGATCACTTTTATTCCTATTACAAGGAATGTAAACATCCCTTGTAATAGGAATGGTGCGTAACAGGTACTCTTTATGGAGAGATGTGGGGTCAATAAGACCCTACTTCTCTCCTCCAGGCTGGAAAGCATGAGATCGGAAAAAAAAATTCACGATCTCATGCTTACCAACCGTGGCTTTGTTTACAATCGTGGCCCGGACGTGACTTCATAATGCTGCGCCCGGGCCTCCGACAGTCATAGAGATGACTGGTGACCATCTGGTCACAGGAAATCTCTATGGTCATCATCCGATGGCGGACGATTCTTTCCTAGGGTCCCCGATGGCACGGGAGAGCCCAGAGAAGCACCGGATGGTGGCAGGGGGATGTTCCCTCCCGTCGCCTGTAAGAACGATCAAGTGGGGGAACTGCTGCTATGATCATTCTTATGGTGCACAGAATCGCCGGCTGAAAACGAGGATATCTGAATGATGCCTGTAGCTGCTGGCATTATTCAGATATTCCCACTGAAACTCAAGGACATCATATGACAGCCTTGGGCTGGAAGTGGTTAAGAATTCTTTTATGTTTTCCAGTCTTCCTATTTCTTGTTGACCCTTTTGTTTTATTGAATATAAAGACCCATAATAGTTCTGGAACAATTTCGCTATTTCTGTACTATTCTGTATTTTTTCTATATAGTTTAATGTTTTTTCCTTCTTCAATATTCTTGCCAGATGTTTCCCCATTTTATTTCCCCATAGATGTCTTTCTTTTGCAACTCTGAAGTCCCTCCTCGTCTCCTGATCCAGTAGGTCTTTTAGTTCATTCCTTTTTATCAGCAGTGCCTGAAGCCATTCCCCTTCTCCCTATTTTTTATGCCTCTGTTCTAGTTCATGGATTTCTTTTATTAATACGTCCATCTTTTTTTTTCCTTTCCTTTTTTTTCCTTCATCCTATCTCTATCAGGGTGCCTCTAATGTAGGTTTTATGAGCCTCCCAGAGGGTGGCCTTCGTTATCTCCTTTGAATCATTTATTTTGAAATATTGTTCCTCTTTTATTTTCTCTTCCTCTTCAATATTCTGTATTAGTTCTTTGTTTAATCTCCATGAATTTAGTTGTCTTTGGGCACCTGGTATCTTCATTCTTCATTTCCATGCTCCAAGTACGGCGTTGTACTTGGTCGGCTGAGATCACCTCGTAGCACTGAGGATCCACAGAGGAGAGGGGTGAGAAACCATTATCAGCATCCCGGGTCTGCCGTGACCATCAGTACACTGCTATTATCCATTGTACGGAATGTCCTTGCTCATGCGTTTACTTTTCTGTTTAAATGTGAGTGTAATGAAAAGGGTTTTTACTTTTATCCATTAAATGATTTTAAGCTATATTACGCTATTGGAGGCTTTTTCTCTTTTTCATGATATTATTACATCACCTGATGAAAAGCCTAGCCCGTTAAGGAGGTCCTTTTGGTCTTTGATCCAACGTGCTCCAGCTCATGTCACCCCTTGGGGGTCCTACACAAAGCCTATGTGCCGCGCATGAGAATGCAAGGCATATATAGTTGGTGAGAGCGGCTCCACTAGGGGGAATCACAATCACTACCGGTGTAGTGAAGGCTTAGATGCATAGCGGTTGAAGATTTATTGCACATTTACTTCTTCAGTGGCACTGTGGTTCTCTTAATTTACTGCTCACAGCCTGGACTTTATGAGTTTTTGAGTCTGGACTCTTGCGCTTATCTCACAGAATTTAATCATTCACCATTTGATTATATGGGATTTTAATTTAATTAATTGATTTAATTTATTTGTGTCATACAATCACTTTAATAGTCACTTTATGGTAATAGATTGATCTCATGTTGATTTTTTGTTTATGTGGCTTATTCACATTTAATCACTATTATTTAGGATACATTTAAGTTTGTATATTAGCGCCACTATTTAATTTATTTATTTTGGAATACTGTGATATTGATTTATTCTTTTTAAGTTGGCAGTATAATCATTCAATTTCCCATTAGCGCAGTGGAGGGTCACCAAGTTTTTTCTTTTGCGCAATACTTGATCACTCTATATAATAATCTTCCTGTAATGTTAGACTCAAAGATCCTACTTGGAGGCGACTTCCATAAAAGTGGATGTAAACCCAATGTCATCCTTTCTAAACTAATTCCATAGGGGTTATCTATAAGGATATACATGCCTCCTGCATGTATCTTTACCTGTCAAATGTCTCTCCTCTGTCTGTTATTAGACCCGAAAAACTGCAGATTCTGTGGGTGGGTCTGTTGTCTGGAGCTCGGTGGGTGGAGTCGTGATGTCAGTAGACTCCCCGCCCACCTCTACACTCCTTGTCAATATGCATTTTCTCCTGTTTATTTCTAACACTGAACTTCTGCTATGATCTCTAACATCCAGTGAAAAGACAGGAAAGTAACCACATGACTTCAGCATGCCAAATCATGCTGAGGTGTGGAACAGCCAATCCTTGCAGAGCTGCTGAAGAAAAGAGTGGGGGAGGGAATTAAAAAATAATGCATGTGTCTTAGGCTGTCACTCACAGCAAGTTTTTCTCAGTTTGTCAAGATTTTTCTCACTGAACAATAAAAGAGGATTGCTCAGAGATGGATTAACTCTGTGTGGCAAGACTGGGCTCAAATGATAGGAAATCTTATACTCTACACTACAGTATGATATCAAAAAAAAAAAAAAAATTTCGGGTTTACATCCACTTTAAAGTCGGATAGAAGTCCTCTTAAAGTAGAACAGGAACCTTTTCTAAAGTCGGAGCGACTTCAGTAGTGCTATTTAACCACTTGAGCCCCGGACCATTATGCTGCCTAAGGACCAGAGGTCTTTTTCCAATTTGGCACTGCGTCGCTTTAACTGCTAATTGCGCGGTCATGCAATGCTGTACCCAAACGAAATTTGCGTCCTTTTCTTCCCACAAATAGAGCTTTCTTTTGATGGTATTTGATCACCTCTGCGGTTTTTATTTTTTTTTTTTTTTTTTGCGCTATAAACAGAAAAAGACCGAAAATTTTGAAAAAAAATGATATTTTCTACTTTTTGTTATAAAAAAAATCCAATAAACTCAATTTTAGTCATACATTTAGGCCAAAATGTATTCGGCCACATGTCTTTGGTAAAAAAAATATCAATAAGCGCATATTTATTGGTTTGCGCAAAATTTATAGCGTCTACAAACTAGGGTACATTTTCTGGAATTTACACAGCTTTTAATTTATGACTGCCTATGTCATTTCTTGAGGTGCTAAAATGGCAGGGCAGTACAAAACCCCCCCAAATGACCCCATTTTGGAAAGTAGACACCCCAAGGAAATTGCTGAGAGGCATGTTGAACCCATTGAATATTTATTTTTTTTGTCCCAAGTGATTGAATAATGACAAAAAAAAAAAAATATTTACAAAAAGTTGTCACTAAATGATATATTGCTCACACAGGCCATGGGCCTATGTGGAATTGCACCCCAAAATACATTCAGCTGCTTCTCCTGAGTACGGGGATACCACATGTGTGGGACTTTTTGGGAGCCTAGCCGCGTACGGGACCCCGGAAACCAATCACCGCCTTCAGGATTTCTAAGGGTGTAAATTTTTGATTTCACTCTTCACTGCCTATCACAGTTTCGGAGGCCATGGAATGCCCAGGTGGCACAAACCCCCCCAAATGACCCCATTTTGGAAAGTAGACACCCCAAGCTATTTGCTGAGAGGCATATTGAGTCCATGGAATATTTTATATTTTGACACAAGTTGCGGGAAAGTGACACATTTTTTTTTTTTTTTTTTGCACAAAGTTGTCACTAAATGATATATTGCTCACACAGGCCATGGGCATATGTGGAATTGCACCCCAAAATACATTTAGCTGCTTCTCCTGAGTATGGTGATACCACATGTGTGGGACTTTTTGGGAGCCTAGCCGCGTACGGGGCCCCGAAAACCAATCACCGCCTTCAGCGTTTTTAAGGGCGTGAATTTTTGATTTTACTCTTCACTGCCTATCACCGTTTCGGAGGCCATGGAATGCCCAGGTGGCACAAACCCCCCCCAAATGACCCCATTTTGGAAAGTAGACACCCCAAGCTATTTGCTGAGAGGCATGGTGAGTATTTTGCAGCTCTCATTTGTTTTTGAAAATGAAGAAAGACAAGAAAAAACATTTTTTTTTTCTTTTTTCAATTTTCAAAACTTTGTGACAAAAAGTGAGGTCTGCAAAATACTCACTATACCTCTCAGCAAATAGCTTGGGGTGTCTACTTTCCAAAATGGGGTCATTTGGGGGGGGTTTGTGCCACCTGGGCATTCCATGGCCTCCGAAACTGTGATAGGCAGTGAAGAGTGAAATCAAAAATTCACGCCCTTAGAAAGCCTGAAGACGGTGCTTGGTTTTCGGGGTCCCGTGCGTGGCTAGGCTCCCAAAAAGTCTCACACATGTGGTATCCCCGTACTCAGGAGAAGCAGCAGAATGTATTTTGGGGTGTAATTTCACATATTCCCATGGCATGTTTGAGCAATATATCATTTAGTGACAACTTTGTGCAAAAAAAAAAAAAATTTGTCTCTTTCCCGCAACTTGTGTCGCAATATAAAATATTCCATGGACTCGACATGCCTCTCAGAAAATAGCTTGGGGTGTCTACTTTCCAAAATGGGGTCATTTGGGGGGGTCTTGAACTGTCCTGGCATTTTATGCACAACATTTAGAAGCTTATGTCACACATCACCCACTCTTCTAACCACTTGAAGACAAAGCCCTTTCTGACACTTTTTGATTACATGAAAAAGTTATTTTTTTTTGCAAGAAAATTACTTTGAACCCCAAAACATTATATATTTTTTTAAAGCAAATGCCCTACAGATTAAAATGGTGGGTGTTTCATTTTTTTTTTTCACACAGTATTTGCGCAGCGATTTTTCAAACGCATTTTTTGGGGAAAAAACACACTTTTTTAAATTTTAATGCACTAAAACACACTATATTGCCCAAATGTTTGATGAAATAAAAAAGATGATCTTAGGCCGAGTACATGGATACCAAACATGACATGCTTTACAATTGCGCACAAACGTGCAGTGGCAACAAAATAAATACATTTTAAAAGCCTTTAAAAGCCTTTACAGGTTACCACTTTAGATTTACAGAGGAGGTCTACTGCTAAAATTACTGCCCTCGATCTGACCTTCGCGATGATACCTCACATGCATGGTGCAATTGCTGTTTACGTTTGACGACAGACCGCCGCTTGCGTTCGCCTTAGCGCAAGAGCAGGGGGCGACAGGGGTGCTTTTTTTTTTTTTTTTTTTTTCTTTATTATTTTTTTGCTTTTTATCTTATTTTTAAACTGTTCCTTTCATTTTTTTTTTTTTTTAATCATTTTTATTGTTATCTCGGGGAATGTAAATATCCCCTATGATAGCAATAGGTAGTGACAGGTACTCTTTTTTGAAAAAATTGGGGTCTATTAGACCCTAGATCTCTCCTCTGCCCTCAAAGCATCTGACCGCACCAAGATCGGTGTGATAAAATGCTTCCCCAATTTCCCAATGGCGCTATTTACATCCGGCGAAATCTAAGTCATAAAATGCTCGTAGCTTCCGGTTTCTTAGGCCATAGAGATGTTTGGAGCCACTCTGGTCTCTGATCAGCTCTATGGTCAGCTGGCTGAATCACCGGCTGCATTCTCAGGTTCCCTGTTGAGACAGGAGAGCCAGAGAAAAACACGGAAGACGGTGGGGGGGGCATTCCCTCCCACGGCTTGTAAAGGCAGTCTAGAGGCTAATTAGCCGCTAGGATTGCTTTTACATGAAAGCCGACCGCTGGCTGAAAAGAATGATACCAAGATGATTCCTAAACCTGCAGGCATCATTCTGGTATAACCACTCAAAGTCGTGAATGGCGTACCTGAAGACAAAAAAATGGTTAACAATAAAGCACAGTAAACGGTAAAGTATAAAAAATTGCATACCTGAAAAACAAACATGATAAAACATAATAACAATTAAACATTGCAGAATAGAATACAGTAAAAAAGAGCAGAACAATAGAGAGAGAGAGAATAGAGAGAGAGAGAGAGAGAACAATAAAACGACAACAATTTTTTTTTATTTTATATATATTTTTTTTTTTTTACACTTTTTTTGTAACTAACTTTTATAACTGTAACCGGTTCCAGGTTCGGGTCTCTCAAAATGCGATGGCATCTTGGGAGATCCTGCAAAAGTGTGCCTAGTCTGTGCAGTGCTGTACCCTACGCTAATACTCAACTAGTGCATGGTAGCGTTCAAAACATTCACCAATGCAAAGACCAGGATTGTCAGGACAGGAGGGACAATAATAGCGGGTGTCACGCCTATATCCGCGCTTGCTGCAGACACGACATCTTTTTTGGGGGGGTTCGTTGGGTAGGGGTACTCGGGAGGACATAAAAATGCCTCTCATGCAGCCGACTGCATTTGGTTGGGGATGTGAATGGGGGAAGTATGGGCGCTGCAGAAGTGGTGGGTTCCCAATTAGTAGGATTGGCGAATGCAGCAGGAAGGGCATTATGGGCACGACGGGCCTGTGTTTGTCTTTTTGGTGGCAGCGGGACACTACTTGTGCTTGCCACCTCACAAAGCTTGAACTGCACTTATGGGACTCGCCACGTCACCAAGTGTTACTGCAGTGCGGGTTTGACTACGACCGGGGTGTACTAGGCCGCTGGTGCTTGCCAGTTCAATAAAAAGCTTCCAAAAAAACTGTTAGCGATCGCAGGGATCAGGCCTGACTCTGCGAACGCTGCAGTTATGTGTTTAGTGTTTTGTACGTGACAGTGATCGATCGATACTGCACTTGGGTGGGCTGGGCTGGGCCGGGCGGAGGGGCAAAACGCAGGTGCTAGCAGGTATCTGGGCTGATCCCGCTAACACTGCGTTTTTGGGAACCCTAAACTGCTGGGGACGCTAGTATAGATCTGATCGGATCAGATATTGATCCGTTCAGATACTATACCACTAAGGGAGGTGTACGGCGCATGTGTGGGTGTTAGCGGTACTGGCGCTAACCTGACGCTGCCTGGGGCTGGTGCTTGCTAGTTCACCAAAATGCTACCAAAAAAACTGTTAGCGATCGCAGGGATCAGGCCTGACTCTGCGAACGCTGCAGTTATGCGTTTAGTGCCTTGTAAGTGACAGTGATCGATCGATAATGCACTTGGGCTGGGCCGGGCGGAGGGACAAAACGCAGGTGCTAGCAGGTATCTGGTCTGATCCCGCTAACACTGCGTTTTTGGGAACCCTAAACTGCTGGGGACGCTAGTATAGATCTGATTGGATCAGATATTGATCCGTTCAGATACTATACCACTAAGGGAGGCGTATGCCGCGTGCGTGGGTGTTAGCGGTACTGGCGCTAATCTGACGCTGCCTGGGGCGACGCATATCACCGCTGGGCGATCGGGGGGCTAAACCTTTATTCAGTAATAAACGGCGGGTTCCCTGACACTATAAAAAATAAACGAACTAACACGCGTCACCCGTAACAGTTATACGGTGATCAGTGGTGAAAGGGTTAACTAGGGGGCAATCAAGGGGTTAAAACATTTATTAGGTAGTATATGGGGGTCCCTGTCGCTATAAAACGCTGACGGCGAACCTAAATATTTACCTCACTAACTAGCGTCACCAGTGACACTAATACAGCGATCAGAAAAATGATCGCTTAGTGACACTGGGGACAGGGGGTGATCAAGGGGTTAAAACTTTATTAGGGGGGGTTAGGGGGGTATCCTAGACCTAAAGGGGGGCTAACCCTAACTGTCCCAACACTGTAACTGTCACAAACTGACACCAATGCTGTAAACAGAAAAAAAAAAAAACTGCTGGTGTCAGTTTGTGACAGGGAGGGGGGGGGGGGGTGATTGGGGGGGGATCGGGGGGCGATCGGGGGGGGATCGGGGTGTTTTGTGTGCCTGGCATGTTCTACTGTGTGTGTAGTGTTGTGCACTCACAGTGAAATCTTCTCTCCTCGGCGCTGCAACGGAAAATACCAAGCCGAGGAGAGATGACATCATTTCATTTGCTGCTGTTTAGCATACAGCAGCAAAGGAAGTGATCTGATTGGCCGGCGGCGATCGCGAGGGGGGTGCCACGAACGGATGGCCTCCCCCTCACCTCCGATCACCGGGGGACAAAACAGGACCGCCTCGGGCATCGGGGGGGGTCCAATCGGACCCCCCACCCGTGGGAGGCAAATCACGTATATGTACGTGATTTTGCCTGCCCGTGCCGCCTTGCCGACGTACATCGGCGTGAGGCGGTCCTTAAGTGGTTAAGGCAGTCATTGATTAACATGGAATTTCACATGTCACATGACTTGGGGTCTCACAAATCAGATGCCAAGTCGCGTCAGTGTGAACCGAGCCTAATACAGGAGGTTTGTTACTGGCTAGATAACCGGGGAAAAGAAAGGGGAAAAAAGCTTAAAAAAGAAAATGAATGCAGCCACCACATCTTTTTTTTTTTTTTTTTTAATAAGATTTTATTGAATGTAAGGAAGCGATACAAAAATACAGATACATCAATGGTAGGTAAGTATAATACAATTACAGAAATATATAAGCAGGATTCATTGAATAAACCAACAGCAAACTAATAATCTAATCCGAGATTAGTTTAACACTGATGATGACATAGTGTAATAGAGTTGTATGTGGGAAATATTAGTCTCATATTTGTGTTGGGAGGAGGGGAATTATGTTTTACAGCTTAGGAGCATGTAACGGGGGGGAGTGTTAACAATGTTGACCTTACTTTCTATGATATCTAATCAGTGGTGATTGCCTATCGATTTTGATATGGGGTAGTTTAGGGAGTTATATTCCCTTGTGTAATTGTTGGTACATATGCACATGTGTGTGTCCAGCACACTGTATACATTTGGCCTGATCTATGGGCTAGTTGGGAGGGGGGGGGGGGGGTGAAATAGGGTAGCGGGAGGTGGGAAGGTATAGGGTTCTTTTTTTGCCAGAAGTCACTAGAGGAGTGTTTTGGTTGTTATTTTTAACTGTTGGAGCTTATTTATGTGAACGTAATTATATAGGGAGAGCCAAGTGAGTTTCCCCACGCGAGGATTAGGTGTATCGTAAACGTCTTTAGTAATTGGTCCAGTTTGAACGTGGCCAACTGTTTTTGGTATAGATTTGTAGCTTAATGTCTCTCGTATGTAAAGGGTCAGGTGTTTAAGCATGTATCCTTTGCAGGTATTCTGTAGTTGATTTAAAGTAGGTCCAGCAGGCCCAAAGCGTAGAGAACTTATGTGGTAGGTTTCGGGATATTGCGATAAGTTCTTCCATTTCTGCGATTTTATTTATTCTTATAAACCAGTCTGAGATTGAGGGTGTTTTAGGAGTGCCCCATAGAGGTGGTATGCACATTTTTGCTGCGTTTACTAGCATCATGGCTAAAGATCTAAAGTATGGTATATTGTCTGGCTGCTGGAGATGTAGAAGGAACTGTGCAGGTGAATAATCTAGGTTATATGTGGTAATTTTTTCAATTAGTTTGTGGACTTGATTCCAGAAAACCTGGATTCTAGGGCAAGTCCACCAAATGTGTAGGAGGTCACCTAATTCATGCTGACACCTCCAGCACTTATTTTATTGGGATGTATCAATTCTGTGTAAGATAGTAGGGGTGCGATACCAACGTGAGATTACTTTGTAATTTGCCTCTTGGGTAGAGACATTTATGGAGCCTTTGTGGGCATTTCGTTATATTGTATCCCAAGAGCTACTTGTCATTTCTATATTTAGATCCTTGTCCCAGGCTTTGCAGGCTGTTCCCTCGTCAGTCTGAGTATTGTTCCAGAACATGTTATGTATCAGGGAAATGGTATGGCGTTGTGGTGTGTCGCTAAGGCATAGGTTTTCAAATTCAGTAAGGGTTTCAGACAAGTCCGTCTTACCTTTTATATTGTCTACATAATGCATGAGTTGCCAGTAGTTTAGTATGCTTAGTTTAGGCGTGGTCCAGGTCGCATCTATTTGTTCTTGAGTTAGTAATTTGCCTTCATGTATGATGTGATGTATACGTAAGCCTATGGGGTTGATTTACTAAAGGCAAAAAGACTGTGCACTTTGGAAAGTGCAGTTGCACACGGCAAGAGCAGTTGCTCCAGAGTTTAGTAAATGAGCAGAGGCTCAGCTGACTTTCATCAACCAATCATGTGCAAGCAAAAATGCTGTTTTTTTTTTTTATTTTCCTTGCATGTGATTGGGTATTCTTTGCAAAGTGAAGCTTTACCTCATTTAGGCCCCATTCACACTAGCGCGTTTTTTGATGCATTTTGCATTTTGCAGAAATGCACGGGAATTTTTTAACATGGGTTCCTATGGAACATGTTCACATCAATGCTTTTTTGTATCTCAGCGTTTTTGGAAAGGGTCGGGGACTTTTTTGCATGCAAAAAGCAGCGTTTTGCATGTAATGGTTTTCAATGGACAAGCATCAAAAACGCAAGTGCTGCGTTTTTGCAGCGTTTTTGATGCGTTTTTGGTGCGTTTTTGCCGTTTTTTTTTTTTTTTTGTAATTTTTTTTTAAGACTGTAAAAAAAAATGAAAAAAAAAAAACCGCAAAACGCAAATCGCGGCAAAAACGCGGCAAAAACGCGGCTCAAAAACGCGGCAAGCATGAAAAAAAAAACTCCAAAAACGCTCAAAAGCAACATGCATAGGTGTGAATCGAGCCTTAGTAAGCTCAGGAGCAACTGCACTTGCAGAGTGCAATTGCACTTTCCAAGGTGCACAGTCTATTGGCCTTTAGTAAATCAACCCCTATGTCTGGTTGTGTGCAGGATAGTGGATGACGTTCCATCCCTGGAGCAAATTGTGGATTGAACAAGATTGGCGTGAGGGGGCCTGGAGTTTTGGAAAGCTTGAATTTGCAGTTGGACCACCACATCTAATGATGGATATGAATGTATCAATATGAATATATTACATTTTTGGTTTTGGGTTTAATACCAAGGAAATTTGGAAAGTTTTCTCTTTTCTGTTCGCTTCATGGGATAGGAAGAAAAGTTGCAAGCAAAAAATGTATTAGGCCTGGTTCACACCTATGCATTTTTTAGCGCATTTTCAGTTTTGCAGAAACACACTACAGTCCATTAAACATGGTGTCTTATGGATGTAGTTCACATCTGTGTATTTTATGGAAAGGGCCAGGGACTTTTTTCTGTTTTTTTGTTCCATAGACTTCAATGGATGAAAAGCATGTATTGAAAAATGCAAAATGCCCCTGCAATATGCAAACTGCAATCTGCATAGGTGTAAACCGGGCCTTATATTTTGCAGCTTACCAATGAGGTGGCTGCATTAGATTTCTTCATTAGGCTTTTTCCTTTATTTTCACATGGTGATCTAGCCAGCAAGTCAGTTATTTTTTAACTTCCTTCAATCGACCAAGGTGTCCTGCAAAAGTAGCAGTTAGAGAGTTAAGATAAACCATTTAACACTGAGGTGCTTACAATGATTAGCTTTTTTTTTTTATGTAAAACCTTTATCCCAAAAGAAAAAAACTGTTGCTGTAACTGCTTTAAAAGTGTTAGCTGGAGGTTGGCTTGAGGCTGGATTCACACCTATGCATTTTTAGTGCTTTTTGCATTTTGCAGATTTGCACTACAGAGCATGTTCCATAGGAAACCATGCTAAATGGACTGTAGTGCAAATCTGCAAAATGCAAAAAGCACTAAAAATGCATAGGTCTGAATCCAGCCTTAATGTGTTAGTCAAATCCATCTAAAGCTACTAGTACATTGAACACTGCCCTCTCCCCTTTCACCCCTTCCTGCCCAGGCCAATTTTCAGCTTTCAGCGCTTTCGCACTTTGAATGATAATTGCACGGTCATGCAACACTGTACCCACACAAAATTTTTATGTATTTTTTTCCCACAAATAGAGCTTTCTTTTGGTGGTATTTGATCACCACTGGATTTTTTATTTTTTGCTAAGCAAATGAAAAAAGACCAAAAGTTTTTCTTTGTTCCTGTTATAAAATTTTGTAAATAAGTATGTTTTCTCCTTCACTGATGGGCACTGCTGAGGCTGCACTGATGAGCACTGTTGAGGCTGCACTGATGGGCATTAATGAGACGACACTGATGAGGCAGCACTGATGGGCACTGATGAGAAGGCACTAATATGCAGCACTGATGAGCATTGAAAGGTGGCACCGATATGCAGCACCGATAGGCACTGATAGGTGGCACTGATGGACACTGATGATGGCGCACTGATGGGCACTGATGAGGAGGCACTGATGGGCAATGATGAGGAGGCACTAATATGCAGCACTGATGGGCACTGAAAGGCGGCACTGATATGCAGAACTGATGGCACTGATGGGCACTAATAGGCAGCACTTATATGCAGCACTGATAGGTGGTACTGAAGGGAACTGATAGGTGGCACTGATGGGCACTGATAGGCAGCACTGATAAGGAGGCACTGACAGGCATTGCTGATGGGCACTGTTTGTCATCCCTGATGGGCACTGATTGGCATTACAGGTGGGCTCTGGTGGCATCACTGGTGGGCATCACAGGTGGGCACTAGTGGGCATCGCTGATGGGGCGTATCGGCTTATTGGCTCTCCTCTACTCAAGCCCTGTCAGCGTGAATAGAGGAAAGCCGATAACCGGCATGTCCTAGTAACGCTGTGATCAGCTGTGATTGGAGACAGCTGATCACATGGTAAAGAGACTACGTTATAGGCACTTTACCATGATTGGAGATGCGGTGTGTCGGAGTTACACACACCGCCCTACCAATCGGCGCGCACAAGAGGCTTGCTCTGCTGGAATGATGTCCAGTCAAAATGGGAGAGCCCCCGTCCGGCCATCATTTTGCTATAGGCCAGGCGGGATGTGGTTAAAAGGTAAAAGCCCAAATCTTATCTAGCCTTAACCACTAACCCAGATAGCAAGGATAACTTTCCACAAATTTGTGGCAGTGTTGAATTGTAAGTCTGTTAACGTGCTACACATTTTCACTGACAAGTACACTTGCAGAGCACTTGATGCACAAGTTCTAGTTGACATTTTTCCAATTTGTAGCAAATTTGCATGCCAAATCTCTAGCAAAGTTGCAGTGGTGAGTCTACAGCAAAAGCTCTGGAAGTCTACAGCATGGCAATTCAGCCACAGTGACCCCTGTGGTGGGATGACTTTTGCACAACATAACTGAACCAGAATTTGCAGAAGACTGTTTGCAAAGATAGTTGATCTGGAGTTCTACATTGCAGACTTGCTGCAATTGTGCAAAAAATTTGTGAAGCCTGCTTGCTATTTGGGAAATGGAGAGCCTAGCACTTGTGATGGAAAAAGGCTCAAGTTTCACATACCACCCGGAAAGCACATGAAGACTCGTTGGGACCAGCTGCTGGTGTCTCGCAGGGCAGTGGCAATCCATGCATTGTGGCCCATGCACCTCCGACTTCCTCCCTATCCATCTGCCTGGCCACTTTCAGGACGCCGGACACATGAATTACTATAGCGGGGATAGGCGGGGGTTGTGTATTTTGAAGGGCATAATTAGAGCCAGAAGCTCTAATAGGCTTCAAAATAGGATAGGCTCGGAGTGCAGAGCACTATGTTCCGAACCCACCCTATTGTGTGACGATAGCTAATTAATTTTCGCTACTTTCATACTAACATTCCTCCCCGTCAATCAGGAGGCAGGTCTGTGAGACCTGTTTCCCGGTTGGCCAAAGGTGTTTCATTTATATTTTCTTAGAGTTACTTTTAAGAAATTGTACATATATATCTGTTCACTTAGTTCTTAATGGTTCACACCGAATTCTGTATGGTTTCACAATTGGTGTGTTTCATTCATTAACTTATGGTTTACACCTGTTTAATTCACAGGTTTAGCGTGATTCTAATTTGTTTTTATTTGTGTGTAGTAGTAAGGCTGGAGCCCACCAGGAAGATGGCTGCTCGCAGGATAGAGACAATAATGTGGCAGGCCAAGGGAGATGTTGCGGCCACTCCTTCCGACCATGTCAGAGGAAGGAGAGGGGCCAAGGAGACTCTTTCTCCCCCCTCTTTCTTTGCCATCCTCCGGTGAGCTCCAGCCTTACTACTACACACCACACTGATGTGTGCCTTCCCTGCGGGACACCAACAGCTGGTCCGAATGAGCCTTTATGTGCTTTCCGGCTGGTGTGTGAACCTTGAGCCTGTTGGGCCCTCCATTTAGTGTTTGAGGCTGGATGAGACCGGGCTTTTACCTTTTAAATTAGACTGTGTTGTTCACACATGACTGTGTTTTGATCTGGACTGTGTGCTTTATCTATGGCCAAATAATAAATGTTACTTCATGGTTTATATGGAAGCAAGTTTTTTTTGTTTATTCATCATCCATTCAATTTATCTACTGGTTTATCATGGATATCCTGACTTTACCAGTGCGCAGCATCTAGCCTTGGTGTTTCTATTTTGGATATCTCAATTCCTCCAGTGGATTGCATGCAGTATGGGAATGGGTTAATAGGATGCATGTTACTACCACATAATAACTGCTAGCCCATTCTATGGTTGAGCGCCTTCGGTCTGTTTTGTCGCATTTTTATCTTGTTGTTCAAAGGAGTCTCTTTTGCTCCTCCTTTCAGAGTGGAGATACTCTAAGACAGGATAGCCAAAGACAACCTGACACAAGTATCTACGCTTCCTATACCAATCATCATTTCCAAAAACTTGTACCACTATAGCTGCTTTTCTAATTGCCAAGTCTATATATTACACCATGGGCTGATTATGATTGGTGGGCGATAACACTAGATATAATTACATCTGTAAATATAATGTTGGTAGAAGTAATTACTGTACAGGCATTATGTTTTCTCTTCTAAGAAATTCATGCAGCACCTTAAGGGTTTGTGTTGATGTGTTTTGGGCTTGTGTTATTGGCATCTGTTTGATATCGGTTTGAGAAGCTTTCTCATGTATGTAGTACTTTAGTATTGTTATAGTAGCGTATTCACTACTTTAGGTGCAGCAGTCCACGTAAACCAGCTGAGCGCAAACCCCTCCCCCCTCTTTCATGTATGGAAATGCAAAACCCAACCGATGCAATGACAACAAAAGCCTGTCAATGCTTACTTGTTGCTGTGTCTGCAATTTAACCACTTCACGCCCTTTACCACCTGATCAGCTGTCAGCCAATGACAGCTGATCACATGATGTAAACAGAAGCCGGTAATCAGCTTTTTTTTTCCCCTCATGCGTGAGGAGAAAAAAATAAAGCTGATTTACGGCTTCTGTAAGAGGGACATAGGTCCCACTCAGTAAACACAAGTGCTGCTAACCAGTGCCCACCAGTGGCACCTACCAGTGCCCACCAGTACTACTAACCAGTGCCACTTATCAGTGCCGCCAATCAGTGCCCATCAGTGCCTCATCATCAGTGCCACCTAACAGTGCTGCCTAGCAGTGCCACCTACCTGTGCCTATCAGTGCCCTTCAGTGCACCTATCAGTGCCACCTATCAGTGCAGCATCATTAGTGCCTCCTAATCAGTGCCCACCAGCGCCTCCTCATCAGTGCCTGTCAATGCCACCTATCAGTGCCTCCTATCAGTGCCCATCAGTGAAGGAAAAAAATAATTTCTTTTGCAAACTTTTATAACAAACTATTTTTTTTTTTAATTTATTTAGCAAAAAATAAAAAACCCAATGGTGATTAAATACCACCAAAAGAAAGCTCTATATTTGTGGAAAAAACAATAAAAATTTCATATGGGTACAGTTTAGCATGACGGCGCAATTGTCATTCAAATTGTGACAGTGCTGAAAGCTGAAAATTGGCCTAGGCCCAGTAAGCAAGTGGTTAAAAAGGCTCTGTTATAACGACAAAAACAAATGACCAATTCAGGTACATAAGGCAGCAGCCTCCCAAACTTCCCCATTGTGGCCAAGTTCCCATCTGTTCTAAAAGGCATATCGCTGGCACCCTTAGGTGGGCCTGTAAGAATTTTTGGAAGATGGAGCTTAGCAGCATGCCCCTATCCTTATACAAGATATAATATCATTCTGTAAAGAATAAAGACCTTGTTACAGAAGAAATTACTTTTGTTTAACCATTCATTCTGTAAAGAATAAAGACCTTGTTACAGAGGAAATTACTTTTGTTTAACCACTTCAGCCCCAGAAGGATTTACCCCCTTAACCACTTGACGACCGCCTCACGCCGATGTACGTCGGCAAAGTGGCACGGACAGGCAAAATCACGTACATGTACGTGATTTGCCTTCCGCGGGTGGGGGGTCCGATCGGACCCCCCCCCGGTGCCCGAGGCGGTCGTCTTTTGTCCAGCGGCGATCCGTGATGAGGGGGAGACCATCCGTTCGTGGCCCCCCCCTCGCGATCGCCGCCGGCCAATGAGAACACTCCTTTGCTGCTGTATGCTAAACAGCAGCAAAGGAAGTGATGTCATCTCCCCTCGGGTCGGTATTTTCCGTTCCGGCCCGAGGAGAGAAGACATCTATGTGAGTGCACAACACACACACACACAGTAGAACATGCCAGGCACACAAAACACCCCGATCGCCCCCCGATCCCCCCCCAATCACCCCCCCCCCCTGTCACAAACTGACACCAGCAGTTTTTTTTTTTTTTTTTTCTGATTACTGCATTGTGTCAGTTTGTGACAGTTGCAGTGTTGGGACAGTTAGTATTACCCCCCTTTAGGTCTAGGGTACCCCCCTAACCCCCCCTAATAAAGTTTTAACCCCTTGATCACCCCCTGTCACCAGTGTCACTAAGCGATCATTTTTCTGATCGCTGTATTAGTGTCGCTGGTGACGCTAGTTAGTGAGGTAAATATTTAGGTTCGCCGTCAGCGTTTTATAGCGTCAGGGACCCCCATATACTACCTAATAAATGTTTTAACCCCTTGATTGCCCCCTAGTTAACCCTTTCACCACTGATCACCGTATAACCGTTACGGATGACGCTGGTTAGTTCGTTTATTTTTTATAGTGTCAGGGCACCCGCCGTTTATTACCGAATAAAGGTTTAGCCCCCTGATCGCCCGGCGGTGATATGCGTCGCCCCAGGCAGCGTCAGATTAGCGCCAGTACCGCTAACACCCACGCATGCAGCATACGTCTCCCTTAGTGGTATAGTATCTGAACGGATCAATATCTGATCCGATCAGATCTATACTAGCGTCCCCAGCAGTTTAGGGTTCCCAAAAACGCAGTGTTAGCGGGATCAGCCCAGATACCTGCTAGCACCTGCGTTTTGCCCCTCCGCCCAGCCCACCCAAGTGCAGTATCGATCGATCACTGTCACTTACAAAACACTAAACGCATAACTGCAGCGTTCGCAGAGTCAGGCCTGATCCCTGCGATCGCTAACAGTTTTTTTGGTAGCATTTTGGTGAACTGGCAAGCACCAGCCCCAGGCGTCAGGTTAGCGCCAGTAGCGCTAACACCCACGCACGCAGCATACGCCTCCCTTAGTGGTATAGTATCTGAACGGATCAATATCTGATCCGATCAGATCTATACTAGCGTCCCCAGCAGTTTAGGGTTCCCAAAAACGCAGTGTTAGCGGGATCAGCCCAGATACCTGCTAGCACCTGCGTTTTGCCCCTCCGCCCGGCCCAGCCCAGCCCACCCAAGTGCAGTATCGATCGATCACTGACACTTACAAAACACTAAACGCATAACTGCAGCGTTCGCAGAGTCAGGCCTGATCCCTGCGATCGCTAACAGTTTTTTTTGTAGCATTTTGGTGAACTGGCAAGCACCAGCCCCAGGCAGCGTCAGATTAGCGCCAGTACCGCTAACACCCACGCACGCACCGTACACCTCCCTTAGTGGTATAGTATCTGATCGCATCAATATCTGATCCGATCAGATCTATACTAGCGTCACCAGCAGTTTAGGGTTCCCAAAAACGCAGTGTTAGCGGGATCAGCCCAGATACCTGCTAGCACCTGCGTTTTGCCCCTCCGCCCGGCCCGGCACAGCCCACCAAAGTGCAGTATCGATCGATCACTGACACTTACAAAACAATAAACGCATAACTGCAGCGTTCGCAGAGTCAGGCCTGATCCCTGCGATCGCTAACGTTTTTTGGTAGCGTTTTGGTGAACTGGCAAGCGCCAGCGGCCTAGTACACCCCGGTCGTAGTCAAACCAGCACTGCAGTAACACGTGGTGACGTGGCGAGTCCCATAAGTGCAGTTGAAGCTGGTGAGGTGGCAAGCACAAGTAGTGTCCCGCTGCCACCAAAAAGACAAACACAGGCCCATCGTGCCCATAATGCCCTTCCTGCTGCATTCGCCAATCCTAATTGGGAACCCACCGCTTCTGCAGCGCCCGTACTTCCCCCATTCACATCCCCAACCAAATGCAGTCGGCTGCATGAGAGGCATTTTTATGTCCTCCTGAGTACCCCTACCCAACGAACCCCCAAAAAAGATGTTGTGTCTGCAGTAAGAGCGCGGATATAGGCGTGACACCCGCTATTATTGTCCCTCCTGTCCTGACAATCCTGGTCTTGCATTGGTGAATGTTTTGAACGCTACCATTCACTAGTTGAGTATTAGCGTAGGGTACAGCATTGCACAGACTAGGCACACTTTCACAGGGTCTCCCAAGATGCCATCGCATTTTGAGAGACCCGAACCTGGAACCGGTTACCGTTATAAAAGTTAGTTACAAAAAAAGTGTAAAAAAAAAAAAAAATATGAAATAAAAAAAAATAGTTGTTGTTTTATTGTTCTCTCTCTCTCTATTCTCTCTCTCTATTGTTCTGCTCTTTTTTACTGTATTCTATTCTGCAATGTTTTATTGTTATTGTTATTGTTATTGTTATTATGTTTTATCATGTTTGTTTTTCAGGTGTGTAATTATTTACACTTTACTGTGCTTTATTGTTAACCATTGTTAACCATTTTTTTGTCTTCAGGTACGCCATTCACGACTTATATAGTGGTTATACCAGAATGATGCCTGCAGGTTTAGGTATCATCTTGGTATCATTCTTTTCAGCCAGCGGTCGGCTTTCATGTAAAAGCAATCCTAGCAGCTAATTAGCCTCTAGACTGCTTTTACAAGCCGTGGGAGGGAATGCCCCCCCCCCCCCACCGTCTTCCGTGTTTTTCTCTGGCTCTCCTGTCTCAACAGGGAACCTGAGAATGCAGCCGGTGATTCAGCCAGCTGACCATAGAGCTGATCAGAGACCAGAGTGGCTCCAAACATCTCTATGGCCTAAGAAACCGGAAGCTACGAGTATTTCATGACTTCGATTTCGCCGGATGTAAATAGCGCCATTGGGAAATTGGGGAAGCATTTTATCACACCGATCTTGGTGTGGTCAGATGCTTTGAGGGCAGAGGAGAGATCTAGGGTCTAATAGACCACAATTTTTTCAAAAAAGAGTACCTGTCACTACCTATTGCTATCATAGGGGATATTTACATTCCCCGAGATAACAATAAAAATGATTAAAAAAAAAAATATGAAAGGAACAGTTTAAAAGTAAGATTAAAAAAGCAAAAAAAAAAAAAGAAAAAAAAAAAAAAAAAAAAAAAACACCCCTGTCGCCCCCTGCTCTCGCGCTAAGGCGAACGCAAGCGGCGGTCTGTCGTCAAACATAAACAGCAATTGCACCATGCATGTGAGGTATCACCGCGAAGGCCAGATCGAGTGCAGTAATTTTTCCAGTAGACCTCCTCTGTAAATCTAAAGTGGTAACCTGTAAAGGCTTTTGAAGGCTTTTAAACATGTATTTATTTTGTTGCCACTGCACGTTTGTGCGCAATTTTAAAGCATGTCATGTTTGGTATCCATGTACTCGGCCTAAGATCATCTTTTTTATTTCATCAAACATTTGGGCAATATAGCGTGTTTTAGTGCATTAAAATTAAAAAAAGTGTGTTTTTTCCCCAAAAAATGCGTTTGAAAAATCGCTGCGCAATTACTGTGTGAAAAAAAAAAATGAAACACCCACCATTTTAATCTGTAGGGCATTTGCTTTAAAAAAATATATAATGTTTGGGGGTTCAAAGTAATTTTTTTGCAAAAAAAAAAACTTTTTCATGTAAACAATAAGTGTCAGAAAGGGCTTTGTCTTCAAGTGGTTAGAAGAGTGGGTGATGTGTGACATAAGCTTCTAAATGTTGTGCATAAAATGCCAGGACAGTTCAAAACCCCCCCAAATGACCCCATTTTGGAAAGTAGACACCCCAAGCTATTTGCTGAGAGGCATGTCGAGTCCATGGAATATTTTATATTGCGACACAAGTTGGCGGGAAAGAGACAAATTTTTTTTTTTTTTTTTGCACAAAGTTGTCACTAAATGATATATTGCTCAAACATGCCATGGAAATATGTGAAATTACACCCCAAAATACATTCTGCTGCTTCTCCTGAGTACGGGGATACCACATGTGTGAGACTTTTTGGGAGCCTAGCCGCGTACGGGACCCCGAAAACCAAGCACCGCCTTCAGGCTTTCTAAGGGCGTGAATTTTTGATTTCACTCTTCACTGCCTATCACAGTTTCGGAGGCCATGGAATGCCCAGGTGGCACAAAACCCCCCCAAATGACCCCATTTTGGAAAGTAGACACCCCAAGCTATTTGCTGAGAGGTATAGTGAGTATTTTGCAGACCTCACTTTTTGTCACAAAGTTTTGAAAATTGAAAAAAGAAAAAAAAAAATGTTTTTTCTTGTCTTTCTTCATTTTCAAAAACAAATGAGAGCTGCAAAATACTCACCATGCCTTTCAGCAAATAGCTTGGGGTGTCTACTTTCCAAAATGGGGTCATTTGGGGGGGTTTTGTGCCACCTGGGCATTCCATGGCCTCCGAAACTGTGATAGGCAGTAAAGAGTGAAATCAAAAATTTTCACCCTTAGAAAGCCTGAAGGCAGTGATTGGATTTCGGGGTCCAGTACGCGGCTAGGCTCCCAAAAAGTCCCACACATGTGGTATCCCCATACTCAGGAGAAGCAGCTAAATGTATTTTGGGGTGCAATTCCACATATGCCCATGGCCTGTGTGAGCAATATATCATTTAGTGACAACTTTATGAAAAAAAAAAAAAAAAAAAAAAAAAAGTGTCACTTTCCCGCAACTTGTGTCAAAATATAAAATATTCCATGGACTCAATATGCCTCTCAGCAAATAGCTTGGGGTGTCTACTTTCCAAAATGGGGTCATTTTGGGGGGTTTTGTGCCACCTGGGCATTCCATGGCCTCCGAAACTGTGATAGGCAGTGAAGAGTGAAAGCAAAAATTTACACCCTTAGAAATCCTGAAGGCGGTGATTGGTTTTCGGGGCCCCGTACGCGGCTAGGCTCCCAAAAAGTCCCACACATGTGGTATCCCCATACTCAGGAGAAGCAGCTAAATGTATTTTGGGGTGCAATTCCACATAGGCCCATGGCCTGTGTGAGCAATATATCATTTAGTGACGACTTTTTGTAAATATTTTTTTTTTTTTTTGTCATTTTTCAATCACTTGGGACAAAAAAAATAAATATTCAATGGGTTCAACATGCCTCTCAGCAATTTCCTTGGGGTGTCTACTTTCCAAAATGGGGTCATTTGGGGGGGTTTTGTACTGCCCTGCCATTTTAGCACCTCAAGAAATGACATAGGCAGTCATAAACTAAAAGCTGTGTAAATTCCAGAAAATGTACCCTAGTTTGTAGACGCTATAACTTTTGCGCAAACCAATAAATATACGCTTATTGACATTTTTTTTACCAAAGACATGTGGCCGAATACATTTTGGCCTAAATGTATGACTAAAATTGAGTTTATTGGATTTTTTTTATAACAAAAAGTAGAAAATATCATTTTTTTTCAAAATTTTCGGTCTTTTTCCGTTTATAGCACAAAAAATAAAAACCGCAGAGGTGATCAAATACCATCAAAAGAAAGCTCTATTTGTGGGAAGAAAAGGACGCAAATTTCGTTTGGGTACAGCATTGCATGACCGCGCAATTAGCAGTTAAAGCGACGCAGTGCCAAATTGGAAAAAGACCTCTGGTCCTTAGGCAGCATAATGGTCCGGGGCTCAAGTGGTTAATGACCAGGCCATTTTTTGCGATACGGCACTGGGCCGCTTTAACTGACAATTGCGCAATGCTTTACCCAAACAAAATTGATGTCCTTTTTTCCCACAAATAGAGCTTCACTTTGGTGGCATTTGATCACCTCTGCGGTTTTTATTTTTTGGGTTATAAACAAAAAATTACCAACAATTTTGAAAAAAAAACAATATTTTTTTACTTTTTTCTATAATACATATCCCCCCCCAAAAAAATGTTTAGGCCAATATGTATTCCATATATTTTTGGTAAAAAATCACAATAAGCGTATATTGATTGGTTTGCGCAAAAGTTATAGCATCTACAAAATAGGAGATATTTTTATAGAATTTTTTTTTTTTTTTAACTAGTAATGGTGGTGATCACCGATTTTTAACTGGACTGCGACATTGTGGCGGACAGATGGGACACTTGACACTTTTTTGGGACCAGTGACATTATTACAGTGATCAGAGCTAAAAATAGCCACTGATCACTGTATAAATGACATTGGCAGGGAAGGGGTTAACACTAGGGGGCGATCAAGGGGTTAAGTGTTCCCTAGGGAGGTGTTTCTAACTGTGGAGGGAGTGTAGTGATTGGGAGTAGAGAGAGATCGCTGTTCCTGCTCACTAGGAACAGACAATCTCTCTCTACTCCCCTGTCAGACCGGGGATCTGTTTGTTTACATTGACAGATCCCCATTCTGACCTTCTGTGGAGCGAACACGGGTGGCCAGCGGACATCGCGGCCGCTGGCTACGTGCATCAGCTCCGGCGTTGCGCCATGCGGGCCTGCTATAGCCATTAAAGGGACCAACATACACCTACGGCGATTTGCGCAGGCGAGCCAACCTGCCGCAGTATAACTGCGGCAGCTGGTCGGCAAGCCGTTAAAATAAATTTGTAAAGCATAATGGAAACTAGTCATTAAAATATGGATCAATAAAATAAAACTGAACACATCTCCTTCAATACCATGTGCAAAACCTAATTAAATAACATCTTAACCGATTACACAAACCATAAAAATTCTCCACAAGATGGCAGTGTCCCCTGCAACTTAGTTATCACACATCTCTTCTGGGAACTCTGGGATTTGTATGCTGTAAGCAGGATTCTTTCATTCAAATTATCTGGGGCTGAACTGCACCTCCCATGAGGACTGGCTAAGGAGTGGGAGCATTTAAAAAGGTAAAAGCCTGGGAACACAGGGGGTAGATGGGAGAGACTGTGTTGGATGGCAGATGTGAGAGAAAGCAGAGTGGATCTATGCAGGATCAGGCCGGATTGAGCGAAGGTAGGAAGACACAAAGACCGCCAGAGATGCTGATCATCATTTTTTATTTAAACTCCAGTCAGAATCTGTTTCCCCTTCTTGTCTTCCTAAAGCAACCTCTGTGATATTTAGCCTGACATTCTTATGCCCTGTACACACGGTCGGACACTGATCGGACATTCCGACAACAAAATCCATGGATTTTTTCCGACGGATGTTGGCTCAAACTTGTCTTGCATACACACGGTCACACAAAGTTGTCGGAAAATCCGATCGTTCTAAACGCGATGACGTAAAACACATATGTCGGGACTATAAACGGGGCAGTAGCCAATAGCTTTCGTCTCTTAATTTATTCTGAGCGTGCGTGGCACTTTGTGCGTCGGATTTGTGTACACACGATCGGAAATTCCGACAACGGAGTTTGTTGTCGGAAAATTTTATAGCATGCTCTCAAACTTTGTGTGTCGGAAATTCCGATGGAAAATGTGTGATGGAGCCCACACACGGTCGGAATTTCCGACAACAAGGTCCTATCACACATTTCCTGTCGGAAAATCCGACCGTGTGTAGCATTAGAGTGATAGAAAAAAAGACCTAGTGCACAAGGCACAGTATAACCCCTCAGGATTTTAAATGACAGACCAAATGTAGAGTAGAAATGTATATATTTATTACACACAATATAGTAATTAATACAATGACATACAAGTATCAAAAAGTATTTGGAAAAAGACTAAAACACATAATGGACATAAAACTTAGCTGCCCTGGACAAGCATAGTGGGCTAGCATAGATGAATGCCAAAGATAACGCCTGACATGTTTCGGACAGGAATGTCCTTCTTCAGAGGTCTATTATCACATAAATGGGTATGCAATAAGTCTATAGAAGATAATGTAGATAAGTCAAATATTAGTACAAAAATAGTACAAAAATAATATAATACAACAAATTATTATTTATTCATTGGAATTGCGAATAAGACCCTAAATTGTCATGCTGAACCACCATTTGTAGAAACAGGACAATGTACCAAATGTACTTACAAAATATGACAAACTTGTTCATAGTGAATATAAAAGCAGCAAACAAGCCAGTACTAAATTGGTGGGAACATTCAAATGTGGCTCCTGCAGTTACTGCCAATATATGAACATTGGTAAAAACCTATATCTACCTAATGGACACAAATTTAAACCAAAACATTTTACCAATTGCCGCACTGCAGGGATAGTATATCTGCTGCAGTGTGAATGCAATTGCTATTATGTGGGGAAAACAAAACTAGAATTCTGGCGAAGAATCTATAGACATGTTGTGAGCATTAAAAAGAAAGATCCCAGTCTCCCTCTAGGTAGACAATAGCCTTACTGTACATCCAGACTGCACCCCCAAAGTGTGATTTATGGCCCTTGATCATATTCCAAACAATCCCAGGGAGGAGAATCCAACAAATTATTACTACAGAGCGAATCGAGGTGGATATTTCGCCTGGATGCAACCGTATTTCCAGGCCTTAATTAAATATTCAGCTTCAAACCATACCTTGAAGGGTTCCAATCAGGCAAATGTGAACTTGACATATAGCAAATCATTACTTTCTTAGTTTATTTATTTATTATAATGCTCATAGAAATCAGTTAATGTTCCTGTAAGCCACACTGCCAACAAAGTTAGAGCAATTAGATCTTTGTTATTGGACATTTCCATTGTATTGCCTATTGTCTATGTGACTACTCAGTTCATTTTTTCACTTTATTGCCTATGCCAATATTTACTTTATTTCTTATTACATGTGCATTTGTGTTGTGTTTACTATTTAGACTAAACCCTACTTGATGTATTGCAGGACCTGCCCAACTTGTACACATTTGCGGTCTGTCCAGCTTTTGACCACATGATGTCGCTGTTACCATGATGTCGCTGTGTACTTAGCGCGGTTTTCTAGGGTTCATTACATCTTGTGCTCCCTCTCTATGTTATTGGCTACACCTTCTGGGGGGTTTGATTAGCTGCCCGGCGCGCGGGAGGCTCCTCTGCACGATCTACACCTTGGACGCGTTTGGGGTCCCTCACTCCCTATGTGTTGGCTGACTCACTCAGGAATCTTGCGCGCCGGTGATGTCATGACACGGGATGCCGCTCTGCCCCTGAGCAGGCCGGCGCCGCACGCCGCCTCATCTGGGAGCACCCAATCATGCAGCCGCGCACATTGCACAGCGCGGCTAGTGTGATCTGGCCCCAGCTGATTCTGATTGCTGATTAGCGATCATAGTCAGCTGCACTTGTTTGTTTCTATTTATACCATGAGCCTGCAGTGCTTGGTCATTCAGGTGTGCCAAGCTGCTGCAGAGATATCTCACGCTGGGTTCACACTATACTACACGACAGTAGTACGACTTTCAGGCTGGGTTCACACTGGTGCGACACGACAGCCGTCCTACTTTGGATCCGACTTTGCCCTGCGACATGAAGCCGGCATGTGTCCGACTTTCAATGAACGGGGATCCGACTTGGATCCCCGCCAATGCCGGCACTGTGTTTGGTATGAATCTTTAGGGGGGAACTCCGCGCCAAATTTTAAATAAAAAACCGGCATGGGTTCCCCCTCCAGAGGCATACCAGGCCCTTGGGTCTGGTATGGACCTTGAGGGGAACCCCCTACGCCGAAAAAACGGCGTGGGGGGTCGCCCCCAATCCATACCAGACCCTTATCCGAGCACGCAGCCCGGCCGGACAGGAATGGGGGTGGGGACGAGCGAGCGCCCCCCCCCTCCTGAACCGTACCAGGCCGCATGCCCTCAACATGGGGGGTGGTGCCTTGGGGGAGGGGGGCGCGCTGCGGCCCCCCCACCCCAAAGCACCTTGTCCCCATGTCGATGAGGACAAGGGCCTCTTCCCGACAACCCTGGCCGTTGGTTGTCGGGGTCTGCGGGCGGGGGGCTTATCGGAATCCGGGAGCCCCCTTTAATAAGGGAGCCCCCAGATCCCGGCCCCCCACCCTATGTGAATGAGTATGGGGTACAGCGTACCCCTACCCATTCACCTAGGAAAAAAGTGTCAATTTAAAAAAAAAACACTACACAGATTTTTAAAGCATTTTATTAGACAGCTCCGGGGGTCTTCTTCCGACTTCGGGGGTCTCTCCGGTTCTTCTCCACGCTCTCCGGATCTTCTGCCGGGCTCCTCCGCTCTCTTCTGCTCTTTTGCCGCTCTTTTGCTAAAGCGGAGGAGCCCGGTCTTCAATCTTCTGCCTTCTGCCTTCTGCCTTCTGCCTTCTGCCCTCTTCTCCTGATGTTGACACGACGCTCTCTGGGGCTAGAATGCTCTCTGTGCGCTCTGCTCTGACTTATATAGGCGGTGACCCCGCCCCCTTATGCCGTCACAGTCCCTGGGCATGCTGGGACTGTGACGTTTTAGGGGGCGTGGTCATCACCCGATGACCACGCCCCCTAAAACGTCACAGTCCCAGCATGCCCAGGGACTGTGACGGCATAAGGGGGCGGGGTCACCGCCTATATAAGTCAGAGCAGAGCGCACAGAGAGCATTCTAGCCCCAGAGAGCGTCGTGTCAACATCAGGAGAAGAGGGCAGAAGGCAGAAGGCAGAAGGCAGAAGGCAGAAGGCAGAAGGCAGAAGATTGAAGACCGGGCTCCTCCGCTTTAGCAAAAGAGCGGCAAAAGAGCAGAAGAGAGCGGAGGAGCCCGGCAGAAGATCCGGAGAGCGTGGAGAAGAACCGGAGAGACCCCCGAAGTCGGAAGAAGACCCCCGGAGCTGTCTAATAAAATGCTTTAAAAATCTGTGTAGTGTTTTTTTTTTAAATTGACACTTTTTTCCTAGGTGAATGGGTAGGGGTACGCTGTACCCCATACTCATTCACATAGGGTGGGGGGCCGGGATCTGGGGGCTCCCTTATTAAAGGGGGCTCCCGGATTCCGATAAGCCCCCCGCCCGCAGACCCCGACAACCAACGGCCAGGGTTGTCGGGAAGAGGCCCTTGTCCTCATCAACATGGGGACAAGGTGCTTTGGGGTGGGGGGCCGCAGCGCGCCCCCTCCCCCAAAGCACCAACCCCCCATGTTGAGGGCATGCGGCCTGGTACGGCTCAGGAGGGGGGGGGCGCTCGCTCGTCCCCACCCCCATTCCTGTCCAGCCGGGCTGCGTGCTCGGATAAGGGTCTGGTATGGATTGGGGGGGACCCCCACGCCGTTTTTATCGGCGTAGGGGGTTCCCCTCAAGGTCCATACCAGACCCAAGGGCCTGGTATGCTCTTGGAGGGGGAACCCATGCCGGTTTTTTATTTAAAATTTGGCGCGGAGTTCCCCCTCAAGAACATCTGAGCACAAGTCGCGTGCCAAAGTCGGATCATGCAAGACGGCAATCCGACTTTGATCCGACTTCAATGATAGTCAATAGACTGAAGTAGGATCAAAGTCGGACCAAAGTAGTACAGGGAGCATTTCTAAAGTCGGAACGACTTGTGTCGGACCAGTTAGGACGGCTCCCATAGGGAAACATTAAATTTCACACGTCATGCGACATGAGCTCCCAATGTCGGAGCGTTTGTCGGACCAGTGTGAACCCAGCCTCATCCTACTTTGCTCTGCGACATCAGCCCTACATTGGTCCTACATTGATCCTACATCCATCCGACTTTCATGAACAGGATACTACTTTGATCCGACTTTTCAGATAGTACACTTGTGCCTCAGGCTGGGTTCACACTGGTGCGACACGACAGCCGTCCTACTTTGGATCCGACTTTGCCCTGCGACATGAAGCCGGCATGTGTCCGACTTTCAATGAACGGGGATCCGACTTGGATCCCCGCCAATGCCGGCACTGTATTTGGTATGAATCTTTAGGGGGGAACTCCGCGCCAAATTTTAAATAAAAAACCGGCATGGGTTCCCCCTCCAGAGGCATACCACGCAGCCCGGCCGGACAGGAATGGGGGTGGGGACGAGCGAGCGCCCCCCCCCCTCCTGAACCGTACCAGGCCGCATGCCCTCAACATGGGGGGTTGTTGCCTTGGGGAAGGGGGGCGCGCTGCGGCCCCCCCACCCCAAAGCACCTTGTCCCCATGTTGATGAGGACAAGGGTCTCTTCCCGACAACCCTGGCCGTTGGTTGTCGGGGTCTGCGGGCGGGGGGCTTATTGGAATCCGGGAGCCCCCTTTAATAAGGGAGCCCCCCACCCTATGTGAATGAGTATGGGGTACAGCGTACCCCTACCCATTCACCTAGGAAAAAAGTGTCAATTTAAAAAAAAACACTACACAGATTTTTAAAGCATTTTATTAGACAGCTCCGGGGGTCTTCTTCCGACTTCGGGGGTCTCTCCGGTTCTTCTCCACGCTCTCCGGATCTTCTGCCGGGCTCCTCCGCTCTCTTCTGCTCTTTTGCCGCTCTTTTGCTAAAGCGGAGGAGCCTGGTCTTCAATCTTCTGCCTTCTGCCTTCTGCCCTCTTCTCCTGATGTTGACACGACGCTCTCTGGGGCTAGAATGCTCTCTGTGCGCTCTGCTCTGACTTATATAGGCGGTGACCCCGCCCCCTTATGCCGTCACAGTCCCTGGGCATGCTGGGACTGTGACGTTTTAGGGGGCGTGGTCATCACCCGATGACCACGCCCCCTTATGCCGTCACAGTCCCAGCATGCCCAGGGACTGTGACGGCATAAGGGGGCGGGGTCACCGCCTATATAAGTCAGAGCAGAGCGCACAGAGAGCATTCTAGCCCCAGAGAGCGTCGTGTCAACATCAGGAGAAGAGGGCAGAAGGCAGAAGGCAGAAGGCAGAAGATTGAAGACCGGGCTCCTCCGCTTTAGCAAAAGAGCGGCAAAAGAGCAGAAGAGAGCGGAGGAGCCCGGCAGAAGATCCGGAGAGCGTGGAGAAGAACCGGAGAGACCCCCGAAGTCGGAAGAAGACCCCCGGAGCTGTCTAATAAAATGCTTTAAAAATCTGTGTAGTGTTTTTTTTTAAATTGACACTTTTTTCCTAGGTGAATGGGTAGGGGTACGCTGTACCCCATACTCATTCACATAGGGTGGGGGGCCGGGATCTGGGGGCTCCCTTATTAAAGGGGGCTCCCGGATTCCGATAAGCCCCCCGCCCGCAGACCCCGACAACCAACGGCCAGGGTTGTCGGGAAGAGGCCCTTGTCCTCATCAACATGGGGACAAGGTGCTTTGGGGTGGGGGGGCCGCAGCGCGCCCCCCTCCCCCAAGGCAACAACCCCCCATGTTGAGGGCATGCGGCCTGGTACGGTTCAGGAGGGGGGGGGCGCTCGCTCGTCCCCACCCCCATTCCTGTCCGGCCGGGCTGCGTGCTCGGATAAGGGTCTGGTATGGATTGGGGGCGACCCCCCACGCCGCCTTTTCGGCGTAGGGGGTTTCCCTCAAGTTCCATACCAGACCCAAGGGCCTGGTATGCTCTTGGAGGGGGAACCCATGCCGGATTTTTATCTAAAATTTGGTGCGGAGTTCCCCCTCAAGAACATCTGAGCACAAGTCGCGTGCCGAAGTCGGATCATGCAAGACGGCAATCCGACTTTGATCCGACTTCAATGATAGTCAATAGGCTGAAGTAGGATCAAAGTCGGACCAAAGTAGTACAGGGAGCATTTCTAAAGTCGGAACGACTTGTGTCGGACCAGTTAGGACGGCTCCCATAGGGAAACATTAAATTTCACACGTCATGCGACATGAGCTCCCAATGTCGGAGCGTTTGTCGGACCAGTGTGAACCCAGCCTCAATGAACGGGGATCCGACTTGGATCCCCGCCAATGCCCGGCACTGTGTTTGGTATGAATCTTTAGGGGGAACTCCGCGCCAAATTTTAAATGAAAAACCGGCATGGGTTCCCCCTCCAGGAGCATACCAGGCCCTTGGGTCTGGTATGGACCTTGAGGGGAACCCCCTACGCCGATAAAAACGGCGTGGGGGTCCCCCCCAATCCATACCAGACCCTTATCCGAGCACGCAGCCCAGCCGGACAGGAATGGGGGTGGGGACGAGCGAGCGCCCCCCCCTCCTGAACCGTACCAGGCTGCATGCCCTCAACATGGGGGGTTGGTGCCTTGGGGGAGGGGGCGCTCTGCGGCCCCCCCACCCCAAAGCACCTTGTCCCCATGTTGATGAGGACAAGGGCCTCTTCCCGACAACCCTGGCCGTTGGTTGTCGGGGTCTGCGGGCAGAGGGCTTATCGGAATCCAGGAGCCCCCTTTAATAAGGGGGCCCCCAGATCCCGGCCCCCCACCCTATGTGAATGAGTATGGGGTACATGGTACCCCTACCCATTCACCTAGGGAAGTGTCAATAAAAAAAACCACAGTACACAGGTTTCAAAATTAATTTATTGGGCAGCTCCGGTATCTTCTTCCGACTTCTCCTGGTGTTCCGCCTCTTCTCCCGGGCCCCGCCGCTATCTTCTTCCAGCTCTATTGCCAGCGAGGGGCCCGGTCTGCTGCCGCTGTCTTGTCGCCGCTGTCTCGCCGCTTCTTCTCTTCTTCCGATGTTGACACGACGCTCTCCCCGGCTGGAATGCTCTCTGTGCGCTCTGCTCTGACTTATATAGGCGGTGACCCCGCCCCCTTATGCCGTCACAGTCTCTGGGCATGCTGGGACTGTGACGTTTTAGGGGGCGTGGTCATCACCCGATGACCACGCCCCCTTATGCCGTCACAGTCCCAGCATGCCCAGAGACTGTGACGGCATAAGGGGGCGGGGTCACCGCCTATATAAGTCAGAGCAGAGCGCACAGAGAGCATTCCAGCTGGGGAGAGCGTCGTGTCAACATCGGAAGAAGAGATGAAGAGAAGAAGCGGCGAGACAGCGGCGACAAGACAGCGGCAGCAGACCGGGCCCCTCGCTGGCAATAGAGCTGGAAGAAGATAGCGGCGGGGCCCGGGAGAAGAGGCGGAACACCGGGAGAAGTCGGAAGAAGATACCGGAGCTGCCCAATAAATTAATTTTGAAACCTGTGTACTGTGGTTTTTTTTATTGACACTTCCCTAGGTGAATGGGTAGGGGTACCATGTACCCCATACTCATTCACATAGGGTGGGGGGCCGGGATCTGGGGGCCCCCTTATTAAAGGGGGCTCCTGGATTCCGATAAGCCCTCCGCCCGCAGACCCCGACAACCAACGGCCAGGGTTGTCGGGAAGAGGCCCTTGTCCTCATCAACATGGGGACAAGGTGCTTTGGGGTGGGAGGGCCGCAGCGCGCCCCCTCCCCCAAGGCACCAACCCCCCATGTTGAGGGCATGCGGCCTGGTACGGTTCAGGAGGGGGGGGGCGCTCGCTCGTCCCCACCCCCATTCCTGTCCGGCCGGGCTGCGTGCTCGGATAAGGGTCTGGTATGGATTGGGGGCGACCCCCCACGCCGTTTTTTCGGTGTAGGGGGTTCCCCTCAAGGTCCATACCAGACCCAAGGGCCTGGTATGCTCTTGGAGGGGGAACCCATGCCGGTTTTTTATTTAAAATTTGGCGCGGAGTTCCCCCTCAAGAACATCTGAGCACAAGTCGCGTGCCGAAGTCGGATCATGCAAGACGGCAATCCGACTTTGATCCGACTTCAATGATAGTCAATAGGCTGAAGTAGGATCAAAGTCGGACCAAAGTAGTACAGGGAGCATTTCTAAAGTCGGAACGACTTGTGTCGGACCAGTTAGGACGGCTCCCATAGGGAAACATTAAATTTCACACGTCATGCGACATGAGCTCTCAATGTCGGAGCGTTTGTCGGACCAGTGTGAACCCAGCCTCAGGCTGGGTTCACACTGGTCCGACAAACACTCCGACATTGGGAGCTCATGTCGCATGACGTGTGAAAATCAATGTTTCCTTATGGGAGCTGTCTTAACTGGTCCGACACAAGTCGGTCCGACTTTAAAAATGCTCCCTGTACTACTTTTATCCGACTTTGATCCTACTTCAGCCCATTGACTATCACTGAAGTAGGATCAAAGTCGGATCCTTGTCCTAAGCATCCAACTTTGGCATCTGACATTGTGTTATTTCCTGCCCCCTGCTGTAGCCCCTCCCATTGTGTGTTAGTTTTGATTGGTCAAAGAACAAGTGTACTACCTGAAAAGTTGGATCAAAGTAGTATCCTGTTCATGAAAGTCGGATGGATGAAGGACCAATGTAGGATCAATGTAGGACCAATGTAGGACTGATGTCGCAGAGCAAAGTAGGATGAAAGTCGTACTACTGTCGTGTAGTATAGTGTGAACCCAGCCTCAACCTCATACCCCAGGTAATACCCTTATGACTATCGTTTTTACTTTTTGCTACTTGTTATTTGGCTAGGTCGGCTCTAGGTCTGGATACCGACTGCCTCATACATTTAACATAACTTTGTGCTATATATTGCACTTATACTTTAATCGGCATTCCTTGTGCTCTTATTCAAAGATGCACATCAATGCCAGTCCATGAGCTACATTGCAGTCAATAGGGTTCCCTTATTCCATCAATCTTAGGTATGATTTTTACAGATATATTATTTATAATATTATTCAGGACAGGTTGATCCTATGATGGGATATCGACTGTTCTGATTTATTGAAATCATTTGTTATATTCATTATAATCAGTCACTGTTCTATGTTTATATCCACAGACTCACACCAAGTGAAATTGTGAGCTTCAATTTTGTATTGGCCTACTAGCCATTGTTGATTAACTTTCAGCACTGACTGGCTGCTCTTGCAGCAACTATATCATCTCCCCTTTGGTGCCACTACATTGGGTGGAGTGGCCATAATTCCATCTTACTTTGAGCCCTCCTTGCAGCCTGACCCATCGGGCGTACACATGCCCTCCGACCTCTAATGTGTGTCTACTGCTGGCTGATCTGCTTTTGTAAGTACATTTGGTACATTGTCCTGTTTGCACAAATGGTGGTTCAGCTTTACAATTTAGGGTCTTATACGCAATTCCAATGAATAAATAATAATTTGTTGTTTTATATTATTTTTGTACTAATATTTGACTTATGTACATTATAGAAAGACTGCATACCCATTTATGTGATAATAAGCCTCTGAAGAAGGACATTCCTGTCCGAAACATGTCAGGCGTTATCTTTGGCATTCATCTAGGCTAGCCCACTATGCTTGTCCAGGGCAGCTAAGTTTTATGTTCATTATGTGTTTTAATATTTTTCCAAATACTTTTTGATACTTGTATGTCATTGTATTAATTACTATATTTTGTGTAATAAATATCTACATTTCTACTCTACATTTGGTCTGTCATTTAGAATCCTGAGGGGTTATACTGTGCCTTGTGCACTAGGTCTTTTTTCTATTTTACTTATGGATTGGACCGACCAAATGTCATTGCATTGATTGCCAATCCTTATTATATTCTTAGAGTGATACTTCACCTTAGCCTGACATCCTTAAAGTGATACTTCACCTTTATCTGACATCCTTAAAGTGACTCTTCACCTCACCAGTGCTTTTTAAAGGGGAACTCCATTTGCCAGTTTACCATCTTTGGGCAACTCAGAGAGACCACATCTCTATTGTGAATTTACCTAAGGGACCCATAGACCCAGCAGAAGAGTTCTTCATGTGCTTGGGGTATCTGCTAAGAAGTTACTTTCCTAGCTTCCTGAGAGTAAGGCCCTTTTCAGACGAAGCAGATCCGTCCAAGCGGATCCACTTGCTCAGCAGGGGATCTCTCTGCTGATCCTCGCTAAGCAGGTGGATGACACGCTCTCCTCTATGGGGCAGTCGGATGGAAATGAATTGCATGTCCATCTGATTATCATCCGATCCGCCAGACAGATGGCAAATGCCATTCGTCTGTTTTTAGAGGCCCAGATCGAATGCCGGTGGGTGTCAGTGGATACAAGTCCCCTGACATCCGCCCGCCAGATAGAGATCAATGGGTGGTTCGATCTGGTCCGCCTGAAAAATAGACAGGCAGACCCGATTGGTCTCCTGGTATGAAAGGGGCCTTAAACCCTGACTCTTCTCACTGAGAGCTTGCAAGTGAGCTAGCCCAGAGCTTGTTCTGCTTCCCCTTCTCTTTTGCTCATTTGGGGAAAATCGGTTTGGGGGCCCACGTTTAAATTTTCAGTCCTGCAGGACGGTTGAGAGTGGCTTAAAGTGGTACTGTATTGTGTTATTTTGCCTTTTCCTGTTGATGTCTTGCCATTTGAAAGACTCAGCCAATTGTTTTCATTTGCCTGTTTTGCCATTTCTGTGACACTAATACAAGTTAAACATTTATCTAATCCTAGTGTACGTGTTTATCCTTTGTGTGACAGCCAGGGAGTCATGTAGCCAAGGTATTTCGGTGGTGTCAGCAGGGACAATACTCTGCTCAGGGCTCAGTAGTGAACAGGATACTCAGTGGCTCTTGAGGGGGTAGCGCTACATTTGTATAAATGATAATGCACCCAACTGCAACATCAATAACAATCTTCTCAGGACAAATACAGCAAAACATCTTCTTTGGTAGGCCTTGTTCACACAGGAGTACTTAAGGCCTCATGCACACTGGGCTTAAAAAAAAGCCACTTTTACAGGCGTTTTTGCATTTTGGATATAGACAAAAAAATACCAACAAAAAAAGTTTTTTTCTACTTTCAGTTAAAAAACATATACAATAAATTCAAAATTTTTCATAAATTTAGGCCAAAATGTATTCTTTGGTAAAAGAAAACCCAATAAGTGTATATTAACTGTTTTGTGGTAAAGTTATAGCATCTACATACAGTATATATATATATACTGTCTATTACATTTCTTGAGGTGCTAAAACGCCAGGGCAGTACAAACACCGCCAAATGACCCCTTTTTAGAAAATAGACACCCCAAGGTATTTGCTGAGAGGCATGTTGAGTCCATGAAAGACTTTCTTTTTGCCACAAATTTTTTGTAAAACAAGGAAAAATGTGTCACTTTAATGAGATATTTTTCACACATGCCATGGGTATATGTGGAATTACACCCCAAAAAACATTTTGCCATTTCTCCAAAGTATGGGGATATGACACCAGTGAGACTTTTTTGGACCCTAGCTGTGTATGGGGACCCAAAACCAATGACCACCTTCAGGATTTCAAAGGGTTTAAATACCTCATTTCACTTCCTGACTACCTATCACAATTTCAGAAAATTGAAATGCCAGGATTGTACAAACACCCCACCCAAATGACCCCTTTTTGGAAAGTAGACACCCCAAGGTATTCTCTGAGGGGCATTTTGAGTTCATGAAAGACTTTGGAGTTTATTTACTAAAGGCAAATAGACAGTGCACTTCACAAAGTGCAGATGCACTCTACAAGAGCAGTTGCTCCAGAGCTTAGTAAATGAGCAGAAGCTCTGCTGTCTTCCATCATCCAATCATGTTCAAGCAAAAGTGCTGTTTTTTTTTACATTTCCTTGCATGTGATTGGATATTCTTTGCAAAGTGAAGCTTTACCTCATTTACTAGGCTCTGGAGCAACTGCACTTGCATAGTGTGATTGCACTTTGCAAGTGCACAGTCTATTTGCCTTTAGTAAATCAACCCCAAAATCTTTTGCCACATGTTTTAGGAAAATGACAAAACAAAATATTTTTTTTACACAAAGTTGTAATTTAATGAGGTATTTCTCACACATGACATAGGTATATGTGGAGTTACACCCCAAAGCACATTCTACTTCTCCTGAGTATGGAGATACTGACTTTTTGGCAGCCTAGCCACATACAGGGACCCAAAAGTGAGTGACTACCTTCAGGCTTTCAAAGGGTATAAATTCCTATTTTCCCTTCCTGACTACCTATTATAGTTTCAGAGGCCCTGAAATGCCAAGATAGTAAAAACACCCCCAAATGACCCCTTTTTGGAAAGTAGACACTCTGAGGTATTTCATAAGAGGCATGATGAGTATTTTGCAGATTTCATTTTTTGTCACAGAATTTTGAAAAATGAAAAAATGAAATACAAAAAACACATTTCCGTTTTCTTTCTTAATTTTCCAAAAATTTGTGGAAACAAATGACACCTGAAAAATACCAGCCATGCTTCTCACCAAATACCTTGGAGTGTCTACTTTGCTGGCATTTCAGGGCCTCCGAAACTGTGATACAGTAGGTAGTCAGGAAGTGAAATGAGGAAATTATGCCCTTTGAAGGTCTGAAGGTTGTCATTGGATTTTGGGTCCCTGCATGTGGCTAGGCTGCCAAAAAATCTTACACATGTGGTATCCCCATACTCAGGAAAATTTCCATGTATACCCATTGCAACTGTGAGAAATATCTCAAGTGACAACTTTGCGTAAAAAATAAATATTTTTTGTCATCTTAAAAAACTTGTGGCAAAAAATAAAATCTTTCATGGACTTTACACGCATCTTAGCAAATACCTTGGGGTGTCTACTTTCCAAAAAGGGGCCATTTGAGGGGGAGGGGGTTGAACTGTCCTGCCATTTTAAGGCCTCTCAAACCATTGCATGTATGGCCAACGTTAAGTGTTTCTGCCACACTCCTAATATTGGGCATACATGTAATGTTCTTTTTTTCATTCAGTCCATGGGCAGATCCCTCCATTCATATTTCCAGAAAAAGTGTATTGTATGCCCACCATTAGAAGCTTCTGCCACACATCCACCCACACTTCTAATGTTGGGCATACATGTATTTTTTTTTTTCATTTAGCCCGTGGATATGAGGACATAGCAGAGAGACAGAGAGGTAAGCTCATCAGCTTGCTGCTTCTCCTTTCAATGAAAAGTCACAGGCTGAGGGAGGGACAAGAACTGTAAGTTTTATTTACCTGCAGCAAATTCAAATAAGATTTCCTGCACTGCTGTGTGGCAGAGCTGTGCAAATCTTTTTGCAGGTAAATCAATTCTCACAACGTTGTTGATGTTCAAAAAAAACTTGAACAGGCAAACATTAGCCATTATGCACATTATCCTTACATATACAGTAAATTTTATATAATTGAATAATAACACAAGAAAAATGTGCCTTTCCAATTGTTTATTTAACACAAAATTAATAGATGCAATGGTGTAATGTGGAAAAAAGTAAGTGCACCCTTAGCCTAAGCAAGCAGGCATTGCCCTCTTTAACTGAAATGACTTATTGTAAGCATCTTGCACAACTGCGTAGTTTTTTTAGTTGACTTTGTGAGATGTTTAGCTGCTCTTTCAAAAATGTATTCAGTTGAACAATGTTTGTAGGATTGCTTGCAATAACTTCCCCTTTTAAATGCCCCAAAACAGTTCACTTTCAAAAAATGTGTATTAAAGTATTACAGAATACAGATCATAACACAATTAATCAGGCGAGATATAGACAATGCACCTCTAGCCACCAAGACTATAGCCACCAAGAACATAGTTCCAAAAAGAGGCATAACAAATATTCAGAATAGTACCACAACAACATTTAAATTGGGTTCAAAACAGGACTACTCTAATTCATGACTCTCCATTTCTTTTTTTTAGCTATTTCTTTGTGGATTTTGTTGATTATTATTGTGTTAAAATATCAATTCCTGGTTTAACGTAAACTTTTAGACAGACTGCCTCACATTCTAATCAGTCACGCTTTGATATGTTGAAGAATTCATAGTTGATTTGATGACTGCAAGCTTACCAGGCTCTGAAGCAGCAAAGCAACCCTAAAGCATAATATTTTCACCACTCTGCTTCAGCTAATATGAGATTCTTTTCCTGAAATGCTGAATATGATTTGCACCATACATGTCTACTGTAACTATAGCCAAACAACTCTGTCTTCTGATTTGGTCCACAGCACATTGTTCCAGAAGGTATATTCTGTGCCTATATGTTCAAAGGCAAACTGTAGTCTTGCTGTAATGTTCTTTTTGGACAACAAAGGCTATTCCTGGCAAACTTTTCATGCAGGTTGAATTGGTGCAATCTTTTCTGATTGTACCTGCATACACTTGAACTGTTGTAGGAGTTACCTGAAGATACTGCAATGAAACATTGGGCTTCTTGCAGACTACTTTTAGCATCAAACTTTTAGTTCTAATCCAGCGTACACACGGGCAGACTTTTTGACCGGACTGGTCCGACGGACCGAGTCCGGCAGACAATTCGACCGTATGTGGGCTTCATCGGACCTGCAGCTGACTTTTTCGGTCAAAAATCTGACGGACTGTAGATTTGGAACATGTTTCAAATCTTTACGTTGGAACTCCGCCGGACCCAGTTCCTATTGAAAAGTCTGCTTGTCTGTATGCTAGTCCGATGGACGAAAACCAACACTAGGGCAGCTATTGGCTACTGGCTATCAACTTCCTTATTTTAGTCCAGTCGTACATCATCACGTATGAACCTGTCAGACTTTGGTGTGATCAAGTGTAGGCAAGTCTGTTTGTTCGGAAAGTCCGTCGGAAGTTCGCCGAAAGTCCATCGGATAGACCGTCGGACCAGTCAGGTCAAAAAGTCCGCTTGTGTGTACGTAGCATTAGGCTAAATTTCGTGGCTCAACCAGTTGAGTCATTTGAAATTCAATTACAGAGAAATGGTTGCTTTTAAATTAATGTGATGATCTTTGTAAATCCCTTTCCAGACTCATAGGCACCTGCAATCTTTTTCTGAGGGCCTTAGAGAGCCTTTTTGATCTTGGCATGCTGACACCACATATGTCAATAGCAACAAGAACACCAGACCCTGACACCAGATATCTAAGTTTTAAATAAGACAGATTCCACTTCTCACATTACATTTTAGATATATTTTTTATCTGTGCATTTAACTGTTTGCCTGGAGTTTAGCTTTATGGCTCTATAATATCTTTTTTATGTTTAAAATATATTTATTGGTAGTTGACATAATTTCCAGTAAAGATAAAACTATTGATATGAAGATCATTGTGCTCATAAGCCTTCAGAATATAATTTCACTTTCAAAAGAGGTAGAGAACACTTGTAGCTTTGTATTCGGGTTAAAATTAAAAATACACAGACACCAAGGGAGCTTTTGCCTCTCAATATCATGACAGGTTTCAAAAAGTGGAGCTAAACTTTTTTTCTGAAATGGCAGCATGGATGATAAAATTGAGCAGCAGTACTGATATATAAATTCTATTCATCCACAGGGATGGATATAGACTGTCACAAGCACATTATAGTGCTGCAAATGTGTAGGGCGGACAGCTGTGTCTGTAAGACAGGTCACAAAAAGTGTGCGGGAGGACAAACAGGGATACTGAAATGTACATATAAAGTAAAGCCAGAGAACATGATATGCTTTTAGTTTTATTACATAGTCACAGAACAATCTCAGTTACAGTTTGTGAATATGATTTTTGTGATGTATATAATAATCATTAATCTTGTTATAGAACATTATAAGTTAAATGAACATATACTAATATGTAAATACTTTTTTATATTAAGCAACCATTGCATTATATTTCATATGCAATATTTGAAGGTTATACTTAATTAGCAATCACTTTAAAAATACAATGAAAGACCACAATTATCTTCATATGATTTACAATTCACAAACTGTGAGGCGTCTTTGGTTACAGCCCTTATCATTCCATTTGCCATCAGTGTACATTTCCACACAGTTTTCTTTCCCTTGGCCACTGGGTTCTTTCTTGCTCCAGGGGGTGTAAAGTGCAGGAATTCCTTTGGGATCAAGAAAGACACCAGGTTTTGGTCCTTCTTTCAAACCCACGTATGCATATTGATTATGCTTCTTTGTAAAGAATGAGAGGCCATTGTTCTCTGCTTCATTACTGGGAATGGCCATACGGCCACCGATTGCTTGGCACGCAGCACTGGATTTTTCTATTTCTTCAATCTTTCCACTGCTGACTATCATTTTATCTCCTACCACTTGAATAAATTCTAGCAGCTTGAGTGCTAAAGATAAAAGACAATACAACATTGTGAAAAGTCTGTCTGAAATTGTTAGTAGGAATTGAACAGTTTTGTTGTGTATCTTAAAGCAAATGAGTTTTTCTCACTCAGGACAAAACAATAAGTTCCTAATGATCCCACTTCCTAGTAACATATATAAATCTTCCCCTCACTCCCTTGCTATTCACAACTGAGAGCCAAAAGAAATTCCCAATACTACTGAATATAGAAGAGCATGTGACACAATTCATGTGACAGTGCTGGGCCAATGAGCGCTGTTACACAAAGAGGGATAATAGTCCTGCAAAGCAACAGAAAAAAGTGATAAGGAGCAAAGGATAGGAAATGATATACTGCTGGGTAGAGATGGGCCAAACCCCCCCCCCCCCCATTCGGTTTGCAGCAGAACTCCCGCACAGGGGAAAAGTTCTGCCCTGAACCGCAAACTGCATTGAAGTCTATGGGAGCCGAACATTAGAAATCAAAAGCGCCCATTTTGAAGTCTTATTTGCAAGTAATTGACCATAAAAGAGGTATTAGGGTCTGGGTACTGCCCTGGGGGACATTTTTTTGTAAAAACTATAGTTTTTTCAGGAGCAGTGATTCTTATGATGCTTAAAGTGCAACAAAAAAAACAAGAAAATTCCTTTAATTCTGCCTGCAAAAACTAAATTTTGAAAGAAAAAAAACAAGTCAAATTACATTTAAATTGACTCGTGGTTGCAATTGCCAGCATCTGGCTATTAAAAAAAAAATGGCGTGGGGTTCCCCCCAAAACCCATACCAGATCTTTATCTCAGCATGCAGCCTAGCAGGTCAGGAAAGGGGGGGGCAAGTGAGCACCCCCCCTCCTGAACCATAACAGGCCACATGCCCTCAACATGGAGGGATGTTTTGGGGCTGGGGGGACTTAAAAACAGTACAAAGGTTTTTGACCTTTATTACAAATAAAAAACAATGACCCCCCCGATGTAAATCCATCGTCAATCATGATGCCCGCCGCACCGCTGACCCGAAAAAGAAGAAAAAAAGCTCAGCCCGAAGTGAAGGCAAAGCGCTGAATTTCTGGTTTGCCATTTAACAGTTCCTATATAGGAAAGGGCGGGCCACCCGGCGACATCATCAGGTTGCACCGCGCCTTTGTGACATCACCGACCCAGCATGCAATAGTTGGTGACATCACAAGGGGGCGGTGCCACCAGGTGACGTTGCCAGGTGGCCCCTGCCCTTACCTATATAAGAACTGTCAAACGAAAAGCCAGCCATTAGGCAGTTTGCCTTCATGGTGGGCGGAGTCATTTTTTATTTTTTATTCTGGTCTGGCAGTGCAGTGGCTTCATGATTGACAATGGATCTACATTGGGGTACACTATTTTTTTTTATTTTTAATAAGGGAATTACCAAAAACTGTTTTTACTTATTTTATTTTATTCACATAGGGGGTGTGATCTGGGGGCCCTCTTATTAAAGGGGGCTTCCAGATTTGAATACGCCCCCTGCCTGCAGACCCCCATAACCACAGCCCAGGGTTGTGGGGAAGAAGCCCTTGTCCCCATCAACATAGGAACAGGGTGCTTTGGGATGAGGGGTGGAGCCTCTCTTCATCCCAAAGCACCCCCCATGTTGTGGGCATATGGCCTGGTTTGGTTCAGGGGGGGGCGTTTGCTCACACCCCCTTTCCTGAATTGCCAGGTTGCATGCTCGGATAAGGGTCTAGGATGGATTTTGGGGGGACCCCAAGCCATTTTTTTTTTTTTAAATTGGTTCACCTTAAAATTCTTACCAGACCCAAAGGGTCTGGTAGGGAATGGGCAGGGGGACTCCCACGCCATTTTTTAAAAAATATTTTTTACTGCCAATGTTTTTTTTTATTTAGCTATCAGCGGGTAAGCCCATTAACAGCTGATGACTCATCGGTTGTTAAGGATGTTGCAGCCTGGCTTTCTGGCCCTGCTCCTTAACAACCTGATTTTACTGCATCCTGATTGGGCACAGTTCTGTCTAATCAGGGGAAGAATGCACTGTGCAGCCCGCAGTGCATTGCAGGGCATTCGATGGAGTGAACACCCGCCAAACACCCTGCATATTTGGGTGTTCCCCAAATGGGGTGAACAGCCAATGTTCAGCCTGAACTCATGCTCGGGCCGAACCATTCACCCAACACTACTGCTGGGGAGGGTTAAATTAAAGAAAGCAGCGACCTGCATAGGCAAAGCACACATTTACTTTAGGGGTCCATGCACATTGGACAGGAGTTTTGTGTTCATTGGACAGGAGTTTTGTGTTGTGTTCATTGGACAGGAGTTTTTGTGTTCTCTTTTGTGTTCTGCAGAAGCAGCTCAATGTTATCCCATGTGTCCACGTTTAGAGGCATGTTTTAAGATCAGCGTTTAGAGCCAGGGAAAAAGCCCTTCTGATTTGCTTTTGATTGGAGCTTTCTGGCAGAAAAAATGCTAAACACTCCTTAATGCGCCTAAATATGTGTACAAAAACGCTCGATATGAGCTTTTTTGTTCTGCCAAGGGAACTGGTGTTTTTTTAAGCCCAACAAGCTATAGGAATTATTGAGCTACTGGAAAGAAAAATGCTGCAGCTGGGCTAAAATTAAAAATGTTTGTTCAATTTATTTATATATTTTTATTTCAATTTTCTATAGCCTACTGCCTTCCCAGAACATTTAGAGGGGGGCAGAAGGAAGGTAGTGGGCATGTACTTCCTGAAGCCAATGCTATGAATATTCACCTCTTTTGCTGCTTCCTGCATCCTAATAAATATCTATAAACATAGTTCTTTGTACTGGACTACTTTTAATTTTTGTAAGACATATATGCTATAAGTAAAAAAGAAAATTAACTGGATCTGTTTCAATACTTGCCTGATTCCATTTTGGTGACCCGTTTACATAGCTCTACCAATGATGAAGTACAAGGTATGACAGGAGCATCTAAAGGAGGGAAGAGAGTTATTGGGGTTGGTTTGCTAAAGACTAAAAGACTGTGTATGGCAGTAATTCCGCGCTTAGGAAGAGAAGGGACTGCTGCCCCCCTACAAATGAATATCACCAAAGTGATATCCAAAAAATGGGTAATGATCTAAACAGGGGTGTTGGCGCTGTCCGGCTATATGCACATAAAGGTATATAAAAAACTACTCAAATAAATAAAGCAGAAGTACTTGTGAAAGAGGTGATGCGTGTAAACAATACGTGACAGGGCTAGGGTGTATTAAATGCAAACAATACCCTAGGCAGATAATAATACTAATAAAGTGCTGCGTGCTCCTAAAAGTGAAAAAATGAAAAATGTGCCTTAGTCCCAATTAATCAAATGTCCATATGTGTGTAAAAGAATATACCACTAATGCAAAGTGTGTAAAATACAACCAGTCTCCCTGGCATAAAAATGCAGTAAAGTGCAAAGTGCTCCTGAACAAATGTGTCTTAATCTCAATGCATCAAATACCATAAAAATAAATAAAAATAAAAAATAAATAAATAAAAAATGTACCCGCAGGTGAATAAACAATAGTGGCAATCAAAACAGAAATTTTGCAAATCAAGCACACAATGGAAAAAATAATAATTTAGAAGATATCCCCAACAAGTGTGCATAAAAATATATAGAAAGGTATGTAAATGTCCAAAGTTCAAAATCCCAAAAAATGTGTCCTTATAGTGAAAAAACAGTGATCTCAGCTTTAACTGATGTAGTCCCCGTCCTCCACCGCACACCCACTCGTGCTTGCACTCACCGGACTACCTCACCCCTGCAGGGGTAAAGGCATATGTGGAAAAATCCCACGATGGCGAATCCAGGGGGGGGGGGGGTTTCCTCCGTTGAAGGGTGTTATGTCCTTAGTAATATCCCCAGTAACGAACATCCATGTAAAGTGAGGAAGAAGGAAACTTCATAGCGTAACTCCACAAAAATTATATGAATTTTATTGGTAAAAGTCCATGACAAACGTGCTATCAGCTGTAATGTCTGTCAACCGGCTCTCTACTGTGTTGTCCCCCGTGTAACCGACAGGAATCGGATTCCTGTCGGTTACACGGGGGACAACACAGTAGAGAGCCGGTTGACAGACATTACAGCTGATAGCACGTTTGTCATGGACTTTTATCAATAAAATTCATATAATTTTTGTGGAGTTACGCTATGAAGTTTCCTTCTTCCTCACTTTACATGGATGTTCGTTACTGGGGATATTACTAAGGACATAACACCCTTCAACGGAGGAACCCCCCCCCCCCTGGATTCGCCATCGTGGGATTTTTCCACATATGCCTTTACCCCTGCAGGGGTGAGGTAGTCCAGTGAGTGCAAGCACGAGTGGGTGTGCGGTGGAGGACGGGGACTACATCAGTTAAAGCTGAGATCACTGTTTTTTCACTATAAGGACACATTTTTTGGGATTTTGAACTTTGGACATTTACATACCTTTCTATATATTTTTATGCACACTTGTTGGGGATATCTTCTAAATTATTATTTTTTCCATTGTGTGCTTGATTTGCAAAATTTCTGTTTTGATTGCCACTATTGTTTATTCACCTGCGGGTACATTTTTTATTTATTTATTTTTTATTTTTATTTATTTTTATGGTATTTGATGCATTGAGATTAAGACACATTTGTTCAGGAGCACTTTGCACTTTACTGCATTTTTATGCCAGGGAGACTGGTTGTATTTTACACACTTTGCATTAGTGGTATATTCTTTTACACACATATGGACATTTGATTAATTGGGACTAAGGCACATTTTTCATTTTTTCACTTTTAGGAGCACGCAGCACTTTATTAGTATTATTATCTGCCTAGGGTATTGTTTGCATTTAATACACCCTAGCCCTGTCACGTATTGTTTACACGCATCACCTCTTTCACAAGTACTTCTGCTTTATTTATTTGAGTAGTTTTTTATATACCTTTATGTGCATATAGCCGGACAGCGCCAACACCCCTGTTTAGATCATTACCCAAAGACTAAAAGACTGTTCACTTTGCAAGGGAAGTTTCACTTTGCAATGGAATTTTCCCCAGAGCTCAGTCAGTGAAATTAAGTTTCATCATCCAATCATGTTTTTAAAAAAATATGTTTTTTCATTTTCCTTGCACACGATTGAGTCTTTATGCAAAGTGAAATATTACCACATTTATTATTTTTTTTTCCCTTGCACATGTATGGGTGTCCTGTACAAAGTGATATTTTACCACATTTAATGATTTTTTTTCAAATTTTCCTTGCACGTGTATGGGTATTCTTCGCTAAGCTCTGGGGAAAATTTCCTTACAATTTCACTTGCAAATTGAACAGTTTATTTGCACTTAGTAAATCAACCCCATTGCATCTTTATGACTTAGATTTCCCCCCCATACTGGATATCTGAAACTGCTGTAATGATTTATTTACACATAACAAAATACATATATTGAAAAAGAACACCAAAAAGTATATTTCATGGATATTGTGTACCTGTTTTTTTCAAACTAGGCAAAAGTGGCTTCTTTCCAGCTAATCCTTGGACATTTGTGCCTGCCTTAGGTAGCGATGGTGCACCAATGCCAATAGTTTTCAGGATACCTGTGTAAAAGCGAGATGAAAGGTTATACCTAATGATAACAGTATATATAGTCCATAAAAATAGAATTGGATTAAATGCTATTTTCAGTATTATTATCTAGATTGTGTTACTTTCTTGATAACAAGAAAAAGGTTCATTACATTTTTTGTTCATTTTGGAAATAAAATGAAAATCAATCCGTCTATTTACTGTTTCTTTACTGCATCTGGTCTGGTTATCTATCTTCTTAACCATGCTGTCGACAAAGCACTACTTGCAATAAAAAGTTACTTTAACTGCGGTCAATTTCTGCAAACTCCAGAACAGATGGAGGAGCAGTCTATGGACAGCACTATTAAGCATCTGTAATACTAATTAGCCTTATCAGGGCAAAGTGACAGGTCCTCTCAAGGGTTCATCCTACCCCCCTCACCTCCATTTATGCACTCTGTTAGTTACTACACTAGTAGCCTCCCTCACTGCTCTCTATCCTCATTGGAACCTTGAGTCTAAGCTCTGTACAAGCAATGTTTTGGAGCTTACACTGGGATCTGCTTCCCTCCCATGACAGTGTCTGGATCTGGAAATTCATGGCACTGCATCCTGGGAGGAAAAGGAGAAGGAAACATGCTCCTTAATTGCTTGTATTTCCAAGAGTTTCAAAGATGCAAAGGAACGACATAGAAATGTGGCAGAGGTCAATATCAATGGGTTTGGGTGGTCTTTTAAGAACATGACACTTTGCCCTGAAATAGCATCTAAGATACATAAGTAATGTATTTTAGCTTTTAAAATACAGTATATTTAATTCTCAATCCTATATGTCTAAAACACTGTACATCTTGAACAGTAACACCACTACTGCTGTAACTCTAGTGTATTTCCTATGTCACCGTCTTTATTGAGCTATGAAAAAAGTATTAGCAAACAGCTCATTTCCTCCATGTACGCTGCTCCTCCTGTGAGCTTGTTAAACAATTCCTCTCTTGTTTCCAGTGTCTTAGATCATGATGATTTGCACCATTGTGCAATGCAGTGGAGTAGAAAATGTTACACTCTTTGGCTGACTGTACAGGACACACTTTTTCAGAAGAAAAATTGAAACAAATATCTGCTACTATTCAACATGCAAGTGATCGAAAATAACAAGCAATCACTCTGGAACTGTATGAGCTGTATCATATAATTGCATACTGGTGATTGTTTTGATAAAATCCTTTTTAGAATCATTGTTCAATCTTCTGAAAAATCAGCCTGGGTATGGCCAACATGAGCCTAGGTGGGATTTATTTTCTGTAATAAATTGTAGTAACTTAAAACTGAACTCCAGGCATATACAAAAACAACACTTAATACAGTTATGTATTACATAAAAAATGTCTTTTAAAATGCAGCTAGTGTGCTTCCTTGAATCTGTGAATTAACTATGAACTATTAAATAACTTTCTCTCAATGTTTGCACATTATACTGGTAGAGAGGCAATACTAGGATACAGTGAAAAAATGTGAATACCTCTAATTCTGGATTTTTAAGGCAATTTGAAAAGAAAAAAGCTATATATCTAATTAAAAGAGTATATTACATTTTAATTCACGTGATTAAAAATTCCAAAATTTGGAAGCGATACAAAAAGAGCATATAATGTATTATAATATTGCAAAATCGATCATCCTGAAGTGGTATTTCCCAACTACTTGCGAATACGCCATCCGTGCATATTGCAGATGACAATGGGTAGTGGGGATATCCAACTACCCATTGTATATGTATATAAACTATATTCTTCTTCAGGGATTAATACCACTTATCTCCTGCTATAATTTTGGAAAAGGCACTCCTTCAATGAGAATGGGGTTCATGAATGTCTGCAAAAAAAAGCCCTTCACCACATACAAGGACCACTGGATAGTATCCAATAAGGGCACCCAAAACGAAAAAGGGGGAGGCAAATGTTCAAATGAGCAAAGCCTCCTATGTGTCCCTCTGAGGTAAACACTATTGAAAAGTTTTGAAAAATTTAAAGCAGACTCCTTCCAAATGGATCCAGGCAGGTTGTTCTGATACCATTTGAGGAAAAGTTGCTCCACAACAAAAAGGGCACCCAAAACGAAAAAGGGGGAGGCAAATGTTCAAATGAGCAAAGCCTCCTATGTGTCCCTCTGAGGTAAACACTATTGAAAAGTTTTGAAAAATTTAAAGCAGACTCCTTCCAAATGGATCCAGGCAGGTTGTTCTGATACCATTTGAGGAAAAGTTGCTCCACAACAAAAAGGTCCACATTGGACTCAGTGGAGGAAGGAATGGCGTACTAAGATACAGTGAGACCCTAATGTGTGCTGCTGTTCCTTTACTGTCCATTCATAGGTTGGGGTGGGGAGGTGGCTTAGCTATATTGCTTAACTGCAGTTGAACAAGGTCAGGTCACCAACCTGGCTGAGCTCTCTGACAGTGCTGTGTATATCCGAGGACTACAAAGACAGAATTGGCAGATGAAACAGCTCCCATAAATATATTTCAGTTGTGTGTTTTCATGTATGCCTGGAAATCATTTCTAATATAAATCCTTCAAGCGGTTATACTATTAGTATTTATAACACATTACAATTATAAATTTGTAACTTGACTAAAGTATGTTTTGCATTAAAGCAAACAACCATCCAATCTCTACTAGTAGAAGTTGTGTGGAAGCCAATTAAACTTGAGGATTAGACTTTCTCTTGCTATAATATGGTACAATGTTGACAGGGTGTGATACAACAGCATTTCACCATTATGTTACATCATATTTGTTAATTGAATTCCACAATTATGTTCTGTTTATACATGTTCATATTTTTTTTTTTAAATAATAACCTTTTATCCCAGAAATTCCCAGGCCTCTCTTCACTTCTTCTGTATTTACTTTTGGGATCCCATTTAGATTTTCTTTGCCTGGAACATTTGACAGGGTGTGAAACAACAGCATTTCACCATTATGTTTCATCAATATTTACTAATTTAATTTTACAACTATGTTCTGATTATACATGTTGACATTTTTTCCAAATAATAACCTTTTATCCCAGGAACTCCCAGGTCTCTCTTCACTTCTTCAGTATTTACTTTAGGAATCCCATTTAAATTTTCTTTGTCTGGAATATTTGACAAGGTGTGATACAACAGCACTTTACCATTAAATGTCATCATTTTTACTATTTTTTTTCCACAATTATGTTCTGATTATACATGTTGATATTTATTTTAAATAATAACCTTTTATTCCAGGTACTCCCAGGTCTGTCTTCACTTCTTTGGTATTTACTTTAGGAATCCCATTTAGATTTTCTTTGCCTGGAACATCTGACAAGGTGTGATACAACAGCATGTTACCATTGTGTTTCATCGTATTTACTAATATATTTCAAAAATCATGTTCTGATTATACAAATTGATGTTTTTTTCAAACAATAACCTTTTATCTCAGGTACTCCCAGGTCTGCCTTCACTTCATCAGTATTTACTTGAGGAATCCCATCTAGTTTATCTTTGCTTGGGACACTTAGAAGACAGTTGGCTGGTGCTTGTGGAAGACATGTCACCAGACACACCAGTGCTATGAGCACTAGAGATCTGTGAAAGAATTCCATCATGGAAGTCTGCTGAAAAAAATGCAATATTACATAACAATCACTCATGTCTTGTGCCATATTGTTAGAAACATGAATTTCAATGTGTGGAAAAGTTCTCTCATACTTAGAGCAGTGGTTCTCAACTCCTGTCCTTAGGACCCACTAACAGGTCAGGTTTGCAAGATAACTGAACTACATTACAGGTGATATCATTTGCTGCTCAGTGATTGCAGTATTCTAGTCTTCATCTCCCCAAGGTAATACTTAAAACCTGGCCTGTTAGTGGGTTCAGAAGACAGGAGTTGAGAACCACTGACTTAGAGGATAACTTTGCTTTTAATTCAGTTATCCTTAAAAAGTATTTACCCATTCCCAGCAAGCTCACCCAAATCAACCACTTACCTGTCCATGATTTATGGAGATCTTTGCTGTGGAGCCTCTAGGTGCCACACTCTTCATGAAAACTCTGAGCTCTGACACATATGGGCAATGGTTTCCCCATTTATTTCTACAGAAAAGCCATTGATTGTGTGCCTCGAAGATTGATAGTCTTCTCATAGGAATGAGAGTTTTTATGAAGAGACTGTGCCCCATGGTAAAAGTCTTTGTAGATTGCGGACAGGTATATGGTAGACTTGGACAGCTTGCTGAGGTGGGAACTACAGTTTAGGAATACATTTTAAAGTACAGTTATTTTAGACATTGTTAAATCCCGTGTAATTTCTCAGTTTCATGCAGTTTTTGTATAGAGGCAGACAAAGGAAAAACCCATGGACGATTGTTGCCATTTTTTCCACATATGGGGAAAACAATCTTCATGATTCAAAATGACTATTCTTTCAAGTAGTCAAAATGATAACACATTTAAAAACAATTAAAAAATACATATACTGTATAAACTCGAGTATAAGCCGAGTTTTTCAGCACTTAAGAAAAAAAGTCCCAAAAATAGAGTAAAAAAAGGGGCGGAGCCGTCCCACTGGGTGCCGCACATGTATCATCCTGCCACTCCCCTGTCAGTTTCCCCTCCCTCCTGCTCTTCTCAGAAGTGTCACGTGCATCCTCCCAAGTGCCTGGTAGCGTGATATCATGCTGTGTTTCAGAGATCTGAATCGTCGTTCAGCCAATGTAACGATGTTCTGCCTCCTAGACTGCCTCTTGTGATAGACGGCACACTGATCCAATGCTAGGAATCATTGTGCCGTCTGTCATATTACTAGTGTAGGACCCACTAATTCGGGGTACTTTGTCGCAGTAAGTGGGCTTAGCACTATATGACCATATAGTGTGACCAAACCCCCGTATTTTTTGAATATGTTCAGGTGTTTTTAACTAGCCCTGCAGGAAATGTCATTCTTGTATGTGTGCTGTAAAATATTTTGTACTGTTTGTAGGTCTTATAGCAGCACCATCTTGAATTTAAACGCATTGTATGGTGTGCCCCCCAAATATGTTCTTGTATATTGTAATAGGCCCTGACCAGGTCTTTTGGGCTGGAGCACCCCTCCCCCTCCTCATTACCTCCTATTTAGTGGCCACCAGTGTTTAGGATGTATCCCTTTCGGTTCTCCCACATAGAGGAGTTCAGCTCCCATGGTTGAGACAAAGGATCTTCCATTCTATTACTAGTGTAGGACCCACTAATTCGGGGTACTTTGTCGCAGTAAGTGGGCTTAGCACTATATGACCATATAGTGTGACCAAACACCCGTATTTTTTGAATATGTTCAGGTGTTTTTAACTAGCCTTGCAGGAAATGTCATTCTTGTATGTGTGCGCTGTAAAATATTTTGTACTGTTTGTAGGTCTTATAGCAGCACCATCTTGAATTTAAACGCATTGTATGGTGTGCCCCCCAAATATGTTCTTGTATATTGTAATAGTCCCTGACCAGGTCTTTTGGGCTGGAGCACCCCTCCCCCTCCTCATTACCTCCTATTTAGTGGCCACCAGTGTTTAGGATGTATCCCTTTCGGTTCTCCCACATAGAGGAGTTCAGCTCCCATGGTTGAGACAAAGGATCTTCCATTCTATTACTAGTGTAGGACCCACTAATTTGGGGTACTTTGTCGCAGTAAGTGGGCTTAGCACTATATGACCATATAGTGTGACCAAACCCCCATATTTTTTGAATATGTTCAGGTGTTTTTAACTAGCCCTGCAGGAAATGTCATTCTTGTATGTGTGCGCTGTAAAATATTTTGTACTGTCATAGGAGGCGGGACATCGTTACAGCGGCTGCACAGTGATTCAGATCCAGCTCTGACACACAACGTGAGATCGCATTACCAGGCACTGGCAGAGTGTACCTCATGGGCGCTGGTAGGCTGTACCTGATCTGCATGGTAGGCTGTACCTCATGGACACTGGTAGGCTGTACCTGATGGGCACTGGTAGGCTGTACATGATGGGCACTGGTAGGCTGTACATGATGGGAGCTGGTAGGCTGCATGTCATAGGCACTGATAGGCTGTGCATGATGGGCACTGGTAGAATGTATATTATGAGGTTTTTTTTCTTTTAAAGTTATTGTTGATACCATATTGTTTTTATTGACCCTCTTTTCCACTTACAGAGCTAGTTTACTGTTTTTCTTTGAAATAAATATTCAAAAACATTTAACCTACTGATGCCTCAATTAATGTAATTTTATTGGTATCTATTTTTATTTTTGAAATTTACCAGTAGCTGCTGCATTTCCCACCCTAGGCTTACACTCGAGTCAATAAGTTTTCCCAGTTTTTGTGATAAAATTAGATGCCTCGGCTTATATTCGGGTTAGCCTATACTCGAGTATATACGGTAATTGCCAGGGTCTCCAGATAGGCCCAAACATTTCAAAGTACATGTATAGTTGTGGTTTTCAGAACTCCAAAGATCTTATCAAGATATATTTTGTGTCCTTCAGAGGATAAGATCTAAGTTCTAAAAACCAAATGTTAAACTATTTTGGTTTATATAAAGGGTCCTATAAAAAATAATAATTCATTAATTCATTAATAATAATCAGTTTTGCAAATGCACTGTATCCCATATTAATATTATATTTGAAAATATGGTAAGGGTACCCCATTTTCAAATATAATATTAACCTCCCTGGCGGTATGATTATGTCAGATTTTTTAATCTCAAAGCGGTACATTGTTTTGCATAGAAATTTGGCGTTTTATATTGTAGGCCTGTAAGTCTTAGTAATAACACACTTAAATCTGTCCAAACAAGAGTCTAATAAACATCCCGGATATGATAACGTTTGAAACATGAAATCATGAATTATAATACAATAAATAACTTTAAATGATTAAAAAAAAAATCTATTATAATAATAAAATTAATTTCCATACGATTCACTATCGCTCAATTCTGCATGTGATTCTAATTTACTATCACTGTTTTCTAGTTGGTCTAAAACCACTTTTGATGTAAAGGGACACTTTTTGGTTGCTATGGACAATCTCAAGTTTCCAGGCAGAAAGAACAGTATATATAATATAAAAGTGCATGCAGGGCATTGGACAAAGAACTAGAGACAAAAGGGCGGTGAAATGATTTGATACAGTAATGTAATCTGTAAGATTACAGTGTACTGTATGTGTTATGTTTTTTGTACTTTTTGAATTTGCCGCCGGGCTCTGCCCCCGTGCGTCGCGCCGGTCACAGGGAACGGAGCCCGGGACACAGAGCATCGGGCAGATGATCTGGCGGAGGTCCAGAGGGGGGACATCGCAGGATCCTGGTGAGAAGTATGCCTTACCAGGATTCTACAATGCAATCCTGAGTGTGGCTCGGGGTTACCGCTAATGGTACTGAAATTTAACCCTGAGCCAAACTCGGAAATACCGCCAGGAGGGTTAATATGGGATACAGTGCATTTGCACTTTTGGATTATCTTTTTTGATTAGTAAGCATATGTCATTCACAGTATAGAATCTTTATCTCTTGTGTGTGTATATATAGTAATGAGAGGTTCAACCCCACCTGCCCCCCCCCCCCCCCACACACACACACACACACACACTCACACACTCTATTCAAATTTAAAAAAAAAAAGAAGGTATTGGCTTTTAATATATACCATATTTATCAGCGTATAACACACAATTTTTTCCCCTGAAAACATAGGACAAACAGTGCCTGCGTGTTATACGCCGATATTTCTTTTTTTTTTACCAAGGGGGGGTGGGGATCAGGCGGTCCACCCTGGGTGCCACACATTGGGGGGGTGTCATGCTGGCGGCCCTGCCTCTCCTGGCCCTGGGACAGTCCGCCAGCGTATTTCAAAGATAAAAAAAACACTGCCAGCCCCTTCACATAGATCCTTTGTAGACTGTAAGTGTCATAGTAAACCAAAGCCTGCAAATACCTAATTCTCGCCATTCTTTCTGGTCCCCCTCCTCCTTCCGCTCCTCCTCCTCCGAGTGTAGCTTTAGATTGGAGCAGGAGAGCGGTCACCTGAAACAGAGGAGAGCAATCATTTGACCAGCCAGAAAGAATGGAGCTAATGAGGTATTTGCAGGCTTTGGTTTACAATGACAGTGACACAGTGTAGGAAGAATCTATGAGAAGGGACTGGCACTGATTTTTTTTAAACTTTAGAGTACACTGGCAGTGCTGTTCCAGGAGACTGAGGCAGGGGGGCTGTGCAATGTGTGGGGGCTTTGTGTAATGTGCGGGGGTGTGTGAATAGTGGTGTAATTGTAGTGGTCTGTTTAATGTAAAGGGCTCTGCGTAATATGCAGTGGGGCTTTGGAATGTAAATGGATTTTTTTCCTGAAACTTCCCTCTTAAAATTAGGGTACGTGTTATACGCCTCTGCGTGTTATACGCCGATAAATACGGTATTTTAAATTCCAGTTAGTGATCTTTGCCATTATTACCTACTTTGATTTTACATTTTACCTACTCTTTCCATAAAATAACCCATTTCTAAACTGATGGTAAAACCTTCTCTGTCTTAAAACTGATTGATGTCCCCTAATCCTTGAAATGTAATGTTCGCGCCATCATCCTTGGGATGTAATGTTCACCTGTCATACCTTTCCTTTTACTTTATATATATTTTAACATGAAATACTTTGCTTCAATTACATCTCTTTTCCAAACATATTCAAATGTTCTCTTTGATAAAGAGAAACTTTTCATTGTACATTTATACTGTATGTATTTTGTTGCCCATCTTAGAACTTCTTCAAAACTCCATGGTTCTTTTTTACATTGTGAAATCCAAGTGTACCCCATTTTGTAGATGTGACATTACAGATAAATAATAAGGTGGAAATAACATGCTAGAATTATGTGATTTTATCTCCCTTTTTATACACCCCAAGAATGCCACTTGGCATTGAGGAAGGAACTAAATTTATTGCTATCCTGTTTACTGCTATCCAGTGGGTCCAATGCCAATAATGGTGGTATACTGCTGATAACTAGCCTAGTTTAAATATAAATGGTTTACAACTACCTTTGTCTTCTGATTTTTATCTAGATTTTAACCAGGTTAAAGCTCTAGTCCAGCTTCTTTCAAACTTTTAAACAAGGGGGAATCTTTGAAATAATCTTCCCATCTCAGGGAACTCCTGAAAATAATTACTATATCTACAGCTTACGGTACATTAGAGTGATAGTAAGTGGGAAGAATGCTCCTAGCATTTGTGCTCAGTAGATAGAATCCCCCTTTACAAATAGCTGAAAAAAATATTGATGTCAGTGGTTACTTATCTGAGACAAAAAAAAATGTTTATAGCTCAATGAAACCCTAACAACCTCTGGAGGAATCCTGATTGAGAAAGGCATCTCTAGTCCTTGCATCTTCAGTCTCTCTATCAGGCAATTTTGAAGAACAATATGACATATTTTGCAAATCAGACATCCATATTTATCACATGAAAATTAATCAAGCTTTATTCTATAAGCTGCTAAACATGTTACTTTTTTTTAAACAGTTGCAGTTCCCTTCCAATTGTCTTTTTTTTTTTGTAATCCCATTGGCTATCATAAGTCTAATGGCTCCTTTTTTGTTTGCCCTAAAACTGCTACTCTTACATATTTACATTCTACAAAAAACAAAATGGAAATGGAAATGCAAACTTTATAATCAACCGAAAATTATGATTTAAACATTTGCCTTTGGAAAATAATCACTCCTTTATGTGTTAAGAATTCATGAAAGAATACACCCAATGCCAAACTGAATTTAAAACTAGTGTAGGTGGTGTAAGACAAGATTAGGAAGGCATGTTATTTAGCAAATTCAACTCACAAACATGAAAGTATACAAAGTTCTAAACAATAAATACAAAGAATTAGCTACATACCTCTGAACAATCAGAAGATAATGACCACTGGTAGTTTTCTCTCCCTTTTATATTGCTTGGAAACAATTGTACCTTAAAGAGCAACATGATGCTACTATATTTAAGAAATTCCCCTTATTTACACACTTAATGTTTTCAATAAGAGCACTAATAAAACTACATAAATTAACTAATGGATTTGCAGAAGAAAGCAAACAATAAATTAAAAGCCATTTGACAGTACCAAGCTGTATTTTCAAGTGTCTGCACTAGCTAAAAAATGAACCAAGTAGTGCAAATAATGTTTGAATGGACTAGCATGTGACTCTATGACTTCATCTATGCACTTGAGGAAGGGGTCTTAATGAGCTGATATTATTTGTTCTTACAGTATAATAGCAGAGAGAGAAATGCAATCCTAAGATTTAAACAAATGTTATTTAAAAAGTAGTTTATTAGCGTCATGTGGTAAAAATGTCACAATTTGAATCATATATTTTTGTAGTCTACTGGACGTAATTAGTTGAACGAAACCTATAGAGGTATTTGTCCTGTAAAACTGCATGTACATTCTTTCTTTGTAAATGAGGGCAAAAACAAATGTTATTAGGCTATTTTCTCTCCAGAGATAAAACAAAGAGAAACCAGCGCAAGGGATCTATCTGAGTGTAGTGAAAACAATAGATGTTTACTGAAAATTGTAAAAAGCAGATGCGCTCACGAAAGGACAGTTGCAGAGGCTGCGGGTATAAGAAGACAGTGTGCCACTGTACCTCCCAGGCTGCTCGTGTTATTCAGCTTATCAGATAGTGAACTGCCAGGCTGGGCTGTGGAGTGAGCCACAATGCTCTCCTTATGGAAGCCACTGACAGAAGCCAGTTCTGGTGCTGACATCTGTGAAACACGCTCTCTGATGCCATGTGCCCATATCGGAACACGTTTCTGAGGGGATTCTCCTTTCCTCAGCCTAACTGAGAATCTAAAGGTGTCCAGAAAGGACACATAAACTCCAAAAAAAATATTGTTAGTTATACATTGTGTCCAAGAGGACCTCATACATATGGGGGTCCTAGATGACCAGGTCCTGGATGTAATGGCAGAGCATTCTAGGGACCTATAGGGGCCTAGAACATTTTGTCATTACATCCAAGTTTCTGGTCATATAGGCCTCCCATATGTATGAGGTTCTTCTTGGGCACAAAGTATCGCTAACAATAGTCCATCTTGGGTATCTTTCTTCACTTGGCACCAGTTGTTTATATACAGTATATATTGGCATACAGGGAGCCATTTCAGATACATCACTTCCAGATTGGCTAGCCTATACATCATTTTTTCTGGGCTTTAGGAGATTGTTACTGCTTAGACATTACCATTACAAATCATTTACGGTGCACACCCCCTCCTTTGGGATTTGTTATGAGGTCTGTCACTGTTCTTTCACCATTATTTTATTTTATTTTCAACATATTTAGTCTTCCATCCTTGATGCAGCCACAGTATACACCCAAAAATTCCCATATATCCATGGTGGGTAAATGTCTTGATGGTGAATTTTTTTCACCTCATTATCTGTTCATAATATTAATATTACACCAAAGTTAGAATCCTTTTTATTTATTATTATTATTATTATTATTATTATTATTATTATTATTGTCACAGGGACCCTACTTCCCCTGATTGCCCTACTGTTCCCCAGCACCAGCCCTACAAGTGTCACTGTGGCACTTGTGGGGGGGGGGATTCCTCCAGCAGCCCCTCCCTGCTGATATGAGAAGTTTACTGATGAGAAGTTTGAATACAATTGACCTGTGTGTCTATTGTTATTGGATAGTTTATCCCACCCTGAATCCAAGGGGGGGGGGGGTGTCCCTGAATTGTATATCTGTTGTTACATGTGCTTGAATAAAGAGTCTGATGTTTTTCACCCTACACTGAGTTACGGCCAGTGACTGGGTGGGCTAAAGGGTTTTGGATCGTGTCGTACCAGACAGAGGAAGCATTTACGGCAGACATAGTCCTGTTGAGGATGGAGGTCCATTACAACTGGTTGGCAGCAGCGGGACGAGAACGCTCAAGATGGCTGAGGAAAGTCTGCACACCAGGAGCACTGAGGCCCCAGAGTATCACCATTGGACAGCAAGCAGTCTCCAAGAAAGAGCCAGAATGTTGGGTCCCAACCACAGGGGACTGAAGAAGAACCAGCTGGTCCAGTTGCTGGAGGAAAAAAGCCAGTGGGAAGAGTCGACCACAGATGGGGGTCAGATGCTTCCCAGCGAAGACAGACCAGAGCCTTCCAGCCCAGGCAGCAGGAACCCTTGGGTTGTCTGGTACGAGGAAGAGATGACCATTCTGGGAAAGGATGCCACCACCGAAAGAAAGCTTTCAGCCATTGAAAAGGCACAAAAAAAAGGACTGGGAGACCGCTAAAAAAACGAGCCACCATCCCTGTGTCTTTCCCTGTGGTGAGGGAGACCCAAAGAATTTCCAGGAAGGACTTTAAACCCTACCAAGACAATACAGGGGATGTGGATGGGTTCTTTCAGGACTTTGAACATCAACTACTGGGGGTACCCCCCACAGACTGGACCTGCCATGTAGTAGGACTGCTGGGGGGGGGCGCTGAGGCTTATCGAATGATGGACCCTCTCAAGAAACGTAGCTATGAGGACCTAAAACTGGCAGCACTGGACTATTATGTTGTATCGCCAGAGGCGTATCGGGCCCAGTTCCAGACTACCCTTCGGGTCCCTGAGACCTCCGTCAAAATGTTTGCACACAAGCTGTGTGTAGCATGCCGCCGATGACTGGAAGGGGAGAAGGCCACCTCCCCTGAGGGGATCATATAGGCTGTCTTGAAGGAACAATTCTTTTTCAAGTGCCCCCCTGAGCTCCAACACTGGGGGTGGGAGCGAAAACCTGCCACCCTAGAGGAAGCTGCAGCCTTAGTGGATGAGGCCCTCTTGATCAACACACAATGGCGGAAGCCCCCCGCCGAGGCACCCCGAGTTCCCAGGCTGTCCAGCCCCACCTCTGGGCCCTACATGCCTCCCCATCCTCAGATGACCCCCCAGGTAGCACCAACCCCTCGGTTCCCGCTGCCACACCACCTGATCCCCCCAGGGCGGACTGCAAGACCCACCTTGGAAAGGTGCTGTTTTGGCTGTGGGCAGCCTGATCACTATCAGGCCAGCTGCCCTGCAAGAACCAAGACTCTCGGACCTAGCCCTGTCATTCCAGTACATTATGTGGATCTGTACCAAGCTCCCGAGGACCTGCCGCCCCCCCCTTAAGACTGGTGTTCCTCTTCTGTCGACTGGAAAACCCCTCCAGGATTCTTTGGTCTACAACCAAAGGAAACCCCCTACAAGAGGTCACCATGGACGGTCAAAAGGCGGTGGGATACAGAGATTCAGGTATGTTCTTCACTATTGTGGACCCATGAGTTGTGGACCCTGTCGCTCTCCAGCCCAGCCCAGGAATAGTGATCAAATTGGCAGGCGGCACCAAAAGCTTCATTCCCCTCACTACTGTCACCCTGGACTATGGACTGGGGCCCAAGCGCTGTGATGTAGGGGTAATGGGAGGATTACCTGCAGATGTGCTTCTTGGGAATGATGTCAGTGACCTCCAGTGTCACTTTGTCGGGGCAGTTACGCAAAATCAAGCCCGTCGGGAAGCCACCCAGTGGAAGGAGGAGCTCCAGCACCTGGATGGAAATCTGCCTCCTGCGGTAAGTGACCTTTCCCCAACGCCTGCCACTAGAGGGGTAACCTGGGATCGGGATCAGTTTAAACAGGACTTAGCCACAGACCCTACTCTGATGGGCTTCTGGACCTGGGTAGGGCTGCCAGGTTCGGGAACGGGTGACAAGATAGCAGGAAAACAGATTATTATACCGAATTGTAGGAAATCACTCCCGCGGGCGGACCCCAGACCATTACCAAGCAGCTGATAGTGCCCCAGCAGTTCCAGGCCCAACTGCTACCCCTGGACCATGGCATTCCCATGGCGGGGCATCAAGGGAAGTTATAAACAGAAAAACAGTTAGCCCAGGCCTTCTATTGGCCCGGGATGTCCCAAGCGATAACCCACTATTGTTGTACCTGCGATACATGTCAGCGACATGGAAGGACGGGTGGCCAACAAGCCCCCCTGCAACCCTTGGCCATCATTGAAGAGCCATTCCAGCAGATAGCTATTGACATCCTGGGACCCTTGGCTCTCTCAGTAAAACTGGAAAGTGGTACATTCTGACCATGGTGGATTATGCTACCCGTTATCCTGAAGCAGTGGCCCTCTCCAACATCACAGCTCCCAATGTCGCAGAAGCCTTAGTTACAGTATTCACGCGAGTGGGCTTTCCAGCCGAAATTCTGTCAGACCAAGGTACACAGTTTGTCCGATCTGATTCAGTCGCTCTGGCAGACCTGTGGAGTGAGGGCCATCCGGACCACCCCCTATCACCCCCAAACCAACAGACTGTGAGCATTTTAATGGGACCCTGAAGGCCATGCTATGTGCCTTTATCGACCAGAAACCAGACTGGGAAGGTACCTCCCCCACCTTCTCTTCGCCTGCCGGGAGGTCCCGCAGGCATCTACTGGGTTTTCCCTGTTTGAGTCGCTGTATGGGAGGAAGGTCGGAGGCCCCCTGACCCTGCTGAAATAATACTGAGAGGGACAACTACATGATATGGGGGTTTCTGTGGTCCCCTACATCCTGGAACTGCGTGAACGAATTGGTCAACTTGCTGGGCTCGTGGCAGACCATCTCAAGGCTGCCCAAACCCTCCAAAAGACGTGGTATGACCGAAAAGCAAGAACCCGCAAGTTTGCCGAAAGCCAAAAGGTCCTCATGATAGTCCCAAATCCCCAAAATAAATTACAATCTATATGGGAGGGACCCTTTCGAATCATCAAGAAGTTAAATGAGACCAACTATGTTGTCGCGCTGGATGATCGGGGGAAGCGGCAAAAGACGATCAAGGAATACCATGACAGAAACCTTCCCGTCCTGGCGGGAAGTCGTTCTTGATCTCCTGGAGGTAGCACGTCACTCGGCTGACGTACACCTGGTAACCTTGGGCCCCCAGCACAGCCAGGCACAGCAGGTGTCCACGAAGACCATTGTGCACCACCGCCGTCCCATCTTTTCCTCTCAGCCTGGAATGACGACCCTCACCACTCATCATGTGGAAACCTTGCAAACCTGGCCCATCCAACAAGCCCCTTACCGAGTTCCAGAAGCCATCTGGAACACCATAAAACAAGAACTGAACGAAATGTTGGACCTGGGCATTATCCAACCATCCCAGAACCCCTGGGCCTCACCTGTACTTGTACCCAAGAAAAACGGCATAATTCGATTGTGTGTAGACTACCGGCGTCTTAATAACCACACCATTACAGACACCTACCCGATGCCCCATATAGATGACCTGCTGGACCATCTGTCTGTCTGGGGCCGCTATGTCACTACACTGGACTTGAGCAAGGATTACTGGCAAATCCCCCTGACCGGGGAAGGGAGGGAACGTTCCGCCTTCATCGCCCCCTTCGGGCTGTTTGAATTTCTCAGCATGCCCTGTGGGATGAAGAATGCCTCTGCCACCTTCCAGCGCACAGTGGATTAGTTGCTACAGGGCTGTCAAGACATTGCCTGTGCCTACCTTGATGACATTGCCATCTTCATTGAAACATGGGAAGACCACCTCCAGCATGTAAGCACCATCCTAGACCTAATTACAGGGGCCAACCTTACTATCCGCCCGATAAGTGCCAGATGGAAATGGCCGAGGTCCAATACTTGGGACACTGGGTGGGGGGAGGCAGACTGCGCCCTGAACCAGCTAAAATCAAAGCAATTAGGGACTGGCCCACTCCTCAGAATAAAAAACAGGTTATGGCCTTTTTGGGCCCTGCGAACTATTATCGCAAATTTGTTCCCCATTTCAGCACAATTGCCAAGCCACTGACGGACCTGACCAAGAAGACTATGTCCAGGGTGGTGACGTACACCCCGGCCTGCAAGACTGCCTTTGACCAGCTGAAAGAGGCCCTCTCCCGTGACCCCATCCTGGTAGCTCCAAACTATAAGCAAAGGTTCATTGTACAGATGGAGAATTTAAAGGGTGCTAAATGGTCACATAAACATAAAGTTACACTACCCACATCCCTGGATATACATGAAAACAAGAAAATTCCTCTAGATGGGACTTTTAAGGGACAGTGAACAACTAGACGATCACAGAGAAGTACATAAATATATATGAATTTTAATAGCTGGCTCTCATGCAGCTTGTGTGCAGCACCTGGCATCACTCCACATACCAGCCATCTTTTTCAGTTTATTTGTCTCCTGGGTATATCCAGGAATAATCCTGTCCATCTGTGGCTTCTAGTTTTGGAGTGAGTCCCGGGTTTCCCTCTCAACCCATATGAAAGTTTGTGAAAGCAATTTGTTGCTTTACACATATTAAGGACCAATAGAGAGGATCCCTCGGGACGCCCTCTGTGGGTGATCTCATTTGGGCATTGATGCGCCTGCGATACAGCCACATTTGTCTGAACTGGAATCTGGGTGGACCTGTGGTCGTAGTCTGTCCCTAATGTTTTAAATTGGATGCAAGATACTGTAAATGTCTATGCAATGTACATGACATCTTAACGTCCCGTTGTAACTTCCTACCCCTGAAGAAGAGAGCCAATACTGTAAACTTAAAACGCGTTGGCTATCTCTGTTGCTTATACCATATTTCCAACAGATCCATTGGTGGTTGTCAACTGTTGTTACTTGATTGCATACACCTGTACCTGCATCCGAAAGAATTTTATGTATTGTATCTTTTTTTTTTTTTTTAACTTTGATCAATTAAAATTCATATATTTTTGTACTTCTCTGTGATCGTCTAGTTGTTCACTGTCCCTTAAAAGTCCCATATAGAGGAATTTTCTTGTTTTCATTGTACAGATGGATGCCTCCACATATGGGCTGGTGACTGTCCTCAGCCAGGTAAATGATGAGGGGGTGGAGCACACGGTGGTCTTCCTTAGCAGAAAGTTGCTGGACAGGGAGGTGGCCTATGTCACCATCGAAAAGTACCTGGCTATAGTATGGGCCTTGAAAAAACTGCAACCCTTTTTGTACGGCAGGGAATTCACCATTCTCACTGACCATAACCCCCTCATCTGGCTGAATCGGGTCTCAGGGGATAACGGTCGCCTGCTAAGGTGGCGTTTGGCCTTACAACCACACAACTTCACTATTCAGTACCGAAGGGGGACCCAGCACCAAAATGTAGATGGGCTCTCCCATCAACAAGATTCTGGCACTCGTAAAGTGGAGGGGGAGGGGTTGTCACGGGGACCCTACTTCCCCTGATTGCCGTATTTTTCCCCAGTACCAGCCCTACAAGTGTTTGTGCCAAGTGTCACTGTGACAGGGAGTCACTTTGGTTGTGGTTATTCCATTGTTCTGTTGCGTCTGTCGGCCTTGGGAGAAAAGTATATTATGGGTTGTATGTCTAGGTGGAAGGGGGGGGATTTCTCCAGCAGCCCCTCCCTGCTGATAAGACTGTTTACTGATGATAAGTTTGCATACACCTGACCTGTGTGTCTTAGTTATCGGACAGTTTACCCCGCCCAGAATCCAAGGGAGGGGGGAGTGTCCCTGAGTTGTATATCTGTTGATACATGTGCTTGAATAAAGAGTCTGATGTTTTTAACCCTACACTAAGTTACGGCTAGTGACTGGGTGGGCTAAAGGGTCTTGGATCGTGCGGTACCGGACGGAGCAAGCATTTACGGTGGACATAGTCCTATTGTGAACAGAGGTCTGTTACAATTATCAATACCATTATTATGTTTATCTGTATTTATATATATATTTTTTACATCATCATCATTTCTATCACTCATAGTAATTTTTTTTTAATCCATTGGTACCACTATCAGTACTATTACCATCCAATGTTTTAGAATCATGGATTAACACATCATGCTGGTAATCTCACTTTTTGACTTTTTATGATAAATTTGCATGACATATGGATTTATTAGATATGTATTCCATCCTGCTATCTATCTGTCTATCTATCTACAGTACTGCTGTTATTATGTTTTAAGCTTGCCCTGTGGAGCTTTTAGTTTTTGTTTTTGACCTTTCTTTCTGCTATATACTTCCATCATGTTGCTCCTTTTGAGCAGTGATCGTGCCCATTCATAACTAAAGTTGTCACCTCTTCCCTTTAAAACTGAACACATATTATTTACACAGGTTCTGTGGCTGATTAACCGCTTACCGCTCCCGCACAGTAGCTGTACTGTGTTGGGGCGGCACATGCAGGTTCAGTCACATATATATAAGTGATTGAGCCTGGACCTGTCTAGGAGCATGCAGTGTGCCCCTCCTGTGTCCGCTGTTACCGATACCTGGTAACCGGGTATTATGTGATCGATATGATTGGTCATAATGATCACAATGAAAATGACCCGTCATGAATAGGGTTTCATTCATGAACAGCTTACTTACTACTGTGATCTATGATTGGTTAAAAGCAATCATATGGTACCTGGCAACCTGTACCAAGTGATTAGCTTAGCCAATTACAGATCACAATCAAAAGCAAGCTGTTCATGAATGACTAACCCATTCATGACAGCTAATACTATTGCTTATAGCAATCAGTTTCTGTCAGTGGCTTCCAGCAGGAGAGCAGTGTGGCTCACTCTACAGCCTGATCGGGCAGTTCACTATCAGATAAGCTGCATGACATGAGAAGTCTGGGAAGTACAGCAGCACAGTGGGGGAAATTTATAAAAACTGGAGCGTGAAAAATCTGGCGTAGCTCTACATAGAAATCAGCTTCCATGGTTTATTGCCAAAGCTTAATTGAACAAGCTGAAGTTAGAGGCTGATTGGCTACCATGCACTTCTGCACCATATCCTAATTGCTCAAGTTTTAGTAAATCTTGCTCAGTGTCTCATTATACCCGCAGTCTCTGTAACTGTTCTTTTGTGAGTGCATCTGCTTCTTATTCAATTTTCAATAAACCCCTATTGTTTTTACTATGCTTAGATCCCTTGCGCTGGTTTCTCTTTTATCTTTGCATGTATTCGGAGCTCCCTCATCTGGTTTCCTGGCAGCATGGGACTTTCAGGGTAGCAGAATGTCAGATGCCTCTATTTAGCATTTGGCATAAAGGTAAGGTTTGGGACTTTATATGAAGTGTGCGACCGAATTGGCAATGTAAACATGGAGTGGCTGGCGAGTATGAAATATAAAATAAACCTAGTAACATTGTATCATCTCATATATACAATGGCATAACATAAACACATTATGTAAAATTGTAGTTGGATTTATTCAATATACATCACATAGTAACTTAGTAGCATAATAGCATGTAAATGAATTGAAATTGAAACCACCAGACTCAAGAATCCATGTACATATAATAATAGCAAAACCATAACATATTGGTATAGGCCAGTACAGCATATTAAAAGAAAAAATGTCACTCTTGATTTGATGATCATAAAAGCATCTATATAGCTCAACGCGTTTCATGGATACCTCCAATCTTCAGGAGCAGATGCAGTATCACTATCTATTAAAAAAATCGGTAGAATATCTTAGGGGCTAACCAGATGACAGGCAGGGGAAAGCAGGAATACATCTTGGACTAAGGCCCCCCCCCCCCAGCCCATTACCGGGCCCTTTGGGTCTGGTAATGGGATATTAAGGTGAACCCTGCACCCAAATTTAAAAAAAAAAAGGCGTGGGGCCCCCAGGCCCTATATACTCTGAACAGCAGCAGTATACAGGCTGTCCCCAGGTTATAAACAAGATAGGGACTGTAGGTTTGTTCTTAAGTTGAATCTGTAATTTGGAACAGGTACATTTTGTAAGTGTAGCTCCAGCTGAAAAAATCTATTTTTAAGCTTTTTGGATAACATAGGGAAGGGTTATCATCACCCCTGTAACATTTGTTTTGCTGTCTGTGCCCCTGTTCAGAAGATTTCACCTCACTTTCTGTCCCAATGACAATTGGATTTTGAAAATTTTGGGTTATTAGGGAAACAAGGATTGGTAATAAAGCATCAGTGGGGAGACACCTTTTTCCCATATTAACTCTTACAGCAGAGAATTTCCCTTCCTAGGGGTAGATTTCCTCTAACTTCCTGTTGTCCGTTTGTAAGTAGGAGTCGTTTGTAAGTTGGATGTTTGAAAATAGGGGACCGCCTGTATATACTATACGGCCTGCCCTATACACTCTGCCGAAAATTGGGCCTTAGGTGTTGGTGGTATCAGAACACTGTAAGCCCTCACAGTTACTCTTGGTGGGCGCTGGAATGGGTCCTGCTGTGAAATATTATATCAAAAATTGTAATTACATGCCCCTGTTAAATAGGGGCAGAAAAATTGGGCCATAGGTGGTGGTGGCACAACACTGTAAAGCCTCACAGATACTTTTGTTGAGAGCAGGAACAGGCCCTGCTGTGAAATATTAGATCAAAAATTGTAATTAGGTAGTGGTGGTGGTGCCCTGAACCTAAAATATTCTTAGAAGCTATCATCATGAAAATTGAGGAGGAATAGGATAGTCACTCAGCATAATTGGATAGTCACTCAGCATATGCAGTCTTCAAGGGATCCCACATTCATAGAAAAATCAATCGGTTACATCAGCATCAGGTGCTTAGTAGCTGGTGATCCAAGACTGATTCATTTTTATGAATGTGAGCCGATCAACAGAGTCTGTGAACAGGCGCACTCTGTGATCGGTTACAAAGCCTCCAGCAGCACTGAATGTGCATTCAGAAAGAACGCTAGACGCAGGACAGGCCAGTAGCTCAATTGCATATTGAGCAAGCTCTGGTCAGTGGTCCATCCTCAAGACCCAGTAACCCAGTGGACGTTCTGGTGGAAAGGTCTCCAAGTCTGATCTTGCCCCTAGATATTCCTGCACCATGGAATTCAGATGCTGGCGATGGTTGCTGGAACCAATCAGACCTGGACGCTGAGGACTGAAGAATTGCCTGAAGGCATCGGTCAGCCTGCCACCTTCTCCACCCCTCTTTCTTTGACTGAACAAAGCTTCAGCAACACATTGTCCAGCAACAGGAAATTGTACCTCCCAGGTTCTGGAAACGCATTGCACAAACCTTTCTGCAAGGCCTCCCAAAGATGTTTCATCCTCTGTTCCCTCTGCGAAGGCTGGATAAGTTCTGCAAGCTTACCCTTGTAACATGGATCAAGAAGGGTTGCCAGCCAGTAATGATCCCTCTCCACGAATCCTAGTGTCCTTTCTCCTGCTTTGCAGGATCAGGGAGGCCATGCAGCATAGGTTTACAGAGGCATTTGATCCTGAGTCCTCTGGGTCACTAAGGATCACATGATCCTCAACCACCTCCTCCTAGCCACGTACAACTCCATGGGTTTCTGGGGACTGCAAACGATCCCTTGAAGACTGCTCCTGATGCTGAGTATTATCCTCCACCTCCACGCTGACACAATCCTCCTCCTCCTCCTCCTCTTCTTCTTCCTGTGTGATCGGCAGGCCTGCAGGAATTCTAGTATCTGGATAAATGCATTGGGTGGACGCCCCCTTGGACTTTAAAGGGCAGGAAAAAATGGATAGGAGGTAGATGAGTATAAAAGGCAGAAAATGCCAACTTTATTAATGTACAAAAATGCAAGAATAGGAAAAGTTCAAAATCGTATATATACAAAAATGCACCAATGATAAAACATCAAGATTTGTTACACAATATATATCACCCAAAGCTGATAATCCAAAGTGTTACTCATGATGAGTTGAACTCAATTTGAATTTCACAGCATATATCCCGACATGTTTCGGAAAATCGCATTGGAGTGTACTTTTCCTTCTTCAGTGGAAATTTATAAATGGGTTTAATATTGTTGTATCTGTAACACAAATGTATATATGTATAATACACACGTAGTATTTGTAGTGTAGGCATCAACAATATGATTTGGAGCCTAATTATATCATGTTACAGAAGTGGTATATACAAAAAATACTTACATACATATTATTGACTCATTGAGCGGGAAGTGGATAAAAACAAGAGAGAAAATACAGGCTGGCTGCATGAATCCATAAGCACGGCATAAAGGTTATCCGTGTGTCCATGGGCTGGAGAGCGAGATGCATTCACAAGGGACGCCTGGTTCACAGCGGAAAACAAATGTAACCACTGTGGAGACAGTTATAAACAGGGCTTTTTTTTCTCAGAAAATAGGTGCAGGAACTCACCCTCCCTGCCCAAATCCCAGCACCCAACCACGCCAAAACCCCACCCCCAACCACGGCTAAAACCCCACCCCCAGACACACCTTCCTTAGAGGAGAGAAGTACAGCAGCGCCAAATAATTGTAATAAGTAAAGGCTTAGAACTGTGTATCACACAAGCCTCATGGTTGAGGAATGTGTAACACACAAAGTACAGGACTTCATAGCACACAAGGCACAGGAGTGTGTATTGTGCAGTTGTAAGCAGCAGCATATCACACAAGGCGCAGAAAAAAAAACAGCCAACAGGATAGTACTTACATTCAATGCAAAGCGTCCCTTGTTCTCAGAAATATGGAGCATATAGACCAGTGTACGGAGGGCAGGGGTCAGCAATATATAACATACAGCCCAACACAAAGAGAACAGTGGTAAAGCATATGTCATATGCAGTCCAGCATACAAAGTGCAGGAGTATGTAACGCAAAACCCATTGTACAGGGTACAGCATTAATAAGAAGTGCCATACATTACATACTCATACTCTTATGCCCCGTACACACGATCGGACATTGATCGGACATTCCGACAACAAAATCCTAGGATTTTTTCCGACGGATGTTGGCTCAAACTTGTTTTGCGTACACATGGTCGCACAAAGTTGTCGGAATTTCCGATCGCCAACAACGCGGTGACGTCAAGCACGTACGACGAGACTAGAAAAGGCCAGTTCCGAACCAAGCGCGGCACCCTTTGGGCTCCTTTTGCTAATCTCGTGTTAGTAAAAGTTTGGTGAGAGACGATTCGCACATTTTCAGACTCGTGGCTTTCAGATCGTTTTCTGCGGTTCAGTTTGTGTTTGTGGGTTTGTATCTGCTCTTCAGTGCGTGCAAGCAAGTTCCGCGTGACTTTAATTCATTGTGTTCTTGTTCGTTCGTTACTGTTTTTCAGGTCGCTCTTCACAGGCCTTGCTGTTCTTCAGTGCATTCTGTTACTTCGTTCTGAGCAGCCGACCGTTTTCTAGCCATGTTGTATATACGTACTCCTCGTAGAGTTCGTGCTGTGTGGGGGCTTGGTGTTGGGGTCCTGACCTTGACACAAGTCCAGTCCATGAACAGGGTGGGGAGGAGTTCATGGACCAAGAATTGGTTGCTTCAGCGTGACCAGTTCTCTCATATGCCTTTGCTCCGTGAGATCCGTGAGAATAATCCTGATGATTTCAGGAACTTTCTCAGGATGACGGACCCCGTATTTCACCGTCTGCTGGCTTTGTTGACCCCCTATATCAGCAGGATACCTGCATGAGGCAAGCCATCACTGCGGAGCAGAGGCTCGTCGCTACCCTGTGGTACTTGGCGACAGGAAGAAGTCAGCAGGACTTGAAATTCTCAACAGGCATCTCCCCCCAGGCTCTGGGTATCATTATCCCAGAGACCTGTTCTGCCATCGTCCAGGTCCTGCAGAAGCAGTATATGAAGGTAAGATTTTTATCCTTTAATATCACATTTTATTGTATATAATGTTTGCTAATGTAATGTATTTCTTTCCTCATTCCCTAATTACCATGATTGTAATATGCTGTGAATGTCCCCTTTGTCCTCATGCATGCTGGATTTTTTTGTAATTATTTTTTTGTCCTTCATACATATTTGCCTTCACTAACCTCCCCTGCATGCTCTCCTGCCCCTATATTCACCTCATGTAGTCACTTAACAATGTATTTTATCAGCTACATAGTAGTGTTTTACCCCAAACACCCCCTAAAATGTTTTTAAATGTGATTTGTGCTTTAAATTCAGGCAGAGTGCCAGAGGCATTTTTTTTGTGGTGTCCCCAAATCATTTTTATTAACCCTCCCTCCCCCCAACTGCTAAGTCAGCTGATCCCAATTCTCTATCTATCCTCAATCATCTATCTGCTGACTTTGCCAAACCCATACACACTATACCCATCTCTTTTGTGGTCAGATGTATGGATGAATTACCCAAAGCATGTAGTGCAAGGGCCTCCCTGTATACTTTCAAATGGTACTGTTGAAAGTTTTTGTATCCTATTATTATCTTGATAGGTAATAGCAGAATGTCCAAATGTGCTCAAATGTGTACAGTGTGTATTTATATCTTTGTATTATGACACTTCTTACCTGTCCAGTGGGCTGCCAATAGTGTAACTAAGGAGGGGCTGTTCCAAGTAATACCCTGTATTTAGGCATTCATCTTTCAATGAAGTGGAGAGGGTTACCTGTCCAAGATCCCCCCCCCATAATGTTAGAAATGGCCCATGGGGGGGGGGGGGGGGGGAATATGATAGGTGTACCTTATACTTTGGTGTTGTAAAATTCCCCTTAATAAATGTTATCTGGATGTTGGCCAAGAATGTTTGTGTCTAATCTGCTTGCCATGTTTATGTGCAAAAATACTAATTTTTTTTGTTTTCCTCAACAGTTTCCTTCCACGCCACAGGAATGGCAGACTGTGGCCTCCCACTTTGCCCAGCGGTGGGACTTTCCTAACTGCGGAGGGGCAATTGATGGGAAACACGTCCACATTGTCCCACCACCCAACTCGGGGTTGTACTATTATAATTACAAGGGGTTCAATAGTATTGTGATGTTGGCGGTGGTGTCGGCTAATTACGACTTCCTGTATGTGGATGTGGGGAAGAATGGCCGGATGTCCGATGGTGGAGTCATCGCCCAGACGGAGTTTTACAGGCGTCTCCAGAATGGCAGCTTGGACTTGCCACCTCCAGAAGACAATGTGGAAGGACTCCCATTCGTCTTCGTTGCGGATGAAGCATTTGCGCTGGGGGACCATCTTATGCGGCCATTCCCGATGAGGACCCTCACCCCGGAACAGAGGGTTTTTAATTACCGGCTGGCCAGAGCCAGAAGAGTAGTGGAGAACACATTTGGAGTCATGGCCAGCCGGTTCAGCCTACTTCTGACACCCATCCATATGGTGGAGTATAAACTTAATCATATAATCCTGGCGTGCTGTGTTCTACATAACTTTTTACGCCAACATTCTGCCAACTATGCTGGCTCAGTTGGGCCTGAGGCCGGAATTCTACATGAAACAACCCTGACGGCGCTTGAAAGTGGCCGTCCTGGCTTGCCCTCCCTGAGTGCCCGTGATGTCCGGTTAAGATACCTTGAGTTCTTTGTGGGTAGGGGGGCCATCAATATGCCAGACAATTTGTGAAGCCTTTATCAAATAAAAAAAAAAAGCTAATCTTTGGTGACATTTACTGCTTGTGTTTGTTTTAGCTGACCCTGACAGCAATGTGGGGAGTCCTGAAAATGGCGTGATTGTGTAACCTTATACAAAGCACTGTTGGGTGTTATTTACTAAAGGCATAGACACTTTGCACTACAAGTGCAGTTTCAGTGCACTGAAACTGCACTTGTAGTGCAAAGAGGATTTGCCCTTAGGAAATAACCCCCATTTTCACAGAAAACAGCAATTACATCACCACAAAAGTGTTGTAGCGTTGAGACAATAATCCACACATTCTTGATTAACAATCTTTTTAATACCTGCACAATCACATGTGCATTTAGAAAAGGTTTTTTTAAAACAAACCAACATGTTTGTTGTATAACAATTTTTGGGGTGGCATTATCAAAAATAGAAATGTCCATTGAAGATAAAACAGGCATGGGTAAAACCAACAAGAAAGACAAAAATCTTGAACTTACAAAGTTCACATATGGTAAAACTTGAAGGCAATATCAGACATGAGTATTTAGGAACTGTGTTTGATATTGCGTTCAGATGGGGTGAAGTCACCCCTTGAAAAGCCAAATATGGAAGATGCACACCAATTTACGAATGTCAAAATGTGCTAGCTGCCATCACGGGGGATCAAGGGACATGTTTTGGGGGAGCAACCCCTTCCTCACAGCTACTTTATTATTGAGGAAGGGGTTGCACCCCCAAAACGCGTCCATTGATCTCCCGTGATGGCAGATAGCACATGTTGGCACACTGTGTGCATCCTCCAAATCTGGCTTTTCTAAACATCGCTAAAACATTTTTAAGATTGTAGCGTACAAAAAAACAAAGTGGTTTTGCGGGGTTTTAAATTCGCCCCAAAACATCAATGATGTTATTATTTTTTTGAATAACATCATTGATTTTTTTCTTGAGGTTTTCCAATTCTAAATTATACCCCATGATCTCCCCGATCAGGATCTGGGCACTTTCTGATGTGAAAGGATCTCGATCCACAACATCACTGTGACCTAAAAAGAGAGAAACCAAACAAAAACAGGTATCAAAAATCTGCTGGCATCCATCTCTTACCTGAGTCTGTGGTCGCAGACACTCACCTGTTGTGGTGCCAATTTCCACCACATCTTCTTCTTCCTCCTGCTCTTCTTGGGTTGGGGGTATTTCCCCTTCTTCCTGAGGTGGGGGGTCTCTGGTCTCCTCGGATGAGGGGTGTCCTCCGAGTCTTTTCTCCCCTATGTAAAACAAAAATGGTATAATTAGCACACAGATATTTGATGGCCGAAATATAAAGATGAAACATTGCTTGGAAGTGTGGTACAATTGTCTATTTGGGCAGAGTTCCAAGATGTAGCATTTTTATTGTCCGTTGTCAAGCTTCAATACTTTTCCTGTCTTGTACAAGCTTCACAGATGGAGACACCCCTATAGCATACACTGGAGCACCTGTGTGGGCCCCCTAATAAAAAGGGTGTTCTTGTGTCCCACACTAGTGCTCCAGCGTCCAGATGTGAAAACAGCTGCTGAGTGTCCTCTCCTTACACAGAATCTAGTTTGCATTTCATTCTAGTAACAAACCCATCTACACAACCAAATATTTTTCATACGAGTAGGCCCTAAAAAATGTTGGCAAATGCATATGGCCTATGGTGTTTTATAGGCCGAAAGAAAAATGTTTGATACGAACGAATAATGGGCCCATGAACACTGAAGAAAAGCATATGGAGCAGCACGAACGTAATAAAGACAAAAAGAATAGGAACACAGCACAACTACTTACTTTTTTGCAGCACTCTCCGGATCTTTCTGTACTGCTCGGGCTCTCTTAATTTCAGGTCCGACCACTGCTTCCTGAGCTGATCTTTCGATCAATGTACCCCGAAATTCCGGTGCAGACTCTTGACCACTTTCGCCATGATCTTGGCCTTTCTGATATTGGGGTTGGGGTAAGGTCCATACTTTCCATCATAGTCGGCCTTCTTCAGGATGTCCACCATCTCCAACATCTCCCCAAAGGACATATTTGTGGCCTTAAATCATCTCCTTCTGGATCGGGACGTTTCCGGATCCGGGCTTTCCTCCTCCTCGTTGCTATAATTAGCACGCACCTGCTCTGGCTCCGCCATGTGCTCTTCACCCACTGCGCCGAACGAAAAGGGGCGGGAAATAGACTAGAAAGAACGTCAGGGGCGGGCGGAGTTACACGCATGCGCAGTGTGTATAAAGCGTAACACGCGTGCGTATTACGTACGATCTGTGAGCGGAGGAAGGAGCATTGGAGGCGCCGATTGTGATAACGAAGGTAAGAGCCAAACTTGGGCCTATACTGCTTCTACATTGAGGCCTATATTGTAACAAGATTAGTTTTGCCTGACATTAGGGTTTGTCTTGTGTTGTATCTTGCAGTTAAAATGGATATCTTGAATGATACAGACTTCATGGCAATCTTCATTGACATGTTCAGGGAGCTGCCTTGTCTGTGGGAGATCAACCACCCATATTATAGGAACCAAACAAAGAGGAAGGCAGCGCTGGATCAATTGTTTGAAATTGTGAAGCAGGTGATCCTCACGGCAGACATCATATATTTGAAGATCCTAATTGGTGGCCTGAGGAGCACATATGTAAGGGAGCGCCAGAAAGTCCAGGATTCGCAGAGATCCGGAGCAGCAGATGACATCTATGTCCCCAGGATGTGGTACTATGACAGGCTGCATTTTCTGGCAGGCCAGACTGAACCCAGGCCATCACTCTCCAGTCTTCCTTCCACGCTTCCTTCCCCCCCAGCTGAGGCTTCTGACGCCCAACCTGGGCCTTCCAGGCAGCAACATGTGGAGGAGCCCAGCTTGAGCCAGGTATAGCATTCCTCTAAATATTTCAGGTTGTCCAATCTATGATATTAACTAGATGTTAGTTTGGAGTACTAATTTATGATTGTGATTGATGATGCAAAACATTAAACCATGTCCCTTTTTCATACACAGGGAAGTCTCAGCCAGGAGGTGGCCGGGCCGAGCAGGCTGCCTGATATGCCGGTCCCTCCCCTACACCTGCAAAGAGAAAGTGGCGTGAAGAGGAGTACCCTAGAGGAGGCTGCCATAGGCCTCTTTTGGAAGGCTACAGAGGCCCTGGGAGCACCACACACTGTGGAGGAGGACTTTGCTGGCATAATTGCCTGTAAAATGCAGCGGATGGAGGAGGGCCAACAACTCATGTGTGAGTCATCAATTTTGGAGGCTCTCAATAAGGAGTTGAGGGCCAAAATAACATCTGATACCCACCTTTGTGACCTCACACATGGACCTCCTCCAGGTCCTCCTCTTTCTCCTCCAGGTCCTACTAGTCCTCCTCCTCCTCCAGGTCCTACTCCTCCTCCTGCCACATCTCCAACAGCAGAGCCACGGCCAGGAAGGAAGCGTGGAAGGAAGACCAGAAAGTGATGGCCATGGGTTCAGTCTGGTCGGCCAAAAGATGCAGCCTCTTGTGGTACCACAGCCTGGGGACACAGATGTCATCTGCTGCTTTCCGGATCTCTGGGACTTCTGGACCAGACTGCACTCCCTTACATATGGACTCCTCAGGCCACCAATTTTGATGTTCAAGAATTGATGTCTGCCCTGGGGGTCCAAGGCTTCGCTAATTTCTCCTGTTTATCCAGCATTGCCTCCCTCTTTGTTTGGTTCTGATCCCTTAATAAAGGATTTTTGGTTTCAATTATACTTGCCTATGTGTGTTTTCCTTCTAAAAGGACAGTTTGTTTGTGAGGATTCAGGTACATTTCAAAAATCCAATGTGAAATTAACAAGGGACACCAACACCAAACAATCTCCTTGAGATTAAATAATACAAGATAATAATGGTGTTGTGGGAACTTGACACACAAAACACACACAAAAATATTCTGTGGTAAAACTAAAAATAAAATAACACAAAGATCAGCCTTTGAAAAAATACAAACCTAAAATAAAAAATAAATCTGCCTTTAAAAAAAAAAAAAAAAAAAAAAAAAAACAACACAAACATATTTTTGTCAGATGTGACAAATCAAAATATATTAAGGGAATCCCGATAAATAATAAAGAAATACGTTTGTGAGAAGTCTGTGTGAATATGAGCAGCAAAACTACTTAATTCCTCTCACATTATAAAGAAGAAGAGAGTGCGCTGTATTAAAACATTTTTTACATTGCACCGTGACGAAAGTGCTGTATCCATTGCGAACGCTAAGTTTACCAGACCGAGCTGTTCCGTGTCGGGATTTCTTCTGAGCATGCGTGGCACTTTGTGCCTCGGAACAGGCCACACACGGTCGGAATTGACGCGATCGGATTTTGTTGTCGGAAAATTTTATAGCCTGCTCTCAAACTTTGTGTGTCGGAAAATCCGATGGAAAATGTCCGATGGAGCCCACCCACGGTCGGAATTTCCGACAACACGCTCCGATCGTACATTTTCCATCGGAAAATCCGACCGTGTGTACGGGGCATTAGTCATTAACTCTGTATGCTTTACTGTCCCCCAGCAAATATTCCTGGTCTTCCCCCCTCAAGTATCCCCCCCAAAAGTAACCACCAAATCCTCTCTTCTGCTTATCTCTTTGCTTACTTCGGTGTCCCCCATCCACACCTAACCTCTGCAACCCTCATCCACAGCTCACCTCTTCTTTCCCATGTCCACAGCTCCACTCTGCACTCCCATCCATATTATCTCTGCTCCTCTTCTGCACACCCATCTAAAGCTTACCCCAATCCACAGCTCTCACCTTTGCCACCTCTCATGTGTCACCTCTGCACCTCCAGCTTCCCCTACATCTCTCACCTCTGCACAGCCTGCCCCATTCTCCACAGCTCTCATTTTGCACAACCTGCCTTCTGCCCTCTGCAGCTCTTACCTCTGTACAAAGCTCCCTCCTTCCCAGTTCTTCTCTCTGGACAAATTTCCACCCCCTCCACTTCCCCAGCTCCTGCTCTGCACAAATCCCCCCCAATCTCCTCTCCGAACAAATCCCCCCACCACTTTCCAGGCTTCCTCTCCACACAAACCCCCCCCCCGCTTTCCAAGTCCTCCTCTCTGCACAAATCCCCCCACTTTCCCATCCCTCCTCTCTGCACAAATCACCACCACTTTCCCAGCCGTTCTCTCCACACAAATCACCCCCACTTTCCCAGCCCTCCTCTCTGCACAAATCCCCTCCACTTTCCCAGTCCTTCTCTCCACACAAATCACCCCCACTTTCCCAGCCCTCCTCTCTGCACAAATCCCCTCTACTTTCCCAGCCCTGCTCTATGCACAAATCACCCCCACTTTCCCAGCCCTTCTCTCTGCACACATCATCCCCACTTTCCCAGCCCTTCTCTCTGCACAGATCACCCCCACTTTCCCAACCCTCCTCTCTGCACAAATCACCCCCACTTTCCCAGCCCTCCTCTCTGCACAAATCCCCTCCACTTTCCCAGCCCTTCTCTCCACACAAATCACCCCCACTTTCCCAGCCCTCCTCTCTGCACAAATCCCCTCCACTTTCCCAGTCCTTCTCTTCGCACAAATCACCCCCACTTTCCCAGCCCTCCTCTCTGCACAAATCCCCTCCACTTTCCCAGCCCTCCTCTATGAACAATTCACCCTCACTTTCCCAGCCCTTCTCTCTGCACACATCACCCCCACTTTCCCAGCCCTTCTCTCTGCACATATCACCCCCACTTTCCCAGCCCTCCTCTCTGCACAAATCCCCCCACTTTCCCAGCCCTCCTCTCTGCACAAATCCCCTCCACTCTCCCAGCCGTTCTCTCCACACAAATCACTCCCACTTTCCCAGCCTTCCTCTCTGCACAAATCCCCTCCACTTTCCCAGTCCTTCTCTCTACACAAATCACCCCCACTTTCCCAGCCCTCCTCTCTGCACAAATCACCCCCACTTTCCCAGCCCCTCTCTCTGCACACATCATCCCCACTTTCCCAGCCCTTCTCTCTGCACAGATCACCCCCACTTTCCCAACCCTCCTCTCTGCACAAAGCACCCCCACTTTCCCAGCCCTCCTCTCTGCACAAATCCCCTCCACTTTCCCAGCCCTTCTCTCCACACAAATCACCCCCACTTTCCCAGCCCTCCTCTCTGCACAAATCCCCTCCACTTTCCCAGTCCTTCTCTCGGCACAAATCACCCCCACTTTCCCAGCCCTCCTCTCTGCACAAATCACCACCACTTTCCCAGCCCTCCTCTCTGCACAAATCCCCTCCACTTTCCTAGCCCTTCTCTCCAGACAAATCACCCCCACTTTCCCAGCCCTCCTCTCTGCACAAATCCCCTCCACTTTCCCAGTCCTTCTCTCCGCACAAATCACCCCCACTTTCCCAGCCCTCCTCTCTGCACAAATCCCCTCCACTTTCCCAGCCCTCCTCTATGCACAAATCACCCCCACTTTCCCAGCCCTCCTCTATGCACAAATCACCCCCACTTACCCAGCTCTTCTCTCTGCACAAATCCCCTCCACTTTCCCAGCCCTTCTCTCCAGACAAATCACCCCCACTTTCCCAGCCCTCCTCTCTGCACAAATCCCCTCCACTTTCCCAGCCCTTCTCTCTGCACAAATCACCCCCACTTTCCCAGCCCTCCTCTCTGCACAAATCCCCTCCACTTTCCCAGCCCTCCTCTATGCACAAATCACCCCCACTTTCCCAGCCCTCCTCTATGCACAAATCACCCCCACTTACCCAGCTCTTCTCTCTGCACACATCACCCCCACTTTCTCAGCCCTTCTCTCTGCACAGATCACCCCCACTTTCCCAACCCTCCTCTGCACAAATCACCCCCACTTTCCCAGCCCTCCTCTCTGCATAAATCCCCTCCACTTTCCCAGCCCTTCTCTCCACACAAATCACCCCCACTTTCCCAGCCCTCCTCTCTGCACAAATCCCCTCCACTTTCCCAGCCCTCCTCTATGCACAAATCACCCCCACTTTCCCAGCCCTTCTCTCTGCACAAATCACCCCCACTTTCCCAGCCCTTCTCTCTGCACAGATCACCCCCACTTTCCCAACCCTCCTCTCTGCACAAATCACCCCCACTTTCCCAGCCCTTCTCTCTGCACAAATCACCCCCACTTTCCAAGCCCTTCTCTCTGCATAAATCACCCCCACTTTCCAAACCCTCCTCTCTGCACAAATCACCCCCACTTTCCCAGAACTTCTCTCTGCACAAATCACCCCCACTTTCCCAGACCTTCTCTCTGCACAAATCACCCCCACTTTCCCAGTCCTTCTCTCTGCACAAATCACCCCCACTTTCCCAACCCTCCTCTCTGCACAAATCACCCCTACTTTCCCAGCCCTTCTCTCTGCACAAATCACCCCCCACTTTCCCAACCCTCCTCTCTGCACAAATCACCCCCACTTTCCCAGCCCTTCTCTCTGCACAAATCACCCCCACTTTCCCAGTCCTTCTTTCTGCACAAATCACCCCCACTTTCCAAGACCTTCTCTCTGCACAAATCACCCCCACTTTCCCAGCCCTCCTATCTGCACAAATCACCCCTACTTTCCCAGCCCTTCTCTCTGCACAAATCACCCCCACTTTCCCAGACCTTCTCTCTGCACAAATCACCCCCACTTTCCCAGCCCTCCTCTCTGCACAAATCCCCTCCACTTTCCCAGTCCTTCTCTTCGCACAAATCACCCCCACTTTCCCAGCCCTCCTCTCTGCACAAATCCCCTCCACTTTCCCAGCCCTCCTCTATGAACAATTCACCCTCACTTTCCCAGCCCTTCTCTCTGCACACATCACCCCCACTTTCCCAGCCCTTCTCTCTGCACATATCACCCCCACTTTCCCAGCCCTCCTCTCTGCACAAATCCCCTCACTTTCCCAGCCCTCCTCTCTGCACAAATCCCCTCCACTCTCCCAGCCGTTCTCTCCACACAAATCACTCCCACTTTCCCAGCCTTCCTCTCTGCACAAATCCCCTCCACTTTCCCAGTCCTTCTCTCTACACAAATCACCCCCACTTTCCCAGCCCTCCTCTCTGCACAAATCACCCCCACTTTCCCAGCCCCTCTCTCTGCACACATCATCCCCACTTTCCCAGCCCTTCTCTCTGCACAGATCACCCCCACTTTCCCAACCCTCCTCTCTGCACAAAGCACCCCCACTTTCCCAGCCCTCCTCTCTGCACAAATCCCCTCCACTTTCCCAGCCCTTCTCTCCACACAAATCACCCCCACTTTCCCAGCCCTCCTCTCTGCACAAATCCCCTCCACTTTCCCAGTCCTTCTCTCGGCACAAATCACCCCCACTTTCCCAGCCCTCCTCTCTGCACAAATCACCACCACTTTCCCAGCCCTCCTCTCTGCACAAATCCCCTCCACTTTCCTAGCCCTTCTCTCCAGACAAATCACCCCCACTTTCCCAGCCCTCCTCTCTGCACAAATCCCCTCCACTTTCCCAGTCCTTCTCTCCGCACAAATCACCCCCACTTTCCCAGCCCTCCTCTCTGCACAAATCCCCTCCACTTTCCCAGCCCTCCTCTATGCACAAATCACCCCCACTTTCCCAGCCCTCCTCTATGCACAAATCACCCCCACTTACCCAGCTCTTCTCTCTGCACAAATCCCCTCCACTTTCCCAGCCCTTCTCTCCAGACAAATCACCCCCACTTTCCCAGCCCTCCTCTCTGCACAAATCCCCTCCACTTTCCCAGCCCTTCTCTCTGCACAAATCACCCCCACTTTCCCAGCCCTCCTCTCTGCACAAATCCCCTCCACTTTCCCAGCCCTCCTCTATGCACAAATCACCCCCACTTTCCCAGCCCTCCTCTATGCACAAATCACCCCCACTTACCCAGCTCTTCTCTCTGCACACATCACCCCCACTTTCTCAGCCCTTCTCTCTGCACAGATCACCCCCACTTTCCCAACCCTCCTCTGCACAAATCACCCCCACTTTCCCAGCCCTCCTCTCTGCATAAATCCCCTTCACTTTCCCAGCCCTTCTCTCCACACAAATCACCCCCACTTTCCCAGCCCTCCTCTCTGCACAAATCCCCTCCACTTTCCCAGCCCTCCTCTATGCACAAATCACCCCCACTTTCCCAGCCCTTCTCTCTGCACAAATCACCCCCACTTTCCCAGCCCTTCTCTCTGCACAGATCACCCCCACTTTCCCAACCCTCCTCTCTGCACAAATCACCCCCACTTTCCCAGCCCTTCTCTCTGCACAAATCACCCCCACTTTCCAAGCCCTTCTCTCTGCATAAATCACCCCCACTTTCCAAACCCTCCTCTCTGCACAAATCACCCCCACTTTCCCAGAACTTCTCTCTGCACAAATCACCCCCACTTTCCCAGACCTTCTCTCTGCACAAATCACCCCCACTTTCCCAGTCCTTCTCTCTGCACAAATCACCCCCACTTTCCCAACCCTCCTCTCTGCACAAATCACCCCTACTTTCCCAGCCCTTCTCTCTGCACAAATCACCCCCCACTTTCCCAACCCTCCTCTCTGCACAAATCACCCCCACTTTCCCAGCCCTTCTCTCTGCACAAATCACCCCCACTTTCCCAGTCCTTCTTTCTGCACAAATCACCCCCACTTTCCCAGACCTTCTCTCTGCACAAATCACCCCCACTTTCCCAGCCCTCCTATCTGCACAAATCACCCCTACTTTCCCAGCCCTTCTCTCTGCACAAATCACCCCCACTTTCCCAGACCTTCTCTCTGCACAAATCACCCCCACTTTCCCAACTCTCCTCTCTGCACAAATCACCCCCACTTTCCCAGACCTTCTCTCTGCACAAATCACCCCCACTTTCCCAGCCCTTCTCTCTGCACAAATCACCCCCACTTTTCCAACCCTCCTATCTGCACAAATCACCCCCACTTTCCCAGTCCTTCTTTCTGCACAAATCACCCCCACTTTCCCAGTCCTTCTTTCTGCACAAATCACCCCCACTTTCCCAGACCTTCTCTCTGCCCCTCCACACATACGTTTTCTCAGCTCTTCTCCATGCTCAAATCCTCCCACACATTTTCACAGTTAAGTCTCTGCGGAGCGCTCTCTCACTCTCTCCTCTCCCCCCTGTCCCCCATTTCTCATTCCCAGCTGCCTTACCTCTTCCACCGCCACTCCCCCAGACCATATGGTATGCGCAGGCTTTTTTTTCAGATGATCGAGGAGCTGTAGTTGGGGCGGGGTTTCAGGGCTCCTCCGTGCTACGTTGTGAGTAGAGGTGGGGACGGAAGCTGCCTCCTGCATCAACACAGGCAGCGGTATGTTGCCGTGCTGGGACCCGAAGAATGCGAGGGCTGCGCAGCGCTAGTGTGTCATGACAGGTTGGAGCAGAGAGGGCTGTCATAGGTGGCGGAACGGCGTTCCACCGCATTCCGGCAGAAAAAAAAGCCCTGGTTATAACAAAGAAGGGGTGATTAGATCCACCTGATAATGTTACAGACCAAATTTCTTTCAACGGTTTAGCAACTGGGGTAGGGAAATTTGCCTGCTAAAATCCGATGTTGGTGTACCGCTAGCAGATTGGCCGCAAGTACTTGGGACACCTATTTCTATACCTTCATTCCTTTCAGTGCAGGTTTCTGAGAGGACTGGTGGTATGGTGGTGTTGGAGATCCCAGCTGATGAGGAGCAAGGAGAGGTCCGCCTTGTTCTTTGATGTGGGTCTATTAAGTGCTGTTGCCAACGGACTGCATGGAAGGTCATCATATGTCTGGTCAAGCATGTGGTGCCCAAGCGGCTGCTGTTTTGGCCACGCTTGATACGCTTCAGACATATGTTGCAAACAGCAACTTTGCGATCTGCTGCACACGTGTCAAAAAAGGCCCACACCAAAGCACTTTTATAAATATGCGGGGAGTCAGCAGCGCCCTGCACCTGCTTAGCTCCGTGGTGTGATGCAATTTGGTGGCTGCCCTTAAGCTGCCCCCTGGAGGGCATCCTACCTCATTGGAGATGTGCCTCATCCTCCTCCTCCTCCTCTCTTCTATCAGGAACCCAAGTTGAGTCAGTGACATCACCCCCTCCTTCCTCGTCACTGGAGCAAACTTGGCAGTATGCTGCAGCTGGGGAAACATGACTGCCAGTTTCTTGACCTCCTTGGGCACCCCCGCACCCCCTCTCTCTAGGCTGACGTTACTCCCTTCCTCAACCTGGGTACCATCATCGGAGCCTTCAAATCGCTGCGCATCCTCCTTCAGCTTGTACCCGACACTGTGGTTGAATAGTTCGGGGGACTCCTCCATGCATGATGGTGGGGCTAGGGAAGGAGCTTTGGCAGCTGCATTGGTAGGCTAACTACTCTGAGCCTGGTTGACAGAGAAGGAGGAGGATGAGGACGGCTTTGTTATCCATTTCACCGACTCTTCAAGCTCCTCAAGGACAAGCGTGCCTCATGGCCACATGCTGAGGATGCACCGTGTCCATGACTAGCGCTGTCGACTCCAGACAGAGAGCCTGCTTGCCCTCTTTTAGTGGCCTGTGAGTGTCTGCCTCTCCTTGGTGGCCTTCTGGACATGCTTTAGCAAAAAAACACTACACTGTATTGTGTACTGTGTACACCACCAGGAAAGTAGTAGCAACTGCATTAGGGGTGCACGGTACTGTGTACACCAACAGAAGTTTAATAACAACTATGGGTGCACTGTATATATTGTGCACACCACCAGGAAAGTAGTAGCAACTGCACTAGGGGTGCACAGTACTGTGTACACCAACAGAAGTGTGATAACAACTATGGGTGCACTGTATGTATTGTGTACACCACTAGGAACCTAGTAGCAACTGCACTAGGGGTGCACAGTACTGTGTAAACCAACAGAAGTTTAATAACAACTATGGGTGCACTGTATGTATTGTGTAAACCACCAGGAAAGTAGTAGCAACTGCACTATGGGTGCACGGCACTGTGTACACCAACAGAAGTATAATAACAACTATGGGTACACTGTATGTATTGTGTACACCACCAGGAAAGTAGTAGCAACTGCACTATGGGCGCACGGTACTGTGTACACCAACAGAAGTATAATAACAACTATGGGTGCACTGTATGTATTGTGTACACCACCAGGAAAGTAGTAGCAACTGCACTAGGGGTGCACGGTACTGTGTACACCAACAGAAGTGTAATAATAACTAGGGGTGCACTGTATGTATTGTGTACACCACCAGGAATGTAGTAGTAACTGCACTAGGGGTGCACGGTACTGTGTACACCAACAGAAGTATAATAACAACTATGGGTGCACTGTATGTATTGTGTACACCACTGGGAAAGTAGTAGCAACTGCACTATGGGTGCATGGTACTGTGTACACCAACAGAAGTGTAATAACAACTATGGGTGCACTGTATGTATTGTGTACACCACCAGGAAAGTAGTAGCAACTGCACTAGGGGTGCACGGTACTGTGTACACCAACAGAAGTGTAATAATAACTAGGGGTGCACTGTATGTATTGTGTACACCACCAGGAATGTAGTAGTAACTGCACTAGGGGTGCACGGTACTGTGTACACCAACAGAAGTGTAATAATAACTAGGGGTGCACTGTATGTATTGTGTATACCACCACGACTGTAGTAGTAACTACACTAGGGGTGCACAGTACTGTGTACACCAACAGAAGTATAATAACAACTATGGGTGCACTGTATGTATTGTGTACACCACCGGGAAAGTAGTAGCAACTGCACTATGGGTGCATGGTGCTATGTGAGTGGATGCGCTGCTCCCATCTGTGCTCTCTATATTGCCTGTGTATGTGCTATCTCAATAGCCTAATTTGGTTCACCATCCACCTAACAGGTTATATCTCATTTATACAATAATCATATGTTTGTATAATTCATCACATGTGAACAACAACTTAATCCAAATACTTTAAATCATATAAAAAGTCCAGTGACATATGTCACATCATGATAGACTCTTCTTCATATGTGTTGCGAATCATCCGTTATAATTGCCGTGGGCGGCGTGCTCTTGTGTGTGGTATCAGATTAAAAGTGACTTAGTGCTTCACCACCACCTGTGAGATTTGCCACTCACCAGATTAATCTTTAAAACTGCACCTTTGGTTCATTAACAGGGATAACCACTCCACTCAAAGGAAACTTTTCTCCAATATCTATACCAGGTCCTCAATGTTCCTCATGCAAACGGATAAAAAACCATCATCGCGCAATAACGTTTAAAACCTTTATTCCATACATAAAAAACACTTTGCACTCACATTTCCAAGTGCCATTAGGCCGGCACCGAGCTTTTCCCGCAGTTAAGGACGGGTGGGCACTGCAGCCCGGTTCGTCTAGTGTGTGCTAGATGGTCTCCGTTGCCGCTTACGTTTCCCCTGTTTGCGTTCGCGTCCTCTCCAAACCCCGTTCGTTCCCGGTCACGTGGGTACGATAATCTCCCAGCAGCCTCTACGCGTTTCGCAATCAAATTTGCGTCATCAGGAAGCTGCTGTGTGATTGGTTCTCATTCTATTTATATTGTGTGCGGGCGGAAATTGTTTTACCGCCATCTTGGATGTGGGAATTCCCTTAGTTCCGTTCTATTGTGGCTTTCTTTCTCTTAGCGCCATTTTGCTTATGGGCAATTCGCCCATTCCGTGATTGTTCATTGCACCCGCTGTTTCCCCCTCTACCATTGTTAATGCTCATTCCAATTTACCTATTATTATATTAGTTGTATATGAATGGTTATAAACTAACCCGTCCGTATCTGCTGGAGAGGCTCTCACATGTTAAAAAATACATAGATACATGGCCTTTGTTGGCCTTTATATGCTTTAACTAAAAAAACTTTTTATGCACATTGTTATTCCATATTTGATTACCGCTAGATCTGTAATATGGAACAGCAAATCCTTACCCTTTCTAAAATAATTTTTTACATAGCAACTATCCAGAAAATGAAATTAAATTAAAAAATAAAAAATAAAAAATAATAAATAAAAATAAAAATAAAAAATAAATAAATAAAATGAAATAAAGAAAAAAATAAAGAAAAAAAAGAAAAAAATGAAATAAAGAAAAAGAAAGAAAAAATAAAAAATAAAAATAAAAATAAAAAAATAAAAAATAATAAAAAATAAAAAATAAAAAAATAAAAAATAAAAAAATGTAAAATAAAGAAAAAATAACATAAAATTGAAAAAATATGAAAAATATAATAAAAATAAAAATAAAAATAAAAATAAAAATAAAATTGAAATAAAAATTAAAATAAAATTAAAATAAAAATAAAAATAAAATTAAAAAGATAAATAAAATAAAAATAAAAATAAAAATAAAAATAAAAATAAAAAATGAATAAAAATAAAAATAAATATGAAAATAAATGTAAAATAAAAATGAAAAAAAATAAATAAAAATAAAAATAAAAATAAAAATAAAATTGCTAAAAATATGAAAATCTGATATAAAATGTAAATTGATTTTAGTAATTTTCCAAAAAACAGTTGATGTCAAGTTCCACATTCAACCCCTGTGGCCTCATCGTGTCCATTTTGAATATCCAGTGGGTTTCGTTCTTTGAAACCTCCCTTCTCATGTTGGTATTCCTCCAATTGCGTTCTATTCTGTCTATCCCATAAAATTTTAAATGTTGGGGGTTTCTGCCATGTATGTCCCTAAAGTGTTTTGATACACTATGGTGTTTAAATCCTTTTTTGATATTTCTGACATGTTCGCCTATTCTAATTGACAAAGCTCTAGTTGTTCTGCCTACGTACTGTAGTCCACAACTGCACTCCAGTACGTAGGTGACATGTGTACTACTACAGGTTATCAACTTTTCTATTTTATATGTCTGCTTGTTGGTATTTGACCTAAAGTCTGTTATTTTTCTGTCTTTCTTATTGGTGGATCTACAGGCTTTGCACTTTCCGCATCTATAAAATCCCTTCTGATTAAAAAAATTTGACAAACTTTTGGGAGGGTCTGGCACATTTTTGACTATTTTGTCCCTGATCCTTCTTGCTTTTCTATATATAAATGTTGGTTTTCGGGGTAGTACTTTGCTCAGTTGTGGGTCGCTACTGATGATGGGCCAGTTTTTCTTTATAATATCTTCTAATTCCTTATATTGAGTATTAAAACCCGTGATAAATGGTATATTGTCATCCTGGTTATTTTTCTTTGTTTTGTTACTGAGAATTGCTTCCCTATCAATGTTAGCCACTTTTTCACGTGTATTCTCCAGTATACTCCTTTTATAACCTTTTTCTATGAACCTGTCTATCAGGATATTCGTCTGTCGGAAATAGTCCTCCATTTGGTCACAATTCCGTCTAATCCTGATAAACTGGCTCTTTGGAATGGATATTTTCCACTGGGGGTGGTGACAGCTCCCCATTGGTATGTACCCGTTCCGGTCCGTTTCTTTGAAGTGTGTTCTGGTCCCAAGTGTGTTTTTATTTTTATATATTTCTAAGTCCAAAAAATTAATTGTTTGTTGATGTACTGTAGCAGTGAATTTTATGTCATATTGGTTGCCACCAATATGCTGAATGAACTGTTCCAACTCTTCGTGGCTTCCCTTCCATATTATCAGGATATCGTCTATGTAGCGTTTGTATAGCAGCAAATGTGGCCAGCATCTTCCGTAAATTTCTTCCTCCTCCCATTTACTCAGGAAGATGTTGGCCACACTCGGTGCATACTTGTTTCCCATGCCTACCCCTTTAATTTGCCTATAGTATTTATGGTCGTGCCAGAAAAAATTATTCCCCATGGCCATTCTTAATCCCTCCAAAATAAACCTCCTTTGTTTTAATTTTAGGTCCGATAGGTTTTTCATTCCCCATGCTACTGCTGCCAGGGCATCGGTTTGTTTAATGTTGGTGTACAACGACTCCACATCTAGTGTTACCAATAGTGTGGAGTTGTCTACCTTTAGGTTTTTTAAATTGTTAATAACATCTTTACTGTCTTTAAGAAATGACTTCCCTTCTCCTGCTATAGGTTGGAGGAATACATCTAGGTACTCTCCTAACCTAGAATGTATTGACTCAATGCCACTGATTATGGGTCTCCCTGGTGGCTTGGTTTTACTTTTGTGAATTTTGGGGACTTGATATATCACTGGTATTCTTGGGGCCTCTGTCAATAAGTATCTTCCTTCTTTTTTGTTCAGGATTTTATCCGCTATACCCTTGTCTAGGTACTCTTTTAATTTCTTTTTTAACTCTCTGTTTGGATTCTTTTTTAGGGGTTGGTAGGTACTTGGATCCTTGACTAATCTTTCCAACTCTTTATAATAGTCTTCTTTTGTTAGGATCACTACACCCCCCCCCTTATCGGCCGGTCGTATTACTATGTTTTTCCTTTTTTCTAGTTTCCTTAATCCCTGCCATATTCTATCCTTACTACTTTTTGTTGGTTTAATTTTTCTTATCTCCTTTTCCACTAGCCTTTTGAACACCTCTATGTGTTGGTTAGTGGTAGACCTGGGGTTGAACGTGGATTTATTCCTCAACTTGCTATGTTTATATACCGTATCGGTATGTTGGTGTTGTGATTCTTCTTTTTCCAAAAAATATTTCTTTAAATTTAGTTTTCTGATAAACTTTTGTAAATCAATAAAAGCTTCAAATTGATTAAAAGTTGCCTTAGGTGCATATTTGATTCCGCTGTCTAATACTAATAGTTCTTCCTGGGTAAAGGTTACATCTGTTAAATTGAAAATACCCTCCCCTAGTTTTCTCTTTTCCTTTTTGCCTCTCCCTCTACAGCCTCTTTTTCTCTTTGGTTTGTACTTTCTCCAGATTCTTGGGGGTTCCTGCTCCAGCTCCCCCTGTTGGTTTGGAATACTGGCATGGGTGGTTTGTACGGTTCTCTCCAGTCCCGCCATTCCCCCTGCCACATAGGTGGGCCATAGTTGGGATTATAATTTGAATAATATCCCCTTCCTCTACCCCTGTACCCTCCTCTCCAAGGCCTGGAATATTGACCCAAAGGAGGAGGGTAGGTGGGTGTGTTCATCGTTCGATTTTCGTGTTCGGGTTTTTTATTCACCTTTCTCTGATTGGTAGTTGGGGTGTGTGCTGACTTCCCAATTTCTCTTCTTATTAGATTTGCCTTTGGGGTACCCGGTGTGTCATTGGTTCTTTTGTCTGCATCTACATCCCTGATGTTCACCTCCTCATTCAGGGATGTGTTTGCAGAGTTGGTGGGTGTTTCCTCCTCCTGCCACCTATATACTTTCCCTTCTACATAATCTTTTTTGTCCCTTTGATATTTCTTAACTTTTTTGTTCTTTACTTCATTATCCAATTTGGTTAGAAACTCTTGTAGTTTTGCCACTCTAGTTTTATACTCATTTGTTTCTACATGTGGTATCATGTTATCCCTAATGGTGCCAATGGTGGATTCAATCTTTTTTAATTTGGTTCTCCTTCTTTCAATTATGATTTCTAACAGTTTATTTTCACAACCATTGAAAAAATCAAACCAAGTTCTGGATAGATTTTCATCTATTATTCCATCATTGGGGCCTAAGTCCCATCTAAGCCTTCTTGGGGTGATTTTAGCCTCTCTATATTGATCCAATGTGTGGATATCCCACCATATTCTGATTTGCTTGTCCATGGCATTCTTTAAGTGTTTAAAACTTTGTTCCAAGCTGAGTGCTGTGGTGTTATCATAATTATGGAAAAGTTCGCCCAGGTCTAACTTGCGATTAGCTAGAAATGAGAAAACCTCCATGTTATGCTGCCCGTGAAAAAAATTATATATATATAAATATATATAAATAAAAAATTTGTGAAAATATATGTGTCACTGGCGCAAAAACTATCCTATCAAAAATGGTGTAAGTGATATTTATAGCTGCTGCATCCAAAAAATTTTTCAGAGAAAAAATTAAATTAAAAGTGCTATGTGAGTGGATGCGCTGCTCCCATCTGTGCTCTCTATATTGCCTGTGTATGTGCTATCTCAATAGCCTAATTTGGTTCACCATCCACCTAACAGGTTATATCTCATTTATACAATAATCATATGTTTGTATAATTCATCACATGTGAACAACAACTTAATCCAAATACTTTAAATCATATAAAAAGTCCAGTGACATATGTCACATCATGATAGACTCTTCTTCATATGTGTTGCGAATCATCCGTTATAATTGCCGTGGGCGGCGTGCTCTTGTGTGTGGTATCAGATTAAAAGTGACTTAGTGCTTCACCACCACCTGTGAGATTTGCCACTCACCAGATTAATCTTTAAAACTGCACCTTTGGTTCATTAACAGGGATAACCACTCCACTCAAAGGAAACTTTTCTCCAATATCTATACCAGGTCCTCAATGTTCCTCATGCAAACGGATAAAAAACCATCATCGCGCAATAACGTTTAAAACCTTTATTCCATACATAAAAAACACTTTGCACTCACATTTCCAAGTGCCATTAGGCCGGCACCGAGCTTTTCCCGCAGTTAAGGACGGGTGGGCACTGCAGCCCGGTTCGTCTAGTGTGTGCTAGATGGTCTCCGTTGCCGCTTACGTTTCCCCTGTTTGCGTTCGCGTCCTCTCCAAACCCCGTTCGTTCCCGGTCACGTGGGTACGATAATCTCCCAGCAGCCTCTACGCGTTTCGCAATCAAATTTGCGTCATCAGGAAGCTGCTGTGTGATTGGTTCTCATTCTATTTATATTGTGTGCGGGCGGAAATTGTTTTACCGCCATCTTGGATGTGGGAATTCCCTTAGTTCCGTTCTATTGTGGCTTTCTTTCTCTTAGCGCCATTTTGCTTATGGGCAATTCGCCCATTCCGTGATTGTTCATTGCACCCGCTGTTTCCCCCTCTACCATTGTTAATGCTCATTCCAATTTACCTATTATTATATTAGTTGTATATGAATGGTTATAAACTAACCCGTCCGTATCTGCTGGAGAGGCTCTCACATGTTAAAAAATACATAGATACATGGCCTTTGTTGGCCTTTATATGCTTTAACTAAAAAAACTTTTTATGCACATTGTTATTCCATATTTGATTACCGCTAGATCTGTAATATGGAACAGCAAATCCTTACCCTTTCTAAAATAATTTTTTACATAGCAACTATCCAGAAAATGAAATTAAATTAAAAAATAAAAAATAAAAAATAATAAATAAAAATAAAAATAAAAAATAAATAAATAAAATGAAATAAAGAAAAAAATAAAGAAAAAAAAGAAAAAAATGAAATAAAGAAAAAGAAAGAAAAAATAAAAAATAAAAATAAAAATAAAAAAATAAAAAATAATAAAAAATAAAAAATAAAAAAATAAAAAATAAAAAAATGTAAAATAAAGAAAAAATAACATAAAATTGAAAAAATATGAAAAATATAATAAAAATAAAAATAAAAATAAAAATAAAAATAAAATTGAAATAAAAATTAAAATAAAATTAAAATAAAAATAAAAATAAAATTAAAAAGATAAATAAAATAAAAATAAAAATAAAAATAAAAATAAAAATAAAAATAAAAAATGAATAAAAATAAAAATAAATATGAAAATAAATGTAAAATAAAAATGAAAAAAAATAAATAAAAATAAAAATAAAAATAAAAATAAAAATAAAATTGCTAAAAATATGAAAATCTGATATAAAATGTAAATTGATTTTAGTAATTTTCCAAAAAACAGTTGATGTCAAGTTCCACATTCAACCCCTGTGGCCTCATCGTGTCCATTTTGAATATCCAGTGGGTTTCGTTCTTTGAAACCTCCCTTCTCATGTTGGTATTCCTCCAATTGCGTTCTATTCTGTCTATCCCATAAAATTTTAAATGTTGGGGGTTTCTGCCATGTATGTCCCTAAAGTGTTTTGATACACTATGGTGTTTAAATCCTTTTTTGATATTTCTGACATGTTCGCCTATTCTAATTGACAAAGCTCTAGTTGTTCTGCCTACGTACTGTAGTCCACAACTGCACTCCAGTACGTAGGTGACATGTGTACTACTACAGGTTATCAACTTTTCTATTTTATAGACTATTTTTGACTATTTTGTCCCTGATCCTTCTTGCTTCAACACACTTCAAAGAAACGGACCGGAACGGGTACATACCAATGGGGAGCTGTCACCACCCCCAGTGGAAAATATCCATTCCAAAGAGCCAGTTTATCAGGATTAGACGGAATTGTGACCAAATGGAGGACTATTTCCGACAGACGAATATCCTGATAGACAGGTTCATAGAAAAAGGTTATAAAAGGAGTATACTGGAGAATACACGTGAAAAAGTGGCTAACATTGATAGGGAAGCAATTCTCAGTAACAAAACAAAGAAAAATAACCAGGATGACAATATACCATTTATCACGGGTTTTAATACTCAATATAAGGAATTAGAAGATATTATAAAGAAAAACTGGCCCATCATCAGTAGCGACCCACAACTGAGCAAAGTACTACCCCGAAAACCAACATTTATATATAGAAAAGCAAGAAGGATCAGGGACAAAATAGTCAAAAATGTGCCAGACCCTCCCAAAAGTTTGTCAAATTTTTTTAATCAGAAGGGATTTTATAGATGCGGAAAGTGCAAAGCCTGTAGATCCACCAATAAGAAAGACAGAAAAATAACAGACTTTAGGTCAAATACCAACAAGCAGACATATAAAATAGAAAAGTTGATAACCTGTAGTAGTACACATGTCACCTACGTACTGGAGTGCAGTTGTGGACTACAGTACGTAGGCAGAACAACTAGAGCTTTGTCAATTAGAATAGGCGAACATGTCAGAAATATCAAAAAAGGATTTAAACACCATAGTGTATCAAAACACTTTAGGGACATACATGGCAGAAACCCCCAACATTTAAAATTTTATGGGATAGACAGAATAGAACGCAATTGGAGGAATACCAACATGAGAAGGGAGGTTTCAAAGAACGAAACCCACTGGATATTCAAAATGGACACGATGAGGCCACAGGGGTTGAATGTGGAACTTGACATCAACTGTTTTTTGGAAAATTACTAAAATCAATTTACATTTTATATCAGATTTTCATATTTTTAGCAATTTTATTTTTATTTTTATTTTTATTTTTATTTTTATTTATTTTTTTTCATTTTTATTTTACATTTATTTTCATATTTATTTTTATTTTTATTCATTTTTTATTTTTATTTTTATTTTTATTTTTATTTTTATTTTTATTTTATTTATCTTTTTAATTTTATTTTTATTTTTATTTTAATTTTATTTTAATTTTTATTTCAATTTTATTTTTATTTTTATTTTTATTATATTTTTCATATTTTTTCAATTTTATGTTATTTTTTCTTTATTTTACATTTTTTTATTTTTTATTTTTTTATTTTTTATTTTTTATTATTTTTTATTTTTTTATTTTTATTTTTTATTTTTTCTTTCTTTTTCTTTATTTCATTTTTTTCTTTTTTTCTTTATTTTTTTCTTTATTTCATTTTATTTATTTATTTTTTATTTTTATTTTTATTTATTATTTTTTATTTTTTATTTTTTAATTTAATTTCATTTTCTGGATAGTTGCTATGTAAAAAATTATTTTAGAAAGGGTAAGGATTTGCTGTTCCATATTACAGATCTAGCGGTAATCAAATATGGAATAACAATGTGCATAAAAAGTTTTTTTAGTTAAAGCATATAAAGGCCAACAAAGGCCATGTATCTATGTATTTTTTAACATGTGAGAGCCTCTCCAGCAGATACGGACGGGTTAGTTTATAACCATTCATATACAACTAATATAATAATAGGTAAATTGGAATGAGCATTAACAATGGTAGAGGGGGAAACAGCGGGTGCAATGAACAATCACGGAATGGGCGAATTGCCCATAAGCAAAATGGCGCTAAGAGAAAGAAAGCCACAATAGAACGGAACTAAGGGAATTCCCACATCCAAGATGGCGGTAAAACAATTTCCGCCCGCACACAATATAAATAGAATGAGAACCAATCACACAGCAGCTTCCTGATGACGCAAATTTGATTGCGAAACGCGTAGAGGCTGCTGGGAGATTATCGTACCCACGTGACCGGGAACGAACGGGGTTTGGAGAGGACGCGAACGCAAACAGGGGAAACGTAAGCGGCAACGGAGACCATCTAGCACACACTAGACGAACCGGGCTGCAGTGCCCACCCGTCCTTAACTGCGGGAAAAGCTCGGTGCCGGCCTAATGGCACTTGGAAATGTGAGTGCAAAGTGTTTTTTATGTATGGAATAAAGGTTTTAAACGTTATTGCGCGATGATGGTTTTTTATCCGTTTGCATGAGGAACATTGAGGACCTGGTATAGATATTGGAGAAAAGTTTCCTTTGAGTGGAGTGGTTATCCCTGTTAATGAACCAAAGGTGCAGTTTTAAAGATTAATCTGGTGAGTGGCAAATCTCACAGGTGGTGGTGAAGCACTAAGTCACTTTTAATCTGATACCACACACAAGAGCACGCCGCCCACGGCAATTATAACGGATGATTCGCAACACATATGAAGAAGAGTCTATCATGATGTGACATATGTCACTGGACTTTTTATATGATTTAAAGTATTTGGATTAAGTTGTTGTTCACATGTGATGAATTATACAAACATATGATTATTGTATAAATGAGATATAACCTGTTAGGTGGATGGTGAACCAAATTAGGCTATTGAGATAGCACATACACAGGCAATATAGAGAGCACAGATGGGAGCAGCGCATCCACTCACATAGCACTTTTAATTTAATTTTTTCTCTGAAAAATTTTTTGGATGCAGCAGCTATAAATATCACTTACACCATTTTTGATAGGATAGTTTTTGCGCCAGTGACACATATATTTTCACAAATATGGGTGCATGGTACTGTGTACACCAACAGAAGTGTAATAACAACTATGGGTGCACTGTATTTGTTGTGTACACCACCAGGAAAGTTGTAGCAACTGCACTAGGGGTGCACAGTACTGTGTACACCAACAGAAGTTTAATAACAATTATGGGTGTACTGTATTGACCACCAGAAATGTATGAGCAACTGCACTATGGGTGCACAGTACTGTATACTGTGTACACTGCCTGAAATATATTAGAAACAGTACACCAGGAACGATCTGCAGTCAGATATAGCTAAACTGGATACAGTGGATGTGTATATATATATATATATATATATATATATATATATATATATATATATATACATACGAGAGTTGTATATATATGTTAAATACACTGCAGCTAACTGAATCACCTGCCTGCCTGAGACTATCTGTATATATATATTAAATACACGGCAGCTAACTGAATCACCTACCTGCCTGAAGTATATTAAAAACAGTACACCAGGAACTGCAGTCAGATCTAGCTAAACTGGATACAGTGGATATATATATATGTATACGAGACTGACTGTATATATTGGGACAGTAGGAGATGCTGTAATGGTAAAATTGATAGTTTGGGGGACACAGGATGTGCACATTTGCTTGGTGCAAGACTGCAGAGCATAGATGTGGACTGGAGAAAACTGCTTTTTGCAGCTTTCTCCAGGTTTTGGTATACCGGCATGGGGCTCTCTAGTTTGGAGATTCCATAGTGTCTTGGGTGGGACGGGATCTCCAACCCTGTGTCCAGACTTTGTAGATTGCCAGCATGGTGTGTGCTCAGGTGAGCACAGCACTTATAATGAGGGTATGGGAAGACCTCAGTGCTCCCAGCTTGAGACTGATCCACACTCAGAGAGACAGGAGGTATTCAGGAGTCAGAGGGGCTGCAGGAGGCAGCCAGAACGTGTGACTGCAAGAGGCAGTGCAACGGCCTGAGGACTAAGGCCAGAGCAGAGCTGTGGGCGCTAAAGTGAAGCCATCCACATTGAGGAATCCTGTGGTCTGTGTGACCAGGATAAAGGGCAGAGGTACTGCTAAAGAGAGCCAGGTGGGTTAGCATTTTCTGTTGTGTTTATTTGCTGGAGAAGAACCCTTGCGTGGGAAACCTTTGTTACGGACTTTTATTTGACTTTTTAATAAAAATGGGCTACCATGCCCTTAAATATTGAGCCTGACTGGCTTGAATCACTGACAAATGCATTCGTCATGAGAGCTAATGGTCCCCGATATTACAATATATATTAAATACACTGCAGCTAACTGAATGACCTGCCTGCCTGAAGTATATTAGAAACAGTACACCAGGAAAGGACTGCAGTGAGATCTAGCTAAACTGGATACAGTGGATATATATATATATATATATATATATATATATATATATATATATATATATATAAAATACATTGCAGCTAACTGAATAATCTGCGTGCCTGCCTGCTCAATCTAAATGACACTCTCTCTTCGTCCACACCAATGACACACTACACGAGGGCGACGTGCAGGCGGCCTTATATAGTGTGGGGCGTGGACTTAGTCTCCCTGAGCCATGATTGGCAAAAGGCACCCTGCCTTTGGCTAATTATGGCTTTCTTAGCTGAGGGTGCTGTGATTGGCCAAAGCATGCAGATCATGGTGCATGCTCTGGCCAATCATCATACACAATGCACTGCGCTCCCGCAGTGCATTATGGGTCGTTACGCGCCGCTCGAATTTGGCGCGAACGGCCCATAATGTTCGGTTTTCGACGAATGGGCGAACAGCCAATGTTCGAGTCTAACTCAAGTTCAACCCGAACAGAAATCTCATCCCTATTAGATACTGTGTACACCGCCTGCACTGTATCAGAACTGCACAATGGCTGCACTGTATTTTATACTGTTTACACTACCTGAAGTGTATGAGAAACAGTACACCACAGAATGCACTGTAGATATAGGCTACACTGGATGCAGAGTATATATATATATATATATATATATATATATATATATATATATATATATATGGAGAGAGAGAGAGAGAGAGAGAGAGAGAGAGAGAGAGAGACTGTATATATCTTGTCACGGGCATGGCCAGAGCGGAGGCTGTTGGAGAGGACTGTGTGCAAGCCTGTTGCCCACCGATTATGGGCCCTAGCATTTGAGGTGAATGAGAAATCCAGTCTGAACTGTATTATACATGACTCAGTCATGTATATATTGTATGGGGACTCCTTACTGTATATTTGTGTCCCTGAAGAGAGAGGGGGGATTCCTCCAGCAGCCCCCTGCTGATAAGACTGATTCATTCTGCTGGGACACATCCTGTGAGGAGATGCTGGTGTTATCAACATGTGTTTATGTTAATTGAGAGAGCTGATCACATTAGCCACCAGCCCTGGCTAATAGACGAATGGTCTAGGCTGAGGAGGGGGGAGATTGTTGTTTGTATTGTTAATTGTATTAATGTGTGAAGCTCGGTGCCCACAAGACTGTCATCTGGTCTGGGTACATTTTGTAGTAAATTAGGTCATGTTAATTAGGTTAGCTTTGAGTCATCCCTGCTGTATAAAGGTCTGTGAGATCTCAAAATAAAGGGAGTTCTGATGTACTCCAAGACTGGTGTTGTCTAGTTCTTGGGGTTCCTATGGCCAGATCCATTGGACCCGTGTTCCAGAACTTAGGAAGCGGTATATGATGGAAGCACTCAAGCGGAGTGTGGGGCGTTCCGTGACATTGGTGGCAAGCAGTGGGAAAGCTTCCTGAAGTCTGGGACATCCAAACTTCCATCTGGATCCAAGGTCCAGATAGCAGAAGAGGAGAGGTACAGATACCAGCCGCCATGGATGAGGAATTCAGAAGGAGGTTGCGAGAGATGCAGATACAGCACAGAGGACCAGTATCGGAGCAGGTCCTGCTGGGATGGTGTGATTTTATTCGCTGCAAACTCTGGAAGGAAGTGCTAGCCCGTGAGCAGCGACACCAGGGAAAAGTTCTCCCCTCCATCGAGGAAAGGTACTGGTCGCAGTACGGACTGCGGGTGCGGTTTTTGGGAGAAAAACCACACAAGAAGCAGACAGCTGAATTAAGCAGGCTGGTCTGGGCAGAGATGAAGCTGGATGAGAGCTACAGAGCCCTCCGGTGGCATGTATCCCAAGCATGTCCCTGGATAGCGGATGACAGCCCAACGGAAGGCTTAAGCTACGGCGGCTTGGGACTGTTGTTTGTGAAGCTGACAGGGGACCCTAACTTTGGGAGTGATTTGGAGCGGCGGGTGGACGAAATCATGGATTTCAGAGAAGGGCTACTGAACATTTCGGAAGTGCACTGGCACAGGAAGATTTGGAGTTTCTGGCCGTTCAGGAATGGGAGCTAGAGATCGCCTACAGACGGCTGCTAGACATTGCTCAGTGCCAGGGCTGGGCTCCCTTTGCCTGGGACTATCAGGAAATACCAGCTGACAACCCTGAAATCCTGGCTGAAGAGTCGGCAATGTGGCAGAGCGATAGTGTGCTTTGCCAACCTGCCCCCACAGCTATGGAGGCGGAGGTCTTATGGCGGATGCAGCAAGTGCTGACTGACCTTGATGATCCTGTTTCTGCATGGGATGATCTTGGATGGAGGAATGTGCCTGTCCAGCAGCATGCCAGAGAATCTGCAGTGGAAAATCTGGAGATTGCCATCCCCAAAACTGAAGTGCTGACAACAGGGCAGAGCTCTGCTAACCTCTGCCCAGCACTGATGGCATCTTCTGAGTTCCACGGACAGGAGATGGTGAACCTCTATCCACAGACACCAGTTATAGAGGTAGAGGATTTAATAGACTTTTCTGCTGAGGAAGAACAACCTGATGAGCCTCCAGCAGAAGAGCTGCTATCAGGGCCAAAGTTCACTGTGTTCTGCCCCGCACCAACAGTGGCTTCAGCCTTCCTGAGAGAAGAGGTAGTCAGCCTTTCTCCCACAACAATGACAGGGACATGTGATTTTCTGCCAGCAGCATCTATGGAGTTAAAACAAACTTCTCCAGCTGAAGATCTGGTAACTGAACAGAGGGTCCAAGACCTCTGTCCCACACTTTTACCAATTCCAGAGACTGGGGATTTAATAGACGTTTCTGTAGAGGAGGAACCACCTGGCAAACCCCCAGCAGAAGTGCTGGCAACCGGACAGAGGGTCCAAGACCTCTGCCCCACACCTGCAGCAATTGTGGAGGCCCAAGGTGAGGAGGTTGCAGTCTATCGCGAGCTGCAGATCAGGATCCAAGGAGAGAATGCAGTCATCACCTCACAACTGCAGCTTGATCTGGTGTCGGTTGATGGGGCTTCAGTCCCCACCTGTATACCCCAGGGATGCTGGGCAGTCGGCCCAGATCCCCAACAGCAGGATGGAGTGAGCCCAGTCCCCCTGTCTTCTCTCCAGCGGCAGAAAGGATTCCAGGGAGAAGGGCCAGTCCGGGCCTCTCCCCAGCGGCAGATATGTTCTCTGAGAGAGGCAGAGGATGGCTGGGTGAGTAATGCACTGTTTGGGATGATTTGTTTGGGGTACTGTGTGGGTACAGGCAGTAGAGGACTGGAGCTGTGGACTAACTTCGGAGTCAACCCGTCTGGGGTCTCCTCCTGTGTTAGTCTCCTGCCGAAAGGGGAGAAATGTCACGGGCATGGCCAGAGCGGAGGCTGTTGGAGAGGACTGTGTGCAAGCCTGTTGCCCACCGATTATGGGCCCTAGCATTTGAGGTGAATGAGAAATCCAGTCTGAACTGTATTAATCGGACTCAGTCATGTATATATTGTATGGGGACTCCTTACTGTATATTTGTGTCCCTGAAGAGAGAGGGGGGATTCCTCCAGCAGCCCCCTGCTGATAAGACTGATTCATTCTGCTGGGACACATCCTGTGAGGAGATGCTGGTGTTATCAACATGTGTTTATGTTAATTGAGAGAGCTGATCACATTAGCCACCAGCCCTGGCTAATAGACGAATGGTCTGGGCTGAGGAGGGGGGAGATTGTTGTTTGTATTGTTAATTGTATTAATGTGTGAAGCTCGGTGCCCACAAGACTGTCATCTGGTCTGGGTACATTTTGTAGTAAATTAGGTCATGTTAATTAGGTTAGCTTTGAGTCATCCCTGCTGTATAAAGGTCTGTGAGATCTCAAAATAAAGGGAGTTCTGATGTACTCCAAGACTGGTGTTGTCTAGTTCTTGGGGTTCCTATGGCCAGATCCATTGGACCCGTGTTCCAGAACTTAGGAAGCGGTATATGACGGAAGCACTCAAGCGGAGTGTGGGGCGTTCCGTGACATATCTTGACAGTATGGATCCCTGTCCTAGTGATTGTCGCCCAGGATTCTCAGATAGGCAGGCTGAGAGGCTCCAGGAGGATTATTTAGTTTGGGGGAAACGGTTTTATCAGTTTCCTCTGTGGTTTGTAAAATCCACCTGGAGCCCGGAGATTTCATAGCGATCTGGGTGGGATGGAATCTCCAATCCTGGGACCGGGTTTTGGGAACAGCCAAGAATCTGGCTTGTTGATTGTGCAGGTGGGTCCTGGGCTTATAGCAGAGCCAAGACCAGGGTTCTGGGCTCCACCCTCCCGAAGAGTCCAGGCGAGCAAGGGAGAAGTGTTCATGTCTGCACAAGTTCCGTTTGTCAGAGCAGACAGAGGGTCCAAGCCGGTGGGCTGAAACAGCAAGGAAGCTGGAAAAGAGTGCTGAGGTACTGGGTTTGTACATGATCTACATTATAGTGCTGCTGAGGGCCAGGTGGCTTGGTATTTTTCCTTTATTACTACTGTGAAGTTGAAACCCCTGCGTGGGAATTCTGAATAGACATTTTCTTTCTTTAACTTCCCTGATGGTATTCCCGAGTGTGGCTCGGGGTTAAATTTCAGCACCATTAGCGGTAACCCCGAGCCACACTCGGGATTACATCTTGGGAACCTGGTGCGGTGTACTTACCTTGTCCCCAGGATCCTGCGATGTCCCCCCCGCTGTGTCTGCGGGCTCTGTCCTCCGCCCGAAGCCTCTCTGTGCCGAGCTCCGTTCCCTGTGAGCGCCGCGACGCACGGAGGCGGAGCCTGGCGGCAAATTCAAAAAACTGTAAAAATCATAACACATACAGTACTGTAATCTTACAGATTACAGTACTGTATGAAATCATTTCACATCCCTTTTGTCCCCAATGCTTTGTCAAATGCCCTGCATGCAGTTTATGTTATATATACTGTTCTTTCTGCCTGGAAACTTGAGATTGTCCATAGCAACCAAAAAGTGTCCCTTTACTTCAAAAGTGGCTTTAGACCAGCTAGATAACAGAGATAGTAAATTAGAACACTTGCAGAATTGAGCGATAGTGAAACGTGGGGAAATGTATTTTATTATTATTATATTATTACTTTTTTAAATTATTTATATTTATTTATTATATTATAATTTTGTGTTTCAAACTTCATCATACCCAGGATATCTACTAGACTCCTGGTAGACAGATCTAAGTCTGTTATTTCTAAGAATTACAGGCCTACAATATAAAATGCCAAATTTCTATGCAAAATAATTGTACTGCTTTGAGACGCAAAAATCTGAAATAATCATACGCCAGGGAGGTTAATAAAAGTGGGCCTACAAGCCCTTAAATGGCATATCTGGTGTGGGCTCCGCTCACTGGTAGGTTCTACACTGAGCTAAACAACAACCGACTTTACAATATATATTAATATACTGCCTGCAATGACTGAATATCGAGTAAACACTATGCTATGCTAGTCTATGCTAAATGCAGAGTACTGTATATATATATATATATATATATATATATATATATATATATATATATACTTTGCTACAATGTAAAGTAGTGAGTGTTCAGCTTGTATAAAAGTATAAATTTGCTGTCCCCTCAAAATAACTAAACACACGGCCATTAATGTCTAAACTGCTGGCAACAAAAGTGAGTACACCCCTAAGTAAAAATGTACAAATTGGGTCCAATTAGCCATTTTCCCTCCCTGGTGTCATGTGACTCGTTCATGTTACAAGGTCGCAGGTGTGGTAAATTTGGTGTTATCGCTCTCACTCTCTCATACTGGTCACTGGAAGTTCAACATGGCACCTCATGGCAAAGAACTCTCTGAGGATATGAAAAAAAGAATTGTTGCTCTACATAAAGATGCCCTAGGCTATAAGAAGCTTGCCAAGACCCTGAAACTGAGCTGCAGCACGGTGGCCAAGACCATACAGCGACAGGTTCCACTTAGAACAGGCCTCATCATGGTTGACCAAAGAAGTTGAGTGCACGTGCTAGCGTCATATCCAGAGGTTGTCTTTGGGAAATAGACGTATGAGTGCTGCCAGCAATGCTGCAGAGGTTGCAGTTCCTTCCTGATCTCCCAAGAGGCAATCTGATATTCCCTGGATCACTTTACCTATAAATATTAGTATCCAGTTATGTTATGTACATTTAGGAAATAATCCAGGCCTTTCTTAAAATATTCTACTGAGCTGGCCAGAACCAGCTCTTGAGGGAGGCTATTCCACATTTTCACAGCTCTTACTGTGAAGAAGCCTTTCCATATTTGGAGATGAAATCTCTTTTCCTCCAGACGTAAAGAGTGCCCCATGGTCCTCTGTGATGACCTTAAAGTGAATAACTCACCACCAAGTTCATTATATGAACCACTTATGTATTTACACATGTTGATCATACCCCGCCTTCTCTATAGAGAATAAATTCAACTCAGCTAATCTTTCCTCATAGCTGAGCTCCTCCATGCCTTTTATCTGTTTGGTTGCTCTTCTCTGCACTTTCTCGATTCCCCAATATATTTTTTTATGAACTGGTGCCCAAAACTGAACTGCATATTCCAGATGAGGTATTACTAATAATTTAATGATTTACATATGATTAACGTATCAGTGTTGTAGGTATTGATTTTGCCAACCTAGACAAGTATTGTCAGTAGGCTAGAGAAAGAGACCAACAAAGTATGCTATGTAGATGATATAGTGATTACAAAACTGTGCTGACCTCCAATTCTTCATTTAGCCCTCCGAGGGCCAATGTATCCAAGGTGTAGATTCATAAAGTCTCCCTTTTGCAGAGACATTTCTTTCAATGGGACACCCCAGGATATAGACTCAATCACCCAGACCATCATGCCTGATGAGGATTTTTGATGGAATTCAAGGAAGTGTTTGGGGACACTACGTCCACACCATCTGCTCAAAGTGACTATGCTCCCCAAACCTCTTCCTGGTGGTTCTAAATGGGGAAAGTTTGGGAATTTAAATGAGACTCCTGAGAAGTAGGCGTCTCCATCCCTATCAATTGCAAATAAAAGGGTTTTTTTTGGGACTTTGAATGAAAAGTGAATGTGAGTGAGGTGACAGTGTGATTACCATAGTGTTTGGATACAGATAGAGTTCAAGGTGTGTGATGGAGTGGTGAGTTTGGTAAGGGACCAAAAATATACTATACCAAACGGTGAGTATTGAACGCCAGAAATATGTGAAGAACACAGCAACAGCAGCCAGCGAACAGCATGGACACCCAAACCAAATGGGGAAATATGTAGGCATATGGAGAGAGGATTCCGGCGTGATGGCACTCATGTGGACGTCACACGCACAACGACATGCGTGGCGCCAATGCACAGCGGGACAGGCCGGCCCAGACCCCTGCAGCCAAAACAATGAGGGGGAGAGGGAAGGCACCCAGAGCACATCGCAGCTCCCGGGAATGTGGAGACAAAAAGACAGCCCCACTATGTAGAGCACCACCTAGTGTGAATCAAACATATTGAAATAAAAAATATAGTAGGAGTAAAAATGAATAGGGAGTATTGTTAAATTACTGGCTCCAAGAAATGATAAGGAATGCCGACCGGCAACTAAATTTAAAAAGATATGTAACGTAAATGATTCAAAATAAATATAAATTGTATAAAAAACCCCGACCAGATAACCACTCATGTGCCTCCATCCTTAGTTAGATAATTATAAAGTGGGAAAGACATGACATAACGCAATATACATGCACAAATCATTGCTTGAATGATCGTCATAACCAATGGCCCAATGTTGGGTAATAACATGTAAAGGTATCAATCATGAAGAAAATTGTACAAACATCTTCGGCCAGTTGGCTCCATATCGAAATATAAGTTAACATTAAAATTGAGTGAATCACATCATATGTAGTAACATAATGCATCTTAGATGGCCTGTTGGCTTGACGCGTTTCAGTGACTATATCGCCTCATCAGGAGCGAATGCATGTAATCTGTAAAGACATTGTACATATGTATGAGGGCCAGTATGATCTATTCATAGCTCCCCTAATGAAGGTTGAAAACAAAAGGGGAGGAACGAATGAAGGAAGGAAGTTGTCCAATCCCTACTTACATGTTGATACACAATATTTGCAAGTGGTACTGAACTAGTGGTGACCATCATGCATCTCTCCCGGAAGCTGAGGGGGCAAGGACCCCCGGGGAAGATGGACGCTGGCACAAAACTCCCAACAGGATGGTAACATCCACGCTGACACTGCTGGTGATGCCGGGGAGTGACCATGGATATATCTAAAAAGACAAAGAGTGGGCTGGGATGTGGAGATCAAAAAATATAAACAGGGCTGTGGGCTCATGACAATGAGTGCCAAAGCAATAAGAAGTGAATGTGAGTGAGGTGACAGTTTGATTACCATAGTGTTTGGATACAGATGGAGTTCAAGGTGTGTGATGGAGTGAAGAGTGTAGTAAGGGACCAACAATATAGTATACCAAAGTGTGAGTAAGGAGTGTTAAAGTTGAAGGATGTGGTTATAGAGGAACCACTGTCTCCAGCAAAAGTTAACAGATTGTGTACCTGTGTATTCCCAAATACCAAACAGCATGAACACCCAAACCAAATGGGGAAATATGTAAGCATCCAGATCAACCCAGGGTCCCACCCCCAGTGTCACGCTGGCATGACTCAAAGGAGGAGGACCCACGCCCAGAGCACAAATTGCTGCCCATGATGACAAGGAGAAAATTCCCTCTTGAGCATGCATTAGGATTGAGAGAGGACGCCGGCGTGATAGCGCTCATGCGAACGTCACATGCACAACGTCATGCGTGGCGCCGATGCGCAATGGGACAGGCCTGTCCAGACCCCCACAACCAAAACAATGAGGGGTAGAGGGAAGGCGCCAAGAGCGCATCGCAGCTCCTGGGAATGTGCAGACAAAACGACAGCCCCACAATGTAGAGCACCACCTAGTATGAATCAAACATATTGAAATAAAAAATATAGTAGGAGTAAAAATGAATAGGGAGTATTGTTAATTTACTGGCTCCAAGAAATTATAAGGAATTCCGACTGGCAACTAAATTTCAAGAGGTATGTAACATAAAAGGTTCAAAATAAATATAAATATAAATGGTATAAAAAAACCCCGATCAGATAACCACTCATGTGCCTCCATCCTCAACTAGGGGCAATTTCTGGACGTGGGTCCTCCTCCTTTGAGTCACGCCAGCGTAACACTGGGGGCGGGACCCTTGGTTGATATAGATGCCTACATATTTCCCCATTTGGTTTGGGTGTCCATGCTGTTCGCTGGTTGCTGTTGCTATGTCCTTAACATATTTCTGGCATTCTAGAGTTTGGTATTTGGGAATACACAGGTACACACTCTGTTAACTATTGCTGGAGACAGTGGTTACTCTATAACCACATCCTTCAACTTTAACACTTCTTACTCACTCCACATCCCAGCCCACTCTTTGTCCTTTTAGACATATCCATGGTCATTCCCTGGCATCACCAGCAGTGTCAGCGTGGATATTACCATCCTGTTGGGAGTTTTGTGCCAGTGTCCATCTTCCCCGGGGGTCCTCACCCCCTCAGCTCCTGGAAGAGATGCATGATGGTCACCACCAGTTCAGGGCCACTTGCAAATATCGTGTATCAACATGTAAGTAGGGGATGGATAACTTCCTTCCTCCGCACCTTCATTTGTTCCTCCCCTTTTGTTTTCAACCTTCATTAGGGGAGCTATGAATAGATTATACTGGCCCTCATACATATGTACAATGTCTTTACAGATTACATGCATTCGCTCCTGATTTGGTAATATAGTCGCCGAAACGTGTCGAGCCAAAAGGCTATGTTAGATGCATTATGTTACTACATATGATCTGATTCACTCAATTTTAATGTTAACTTATATTTTGATATGGAGCCAACCGCCCCAAGATGTTTGTACAATTTTCTTCATGATTGATACCTTTACATGTTGTTACCCAACATTGGGCCATTGGTTATGATGAGCATTCAAGCAATGATTTGTGTATGTATATTGCGTTATGTCATGTATATCTTTAATAAACTTGCCTTTTTGATCCAATGTGTTTTCCACTCATGTGCCTCATTCAAAGTCCCATACCTCCCCTTTTTATTTGTTCCTGGTGGTTCTGCCCACATACAGCAAGCCACATGGAAATGAGAGACAATAAACTACAAATTCAAAAGAACGATTGTAGAATTCTTGTAGGGGGTAAGTATTACCCTTGGTGGTGAACTCTTTCTGTCCATGTTGAAAATACTTGCATGTGAGACATGCGGGCTTACAGCACTGGTACATGCTTTTGTTGGAAAAAATGTTAAGTGGAAGCCTTTCTTAGCATTAGCAGGTTTGACTTTGCTAGGAGCTAGCTTGCTTTTTATATTGTGGGCCTGTCTGTAGGACTCTTTGGGTTTAGTGGTAAGGGAGGATTTTAGGTGTGGGTCCCCCAACAATATGGACCAATTCCTAAATTCCTAAGCTGTGTGTGAAATTGGGCGGTGAACCTAAGGGGTTGATAAGTGTGTGTGGAAGATTTTCTCCTATCTCCCATGACCCAAGAGCCAAATAAAAGGAAAATGCCTCCTCCACAAACATGCTAGGATATCCCTTTACCAGAAACTTGTCTTTGAGAAGGCCACTGTGAGAAATATAATCATTGACATGTGTCTTAAACAACAAAATGTACTTTTTGGTATATTCTGTGCCCATATAGGGTGGTGACAGCTTTGGAAGTGTAGGTAGCAGTTCCCTGCTATAGGCTTGGTATTGTTGTGAGCATATATGGTGTTACGGTCATGGCATAATTCTAAATCTAGGAAGGCCACATTCAGTAGCACATTCAGAAGTAAAAGATAGCCTACATCCAGTGCTGGGACAAGGCCATTTGGTGCCCAGGGAGAAGATGTCAAACTGCGCCCCCCCCGTTTTAATAAAGAATCAATGTCGTTTCAAAACAAGAATATATCAAGCAGTGGAACAGCCGCTATGATCGTTCTTATGGTGTAGAGAATAGCCGGCTAAAAAAGTTGATATCTGAATGATGCCTGTAGCTGCACCAAACATTCAGATATCCCCACACAAAGTCAAGGATGTCGTATGACAACCGGTGGGCGGGAAGTGGTTAAAACGCTTTTTTTTTTTTACACAAAGTTATCAGTTTATACAATATTTCTAACACATAGCATGCACATACCAAAAATGACACCCCAAAATAGATTCTCCTACTCCTCCTGAGTATAGTGATACCACATGTGTGAGACTTCCACAGCCTGGCCACATACAGAGGCCGAGTACAGCCGAGTATGGCTGGGTATGGCCGAGCATGGCTGGGTATGGCAGAGTATGGCTGGGTATCACCGAGTATTGCAGGGTATTGCGGGGTATTGCAGAGTATGGCAGGGTATCACCGAGTATCACAGAGTATGGCTGGGTATTGCATGGTATTGCGGGGTATTGCAGAGTATTGCGGGGTATTGCAGGGTATTGCAGAGTATTGCACAGTGTTGCGGGGTATTGCAGAGTATTGCACAGTATTGTGGAGTACTGCAGAGTATTGCACAGTGTTGCAGAGTATTGCACAGTATTGTGGGGTATTGCAGAGTATTGCACAGTATTGTGGGGTATTGCAGAGTATTGCACAGTATTGTGGGGTATTGCAGAGTATTGCACAGTATTGTAGTGTATTGCAGAGTATTGCACAGTGTTGCGGGGTATTGCAGAGTATTGCACAGTGTTGTTGGGTATTGCAGAGTATTGCGGGGTATTGCAGAGTATTGCACAGTATTGTGGGGTATTGCAGAGTATTGCACAGTATTGTAGGGTATTGCAGAGTATTGCACAGTATTGTAGTGTATTGCAGAGTATTGCACAGTGTTGCGGGGTATTGCAGAGTATTGTGGGGTATTGCAGAGTATTGCAGTGTTGCAGGGTATTGCAGAGTATTGCTAGGTATTGCAGAGTATTTCAGGGTATTGCAGAGTATTGCACAGTATTGTGGGGTATTACACAGTATTGTGGGGTATTGCAGAGTATTGCAGAGTATTGTGGGGTATTGCAGAGTATTGTGGGGTATTGCAGAGTATTGCGGGGTATTGCAGAGTATTGCGGGGTATTGCAGAGTATTGCAGAGTATTGCACAGTATTGTGGGGTACTGCAAAGTTTTGCACAGTGTTGTGGGGTATTCAGCAGTGGTGGTCACTGGTCATTAACCTCGCCTCAGCCTCCTCCCCCCCCCAATCCAGCCATTTATTAATCTGTTTTTTAGTGTTTACTTACACAAGTTCAGACTCAGAAGTTATGAGTCTGAACTTGTGAAAGTAAACACTAAAAAACAGATTAATAAATGGCTGGATTGGGGGAGGGGAGGAGGCTTGAGGCGAGGTTAATGACCAGTGACCACCACTGCTGAAGATCTGAGTCAGAACACTGGCACTGCACTCTTCTAGCTTCCAGATTGAATCCAGCAGCCTGAGCCAGCCAGCCAGGCAGGCAGCAGCTCGTCAGCTCGTCAGCGCGCCGACACACCTCACAGCTCCCGCCTCCCCGCGCTCCTCTGTGTCCTCCCACCTCGCCTCCGGCCGTGAGTGACATCACGGCGCTGGCAGAGACTACGGGACTCCTCCGTAGGGGAGTAAACAGTGTAGTTGTGTGCTGAGGGAAGGGAAGGGAGGATCATGCAGGAGCGCACAAAGGCAATTTGTACAGTGCCGCTGGGCGCTGTACATGCACTGTAAGACAGTATTATTGTACACACTGGCTTGGCAGAACTTCACCGGCAGGCTGCGCCCCCCCCCCTATACCAAATGGTACCGCCCAGGGCACGTGCCCCTTCCGCCCCTGCCTTGTACCGGCCCTGCCTACATCATTCACTTTACAATGTGCTACAAAGGACTCCACCAGAAATTCTGAGCCATCCCAAATTACTACAATTTTATCTATGTAACGCCCATAGAAAATAATGTGAGGTGCATAGGGGTTGTCTTGCCAGATGGACTGAAGTTCCCAGAGGCCCAAAGCCAGATTAGCATAGCTAGGGTCAAAATAATTTGCCCCCATAGCTGTGCCTTGTATCTGTAAGTAGTACTCTCCCTAGAATTTAAAATAATTGTGTGTTAAACAAAACTCAGTGGCCTGTAGAAATTCATCTGTCTCTGAGTGTTTGAGCATGTCTAGATTAAGAATTCCATTACAAATGTAGGATGGAAGGTCCTGGGACACAGGTTGGAGAAAGTGGTCAACATAAATAGAAAAATAGCTGGTGATACTTTCCATAACCGCTACGATGGGACACCCTGAGGGATTAGTGGAATCCTTACGAATTTTGGATAAGTGAAAAGTAGAAACAAGATATACTTGTGCTCAGATCCCAATAGCTTGCACATGCAAATAATATACCAGGAGCTAAAGGGGTGTGACCACATATTAACACTAAAATTACTGGATGAACTTTCTGCACACTGCTATATACTTTCAAGCAAACTTTGTGGTCACACCCCTTTAGCACCTGATAGATTATATGCATGTACAAGCTATTGGGATCTAAGCACAGGTATAGCTTGTTTCTATTGTATTGCAGGTCAGTGCCCAGACCTAAATCATGTAGCTCTCCTCTGTTCTGTGTCTGCTTGCCCCAGGTTGTGTCCACAGCAGTATTTGTAGTGGCAAAGCAGAGTAGAACTGGCTAAGGGATTACTTTGATGCAGTTGGCCAGCCTGAACATGTATTGCAATATGTGCAAGCAAAATATCCCTATTTTTTATTGCAAAGTTTACTTTAAAGGGTATAGCAGTGTGCGTGAGTGTTCATCCAGTATTTTTAGTGTTAATACAGTGCCCTGAAAAAGTATTCATGCCCCCTTAAAATCTTCCATATTTTGTCACGTTACAACCAAAAACGTAAATGTATTTTTATTGGGATATTATGTGATAAACCAACACAAAGTGGCACATAATTATGAAGTGGAAGGAAAATGATAAATGGTTTTCAACATTTTTTAAAAATAAATATCTGAAAACTGTGGTGTACATTTGTATTCAGCCCCCTTTTCTCTGATACCCCTAACTAAAATCTAGTGGAACCGATTGCCATCAGAAGTCACCTAATTAGTAAATAAAGTCTCTCAGTATAAATACAGTTGTTCTGTGAAGCCCTTAGAGGTTTGTTGGAGAACCTCAGTGAACAAACAGCATCAGGAAGGCCAAGGAACACACCAGACAGGTCAGGGATAACATTGTGGAGAAGTTTAAAGCAGGGTTAGGTTATAAAAAAATATCCCAAGGTTTGAACATCTCACAGAGCACTGTTGAATCCATCATCTGAAATTGGAAAGAGTATGGCACAATTGCATCCACCTAAACTGACAGGCCAGGGAAGGAGAGCATTAATCAGAGAAGCAGCCAAGAGGCCCATGGAAACTCTGGAGGAGCTGCAGTAATCCACAGCTCAGGTAGGAGAATCTGTCCACAGGACAACTATTAGTCATGCACTCCACAAATTTGGTCTTTATGGAAGAGTGACAAGAAAAAAAAAAGATTTTTGAAAGAAAGTCATAAAAAGTCCCATTTGCAGTTTGCGAGAAGCCATGTGGGGGACACAGCAACCATATGGAAGAAGGTGCTCTGGTCAGATGAGACTAAAATTGAACTGTTTGGCCTAAAAGCAAATCACTATGTGTGGCGGAAAACTAATACTGCACATCACCCTGAACACACCATGAAACATGGTGGTGGCAGCATCATGTTGTGGGGATGCTTTTCTTCAGCAGGGACAGGGAAGCTGTCAGAGTTGATGGGAAGATGAGAGCCAAATAAAGGACAATCTTAGAAGAAAACCTGTTAGAGTCTGCAAAAAACTTGATACTTGGGTGGAGGTTCACCTTTCAGCAGGGCAACAACCCTAAACATACAGCCAGAGCTACAATTGAATGGTTTAGATTAAAGCATATTTATGTGTTAGAAAGGCCCAGTCAAAGTCCAGACCTACTGTAAATCCAATTGAGAATCTGTGGCAAGATTCTGTTCACAGACGCTCTCCTTCCAATATGACAGAGCTTGAGCTATTTTGCAAAGAAGATGTGCAAAGTTGGTAGAAACATACCCAAAAAGACTTGCAGCTATAAAGGTGGTTCTACAAAAGTTCTACAAAGTATTAACTCATGAGGGCTAAATACAAATGCAAGCCACACTTTTCAGATATTTGTTTGTAAATTTTAAAAACCATTTATCATTTTCCTTCCACTTCACAATTATGTGTCACTTTGTGTTGGTCTATCACGGGGGTCAGCAACCCATCGATCGCGGTCCACCTGTCGACCGCAGACAGGTGGACTGCAAACAGGTTGTTGCATTCTCTGCATAACGCACTTCTAAACCCTGCACTCTCTTGTACTACTTTTTTTTTGTCAAAAAAAAAAAAACATCAAAAAAAGGGGGTCAGTCTTACTGTCTTTTTTTTTGCCTGGTGATCTTTGACTTCATTAGTGTTGTTAAAGTAAATCTCCATCCCTTGAAGGTTGCCTACCCCTGGTCTATCACATAAAATCCCAATAAAATACATTTATGTTTTTGGTTGTAACATGACAAGATGTGGAGAATTTCAAGGGGTGTGAATACTTTTCAAGGCAAGGTATGTGGTCACATCCCTTTAGCACCTGGTAGATTATATGCATGCACAAGCTATTGCGATCTGAGCACAGTTATATCTTATTTCTGTTTTAATATTGATCTCCATCCATTTACGTGTACAGAATTCCAAAAAGTTGGGACTATACATGTCCCAAAACAGAATCTAGAAAAGAACATCTCTTTGTGATCCTTAAACCTCTCGGGTAAATGTTACACTTGAGCTACTGCTGCAGAAATAACTTGTCCCACCATTGTTGGTTGGCTGCCGCAACAGTATCCTCAATCTTGTAAAATGTAACACATCATTCTCTGTATTCTGGCCTAGAAATGGAATATTGATCAAGAAAGAAACCAGGTGGAAAAAGTGCATATTTGGCTGCCTCAATGTCATGAATAAGTCCCATAACAGTGAAAATGTGATAGTGATAGTGTTTGTTTTGATAGGCAAATTTAGTTGCCACACTGTAGGCAGTGTGACTGCATTTATTTGGTAGGCAAAAGCATATTCTGCTCAGTGTATCCAGTGAAGCTAGTTAGGTCTGCTCAGTGTGTTTAGCTGCTGCCAGCCTGGCCTATAGCTTCCTCTGTATCCAAGAGATAGCAGACGTGAAGCTTTGCAGATGGCAGCATGAATAGTGATACAGTCCCAGAAAGGCATGTTCTGATGGGATGCTGAGAGACTGTACTTATAAAGTGAACACATTAAGCTCTGGGTCTTGTCCCAAAGTGGAGAGTAGAGGCCTCAGGTGGGTGACCTGAGGGGGGAAAGCAGACACCCAGGTGCTTAGAAGAAGCTGACTAAGGGGAGTTGAAAAAAAGTACAGTAAAGGGTAATGGGACTTTAAAGGAGTTGTAAAGGCAGAAGGTTTTTTTTTTCATTCTATGCATTAAGATAAAAAACATTTTGTTTATAGCAGCCACCCCAGCACCCCACTAATTACTTACCTGAACCACATCTCTCTCCAGTGATGTCCACGAATGTCTAATCTGTCGGGGACACTTCACCCGATTGGCTGAGACACAGCAGCGGCGCCATTGGCTCCTGCAGGTGTCAATCAAAGTCAGTCAGCCAATCAGGGGAGAGAGGGGGCAGAGCCGGGTTGGGACTTCATGTTGGAATGGACACACAGAGCTTTGACTCGACTCCAGCTACTGACTGTGGGGGCACTCGATAGGAGGGAGGGTACAGGAGCAGCAAAGAAGGACCCGAGAAGAAGAGGATCCAGGCTGCTCTTTGCAAAATCAACCGCACAGAGGAGGTAAGTATAACATGTTTGTTATTTAAAAAAAACAACGAGACTTTACACTTACTTTAAATATGCCAAATGAGAACAGAATAAAAGTGTGTATATATAAATTTTGCTGTTGTACAAATATAAGATTTTTTTTTAAAAAAAAGAGAGAAACTGAAAATAATTACAACAAAATTAGTAAGTAAAAACCCTTTTGTATAGAAGAACCTTCCAAATGGTTCAGAACTGTATCAATATACTGTATACATGCACTCGTAAATGGTCTACTTGTTTCACAGGATCCCCCACTTCTTCAGGACCGTACATGTATCGTAGATGCGTTATACATAAGGCTCTTACTAAGGTTTAAAAGGATTGATTATTTGTCGCTACAACAGAAGAAAGGAATAAGGGGACTGTCTCAAGATGTTATGCCTACCGGCTCATGGGATGAAATCCAGACTCAGTTAGGTTAAAGATAAATGTTCAACATGATATATCAGATGTATGTAAATATAATCCGAGGGGTGTATAGGTCACCTCAACCTTTAAGCAAAGGAATTCACCCAATAAAATGATGACGTAGGTCACCTCTATTAGAATAACGTGCTGGTATTAGAATAGGTCCATCTAAACCTCTCCTTTGGCAAGATCTGCCAGATGAGAGGTTTAGATGGACCTATTCTAATAGCAAGGGCATCACTTGAAGGATTGGAATGAGGCATCCATCTGTCCTTGGGCCTTGTGAGTACAGACATTTGGAAGACATTGTGGACCTTGTGCTCTAGCTACCCCTCTGGTGTCTAGTTATAGTCAGATGTGGGTCTGTTAAAGAGCACACCAGCTTGTGTCCTGAAGAGCTCTGTCCAGATATTTGTCCACTAAAGAAAAAGGACTTTGCTCTACTGGTTCTACTACTACTTATGCAGAAAGGAAGATTAGGTCCTCCTCAGTTCCAAAGATAAGAACAATGTTTCAATAAAAACATCAAAAACAACATCCCCTAGACATGTCTTTGGAGAAAGTGTAAATGAGCCTGCTGTGTGCCTGGCTGTGTGGCTGAAATTGGGAAGACCTGCTGCTCCTACAGGAGTAGCACTACCTGTATCTGTCCTGACAACATTTGAAAATGTAAGCCATTGTTGGTCCTCATTCATTTTTACAAGATACTAAAAATCTGTTATGAAATGAAGTTCTTTGACGTTTGACATATTTTGAATTAAAATAGTTTTTCCCAAAAGTCAACAAGAATAAAAGAATGCTAGTGTTCTGAAAAAAAAGAGTGTCAGAGTAATTTTTCTTCACTTGGAAAAGGGGTTACCATACTGTACTAGAAAAACAAACATTCTTATCTTATCTTATCAGCCTTATCATATCTTACAGCAAGCGATGCAATGTCCAAATACTTGGTTTCCTAGGATTTTTGAAACTTTGTAAATATTTGTTACTTGAACATTTAGCGTATTCTGATGTATTCATATCCTCTCCATGGTAGAGTCAGTTTGTTTTAGATTAGTAGAGCAATTACAACATTAATTTCAGAAAACCTCTTAAAAACATTTGTTCAGCCAAGAAAATGTCAGTCGTGGAAGTTAAATAAATTACATAAATTTGTTCTGGACTTAGTGGAGAAATTGCAACATTAATTTCAGAAAACTTCTTGGACACACTTGTTCAGTCAAGTAAACATCAGTTGAAGAAGTTAAATAAATTACAAAATTCTGCACGCTTTTAAATAACCATGGCATATAAACCTGATAATTGGCAAAAAAAATTTAAAGAACAATGTGTACAGTTGCTGTAACTTTTATATTTATAATGCCGTTTATAATTTGCAGTTTGTGCTAAAAAGACAACAAAAATTTAAAGTGAACAGCCGTCAGAACTGACAATAGCTGCACAAGGCAAATGGGTATGTGACATTTTCCTTGTATAGGCAGATTTGAAACCCCTCCATTTATTCCAGTTATGTATTAAAGTAATACCAAAGGCTCTGGTGTTTTTATATTGCTAAAATAAAAAAAAGAGGTTTATAAAGTACTTACCTGGTCTGCGCAATGGTATTACACAGATTGCTTCTTTGCTATGGGGGTACATGCGCAGGCACGCTCCCGAGCTGGACTGTGTGTGTCCAGACACACACAGCATTGCTTAAGCCTGCCCCAATCCCTCCTCACATGATTTGATTGACTGTAAAACAAAGAAAAGAAGGCACACCAACCTTGCACATTACCCAAGTGGTATCTTTAATGATGTATAAAAAGAGGTATACTCACAAACACATATATGAAAAGCATATCAGGGTCCATAGTAGACACAAAGTGACCAGATCACCGAGACTGTTCCCAGCAAGTCGGAGGACCTTCCAGATAGCTGGCACGTTTCAAGGGGAGATCGTTATCGGTTATCGGTATTTCCTTTTTTTAGCTGTCAGTATCTGAGGAAAGGAAAGCCGATAGCAGGCTTTCCAGTTACAGGGGACGTTTACCCTGATAGTCAGGGCACTGATCAGTGCCAATCAGTGCAGTGCATCAGTGTCCATCAGTGCAGCATATCAGTGTCCATCAGTGCAGCATATCAGTGAAGCATATCACTGCCGCCTTATCAGTGCAGCCTCATCAGTGTCCATCAGTACAGCTTATCAGTGCCGACTCATCAGTGTCCATCAGTGCAGTCTATCAGTGTCCATCAATGCAGTCTATCAGTGTCCATCAGTACAGCTTATCAGTGCAGGCTGATCAGTGCCCATCAGTGCAGGCTGATCAGTGCCCATCAGTGCAGCCTCATCAGTGCCCATCAATGCAGTCTATCAGTGCCCATCAGTGCAGCCTCATCAGCGCACATCAGTGAAAAAGAAAAATTACTTATTTGCAAAATTGTATAACAGAAACAAAGAAAAAGGGTTTTCTTTTTAAAATGTTTTTCATTTGTTTAGCAAAAAATAAGAAACCCAGTGGTGATCCAACACTACTAAAAGAAAGCTCTATCTGTCTCAAAAAAAAATAAATAAGAAATTTCATATGGGTACAGTATTGCATGACTGTGCAATTGCTATTTAAGGTGCGACAGCACTGAAAGCTGAAAATTGGCCTCCGCAGGAAGGGAGAGATAGTGCCCAGTATTGAAGTGTTTAAAAAAAAATCTTTTGGGGGGGCGTGGCCGGCAGCCGAAGGAGATGGCCGCTCAGTGATTCTGCTCCGGCTCCACAGGATCTGACAGGCAACACACGGCGACCTACAGTGCCCCAAAAACAGCAGCAAAACCCGATGCAGAGTCAGAGAGAAGCCAGAGCTATGAGGGGGAAGAGGAAAGAACGTGAAGGACCCCACAGGCTTACCGACTTCTACAGCCTGACGGAGTCGCGGTCCTCACAAGATGCCGCCGCCAGCGCAGTTCTCTTACAGAGGAGAACGGGGGCAGAATCCCTCTAGGCAGACAGTGTCAACAGTGCAGGACAACGGGGATCGCTCTCCTCCTTCCACCTTTAACAGTCCAGTGAAACAGAGGAGGAAACTGACAGCTGACAGTGACACTGTGTGTGATTCCCCTCTAGACACTGACAGTCACAGCGAAATGAATGGATTCAGTGAGCAGCTGGATGCCTTTCCCACTGTGGGACAGCCTATAACAGATTCTGCACTTAAAGATATGCTCATTACTCCCTGTGGAGCATTACATCATGATATGTCAAACTTTATGAGACAAACAAATAGGGAAATAGATGCCTTGGGGGAAAGAGTAGACCATATTGAGAATAAATTGAGCGACTACACACTCGCACATAATGAAGTGGTAGATGCCCATGAGGATCTCGCAGAAGAAATCCGTAACATGAAAATCAAAATGGCGGATATCGAGGACCGTTACCGCCGAAACAATGTGAAATTTAGAGGTATTCCGGAATCGATCTCCCAAGCAGAGCTCCGTCCATACTTGCAGAAAATGATAGCTGAACTGCTCCCATCAACAAAATCCCACGAATTGGTGATTGATAGGGCTCACCGCCTCCCCAAACCGTCATACCTACCAGAGCGCGTTCCAAGAGACGTGATAGCAAGGATCCATTACGTCCACATAAAAGACCAGCTCATGTATTTCTCCCGCAAACGCAACTCTCTACCTGAGCCCTATTCGGGAATCTCACTATACATAGACCTCTCACAAGCAACCATACAAGCGCGCAAAAACCTCATCACTATTACCAAGATCTTGAGAAACAACAATATTCTCTAAGTTGTCCATTGAACGACATAACAAACCCTCGATCATATCCACTCTAGAGGAAGGTTTGGAGCTAGTGAAGACATGAGGTCTCCTCCCATGCGATGACGAGGACATCTCGGACCCGTCAACTCATACTTAAGTTCTCAGGACCATACCTCAACCCAGCACTAAAGCCTCGGCAGTATAAGGCTCTGCTGGCACAAAGGAATCAACTGTACTGCATACCATGATCCTGTACGGTTGGACGTTACCTCCAGAGGTGGTTCTGGCCAGCTCAGTAGATTGCTTTAAGAAAGGCCTGGATACTTTCCTAAATGTACATAATATAACTGGGTACTGACATTTAAAGGTAAAGTTGATCCAGGGAAAATCCGATTGCCTCTCGGGGGATCAGGAAGGAATTTTTTCACCTGCTGTAGCAAATTGGAGCATGCTCTGCTGGGGTTTTTTACCTTCCCCTGGATCAACTGTGGGTATAGTATTGGGTATATTGGATTGTACGATATTTTTTTTTTTTTTTTTTTTTATGGTTGAACTGGATGGACTTGTGTCTTTTTTCAACCTGACTAACTATGTAACTATGTTACAACCCCCTTGGATATGTGTACAGGAGCCACCTGTACCCTAAAAGTTCTTGTTAATCGACCTGAATTGAGCGACACCGTTTCATGTACTCGTTTTTTTTTCCCCTTTTTTTCGTCGTTTTTTGCTTCAGTTACCACATTTGCCTAATCCTCAACCGACAACATAATCACTATGACGTCAGATCAAACACTAGCATCCTAACCAAATTTGATGGTACTTAAGTTTCTATCATTGAATACTAAAGGGCTCAATAGCCCCTATAAAAGAAGGGCCCTATGGAAAGAGGCAGAAAAACATTCCTGTGATGTACTGTGTGTACAGGAGACCCATTTCCTGGCAGCAAAACCACCTGGATGTACGCACAAACAATTCCCACACATTTTCCAAGCCAACTTCAAGAAAAACAAAAGAGGTGTTATGATAGCAATAAGAGATTCAATATCCTTTAAGCTACATGCTTCACTAATCGATGACGAAGACAGATACATAATTCTGATTGCAGAACTGAACGGAACCCTCTACACCATAGTTAATATATATGCACCCAACAGGCAACAAATAAGATTCATCAGAAGAACTTTGACCAGAGCTCGCTCAATCCAAAAAGGCCAATTGCTTATTTGTGGGGACTTCAACATCCCAATGGACCTGGAGATGGATACAACCTCCAGGAATCCCGCAGGGAAACCCGGACTCAAACAATTCCTGCTACAGGAGGAACTCCATGACCCGTGGCACTACCACAATACATCAGAGAGAGACTACACATTCTTCTCAAATCCTCACAACATCTATTCCAGAATAGACTGCTTTATTACTGATAGAAACCTTCTTCAAAGAGTAACAAAGGCAAAAATTCACAATATTGTATGGTCCGATCATGCCCCGATATCTCTTGAACTTTCAGAGAGCCATGCAGGTAAACCTATGTCATTGTGGAGAAATAATACCTATATACTGTCACACCAAGATTATGTTTTGGAGCTGGGGGCAGGGCTGGAGGAGTTCTTCACCTTTAATGAGGACTCCTCCAGCAGTGTCTTCAACCTCTGGTGCACCCACAAGGCCTTCGTTAGGGGTTTGTTGATACAGATGGCCTCCAGAGAGAAGAAAAAAATGAATCTACACATTAATACCCTCTTAACTGAAATTGCTATACTGGAAAATCAGCATAAAAAATCCCCCCTAAACACACTACTGGCTAGACTCACGCTCCTCAGAGAGGACCTCAGAGCAGCTTTAATAGCAGAACACGATAAATACATCAAAGGCCTTAACTTAGCAGCTTATTCACAAAACAACAGAGCAGGGAAAAGGATGGCCTGGCAACTCAAACAAAAGAGAGCTAAGGAAAGAATTACACAACTTCAACATCACAAAACAGGTAAAATTGCCCTAAATCCATCAGACATAGCTCAAATTTTCAGAGACTATTATGCCTCACTGTATAATCTGAAGGAGGATTGTTTCACTCCACAACCCAATGCAGAGGTAATCTCTAACTTCCTTAAAAAATTTAACCAACCAGTATTAGATGAAACCTCATTGAACCACCTCAATCGTCCTATAGAAAAACAAGAAATTCTACATATCATTAAATCCCTACCCCTAGGTAAATCACCCGGAATGGATGGACTCTCCACGGAGTACTACAAAGCCCTCAACCCAGTCCTTAGCCCCTACTTGGTTCAACTTTATAATCAGGCTGTCACCATGGGTCATTTTCCAAAGGAAATGCTAGAAGCAGTCATTGTGGCTATTCCTAAACCTGGGAAGGAGCCTACTCATCCCCAAAACTTTAGACCCATATCTCTTTTAAACTCAGATCTAAAAATATACTCCAAATTACTAGCAAATAGACTTTTAGATTTAGCGCCCCGTCTTTTAGGACCAGAACAGGTTGGTTTTGTGAAGGGGAGGCAGGCTCCAGATGGCACAAGGAAAATGATAAACCTAATACATCATGCTGAGGCCTGTCGAGTGCCTTCTCTCCTCCTCGCCTTGGACGCTGAGAAGGCATTCAACAGAGTTCATTGGGAACACCTATCTCAGGTGCTAACTGAGTTTGGTCTAACGGGGGCTATACATACAGCTATCATGACCTTATATTATAACCCTTCAGCAAGCGTATACGTTAACGGCATCCTGTCCAGGCCATTTGACCTTTCGAATGGCACGAGGCAGGGCTGTCCTCTATCCCCAATTATTTTCTCCCTAGCTATTGAACCATTCGCTGAAGCCATAAGAACTGACCCTCTTATTCAGGGACTGCGAGTGGGGCAACGCGAACACAAAATAGGTTTGTTCGCTGATGATATTATTTTGTCACTATCAAACCCCTCTAAATCCCTACATAGAACCCAGCAATTAATTGAGGAATTTGGAAGAGCCTCCTACTATAAAATCAACCCCAATAAATGTCAGATCCTTGCCATGGGACTATCCCAAGACCAAATACACCTTCTGAAAAATGAATTTCCATATACATGGGGAAATAAATCGATAACGTATTTAGGCATTCAACTTTCCTACCCAGCTAAATCAATTTATGAGGCTAATTTCCCCTCCTTACTGTCTAATATCTCAGAAGAACTGAAACGTATGAGAAAAACTCCGCTTTCTTGGGTGGGGAGAGCGGCCGCCTTTAAAATGCAAGTACTCCCAAGGATACTATACATATTTCGAACTCTCCCTATACCCATCCCCGGCTCCTTTTTCTCTAAATGCAACTCCCTCTTGCGGAACTTTATTTGGCAAAGCAAAAACCCTAGAATTGCCCTTTCCTCTCTACAAATGAAGAGGGAGAATGGTGGTATAGGTTTGCCGGACTTGTTGGGATATTATAATGCATCCTTATTAGACCAAATTAAATACTGGATAACACCAGCAGAAGACAAATTATGGGTTAAAATGGAACAAAGTTTTGAAAACCACCAGGACCTACTAACGATACTAACAGCGTCTCTCATGTCCCCTAAACTGACCTCCAATGTGACTCACCCCATCATTGAAGCTACTTTAAAAGCTTGGCGTACTTTACCCTCACGTAACCACAATGAAAATTCCTACAAGCTAGATATCCCAGTCAAAACGTATGAATGGTTAATTGTGGGCTTTGATACTAAAGATTGTCGTAAACGGGGTATAAACTTTCTGCAAAGCCTACGACAAAGCAATCTACCTTCAGACACTTATAGGTCATTGCAAATTAGTCACTTCCATTCTGCTACCAAATGCAAGGAAACCTTAGACATTCCAAATTATATTTGGGAATTCCTGCAGGGGAGATCTAACAAATCGACCCGTGAGATTTCTTTCTTTTATAACACTCTTACTGGCCCCATGCTACTGACTAAAACACCTGATATGTGTAAATGGGAAAAATTCCTGATGAGAGAATTCTCTCTGCAGCAATGGTTGAAATCCATACAAATGAGCTTCCGTATGTCATCTTGTGTGGAGCACTGGGAAAATTTCCAAAAAATGTATCATAGCTGGTACATGACTCCATACAGGATGTCCAAAATATTCAAAGACTCCATGAATAAATGCTGGAGATTGTGTAACCAAATTGTGAATCTGTACCATGTTTTCTGGAATTGTCCTCACATAACACCATTTTGGGAAAATGTAGCCTCTTTAATCAGCGAAATCACAGGTCAATACAAAACCTTGACCCCGGAACTAGCCCTCTTGAATATAGGCCTTGACTCCTACCAGAGTATAGTCAGAACAGTAATCGCCCATGTCCTGTTCGCAGCTAGAACTGCTCTTGCTAGTAAATGGAAATCCCCTGTTCTCCCTACTAGGAGAGAAATAACCACAAGGGTTAATATACAATATCAATATGAAAAAATACTGGCATTTAAAAAGTTTAAAGCGCCACAATTTATGAAAGTATGGCAAGCTTGGTTCCATCATCCAGAAGCGGCCAAAGACCTATAACCTTGGCTTGTCATACCTGCAGGAATTGTTAGGTATCCTAGCTATTTATACTGAATAAAGTGGTATCTGAATGCAATGTTGGTAACTGTAATTTCTATAACATTCCCCTTTTTTCCGTTTTTCCGTTATGTTCTAAAATTTATGTTGTTTTTAGTTTAGCCTCCTTTTGTTGACAATAAAACGCATAGCTTTTTATATCACATTACCTTATCAGGTAACCAGAGCATTTTGATATCTGTATCCTGTAATCGGCCTATCCCAATCACAGTATGATCCCATTAGGGGTGAGAGGGAAATGCAAACAACCACCTCACGAGGATACAGAACTACAATTACTGTAGTTCAAGACAGGTTATATTTTATAAATTGTCATCTGTACACACACGCTAGTACATAACCTTACTGTTAGTAATCTATATGATCTTACGTGTAGAAATTTTTGTATATGAATTCTACTGTTATCAAATGTATTTAAATGTAAAACCCAATAAAAATATTTGAAAGGAAAAAAAAATAAATAAAAAATCTTTTGGCTTTACCAACTTTAAAGCTGAACGCTAGCCTTCCCTTCAGCCTTGCTCAGTTGTATGGGCTCCTTGTCTGTACTAAAGTTACTTACTTTCCGTATCATCCATTTCCATTGCACACTGTGAGCTTCTCATAGTATGCATTTCAAAGCTACAGAAAGTCATATAGGGTCCACTTAATTTCCTGGCTCAAGGATGTCAAGCATCATCTAGCCTTTTCCTCCCCAGCCTGGCTGTCCCTGGCCCATCCCTCACATTTATTGGATTTCAATTCTTTCAATCACGAAGGCTCAGCATCATGAGTGGACATTACCTAGGGCAGTCATGGCGAACCTTGGCACCCCAGATGTTTTGGAACTACATTTCCCATGATGCTCATGCACTCTGCAGTGTAGTTGAGCATCATGGGAAATGTAGTTCTAAAACATCTGGGGTGCCAAGGTTCGCCATCACTGACAGGGTCTGCAGCCTGTCTAGGAAGACCCACTTTTCTAGACTAACATCCACCCAACAAGGAATTTTGTTATTTGCATAACTCCTCACAGGAGCCAGCCCCCTGTTTGCATCAGGGCTCTAAAGAGAAGTACTGAGGTAGGTTGCTATGATGTGTATGCACAGTATCTGGCCCCTCCCACCAGCCATGATCTACCTGCATTGCATAGAGAAGCACTGAGATCCAGTGATGATGTCACGGGGCCCAAAATAATGTATGCAATGAAAACTGAAACGTTTTATTTGAAAATGTCTTCAGCGTGTCTATGAGGGGGAAACGAGGAACCATGGAAGGCAAAATATAAGCAGACTAAACTTCAACTTTAAAATATTTCCATTACTTTTAAGCGGTATCTCAATCTGTCTTTGTAAAAGTTTTCAGTTTTACACTTTCTGATTGGGGGAGAAAGAGGCAACACGGTATGCCAATTAGTAAGTCACTGTTTTTTCACTGCACAGTATCTGTATTGACCAAACTGTATATCTTTTAATGCTGTATTGCTTTGAATTACAAATGTAATAAAGACATTGTTAAAGAAAAGCTGTTTGTCAGGAAATGGCTTTTCAGGAGTGCACAGATTTAAAAAATGGTTAAAAAGAGATGCTACTCTGGCCCATTTAAAGCAAAGCAGGGGTATGGGGGAGAGTTTTGGCACATCACTATAAAAAGTGGGTGTAACTTATATAAATTTAGTCATGGCTCAACAGATTCAATTAGTGTGGTTTAGTTATAAAGGACATGGTAAAAAAGATTTGAGTCTGGGGGTGTGGGGTGGTGGTGTCAAATCTTGATACAAAATTCTGACTATTTTAAGTAGGCAAGCTATTGTCAAAAAGGATATGGAAAGCTGGGCAGTGCCATGGGAAACATTTTACAAGCAAAAAAAAAATAAAAGATTAAAAATAATGAACAGTGGGGAGAGGGTCCAATTAATGTGACTTCAAGGATGATATGGAAACCAATGCATTAAATTACGTGCTTGGGAGATAGGCTAAATGTGGAGTTACAGGACACTGTTTTCTCGTATCAAATAGTTTGGATGTGTAATTGATTCTTTTTAACTTTTACATTTAGCTTGGCTTAAATACAGTACCAGTATCCCAATATGATTCATTCAACTTGAAAAAAAAAAAAAATGTTTATATTGTTTTTGTTGCCACACCTGATTTCTTTTTAATAAGTAGTATTAGGCCTGAACTGACCAGTGGAAGTAGCTAGGGTTACTGTTAGAAATCACGGGGCCCCATACAGCCTACCTGGCAGGCCCACCACACCAACCCCCCTCCCCCTGGCTGACAGTGACTGGGGTAATGTATCAGTCCCTTTCTCTGCAGCCTCAGCTCCACAGATGAATGAATACAAAGCGCTCTGAGGCTTCCTGCTCATTCACAAACTGAAGTATAGTAAACACAGTTTACTGTGCTGCAGTGATGAATGGACACAGGAGTGATTGGTACCATGTCTGTTCATTTAGGAAAGGAAGGGGCCAGTAAATGACATAATTGCCGGCCCCTTCCCCACCACTCTTTATCCTGAAACATCCCCCTGTGTGCGCGCAACAGCTGCCAGCAGGAGAGGCGGGAAATCAGGAGTGCTGCGGGGGTAGAAAGGGGTACACAGGGGGGCCCGGACAGCAGATGTAAGGGGAGCATGTGCTAGACCAATCCCTCTGCAGTGCAGCCGGAGGAAGAATGAGGAGGAGAAACTGGTAGCGCTGCAGGGAGAGATAGAAATGCCATAGAACACTTAAAAAAACAACACCCCTATAGAATTGCTTTTAGTACATCTCATAAATGCAGCCAAGGTATTTTTTATTCTTGTACACAATGAATACAATTTCTTCTACACATTTTTTTTTTTTTTACAGAAGTTTCCTATAAAATCAATAAATAATTACTTTTTATAATATAGTAAACGAAAATATATATACTTTTTAAAAGATGTCCCTTTGTAATAAATAAAGAGTGTTTTTTAAGGAACTTTCCTAAAAGAGAAGTTTCTCTCTATGTGCATATATACAGTACGTATGGAGAAGAAGCTCTCTTTGTTTATATAATGATATGTTCATATATTATATCATTTATATGTCTTATACTCCATAAAATGGTTTTAAAATAATTAAACTCACAGGATAGGTTGTTGGCAGGTTCATCGTCTTTAGCACAGAAGGGGTCTATGAAATCTAATTTGCATTATGATTGTGAACTAAGATGCCTTTTTAATTGATAATTATGTGTTCCCTGTAGAAGCCCATTAGTTTGATAATGAAGGGGTCAATACTCCCAGGATGGACACTACTTAAGGGCTCCCTTGTAAACACATGATAGACCTGAGGAAGGAGGCCAGGCCTCTGAAACATGTTGTCATAGCAACCATTAGGGTCACTCTTCAGCTGTTCCAACTTGTGCATCAGGTGTCTGTGGAGTCCAGTTGGGTTCTCTTATCTCCTGAGGATTTTTGCTGTGAGTGGGCGGCCCACGTGCAGCTTATCTGTGGCTGTACGTCATCCCACTTGGACTACTCATCACCGCTCGCTCTGAATCCTGCCTGGAGCCCACTGTGTGCTGGAGATACATCACAGCACAACCACAGACACTTCTGTTTTAAAGAGTAAGTACACCCTGATGGGTTTTACTTCCTCTTTTTTCCCCTGCAAGTAAAAGCATAAAGGGCTAGTATGCATCGCTGGTGGATGGAGCAGCATAGCATGGGGCACACCACACAAAGTTAACCCCTTCCTTGGTGATCTATAGAGGTTTGAAACACTATCTTAACCCCACAAGACCATATCCATTTTTGGTGGATTTTTGGTTTAACTTTGACTATCTATTTTAGCGCTAGTATGCTATTTTTGTTTTGCAGTACACAACATGGTTCCTTTAGGCGGACTTCTGTGCCTCCTCACAGGCTAATTCATGTTCTCTCTCATACAGGTAGGCATTTGGCTAAAACATATGCGCATGCACAAATGCGTATCGGCACTCGCAACAGTGCGCATTCAAGTGCACATCAGCATGCTCACGTGAACAGCTGACAGATGTTGGTGCCAAATGGTCTACATAAACTGTGTCAGGGCTCTGGTTCAGTGCTGCTTTGTTTTTCAGCCTCCTGTGTATCATGTGACTCATGTGATTCTCTATCCTGATCCCAGTTGCTGACCCGGCTTGCCTGACCACTCTCTGAACTCCACCTGCATCAACCCTGGCTTGTCCTTGATATCTGCTTCTGTCTGCTCCTTTGGCGTCACTTCCGCTGATTGGCTCCTGACCCGGCTTGTACCCAGACCACGCTCCTGCCTGGTCCTATGTACCTGATCCATCCTGCCAGTGTATGACCCGGCTTACCTGACTCTGCTTCCAAACACATGCTGCTGTGCCTGCTGTCCTACAGTCTGCTTCCAGTGTATGCCTCACCTGCCCACTGTCACTGGTACCAGCCTGCTTCACTCTGCCATCCACCAGCTGTCTACCAGCCTACTTGCTTCTCAGAAGACTATTAACAACTCCCCTGCTTGGCGTTAATACCCACTCTGCTACTCGCAAGACTTACAGACACTTATACCACTCTGCACTCCTGTGCCTTCTATTCACACTACCAGGGGCCTTGAGTCAGAGGTGTAAGAGAGGCTTCCCTCATGATTTCAGGCTCTGCTACCAGGTACATGATACCCACATTCTGCAACCCCCCCCCCCCCCCCGCCTTTGCCATATCCCCAGTTATCCCCCTCAAAAAATTAAAATCTAGACTTTAGGTATGTGGTTGGTAGAAATAGGTATGCAACATGACAGCTCGTGAGAACTTAAATAAAGAGCAATTAGAAAGAAACAAGGCAGGTTTTATCTTGCAATAAAAATGAGAGGGAATTATCTATGAAACAATAGCCCAAAATATTATTCAGTGGCTAGTCCGCATGTAAGCAGCTTGATTAGCCTGTATTACGAGAGGAAGAGGAGTGGCAGGTTTTATCTTGAAATAAATATTAGAGTGTACTATTTGGGAGACACAATAGATATTGTGCATTGGCTGTACAGTGAAATTGCACATGGTGGCAGGCATTGGTTGCCATTTAGAGCTGCAATGAAGCTACACTGTAACTACCCTTAAGCCTTTGTGGTCTGAGACCCACTTTGTTGAAGCTCTTTGTGCTGCAACTCCTCTTCATTCACCAAAAAAAATTAAGTAGTAAAAAAAACCCCCACAATTTACATCCATCATCAATCACATCATCCAGCGATACAAATCCTCATCTATCACAGATCCTCATCAATCATGATGAAAGACACCTGATGCCCACTGAACCAATAACATGGAGAGACCCACGTGATTCATCTACTCCCCGTTGCTACACTTGTCAACACTAACAGCTGAAGTGTCAACAAAGGTGCGGGGATGATTGCTGATGTCATTGGCCAACTACAGACATGGCCATATTTGATCTATTTCATTCACCAAATATTGCCATGGCCATTGACCAAATATGGGTGAGGATAATGAGCCATGGTTGTTGTTGATAGGAATCTAGCGGCCACAGCTCCCTAACAGCCAGGTGCCCTGAAGAAGCTGTCATATTTAGAAATTACTAAATAGTGAAGGGGCTGCCCTTACCCAAAAGTTCAATTTTTGGCCCTTCTAAGCCACCTGACTTAAATGTAAAGGCTAAGCACTGAATTATGGTTACAAAGAAATTAGTCTGAATTTCCACATTATTTTGAACATGCAGGGTTCACCTCAAACTCTTGGTAGTGGTGAACCCAAACCTCATGCCTAAAATGTTCTAAATATTAGAAATGTTGCCTTCCAAAACAAATTGCGCATGTCTAACTGCCATTTAGAAAGGAAAAACTTGTTTAACCACCTCAATACTGGACACTTTCACCCCCTTCCTGCCCAAGCCATTTTTCAGTTTTCAGCGCTGTTGCACTTTGAATGACAATTGCGCGGTCATGTTACACTGCACCCTAATAAAATTTTTATCATTTTTTCCCCACAAGTAGAGTTTTCTTTTGGTGGTATTTGATCACCTCTGTGGTTTTTATTTATTGCGCTATAAACAAAAGGAAAGGGACAATTTTGAAAAAACACAATATTTTTTACTTTTTGCTATAATAAATATCCATTTTTTTTTTTTAACAAATTTTTTCCTCAGTTTAGGCCGATATGTATTCTTCTATATATTTTTGGTAAAAAAAAATTGTGGTAAGCGTATATTGATTGGTTTGCGCAAAAATTATAGCGTCTACAAAATAGGGGATAGATTTATAGCATTTTTATTTATTTATTTATTTTTTACTAGTAATGGCGGCGATCTGCGATTTTTATTGTGACTGCGATATTGCAGGGGACATATCGGACACATTTTTGGGACCATTCACATTTATACAGCGATCCGTGCTATAAAATGCATTGATTACTGTGTAAATGTGACTGGCAGGGAAGGGGTTAACACTAGGGGGTGATCGGGGAGTTAATGTGTGTCCTAGGTAGGTGATTCTAACTGTGGGGGGAGGGGACTCACTAGGGGAGGAGACCGATGGGGTGTCCCTATGCACAAGGGACACACCATCGGTCTCCTCTCCTCTGACAGGACGTGGATCTGTGTGTTTACACACACAGATCCACGGTCCTGCTCTGTTACCCGGCAATTGCGGGTGCCCGGCGGACATCACAGCCGTCGGGCACGCGCACTGGGTCCCGAGCGACGCAGCGGGCATGCGCGCCCCCTAGTGGCTCGGGAGGGCGATCACGTCATATGACGTCCGCCCAGAACAAGAGCTGCCTCGTCCCGCCGTCATATGACGGTGGGCGGTAGCTTAGTGGTTAAAATTGCTGGAAAATGGCATTTTGTTGACAGCCTCTTTGTTGTTAAAAAAAAAAAAAAAAACAACAGAGAGACTCTTCCAAGGGTCTTCATTGTATTTTGGGAGGGTCTGTGTCCTTTTTTTTGCAAGAAAAAAAATTGCTGCCAATTTTTTTCTTTTGGAGATTTTTATTTTTTTAAATGAAGGGCTTGCCAACTTATTGTTAAAGGGAGCATCCAGATTCCAATATACTCCCCATCCACAGACCTCCACAACCACTGGGCCAGGGTTGTGGAATAGGCCCTTGTTCTTATCAAAATGGGGACAAGGTGCTTTGCCCAGTGGGTACCCCTGGCAAGGAACCCCCTAATTTGAAGTTATGTGGCCTGGTATTCCAGAGGGGCTATGCATGTTTGTTCTCTTTTTTTTGCGGTCCATCTTAAAATCCATATCAGATCTGAAGCATCTGGTAGAGATTTCCTGGGGGACTTGAAGATTTTTTTGTTTTTTTTCTTAAGGGTTACCACATTAAAATTCATACCAGTCTCAAAGAATCTGGTATCAAAAAAAAGGGGGGGGGGGGGGAACCCCACGCTATTTTATTTTTTAATAAATGATCCCTGTCCTGTAACTTACATGGTCAAGGATTCCTGGCCATGTAAGTGAATGGGGTTGGTGACATCACTGGTTGTCTAGGACTTGCAGAAATGTTACTGCTATTATAAATGACATTCAGCCCCCCGCCGAATGGGTAAATGCCTGAGGAGCCAAAGTTTGGACAAAACCTTGAGCTCATCGTTACTATTAGCCTACAAAATTATCATTACTGTTTTTAAATATTCAGCTCCCATTGACTTCAATGGAGTTCTGATTGGGCATTCGAACTTCAGTAACGTTCACCGAACCTGCCTGCACGGAACCCAGGTACATTCAATTCATCCTTAATACCCAGCTAGTATACTGTATATTAACATATACATATATACAGTATATATACATTTCAGATTCTATAGTCAAAGTGTATGTTCAGCCTATTTTTTATGTTTTATTGCTTAATGTCCAGCTGACATAGGTTTCACTGGAAAAATAAAGTTTTGGCTGAACATTTTATTGAATCTGCCTGAATCTTTGCCAGTATATGACACATCTATAAAAACGTTCTTCATGAAAGCTTTTAACACTGTCTACCCTGTATCTGTATAATCTGAATTTTATCTATCCCCAGTGGATTTGAGAGCTCTATTGTGGGGAAATGATAACATCTTTCGTTCTTTGTCATCGCTCTCCCCCCTGACTATTGCTGCCTTATCTGTCTGGTACCTCCTTCATGATCCTTACTTTTTGTCAACAGAACCCAGCCCCTTGACTTCCCTATTTGACAAAACCCAACACCTCCTGGATAGTAATAGCACCTCAGTGTTCTGCACATACGAATGGTCCTTGTGGTCCACAGTCAGTAACTTTATTCACCCCACATCGGGCCTCTTTAGACCCCGGAATGCTAGTAGCAGTACAACACCTGACTGGTTGACAACCATTAGCTTGACTAAATATTGTAAATTACTACATGGGACTGTCAGGGCGCCTAGACCTTTGACAGCATTTAAAGACTTGTGCTCTCTCTCGGAAACACCCCGCCATACTCTGTCCATCATTTACAAGGAAATTCTGTCTCATACTTATAATGAGCTCCCCACTCATACCAGACTGTGGTCCAGGGATTTGGAAATGGAGATACCCCCAGAGGCATGGCATATCTAATTTTTGTTCACCCAAAAAATCTTCGATCTCGTGATACACACAAAAATAATTTTAAATTATTATTGAGGTGGTATAGAGATCCGGTTTCCATAAATCGGATTTTCCCCAATGACATGGATGTGTGTTGGCGCGGTCACAGGGAAAGAGGGACTTACCTGCACATCTGGTGGGGATGTGACCGTGTTTGTCCTCTATGGAAACATATTTTTCAAGTATATAATGGCATTTATGATGAATCACACGTCCCCTCATCTAAGGTAGCTCGCTTATCTATCCTACCGGGGTCGGTGAGGTCACAGAAATCTAGCCTCCTTCGATTTTTTCTTCCTGCAGCCCATCAACTTGTCTCTAGATTCTGGAAGATGGATAATACCCCTCCAATAAACCTATGGGTGGATATTATCAATGATATCATGTTTATGGAGGAGATGCAGGCCAGGGAAACAGACAATTGAGAAAAACACAACACACTCTGGGGTGTTTGGATTCATTACTCAAACTCAGATGTATTTCAACAACGATTCCTCTCCTAGAAAAGATATCCACTCTTTTTTTTTTCTTTTTTTTTTATTAGAGGAAGGTTTATTTGATGTTTATATAGTGATGACCTGATCATTATCGGATCTTTTGTGTCTCCCCTTTTGGTCTTGGTCTTTTTCTCTCTCTTTACTTCTCCTTTGTTTATTTTCCCCTCTGCTGCTTTCCCTTCTCTGTCCTCTCCCTTCTGATACGGGTGGGGCCCTTGGCCCTTTTGTTACTAGAACATATTTTGTATAGGACACCATGGTCCCCCTCCCTATTTCTTCTTTTTGTACCCATATAAGTTTTGATGCATTTTTCTGAAAACTCTCATAATAAAAATATATTCAACCTAATCTGAATTTTATCTAGTAAACAGAAAATTGATCTTTTTGTATGTATTTCTTTATTGAGTCTGGAATCAATTTCATGGCACGCTGTCAGGAGCCTGTCTGCTGTGCATTCTCGCAACCATGCAGTCAACAATACCCCACATTATGGTTAGCTGTCTTCTTATGCATCAGTGTGTTCCTATTGAGTGGATTGCTGTGCCTCATCCTGTGCCTCATCCTGCTTCTGCTGTTTCTTCAGACACCTCTGCTCAGACTTCCCCTAGAGTACTTCCTCTGTCTTGCAGTCCTTTAGCTCCAATGGCTGGGTCTTGCAAATTGTAGATTTTGCCTTGTTGGTGCAATTCTTCACTTGTTTATTGAGTCAGGTCTATGGAACTGCTGCCTCAATATTGGTGCCCTATCTTTTCTTTGGATTCCTAAACATTATGCTTGCCATACACTGCACCCATGTACCAGCACCCATGTACCAGCACGGGCACCCATGTACCAGCACATATGTATAACATTTCTTAGAAAAGTAGTTGCTATAGATGAAGAGAGGTATAGCCTGGACTATGTTTTTTCCTAAAACCTATGAATTTTTAGTTTTCTGAGCACTTAAAGAGACAGTGTCTAAAAAAACCCATACCTGTAGCTTTCTGCATGCAAACAGCCAATATATTGACTTCTCTGGTGCCCTGGTCTCCTACCTTCCTTCTTTTACAGCACTGTGGGCTCCATATGAATTTTTGGAAGCTGACATAGCAGTGACATAGGGGCCGGAGGAAGGAGCCACAGTTTGTGGCAGCCTGGGAGGGGACACAGGTATCTGACCCTCCTGAAAGTGTGGAATGCCAGAATGTCTCAAGGAGACTGCAGTGCTGAAATGGTGAGAAGGTATGAGACATTGGCTGTGTATAATCACTCTTCTCTTGCTTGGGAACATTAGGTAGGATTTTTTAGAGACTTAACAGGGTCTCTTTAACAAAGGCAAGGTAATATTTTCAGGTGCTGTGAAGACATCAAGATTGTTCTCTTATAAACCTCATTGCAGGTAATGTGTGATTTAACCATTACAGGTTCAGTTACTGAATGAAACTCTTTTGAATAAATACAACCAAAATATTTTAGGTATGGATGAGTCTTGTGAATCTCCCAGTATGGTGATTGCCGCTACCCATATTTTAGCTCCACTGGCACTTGGTTATATACTTACAGCTTGTTTAGATTTTCCATTTTAGTCCATTTCTTTTCAATGTATGCTTACTTCAAAACACAATTATACAGTAACATTTTAATTTTAATAACTTCCTGTTGCCACGGAACCACACCAACCTACATTTGCAGTGCACTTAACTACTTTAACCAAATTAGTTATTTTAAATAAATATCTTAAAACTATGTAAAAGGGCACAAAATGATAACTTGCTACTTTATTTCCTATATATAAAATTCATTTTGAGAAATAAAAACTGTGAGGATTTTGCCAGAAGTATGTAGTCCCTTTAAAGCGGTTGTAAGCCGCTGGACTTTTTTTTTTGTTTTACATCCTGCAAAGTAAAGGCATAATGTGCTAGTATGCATCGGGAGCCACAGATTATGGCAGAGGACTTGGAAGAAATGGCACGACTGGCCATTACTTCAGAGCGCATTGGCGCCAGTGACGTCACTGGCTGCATGTAATGTAAATATCTTGTTTACACTACCTATAGGTAAGCCTTATTATAGGCTTACCTATAGGTAAAAGTAATGTGCGGAACTTTACTTCCACTTTAAACTTTACTTGTCAGCAAAATCCTGATGGAATTGATTAACTACTAGATATACCATGTACTGGATAAATGAGAATATTGACAGACAAAAGGATGTTATGCTACATGTATAATGATTGCCAGCCCTGTTCTAAGCTTGTCAGTTTATAATTTTGAAAAACATAGGCAAAATTCATATGGTAGTTACAAGGATATAGTATATATAGTATAGTATATAGTTGGTAAGGTTGAATAAAGACACCAGTCCATCCAGTTCAACCTGTGTGGGTGTGTGTGTCAAAAATAATTTCCCAGATCCCTGTATTCCCTGTATACTGTGTTCGCTAAGATACTCATGCAATATTTTTTTCAAAATAGCAATACTTCCATAAGACACCTACAATTGTGGAAGTGAATTTCATATCCTTACTGCCTTGACAGTGAAAATCCCCCTACGCAGTTTAAGATTAAACCGCTTCTCCTCAAATTTCATTGATTGGCCCCATGTCTTACACTCCCTGGGACTGAATAGTTTATTCCCTATTCTAAAATCACCATTGAGGTATTTGTATATCGCTATCATATCTCCTCTCAAGAGTCTCTTCTCCAGGGAGAATAAGTTTAATGTTTGTAGTCGTTCCTCATAGCTGAGGTCCTCCAGTCCCCTTATTAACTTTATTGTCCATCTCTGGATTTCTCTAGTTCCCGCACCTCCCTCCTGAATTGGTGACCAAAACTGGACAGCATACTCCAGATGTGGCCGAACCAGAGTTTTATAAAGTGGCAGGATTATCGTTTTATCTCTGGAGTAAATTACCCTTTTTATGCATGCTAATATTCTGATAGCTTTGCTTTCTGTCTGTTAGCATTGCATGCCATTGCTGAGCCTGTGATCTACTAGGACCCCAAAATCTTTTTCCTGGATTCTCTCAGAGATCCCCCCAGTGAGAAACTTGCATTCACATTTTTAGCCCCCAAGTGCTTTACTTTACATTTTTCAACATTAAATCTCATTTGCCATGTAGTTGCCCACCCCATTATTTGATTGAGGTCTTCTTGTAAGGTTTCTATATCTTGCTGTGAAGTTATTGCCCTACTTAGCTTTGTATTGTCCGCAAACATGGAGATTGAACTATTTATACCAACCTCTATATCAGGGATATGCAATTAGCAGACCTCCAGCTGTTGCAGAACTACAAGTCCCATGAGGCATAGCAAGACTGACAGCCACAAGCATGAAACCCAGAGGCAGAGGCATGATGGGACTTGTAGTTTTGCAACAGCTGGTGGTCGGACATTGATCGGACATTCCGACAACAAAATCCATGGGTTTTTTCCGACGGATGTTGGCTCAAACTTGTCTTGCATACACATGGTCACACAAAGTTGTCGGAAAATCAGATCGTTCTGAACGCGGTGACGTAAAACACATACGTCGGGACGATAAACGGGGCAGGAGCCAATAGCTTTCATCTTTTCATTTATTCTGAGCATGCGCGGCACTTTGTGCATCGGATTTGTGTACACACGATTGGAATTTCTGACAACAGATTTTGTTGTCGGAAAATTTTATAGCAAGCTCTCAAACTTTGTGTGTCGGAAATTCCTATGGAAAATGTGTGATGGAGCCCACACACGGTCGGAATTTCCGACAACAAGGTCCTATCACACATTTTCCATCGGAAAACCCTATCGTGTGTACAGGGCATTAAAGTGGGGTTCCACTCAAATTTTTAACTTAATCTTACCCCCTTCAGTTAATTGCATTGATGTTCAAATGCCACACGAAAAATTTTTTTATCGCTGTAATTACCTTTATATTGTACTTTATTGTGGCACTTCCTGTCTCTCCTCCCATGGGAGTAGGCGTGTTTATTGCCTTTCCCCGGCGCCGCACTGTCTCCTGGGAGCTTAGTGTCAGGCTTCCCAAGATTCAGTGCGGAAACAATGATCATGCACATGAACAAGCTGTGAATGAACAGCATTCACTGCATCCAGGAAATCAATGCTTGTGGGCTTCACATGCCCACAAGCAAGATGGAAACAGCCAGCATCACATTTTTTAAGTTATTCTTCAGTACTAAAACAGAGGCGGAAATATTACACCCAAACTGTGAGTATTATTTTGGGGTTAGCAAAGTGTCTTAATTATCTAAAAAAAAAAAAAAAAAAAAAAAAGATTGGTCGCCGGACTCCCACTTTAAGCTGGATACACACTATACAATTTTCTGTAGATTTTTTTCCTTCGGATTTACCAAAACCATATAATATGATGTCAAACTTTAGGAGTTTTGATTTGTATGCAATCAGGCAGGCCCTTGCACACTACATGGTTTTAGTAAATCTAAACAAAATCTGACAACAAAAGTTGTATAGTGTGTATGAAGTGTTAGTTGTACTACTAACAAATAAGTTCATGATGAATTTCACAATATATATATATTTTTTTTTAAGTGTTTGAAGTTTTGTGAATTTAGTTTTTTTTTAATTACCTGATAAACAGCAGTTTGGGAATACAGATGAGCCATTTTACCCTGTACACTCCTAATTTCTTCAGGATTGGTATTGTGCCCTATTTGTTCATATATAATGGTTTGTTACTAGAAACACAGTAAATAACCCACCAGGTACACAGTAAAGACCTCAGAATATAATTTCCACTGTTGTTTATTATGTTGTATAATGCTAAGTTGTTCCCTTCTGAATGTATACGCGAGTCTGCAGTAGGGGGCTGATTCTGCTTTAAAGAAGTAACATTATACAGGTTCATCCTAAACTCACTGTGTGGTGGAGCACTGAAAAAGATATTTTGTATTTGCAGCACTGGGGCTGTCTGTGTTTTGTATCACCAATAAGCTCACCTGCATGCATTTAACCTTTAAGGATAAAGACAACACATTGTCAGAACGTGCATTATACTGAGTGGATTACTAATTGACAGAACATTGGAAGAGGTTAATTTATTTTGTTTTGGACATTCATCACTGGGACTTTTTATATGTTTATTTAAAAAGATTCCTTTACCTTCAAGTTTGCATATTTCTATTGATGTACAGTCAGTTTTATTGCACATAGACGTTTCTTAATATAGCAACACATCATGTTTATTTATGTTTTAATTTTTATATTATAATAAAAGGTCGCTTAGTGTTCTGCATTCATTTCAGTTTAAAATGTCTACCTACAGTATATTGTCTAAAATTTTCTGAGAAGGACAGCCTTCCCCTGGTGAATTCTATGCATTCCAAAGATTCATCAAATGCATTACACATTCCTGTGTTTTGACTCTTACATGGTTTTTCTTTCATTTCCTTCTTTGTGAAGCAACTTTTTACATTCTTAGTGCTGCTGATGGGGGTGTCTGCATACTCACGTGATCTGTCACAGTGATGTAATAGTAGAACAACTGCTGAAACTGCAATGAGCTAATCACTCAAACTGTAAATTATATTAGTGGGGAATTTACATACAGCAACATTGCATAAAATGCCCTCATGAAAATTAGAAGATATGCTTGGCTTTATTTACCATTTCAGAACTTTATTGCTGGGTGCAGATCAAATTGGAATTATTATTTCTTTTAAATAAAAGCAGAGCTCCAACCAAAAACAACAAATGAAAATTGAATAGCTCATTCAAACATAAATTAGCAAACAGTCTGATGGCCAGCATTAAATTCTCTTCCTCTAAGCCCATGTAATTCTGGACCTGCCCCGCTCTGTAATTGGACAGTGAAAGAGAAGCAGCAGAGTGTTGTCATTTCTCTGACACTCTGCCCCCTCCTCTGTTCAGCATGCTTCTTGTCAGACCATGAACTGATTGGCTTCTTTCGCCCACACTTTTGCTCTGCTGTACATGAACTACAAAAGGCTGATAACAGGTCTAATTCAGGTACTTAGACTGCTTGCATTTAAAAACACATTTAATTATGTATTTATTATCACAAAGCTGCATTAATCTGTGTCTTTTATATATGGCTAGATTTCAGCTTGACATTAACTTAAAAAAAGACTTGTGTAGCAGTTATATACACCTTAAATTGTATATATATATCTATATATATATATTTTTTTTTAAATGAAAATGGAGTGGCTCTTTAAGTGTGAACATTATGATCATGAAGATTTAAAACTCACAAACTGTGAGCCTCTTCTGGTTGCATGCCTTATCATTCCAGGTTCCATCCGTGTACATTTCAACACACTTTTCCTTTCCTTTCCCACTTGGTTCATTTCTTTTCCAGTGGGTATAGTTTAAATGATTTCCACCAAAATCAGGGTATTCATCCAAATAATGGAATTCTCCAGCAGTTGGCCCCTCCAGTATTCCCAGGTATGTGTATCTGTTAAATTCCTTGAGGATTTTTAATAATGCATTGTTTTCAGCTTCATCTATCGGAGTAGCAATGAATCCCCCGACATTCTTACAGGTGGTTTTGGAAGTTTCAAAATCGACCTCATTACCATTGGTAGCTAGTATTTTATGATTCACTTGTTGTATTTTTCCTTGCAAGAGGAGAACTGAAATATTAAAAATATGGGATGTTATATACAGTATATTATATATCCAGGGTAACTTAATTTAAAGTAAATATTTTACAACATTGTTATAAAATGTTCAAAATATTTCATTTCATTGGAAAATGTAAACTTTTTAAAAAGATCACTTGCAGTTCATTACGATAACATGGCCCAAAATGTCAGTTATACTGACTGTCTAATATAAAAAATAAAATTTGTCTATAATAAATTATTTTACACATTACAAACTCTGTGATAATATATATTTTAGCGTTTAAATAAATGTATTACCAAACTTTATATAAACGTGTATCACCTTGTCCTTGTCACTAGGGTAGAATGCAACAGTTGTCACAGAAGTTGTCACAAAAATAATGGGTGACAATGGGTTGTCTACTTCCAATGGGAACACCTGATTTACTCAATTTGGTGAGCCGTCCTTTTCTTTTTCAGATGTGTCTCTGGGATAGTTATAAAGTTTTTTCTCCCTATCTGGACAGTGACAGGAAAATAAAGAAAAAAAAGCAATTCCTTCCCTCATTTGCTCAAAGCTGAAAAAAAATTGCCTTTAGACACACCTTAACTTGCATTGCTATCCACATTTACATGCAGGGATGCTGATTTAGGGCTCATTTACACAGGGCTTTTTTTCTGCCGGAACGCGGTGGAACGCCGTTCCGCCACCTATGACAGCCCTCTTTGCTCCAACCTGTCATGACACACTAGCGCTGCGCAGCCCTTGCATTCTTTGGGTCCCAGCACGGCAACTGTGTTGATGCAGGAGGCAGCTTCCGTCCCCACCTCTACTCACAACGTAGCACGGAGGAGCCCTGAAACCCCGCCCCAGCTACAGCTCCTCGATCACCTGCAAAAAAAGCCTGCGCATACCATATGGTCTGGGGGACTGGCGGTGGAAGAGGTAAGGGAGCTGGGAATGAGAAATGGGGGGCGGGGGGGGAGGAGAGAGTGAGAGAGCGCTCCGCAGAGACTTAACTGTGAAAATGTGTGGGAGGATTTGAGCATGGAGAAGAGCTGAGAAAACGTATGTGTGGAGGGGCAGAGAGAAGGTCTGGGAAAGTGGGGGTGATTTGTGCAGAAAGAAGGACTGGGAAATTGGGGGTGATTTGTGCAGATAGGAGGGCTGGAAAAGTGGGGGTGATTTGTGCAGATAGGAGGGCTGGAAAAGTGGGGGTGATTTGTGCAGAGAGAAGGGCTGGGAAAGTGGGGGTGATTTGTACAGAGAGAAGGGCTGGGAAAGTGGGGGTGATTTGTGCAGATAGGAGGGTTGGAAAAGTGGGGGTGATTTGTGCAGAGAGAAGGGCCGGGAAAGTGGGGGTGATTTGTGCAGAGAGAAGGGCTGGGAAAGTGGGGGTGATTTGTGCAGAGAGGAGGGTTGGGAAAGTGGGGGTGATTTGTGCAGAGAGAAGGGCTGGGAAAGTGGAGGTGATTTGTGCAGAGAGAAGGGCTGGGAAAGTGGGGGTGATTTGTGCAGAGAGAAGGGCTGGGAAAGTGGGGGTGATTTGTGCAGAGAGAAGGGCTGGGAAAGTGGGGGTGATTTGTGCAGAGAGAAGGGCTGGGAAAGTGGGGGTGATTTGTGCAGAGAGGAGGGTTTGGAAAGTGGGGGTGATTTATGCAGAGAGAAGGGCTGGGAAAGTGGGGTGATTTGTGCAGAGAGGAGGGTTGGGAAAGTGGGGGTGATCTGTGCAGAGAGAAGGGCTGGGAAAGTGGGGGTGATTTGTGCAGAGAGGAGGGCTGGGAAAGTGGGGGTGATTTGTGTGGAGAGAAGGGTTGGGAAAGTGGGGATGATTTGTGTGGAGAGAAGGGCTGGGAAAGTGGAGGGGATTTGTGCAGAGAGGAGGGCTGGGAAAGTAGGGATGATGTGTGCAGAGAGAAGGGCTGGGAAAGTGGGGGTGATTTGAGCAGAGAGGAGGGATGGGAAAGTGGGGGTGATTTGTGTGGAGAGAAGGACTGGGAAAGTGGAGGGGATTTGTGCAGAGAGGAGGGCTGGGGAAGTGGGGGTGATTTGTGTGGAGAGAAGAGTTGAGAAAGTGGGGGTGATTTGTGCAGAGAGGAGGGCTGGGAAAGTGGGGGTGATTTGTGCAGAAAGGAGGGTTGGGAAAGTGGGGGTGATTTGTGCAGAGAGGAGGGCTGGGAAAGTGGGGGTGATTTGTGCGGAGAGGAGGGCTGGGAAAGTGAGGGTGATTTGTGCAGAGAGGAGGGTTGGGAAAGCGGGGGGGGGGGGTTGTGTGGAGAGGAGGCCTGGAAAGTAGTGGGGGGATTTGTTCGGAGAGGAGAGTGGGGGGGATTTGTGCAGAGCAGGAGCTGGGGAAGTGGAGGGGGTGGAAATTTGTCCAGAGAGAAGAACTGGGAAGGAGGGAGCTTTGTACAGAGGTAAGAGCTGCAGAGGGCAGAAGGCAGGTTGTGCAAAATGAGAGCTGTGGAGAATGGTTGGTGAGAGGTGAGAGCTGTAGGGGAAGCTGGAGGTGCAGAGGTGACACATGAGAGGTGGCAAAGGTGAGAGCTGTGGATTGGGGTAAGCTTTAGATGGGTGTGCAGAAGAGGAGCAGAGATAATATGGATGGGAGTGCAGAGTGGAGCTGTGGACATGGGAAAGAAGAGGTGAGCTGTGGATGAGGGTTGCAGAGGTTAGGTGTGGATGGGGGACACCGAAGTAAGCAAAGAGATAAGCAGAAGGGAGGATTTGATGGTTACTTTTGGGGGGGATACTTGAGGGGGGAAGACCAGGGATATTTGCTGGGGGACAGTAAAGCATATAGAGTTAATGACTAAGAGTATGTAATGTATGGCACTTCTTATTAATGCTGTACCCTGTACAATGGGTTTTGCATTACATACTCCTGCACTTTGTATGCTGGACTGCATATGACATATGCTTTACCACTGTTCTGTTTGTGCTGGGCTGTATGTTATATATTGCTGACCCCTGCCCTCCGTACACTGGTCTATATGCTCCATATTTCTGAGAACAAGGACTTTCACACTGAACAAACAGCGGAGGCTGTTTTGGGGCGGTTTGCAGGCGGTATTTTTAGCGCAATAACGCCTGCATACCGCCCCAGTGTGAAAGGGGCCTAAGGAAGGTGTGTCTGGGGGTAGGGTTTTAGCCGTGGTTGGGGGTGGGGTTTTGGCGTGGTTGGGTGCTGGGATTTGCGCAGGGAGGGTGAGTTCCTGCACCTATTTTCTGACAAAAAAAAGCCCTGCATTTACACCAGATACAGTCAGGGGTGTTTTTAAATGCAGCAAAATTGCTGTATAAATGTCTATACAAGAGAAATGAATGCATTCCAATGAGCTTAGTTTACACTATGGCAGTGCTTTCATGTCCAATTAAAAAAAAGTACAGAATGCTGCATTTTTCAGCATCAGAATGCACCACAAAAGCATGCAAACATGCACAAATGCACTGCAAATGCGCATGAACAAGTGCAATTGTACCACAAACACGCATAAATGTATGCAAATGCAACTTAGCAAAATAAATAGATTAAAATAAATAAAAAAAAAGGAAAACACACCTTAAGCTCTTGCCAACCAGCCACCGTAATTATACTGCAGCAGGTTGGCACAGCTGCGCAAATCGCCGTAGGTGTACGTCAGCCAGCGGCACGACGCCAGAGCTGATTCGCGTGACCGCCGGGCGCAATGTCCGCCACCCGCAATCGCTCCACAGAGATCCGGAACAGGAATCTGTCAATGTAAACAAACAGATCCCCGTTCTGACAGGAGAGAAGAGGGAGATCTACTGTTCCTAGTGATTAGGAACAGTGATCTGTCTCCTCCTCCAATCATTACAATCTCCGCACAGTTAGAAACACCTCCCTAGGGAACACTTCACCCTTTGATCGCCCCCTAGTGTTAACCCCTTCCCTACCAGTGGCTATTTTTAGCTCTGATCGCTGTATATATGTCACTGGTCCCAAAAAAGTGTCAAAAGTGTCCTACAGCAATGTTGCAGTCCCGGTAAAAATCGCAGATCTCTGCCATTACTAGCAAAAAATAAATAAATAATAAAAATGGCATAAATCTATCCCCTATTTTGCAGATGCTGTAACTTTTGCGCAAACCAATCGATATACACTTATTTTGATTTTTTTTACCAAAAATATGTAGAAGAATACATATTGGCCTAAACTGATGAAGAAATTTTTATTTTTTGGGGGGGGTATTTATTATAGTAAAAAGTTAAAAATATTGTTTTTTTTTTTTCCAAATTGCTATTTTACTTTGTAAGGGAAATTTATTTCAGCTTAGTAAATGCAGTAAAAAATTACCGTGCAAGGAATACCCAATCATGTGCAAGAAAAAATATAAAAAGCAGCATTTTTGCTTGCTCATGATTGGATGATGGAAGTCAGCAGAGCTTCACCCAACTCACTAAGCTAAGGGAAAATTCCCTTGCAACTTGAATATCCGTAAACCAACCCCAAAGCTTTTGGTGTAAACAGGTCCTACTGAAAATACTAGGTTTCATCATGATTATGAATTTTCCATGCTGAATATTGGGTCAGTGGAGTCACTAGGAGGGGCGGGGGGGGGGTGACATCCACCAGCTGGCTGTGTCCCTCAGCAGAGAAGCTGCCTCCCCCTCCTCTCTGTTTACATCTACACAGGAGGAGGGAGTCTGAGGGGCACACCGCTGTGCCAATCCCGTGCTGTTCTGAGGTCTGTACAGTGTATTGTAATGCAGATGGACATGTGCAGGGGGAGGGGGGGCGCTATGGCAGGGGAGAGGGGGGGTCTACTAGCACACGTACTGAGGGGGGTCTATACTGATGAAGGGAGGTCTGCTCTGCGGGGGTCTGCTCTGAGGGGGTCTGCACTGGAGGGGGGTCTGCACTGGAGGGGGTCTGCACTGGAGGGGATCTGCACTGAGTGGGTCTGCACTGAGGGGGTCTATACTGGAGGGGGTCTATACTGATAGAAGGAGGTCTGCACTGGATCGGGTCTGCACTGAGGAGGTCTGCACTGGAGCTGTTCTGAGGTCTGTACAGTGTATTGTAATGCAGATGGACATGTGCGGGGGGAGGGGGGGCGTTATGGCAGGGGAGGGGGGGTCTACTAGCACACATACTGAGGGGGGTCTATACTGGTCTGCACTGCGGGGGTCTGCTCTGAGGGGGTCTGCACTGGAGGGGGGTCTGCACTGGAGGGGGTCTGCACTGGAGGGGATCTGCACTGAGTGGGTCTGCACTGAGGGGGTCTATACTGATAGAGGGGGGTCTGCACTGAGGGGATCTGCACTGGAGGGGGTCTATACTGATAGAAGGAGGTCTGCACTGGAGGGGATCTGCACTGAGGAGGTCTATACTGATAGAGGGGGGTCTGCACTGGAGGGGGTCTGCACTGAGGGGGTCTGCACTGGAGGGGGTCTGCACTAAGGGGACTATGCTGATAGAGGGGGATCTGCACAGAGGGGGTTTGCCCTGAAGGAGGGTTTGCACTGAAGGGGGTCTACAATGGAGGGAGGTCTGCAATGGAGGGGGTCTATACTGATTGAGGGCGTCTGCACTGAAGGGGGGTCTGCACTGGAGGGGGGTCTGCACTGAGGAGGTGTGCACTGGAGGGGATCTACACTGAGGGGTCTGCAATGAGGGGGTCTATAGTGATAGAGGGGGGTTTGCAATGGAGGGGGATCTGCACTGGAGGAGGGTCTGCACTGGAGGGGGTCTATACTGATAGAGGGGGTCTGCACAGGAGCGGGTCTGCACTGAGGAGGTCTGCACTGGAGGGGATCTGCACTGAGGGGGTCTATACTGATAGAGGGGGTTCTGCACTGAGGGGGTCTGCACTGGAGGGGGGGTCTGCACTGGAGGGGTCTGCACTAAGGGGGTCTGCACTGGAGGGGGTCTGCACTAAGGGGACTATACTGATAGAGGGGAATCTGCACAGAGGGGGTCTGTACTGAGAGGGTAGGCACTGGAGGGGGGCTGCACTGAGGGGTTCTATACTGATAGAGGGGGGTCTGCACTGGAGGGGGTCTGCACTAAGGGGATCTGCACTGGAGGTTGTCTGCATGGAGGGGTGTCTGCACTGGAGGGGGTCTGCACTGAGGGGTCTCAACTGAGGGGGTCTATACTGATAGAGGGGGGTCTGCACTGGAGGGAGTCTGCACTGAGGGTGGCTATACTGATAGATGGGGGTCTGCACTGGAGGGGGTCTGCACTGAGGAGGTCTGCACTAAAGGGGGGTCTGCGCTGAAGGGATCTGCACTGGAGGGAGACTGCATGGAGGGGGGTCTGCACTGGGGGGATCTGCAATGAGTGGGTCTATACTGATAGAGGGGGGTCTGCCCTGGAGGGGTCTGCACTGAGGGGGTCTATACTGATAGAGGGGGTCTGCACTGGAGGGGGGTCTGCACTGGAGGGGGGTCTGCACTGGAGGGGGGTCTGCACTGGAGGGGATCTGCACTGAGGGGGTCTGCACTGAGGGGGTCTATACTGATAGAGGGGGGTCTGCACTGAGGGGATCTGCACTGGAGGGGGATCTGAACTGGAGGGGGGTCTGCACTGGAGGGGGTCTATACTGATAGAGGGGGTCTGCACTGGAGGGGGTCTGCACTGAGGAGGTCTGCACTGGAGGGGATCTGCACTGAGGGGGTCTATACTGATAGAGGGGGGTCTGCACTGAGGGGGTCTGCACTGGAGGGGGGTCTGCACTGGAGGGGTCTGCACTGAGGGGGTCTACACTGGAGGGGGTCTGCACTAAGGGGACTATACTGATAGAGGGGTATCTGCACAGAGGGGGTCTGTACTGAGAGGGTAGGCACTGGAGGGGGGTCTGCACTGAGGGGGTTTGCACTGAAGGGGGCTGCACTGAGGGGTTCTATACTGTTAGAGGGAGGTCTGCACTGGAGAGGGGTCTGCACTAAGGGGATCTGCACTGGAGGTTGTCTGCATGGAGGAGGGTCTGCACTGGAGGGGGTCTGCACTGAGGGATCTCAACTGAGGGGGATCTATACTGATAGAGGGGGTCTGCACTGGAGGGAGTCTGCACTGAGGGTAGCTATACTGATAGATGGGGGTCTGCACTGGAGGGGGTCTGCACTGAGGAAGTCTGCACTGGAGGGGGGTCTGCGCTGAAGGGATCTGCATTGGAGGGAGTCTGCATGGAGGGGGGTCTGCACTGGAGGAGATCTGCAATGAGTGGGTCTATACTGATAGAGGGGAGTCTGCCCTGGAGGGGTCTGCACTGAGGGGGTCTATACTGATAGAGGGGGTCTGCACTGGAGGGGGTCTGCACTGAGGGGGGCTATACTGATAGAGGGGGGTCTGCACTGGAGGGAGTCTGCAATGAGGGGGTCTATATTGATGGTGGAGGGTCTATACTGATGTTGTGGGTCTGCACTGAGGGGGGTCTATACTGATATAGGGGGTCTGCACTGAGGGGGTGTCTATACTGAGGGGGGGGTCTGTACTGAGGGAAACGGGTCTGTACTGAGGGAGGGGAATCTATACTGCAAGAGAGGAGTCTGTATTTAGTGGGGGATCTAGACTGAGAGAGGGGGTTCTGGACTGAAGGTGGACTATAGTTGGTGGAGGGGGGTGACAGCAATTTTTTCCACACCAGGTGACACCAACCCTAGTGACGCCACTGTATTGGGGTAACTGCTTGGCAGTTTATCTGTTGGGATAAAACCGTTATTCACACTACATGCAAAGCTACTATTACTTTTACAGTTTACAATGCTCATTTCTTCGTCTTTAACCCTTTCTGGACCAGCCGCCGCAGTTTTACTGGGGCAGGTTGGCTCCCCTGCGTGTAACTGTACGTTGGCCTGCTGGGTCCAGATAGCAGGCGCGCACCCGCTGCTCAGCAGGGGTGCCGATGCTCATGGCCGACGGTCGCGATGACCGTTGGCCACGAGCGATCGTGACCAGAAGACACAGAACAGGGACGAATGTGTGTAAACACACACTTCCCTGTTCTGTTGTGACAGGAGTGACAGATCGTGTGTTCCTATTAGCTAGGAACCACGATCCGTCACTTCCTCTAATTAGTCCCCTCCCCCTTGAGTAAGAATCACCTCCCAGGGAACACAGTTAACCCCTTCACCGCCCCCTAGTGTTAACCCCTTCACTGCCAGTGACATTTTTACAGTAATCAATGCATTTTTAATCGCACTGATTGCTGTATTGATGCCAATGGTTCCAAAAACCTGTCAAAATTGTCCGATGTGTCCGCTATAATGTCGCAGTCATGATAAGAATCGCAGATCGCCACCATTACTAGTAAAAAAAAAAAAAAATTATAAAAATGCTATAAATCTATCCCCTATTTTGTAGACGCTATAACTTTTGCGCAAACCAATCATTATACGCTTATTGCAATTTTTTTTACCAAAAATATGTAAAAGAATACATATCGTCCTACACTGAGGAAAAATGTGTTTTTTTATATATTTTGGGGATTTTTATTATAACAAAAAGTAAAAAATAATGCATTTTTTTCAAAATTGACGCTGTTTTTTTGTTTATAGCACAAAAAGTAAAAACCGCAGAGGCAATCAAATACCACCAAAAGAAAGCTCTATTTGTGGGAAAAAAAGGACATCAATTTTGTTTGGGTACAACGTTGCACGACCGCGCAATTGTCAGTGAAAAGGACGCAGTGCCGAATTGCAAAAAGTGCTCTGGTCAGGAAGGGGGTACATTCTTCTGGGGCTGAAGTGGTTAAAATAGTTAATTATGATATATACCTCCTTCCAGTTTGGTGATGCGATTGTTTATATTGTCTAACTGAGAAAGTACTTCTGGATCCAGTGATGCAGGAGTTCCTGACAATGATAAAAAAATTAACATTATCATAGATTAAACTGTGTACACAATGCATATCATTTTCATGTATCACATCAAATGAATGTTCCTACAATTAACATTTACTAACAAAATTCTACTAATGTATGCCCCTCCCAAGTTTCTGAAACAATAAAGAGGGAAGCTTCTTAGTACACAGTATGCAAACGAATGACACGTTCCTGCTACAGCCCCAGTTACACAGACCACAACAATATAATATGCAGAAAATGATTGGCTAAACCATACTTTTTAAACTCTTTTTTTTTTAATATTGGCGTTTCAAAATAACAAATGCAGCAGAGGCGTACCTACAGGGATCACAATTGCGACCCATTCCTCATGCTCTTCCGCGGTCATCCCCACCGGCCCTCCTCCCTGATCCAAGGGTGTGGGTGATATCAGGTTGGAAGGTGAGAGCGAAAATCATTCAGGACATATTGGTATTTAACTGCACCTTACCTGCGCCACTCTGCATAAAAAAAAAAAAAAAAAACGTCTGTGCTCTCCATACACTCCAGCCCTCCTGACACCTCAGCCCTCCTGACACCCACCCTCCTGATGCCCTCCTGACACCCACCCCCCTGATGCCCTCCTGACACCTATCCCTCCTGACACCCACCCCCCGATGCCCTCCTGACACCCACCCCCCTGATGCCCTCCTGACACCTAGCCCTCCTGACACCCACCCCCCCGATGCCCTCCTGCACACCCATCCCCGATGCCCTCCTGACACCCACTCCCCTGATGCCCTCCTGCACATTCACCCCCGATGCCCTCCTGACACCCACCTCCCTCATGCCCTCCTGACACCCAACCCTCCTAAAGCCCTCCTGACACCCAGCCCCCATAATACCCTCTTGACACCCAGCACACCTGATGCCTCAGCAACATGCCCTCCTGACACACCAGCCCTTCTAATGCCCCAGCACCATGCCCTCCTGACACTCCAGTCCTTCTAATGCCCCAGCACCATGCCCAGCTGTCTTGATCCCACTGTACCCTCCTAAGCTTTCAGTACTGAGCTCTCCTGACTCCCTTGCACCGTGCCCCCCTGACCCCCCTTTACCTTGCCCTCCTGACCCCAGTACTACCTACTACTGACCTCTGTATGCTTCCCTACCTCTGTACGCTGACCTCTATACGCTGCCCTACATTCTACTGACCTCTGTACACTGCCCTACATACTACTGACCTCTGTACACTTCCCTACCTACTACTGACCTCTGTACACTGCCCTACCTATTACTGACCTCTGTACACTGCCCTACATACTACTGACCTCTGTACACTGCCCTACATACTACTGACCTCTGTACACTTCCCTACCTACTACTGACCTCTGTACACTGCCCTACATACTACTGACCTCTGTACACTGCCCTACCTACTACTGACCTCTGTACCCTGCCTTACGTACCCTGCCTTACATACTACTGACCTCTTTACACTTCCCTACCTACTACTGACCTCTGTACACTGCCCTACATACTACTGACCTCTGTACACTGCCTTACCGACTACTTAACTCTGTACACTGCCTTACATACTACTGACCACTGTGCACTGCCCTACCAACTTCCAGTGGCGGAACTACCGCCATAGCGACACACGCGCCCGCTATGGGGCCCGCAGCTGTTAGGGGCCCGGACCCGGTGAGGACAGGTGGCTCCGCAGGTGACAGCGGGCGGCTTTGCGGGCGAGAGCGGGCGGCTTTGCGGGCCCGCGGGTGAGAGCGGGCGGCTCCGCGGGTCCGCGGTGAGAGCGCAGGCGGCTCCGAGGGCTGTCAGGCGGTGAGTCAGCTGGGCGGCTCGGCTCGTGTGTGAGCTGGCTGGCCAATCAGGGAGCTGGCAGCCGGGGGTGCATAGAGATGACATCATCTCTCACCGTCCGGCGCCCTCCCTGCATCCCAGCAGTGCAGTTCCCCCCCTCACTGTGCAGGCAGCCTCGAGAAGCAGAGAGATGATCTTATCTCTCTGCTGCCTCACTCTGGGACACAGCATGAAAGTGACACAGCAAGTGACAATCCGTAATGTGTGACAGGTGAAGTGGCAAGTGACAATCCGGGACGTGGCAGCAAGTGACGATCCGTAATGTGTGGCAAGTGACAATCCGGGACGTGGCAAGTGACAATCCGTAATGTGTGGCAGGTGACGTGGCAAGTGACTATCCGTAATGTGTGGCAGGTTACGTGGCAAGTGACAATCTGTAATGTATGGCAGGTAATGTGGCAAGTGACAATCTGTAACACGTGGCAGGCGATGTGGCAAGTGACAATCCGTAATGTGTGGCAAGTGACAATCCGGAAAGTGACAATCCGTAATGTGTGGCAGGTGACGTGGCAAGTGACAATCTAATGTGTGGCAAGTAACAATCTGGGCCGTGGCAAGTGACAATCAGTAATGTGTGGCAGGTGACGTGACAAGTGACAATCCGGGATGTGGCAAGTGGACAATCGGTAACATGTGGCAGGTGACATTCTGCAACATGTGACAAGTGACAATCTGCATCTGGTGGCAGGCGACGTGGCAAGTGGACAATCCGCAACGTGTGGCGGGCGATGTGGCAGGTGACATTCCGTGACAAGTTGCATCTGGTGGCAGGCGACGGTGGCAAGTGACACGCTCAGGGCTCCCACTGATTCTGCATTATGGTGAGTTGAACTATTTCATTTTATATAACAGAACAGAAATTGGTTAGAAGGCTGGAGGTCAGCAATGTGTGTCCTTTAGGGGCTGCATACAGTATACTGCATACTTTGTTGTTCAAAATTAATATAAGCTGTTGCCTGGGCACTGTGCCGCATGGGTGCGGTAATCTGTTGTTCAGTGGCATTAGTTCTTTTTTTTGTGGAGGGGGCGGTTTGCAAGGGGGGGGGGGGGCGGTTTGCAGGGGGGGCCCATACAACATTTTGCTATGGGGCCCTGTGATTTCTAGTTATGCCCCTGCCTACTTCTGACCTCTATACGCTGCCCTACATGCTACTGGATTTAAAGTGACATTAGTTTTAGTAGATTTGTCTAGGTTTTCTTCATGCCGTCTTTACTTTTAATTGGGGGGCTTACTAGGAAATGTCTTTTTAAAAAAAAGGGGGTGGGCGCAGCAATGGTTATACTCACATACAGATGTAGTAAATAGACATATCACGACAAATGCAAATGCGAACAGTGTTTCTCAGGTCTGTTGTGAGGGACCGGTAATGCTAGGAGACCAGGCAGTATTAGAATTGCTAACACTTTTCGAGGGAGGACCCTCTTCCTCAGAGCCAAAAGGTTGCTCTAGGTTGCTGCCCTCCTTTTTCCTAATATTTTACAGTTCCAAGAACACCTATTGTTCTGAGGAGGGCAGCAAGACCATTGACATTATAAAGAATTGTCTGCACCACACATTCCTAAACCCACTACCCAAGTGCAGGAGATTTGTGTTGTGTCTTTCTGCTGCCCCCCTGTGTGCTCTCCATCCCCCGCCCCCACCCTCCCTCGTTCCTCTGTCAGGATGGAGAGCGGGGAAGGGGCCGGTAAATGTGTCATTTACCGTCCCCCTCCTTGTCTGAATGAATAAGTCGGTGTACCGATTTGTGTTTACTATGTGTAAACATAGTAAACTGTTTACTATGCTTCAGTTTGTAAAATCTCTGGACAGAGCTATTCCGGCCCATTCATTCAGTGCAGCTGTGGCTGCAGAGAAGGAGACTGAGGGCTGTGTCTTCAATCTCCTTTCTCTGTCTCAAAGGTGGAGCATCAGAGGTCTGTTTAGACCCCTGATATCCCACCAAAGCCCCCCCAATGGGGCTCCTAAAAAATTGGAAAAAAAAAACACTGACACCAGTGGCAGAACTACCAGGGTCACAAAGGTCATGCTTGTGACCGAGCCCTGGTGTTCTGTCACCAGGCTCGGAGGGAAGGGCCCCAGCTGAGGATCAGGGGAGCCCTTCATAGTTTCTTGTACCGGGGCCCTGAAGGTTCTAGTTATGCCACTGAAATGCAGTAATATAGAGGTTGGATAGAAAGTTTAGTGCAACATAAAATTTGGGTCTGATATATGTTTGGGGGATCTTTGAGGGGGCCCCATGGAATCTTTTACAAAAACAGGAAATCAGAAGTGATTTGTAAATAACAGGGTCTATTATGGGCCAATTATGGATTGTAAAAGGGTACAACCATGCAAAAGAAAACAAAAAATGGTGTGAGATCCCTGCCAAAATGCATACCAAACTCTCATCAGCCTGGAAAAGGGGGAAAATGAGCATGTCCCCCTCCCCCCCCACAAGCCATACAAGGCTACATGTCCTCAACATGAGGAGAGTACCTTGTCAGGAGGGACCCCCTTGGAAAAGCATCTTGTCTCCAAGTTGATGAGGACAAGGACTCTTCCTCACAACCCCAAATACGGGTGTAACATATTTCAAAGGTAAACTTAGCTTTTACATTTTGACAGTTAAAACAGTTCACATTTATAAATGGTTCTGCTATGTTTTAGCTGTTTGCCTGGAGTCCAGCTTTAACAAAACAAAGTAAAAGGAAAATTACTGTATATGGAAAAGTTTCACACTATTTAAAAAATATTTATTTAGCTGAGCAATAATCATTTACAAACATAAAACAGAATATATATGCTGGCATTTATTTACCTGGAAACCCAATTTCTCCAGTTTCTCCTTTTTCTCCTGGTAAACCAGGTGGTCCCAATGGGCCTGGAAGACCATCTCTTCCTGGTGGTCCTTGTTGTCCTCCTGGAGGACCCATTGGTCCTGAAAGGCAAATTATCAGTTAGAGTTTAAACATTAGGCAGCCATAGATGGATTGGATCTCAGTCAGTTTAGCAGGGAACAACCAAGATTTGATTCATCTATGGGCAGGCTGGTTGTACTGAAGTCAATCCATCAATTCAATCCAGTACAATTAGTGTGTCAGATTTTTTGCATGCAATCCCTGACGGTGCCTATAGCCACCAGCAACATTCATTGTATTCTGCTGGTAGGGACGGCTCCCTGCTGGCAGAACACAATGAGGCTGCGGGAGGGATTCCACAATTATCTATGGGCTGCTTAAATTATAATCTTATTCTACAAAAATAACACATCTACCACTTATGCCCCGTACACACGGTCGGACATTGATCGGATTCCGACAACAAAATCCTAGGATTTTTTCCGACGGATGTTGGCTCAAACTTGTCCTGCATACACACGGTCACACAAAGTTGTCGGAAAATCCGATCGTTCTGAACGCGGTGATGTAAAACACGTACATCGGGACTATAAACGTGGCAGTGGCCAATAGCTTTCATCTCTTTATTTATTCTGAGCATGCGTGGCACTTTGTGCGTCAGATTTGTGTACACACGATCGGAATTTCCGACAACAAGGTCCTATCACACATTTTCCGTCGGAAAATCCGACCGTGTGTACGGGGCATTACTGGCCATGTAATGTATTTTTCATGAAAATGTTTCTTTCTGTGTTTTTGTACCTCCTTGTAAAATCCTTAGTGAGTGCATGAACTTTTCATTTTACCCCTCAATTATGTTTCGTTGAAAGGAGTAGTGTACCTTAGTTACAGTTATGTTCACTTCTCTATGCACACTACAAATCCCATAGTCCGTAGTCCCTATTCCAGCTCTACAACAAGCAAGAGAGGGTGGTTATAGTGGGGCCATGGAAAACAAATGTAGCCCCCCCACTAACAGGAAGTCCGTACCCAGCAGCCAAAAAAGCAATCTGGGGATTTGGAGGAGGCAGAGAGCAATAAAAGGTACTCTTGGAGTTAATACATTTAAAGGGACTGTTGTGAGTGACTGCTGCAGGAAATAATTTGCAATCTTTTTGATTAAATTGTCATCTTACTGGCTTATGTGACTTTTTGGATAAATGGTTTTTGCAACAGAGACTATTTAATTATATCATATATTGCTTCGTAACCTAAAGGATAGGTACTTTCTGGCCTAGTGGTTAGAGCTTTTGAATATTAAACTATTATATGAAGCAAATGTTAAAACTTCTCAGCATAGATTTTGAAGGAGCTAATGAAGAAGCTAAATTTAAGATTTCAAGCATAAACCCCAAGACCACGGGATATAGCTATGCATTGGCTACAAATGACATGATATTCACATTTACAAAAGATTAACTGAACAAACTAAATTACTGGGATGGGATCGTTCTTTAGGTGTCTTAAACAGACATTGGGGGTTAATTTACTAAAGGCAATTAGACTGCACTCTGCAAAGTTCAGTTGCTCTAGAGCTTAGTAAATGAGGAGAACCCTGATGACTTCCACCATCCAATTTTCTTTTTCTACATTTCCTAGCATGTTATTGTATATATCTTTGGAACATGAAGCTTCACCTCATTTACAACGCTATGGAGCAACTGCACTTGCAAAATATATTTGCCTTTAGTAAATCAACCCCACTATTTATGAATGAAGGTGCATGGCTAATGGGCATTCATGTTCATGTAAATATACATAAATGCTTTTTATGATTTTCTGAACAAACAAACCTATTTACTGTACTATAAGTGTAGGTCTATGGGCAAAGGCATTATGCAAATATACTTACCTTCTATGTATGATTAACTTCCATTCCACAAGTTATATATTGGCATATATTCACTCGTCAACTAAGGGACATGCTGTCCTGCTATTTATAACTATGAAACATTATTCTGCTGATTCTCAATGTAATGAAGAGTCATATGTCACATTATTATAATAATAAAAATATTCATACCAGGTAAACCCGATTCTCCCCTCATGCCGTCTCTTCCATCCCTTCCTGGAAGACCATTCTGTCCTGGGGTACCGGGAATTCCGGGAGCTCCCGCACACTTATCAGAGAATTGGGCTCGGCATACTGCTAAAGTAACTGCAGCAAAGAAGCAGAAAAACTCCCCATGGTATACCATTTGGTCAACCTATAAAGAAAATAGCATTCCGTGTGAGTCATTATTGAATAGTATTGTCTGCAATGTTAAAAACAAGAAAGGTCATATAGTGCATTTGACAATATTTTAAAAGCAGCAAATAATATTTTGTGCATAAAATGTTGATGTATCAAAAAAAGATATACGCTACCTGTCTAAGATGAACAATGCTGTCTAAGATGAACAAATTATCTACCTATCTACTAAGAAACTCATCATGGACAAGTTAACCTTTTATTGCTCCCTTATCAGTCACTTCTTTGGCAACACCCTTCTGTAAGTGTCTTTGAGGGCTCTGACTAATGTCATTACAAAATAACAGACTTGCATAAAAAGAATTCCAAGAAATGTAAGTGGTATACTAGAGCATGACAGCATGATCAGTTAATCAAATATTTATTTGAAACAATAAGAGCAAGTAATAGAATTCATCATCAAAAGTTATTTATCATAAAATAGTTACATGTCTATATTTTCTGTAATACGTTAAGATTAGCTCTGTGTTAAAAAAAAAAACAAAGAACAAAAAAAAACAAAAATCAGTATATTATATTATCTTGTTTAAATGGAACACTAACTAGCCAAAACATTTTTTCATTTGATTTGGATGCCCAATATGAACCTTTGTTGTTGTGTGTTTCACTGAACTACGCTGCAATGCAAGAGAGTTGATAAGGTGTGTTGTGGTGCTTTTCAGTGTTTTCCGATGTAAACAGGCCCTAATAATTAGCAATAGCTATGTGACGTCAGAGGGGGGGCGGGGTCACCCGTTACGTAAATCCCATTCTATTTTTATCAATGAACTTTTATGTGTATTGTCGGACCGACAATTCATTAATAGCCGCGACTAGTTTTAAATGACTTTTTACCTTTGAAATGTCATTTTGCTGTCAGACTGTTCTAAACACGGGAAAAATGCGCCCCTTTACAGACATACTATAGACACCCCCCAGGTATGAAATTTAAAGGAATATTACACTTTTATTGTTTCACTTTAAGCATTATTAAAATCAAAACGGCCATTTTTAAAACTTTTTTTTTGCATTGATCCATGTCCCCTGGGGCAAGACCCAGGTCCCCAAACACTATGACAATACTATGACAATACCATGCATATAAGCCTTTAAAATTAGCACTTTTGATTTCTCCCATAGACTTATAAAGGGTGTTCCGCGGCTTTTGAATTTGCAGCGAACACCCCAAATTGTTCGCTATTCGGCGAACTGGCGAACAGCCAATGTTCGAAGCTCATCCCTACTCCTGTCAAAATACCCCGTCATACTGCCACCATCCTTTCACAATACCCCCCCCCCCCATCGTACTACGTGTCAGGGGCCCTTCATGGTTTCTTGCACTGGGGCCCTGAAGGTTATAGTTATGCCTCTGGTGCTGCTGCCAGAACACAGTGCTTTATACTGTATGTAACTGATGCTACATTCAGTTTATACTGTGCTGACAGTAAGTGCAGCAATAAGCAAAGGAAATTGTTCATTTGGGCTAGCTTAACCCAAACAAACTACGGTACTTAAAGTAACATAAAACTGGAGTTAGGCATATATTATAGCGGTAGGAAACTTGTAGGCCTGTTACCATCATTAATTGTTATGTACCAAATTTGTGTTTTTTCCTTCCAACTTTTATTTGCTGTGCTGCTACCTCCCTACTTGGGGACCATAATCATTGCCAGAGATTCCAACATGGCTTTGGATCAAATTATGGATAAATCCTCTAGAAATACTGTATATATATATATATATATATATATATATATATATATATATATATATATAAAAATATCCACCAAAAGCTAGCCATAAGTCAGCTGACTTGCTTTATTATTTGGATCTAGTTAGTATGTGGAAGGAAAAAAATCCCCTCCAAATGGATCACTTTTTTATGCCTTCCCAAATGATCCCCATGGTGTCTAGTGCTTGGACATTGGCCTCTTCTTTGTCTGACCATGATCCCATCATGATTTTATTGATCGGGATCGGCATGTGTCCGAAACCAGCGACTAAAGGAGTCCAAATGAGAACTTTCGCAATTACTTTTTCAATTACAAAAAAATGTTTTTGCTTAAATAGACTGGTCTGCAGATAAAGCTACTATATGATTAGCATCTAAATAAAAAAAAAAATGATGCTTTGATAGAAACCAAATCTAAGGTTTTTAAGCAGTTTCTCGGAGAACTCAAATAAAACCTTGGTGAGGACACAAGATTGTATATTGAGTCTTTGCACATAGAGTTAAACCTCTGTCTCTCAATGCATGAAGAGTGTACTTTAAGGAGTGATGTGGTGTAAACATTGCTATTTTATTCAGCGAGATAATTCAGGAATTCTGCTGGCTTGTAAGTCAAATCTGACTACTATCCCAAAAATTAGGTTATCCTCAGGCATTATCTTGCAGAATCCTAAATTGCTTCTTCAAGATTGTTTTTTCAGCATTCAACTCAATTCATTCAAGATATAGTAACAACCACCTCAGGTGAGTGAAGCAGAATTAGATACATTTTTTTCAGTCTTTAAACGTTCCACATATTAAACAGGAACATGTGGAATCTCTGGACAATGATTTTTTTCTGTAGTCATAATTCTTAATGTCTTTAAACTGTTAAAAAAAGATGTCAACACCAGGGCCAGATGTTTTTTACAATGTTTATTATTAGAAACTCATGGGCCTTTTGGTTCCACACCTTTGTTCACTATTTAATTATCTTAAGAAGGGGTATCGCCTAGGCCCAGAGATATTGTTGCATTTTTCAATGCATTTCCAAAGCCAGGTAGGGAACTTTATGATATATCAAATTTTAGACCCATTTCTCTTATCAACTTGGCTGCCAGTGCTGATCGAATGCCCATCGACTGCTGGTTTTCCAGCATGCCCGTTTGACAGAAGCCGGATGTTAGGCCAGCTTCTGTCAGACAGGGTGCTGTACACATAACATTTGGCCAGCGTGTACTAGCCTAATTGTTGCAATCTTACCATAGCAAATCTCTGGGTCCTCATTGTGCCTATTAAAAGTAAGTGTATGGAGGGAAATGTCAATGGCTGTGAGGCTATATGAGATCCCAAAAGAAAAGATTATAAAATATTTAAGTATAATCTTTATTTAAAAAAAAATATCCCCATACATTAAAAGTATGCCTTTGGGTATGTAAAGACCAATCCCTAGCCCCAGGAGATGATGTTATCATATTCAAACCAAAGTGCTAGTATATCCTTCCTTACTACTCTGATCTTCGTGTTTTATAGCAGTTTACAACAGGTAAAAAGACTTATTTAGTGGACTATAAAGGAACATTTTTGAAGTCATTAAAAAGACATGCTTTTTAAAATATGTTTGAAAAAATATCCGGGTACTTTGTCAGGAAAGGTCTCCTCCGCTGGTGATATCGATCATTTGGCATGCAGTACTGAGGTCCACCAGCAGGTGTCTCCTGGCAGTTCGGAGCTGTCAGAAGAGCTCTTTCCTGCAAGTATTCTACCACCTTTGGGCCGCAATACTGGCGTCCACCAACGGAGGAATCCTGGCAGTATGGAGCAGGTATTCCCCTCTGCAGACAGGTGTCACCTGACTTTAATTAGCAGAACTGTAGTATAAATACCCGGCAATTGCACACTTATGTTGCCCTGGTATTGTTCCTTGAGCCCTGATTCCTGATTCCGTAGCCTGAACCTGAAGCCTGATTCCTGGAACCTGTTTATCCTGTTTCCTGTCCGTTACCTGAACCCTGGACCCTGGACCCTGAGCCTTGTACCTGACTCATCCCTCCTGTGATCCATCCATCCTCTCTTGTCCTGTTTATCTCCCTTCCCAGCTACTGATTCCCTGTTTATGACCCCGGCCTGGCTTGACTACGATTCTGGTACTCCCTCTTGCTACATGCTGGTTGGTTTTATATCACCGATTGTTTGGTTGTTCACTCTGTATTGGTGGTGTGTTCACATATGCATTTTCCTTAATAAACTTACTTTCACCTATTTATGTCTGGTTCACTCTGTCACAGTCACACAGTTCTGGTCACATCTGGTTTATGACAGAATACCAGGGCCATCCCTGACCAGAAGTGGCTGCACAGGGGAACCATTTTGATTCAGTTGGTTGCAAACATGAATGCCGATGAGGTTATTTATTTTTCTCTGCTGGCATCTGAAAGTAGTGATTATTGCCGCCAGGCTTTGAAAGGATGGTCTAGTGACCAGTTGTTTGCCACTATACGTTTGGCTCACTCCCTGGTGGATCAGGGTTATATATTGTTTGGGGAGGTGCAGCCTTTGATCAATCTATGTACTGAGCTGGCCCTGCCCTGTATTCCAGAGGGCCGTGATGATTTCACTCCTCCTTTTGATATGAATCAGGTTGTATCCCTAGTATGGCTTTTTGAAGATGATCCAGCCGATTTTTGTGAGCACTATTCAGCCTGTTCCCCACAGGTGATTGCGGAGTGCATTGTGTCTTGCCAGTCTTTTGTTAGACAGGGAGATTTAAAAGCACAGTTTGTTCAAACTATACCTTCAGCATGGTCTGACATGGTGCAAGCAGCTCCAGCCAAACAAACCACCTCTGCCACCAAACACCAGCCTACCCAAATGTATGTTTCCCCATCACCCAAGTCAACCGCAGTTGCAGCTCAGTATACGCTGCTGCCAACCAAATACTCATATCCAGTCTCTGCTCCCTGTACCTATCCTGCATTCAACCCACCTGCCTCTTCTCAGCTGCCTACAAACCCACAGGAACTTCCCCCAGCTACTGTTACCTCTTTTCTACCATATCCCAATCCTTTCCAGTCTGCTGCACCCCTTACCTACAGAGCTTCAGTGGCTAAGCCAAAGAAAAAACGAAAGTTGTTTCCAACCAAGACGATCCTGCCAGTAACCCAACCTGCGTCCGCACCAGCTAATCCAACCCAGTCTGACATCTCGGGGCCTGCCTTCCAGCCTGATGTCTCGGTGCCTGCCTTCCAGCCTGATGTCTCGGTGCCTGCCTTCCAGCCGGATGTCTCGGTGCCTGCCTTCCAGCCGGATGTCTCGGTGCCCGCCTTCCAGCTTGATGTCTCCACTTTCCAGTCTGATGTCTCGGTGCCTGCCTTCCAGCCTGATGTATCGGTGCCTGCCTTCCAGCCGGATGTCTCGGTGCCTGCCTTCCAGCTTGATGTCTCCACTTTCCAGTCTGATGTATCGGTGCCTGCCTTCCAGCCGGATGTCTTGGTGCCTGCCTTCCAGCTTGATGTCTCCACTTTCCAGTCTGATGTCTCGGTGCCTGCCTTCCAGCCTGATGTACCTGCCTTCCAGCCTGACGTGCCTACCTTCCAGTCAGATGTGTCCGCCTTCCAGCCTGATGTCTCGGTGCCTGTCTTCCAGCCTGATGTATCAGTGCCTGCCTTCCAGCTTGATGTCTCCACTTTCCAGTCTGATGTGCCCGCTTTCCAGTCTGATGTCTTGATGCCTGCCTTCCAGCCCAAAGTCTCGGTGCCAGTGTTCCAGCCGGAGGTGCCAGTGTTCCAGCCGGAGGTGCCAGTGCCTACTTTCCAGCTTGATGAGCCTGCTCTCCAGCCTGATGTGCCCGCTCTCCAGCCTGATGTGCCCACTGCCCAGCTTGAAGTGCCCACTGCCTGCTGGCCAGCTGGAAGTGCCCCTGTCTGCTGCCCAGCTTGAAGTGCCCCTGTCTGCTGCCCAACCTGAAGTGCCCGTGCCTGCTGCCCAGCTGGAAGTGTTCCTGTCTGCTGCCCAGCCTGGTGTGTTCCTGTCTGCTGCCCAGCCTGGTGTGTTCCTGTCTGCTGCCCAGCCTGGTGTGTTCCTGTCTGCTGCCCAGCCTGGTGTGTTCCTGTCTGCTGCCCAGCCTGGTTTGTTTCTGTCTGCTGCCCAGCCTGGTGTGTTTCTGTCTGCTGCCCAGCCTGGTGTGTTTCTGTCTGCTGCCCAGCCTGGTGTGTTTCTGTCTGCTGCCCAGCCTGGTGTGTTTCTGTCTGCTGCCCAGCCTGGTGTGTTTCTGTCTGCTGCCCAGCCTGGTGTGTTCCTGTCTGCTGCCCAGCCTGGTGTGTTCCTGTCCGCTGCCCAGCCTGGTGTGTTCCTGTCCGCTGCCCAGCCTGATGTGCCATTGCTTGCTGCCCAGCTTGAGGTGCCCGCTGCCTGGCCGGACACCATGGACTTTCCCCAGCAACAGCTAGTTGGAGTGTCCGGAGGTCGCCCCTTCGAGGGGGGGTACTGTCAGGAAAGGTCTCCCCCGCTGGTGATATCGATCATTTGGCATGCAGTACTGAGGTCCACCAGCAGGTGTCTCCTGGCAGTTCGGAGCTGTCAGAAGAGCTCTTTCCTGCAAGTATTCTATCACCTTTGGGCCGCAGTACTGGCGTTCACCAGAGGAGGAATCCTGACAGTATGGAGCAGGTATTCCCCTCTGCAGACAGTATTCCTGACTTTAATTAGCAGAACTGTAGTATAAATACCCGGCAATTGCACACTTATGTTGCCCTGGTATTGTTCCTTGAGCCCTGATTCCTGATTCCATAGCCTGAACCTGAAGCCTGATTCCTGGAACCTGTTTATCCTGTTTCCTGTCCGTTACCTGAACCCTGGACTCTGAGCCTTGTACCTGACCCGTCCCTCCTGTGATCCATCCATCCTCTCTTGTCCTGTTTATCTCCCTTCCCATCTACTGATTCCCTGTTTATGACCCTGGCCTGGCTTGACTACGATTCTGGTACTCCCTCTTGCTACATATGCTGGTTGGTTTTATATCACTGATTGTTTGGTTGTTCACTCTGTATTGGTGGTGTGTTCACATATGCATTTCCCTTAATAAACTTACTTTCACCTATTTATGTCTGGTTCACTCTGTCGCAGTTACACAGTTCTGGTCACATCTGGTTTATGACATACTTATAATTCCTTTAAAACAGAAGACATATTATTTGTCCTAGATCAATGTCATTAAGGCAGGTATCCTGCAGATTAGGACATGAGAGGCTATCAGAGGACATGGACAACATCAGCAAAAGAAACATTTTAGAATTTTCAGAGAGCAGAGAGGTTAGAACCTATATTAGGATTTAGAGTGTGCCTAATTAAAAACAATAGCTTCTATATAGACGTTTAGTGACATGAAACACCTACAGTATTCGTGTTAGCCAGAAACCAAGTTGATCTTAGTCTAGGTGAAGGAAGACAGTGTTTTTATAATACCTAAGAAAAGGGTGCTTTACTTTACTCAAAACAATAATGTGATATGGTAATGCTGACACATGCCCTGATGTTCCTGATGTTCGGTCGGTCGAACATTCAAACCCCCCACCCCCGTCGGTCACTCGTCAGCCCACCAGCCCCATACTTACCCCATCTAGGTCGTGGGCAGCGCTTCTTCCTCGGTGGCTTCAACCTGCGTCTCCTCCTTCTCTGCTTCACCCTGCGTCTCCTCCTCCCCAGCTTCACAATGGCTTCACTCTGCGTCTTCTCTTCCTCGGCGGCCAATACGATTGCTTCTCCTCTCGGCCAATCAGGTTTTAAGACCTGCTTCCTGATTGGCTAGTAGGAGAATCAGCAAGACAATAGCGGATATTAATTCTCTAATGTCACACAACTGGGTGAGCTCAGGGTGCAGTGCTCTGCGCCCCGAGCCCACCCTTTTTTGAAGCCAATTAGAGCCTCAGGCTGCATTATTCACCTTTAATCCAGAGCCAAAAGAGGACCAGACAGCACCATGTGACCATCCTAACAACACTGTATATATTGAAAAACAAAATGCATAACATTTTTCCTGAAGGGCCTCCATGAGGGGTGGGGAAGAGCATGAGATGGTAGCTTGGGATGGACTTTAACTTAAAAGTTTATTTGAACTGAAATAAGCTATTATTTATGTCAAGTATTAACAATTTTATATTAAATTAAGGTCTTTGATATAATTTGGACTAATGTTTTTTTCCCAAAAAGCCAACATGCAAGAAAAAAATCCAGTGTTGGTCTAATTTTTTTCCCCTTTTGGGAAAGTTTGGTTGGAAGTGGTTAGAAGTGGCTAGTAAAACAAACACTTATGATCACTCATATCATCACTAACAGCAAGTGATGCAATGTCCTATGATTTTTGATACTCTCTTTTCAACAACAACACATGGCATCTGGTGCACTTCTAATGCATTAAAGGCTAAGTTCACCTTTTTTTTTTATCCAGCCCCCCTATGTATCAATATACCATTAATGTACCAATGTACCTCAGTTGCAAAAAAAAAGGAAAAAAAAAACAGGCTTTCTTTGATTTTGAGAACAAGGCCTTACCTTAGCCCTGGCTGTATTTCTTAGAAAGCTTTATTACTTGCTGATATGTAGATTTGGGACAGAGAAACCAGTAAGACACAGGAAGACACTGCCTGATTGGACACAGAGTAATTGGATAGATGGTGTGTCCCTCTATTATATGTAGTTTTGGTAAATCTAAACGAGATTGTACAATCAGATTGTATAGTGCATGGCCACATTTATACACCTAAAATTGCCTCGTTGCACTTCCAGTGTCATTCATTGGCACACCAAACACAGAAGCAAACACACATTTTGAAAATGGGTAGCAAATGCAGCAAAATGCACATTAAAAAAATACAACTTGCACCATGCCAAAATATCCCATTAGCTACTTTGCAATGTGTAGTGCAGCCCATTGGATTAAATGGACTGCCCTATGTGTGTCACTGGAAATATTAGCCAAAAACATGCACTCCCACTACCCCTAGGTGTGAATGAGGCCTGAAAGTGCAATTGGTATGTTTACACAAGAACAATGAGGCTTCATTCACATCTGTGTGTTTCCAAAAGCATGGCAAATCACACAGGAAATGCATGCTTTGCCATGCATCTCAGAAACACTGCAAATGTGCATCTTGTTTTTGTTGTCATTACAAGTTAAAGGCTCCCCAAGTACAGCAAACACACCAAAAACTGTGGCAAAGCACCATGCTCTGCTCCAAAAAAGTTCTGGAGTTTCTCTGGGGTGATTGTCATGCGTAGGGCAGCCCATTCAAGGGAATGGGTTACCCTATGTGTGACAATTGAAAATGCTGATTGAAAAAAATAAATAAAACACATGCGGGAATGTGAATTTTTGGCTATGTGGAGATGTGAATGGGACCTGACAACTGAGTGTCTCCGTCCAATTGCTCCTATGCACTTGTATAAAGATGGCCGTACACTATGCAATCTGATTGTACAATCTCTGTACAATACCCTTTCAATTTACCAGAACTATGGAATAGGAAGATACACTATGTAACTATGTAATACCTGAACAATCCTTTCAATATGTATCAAATCAGACAGGCCCTTGTACTACAAAGCTGATGGGAGATCTAAAGGAGGTCAGATTGTATAGAAAATGGGTGGAAGGTGGTAATGTAATTAGGGAAGTATGGTCCAGAGTGGTGAACACACCTATCACGCCCTCTTCTGCGATCATGGGCGTCCGCAAAACTTTTTTCAGGGGGGGGGGGGCGTCATTTTAAGGTCGACCCATGCTCTGGCCGTTTTTGACAATTTCATGAAGGGGAGGGGCTTTATCACATAAAGCGTGATAAACCTCCCCCCTTCCACTGCCACATTTGGCACGTTTTGGGGCGGAGAATGTACCTGGTTTTGCCGTGGAGATCTGAGCATACTGTACAATTAGGCTATTGATCAATTACAAAAAAAAACTAAATCTGCATGGTCCAGCATTGGCTTAAGCCAGTGGAGTTCTTAAATTCCAGGTGGGCACAATAGCATCTTTATGGGCACAACAGCAGCTTTTTGGGCACAATATCATCTTTATGCTATGTTGGTGTGCTTAACCACTTGCCTACTGGGCACTTTCACCCCTATCCTGCCCAGGCCAATTTTCAGCTTTCAGTGTTGTCGCACTTTGAATGACAATTGCGCAGTCATGCAACACTGTACCCAAATAACATTTTTATATATTTTTTTCACACCGATAGAGCTTTCTTTTGGTGGTATTTAATCACCACTGGGGTTTTTATTTTTTCTAACCAAATAAAAAAGACTGACAAAAAAAAGTTTTGCTTAGCTTCTATTATTAAATTTTGTAAATAAGTAGTTATTCTCCTTCACTGATGGTCACTGATAGGTGGCACTGATGGTCACTGATAGGGGGCACTAATAGGGGGCACTGACTGGCAGCACTGAAAAAACTGGTTAAACAGCATGTTGCTTTTAGTGGATGGTGCTGTGAAAAAGAATTATGTAGTTTGGCCATCATATGGCAATTATTGGGTTAAATCAGGTGGTGAGGTAGCAACATATTGCCTCCTCACCAGGGGAGGATCAAGGGGGGGCAACAGGGCAATTGCCCCCTCCGAGAATGTGGGTGAGAGCGCGGGCAGCTGGCTTTGCGGTTGAGAGAGCGAGCGGGCTGGGCGGCTTGGTCTGTGAGCGGGCGGGTGAGAGTCTGAGAGAGCGGGCAGCTCGGTCTGTGAGCGGGAGGGTGAGAGTCTGACTCTGAGAGAGCGGACGGCCCGGTCGGTGAGTAGGCAGGCTGCTGGCCAATTAGGGAGCCAGCGGGCTGGGAAGCAGAGAGCTGACATCATCTCTCACAGCCCTCCCTGCATCCCCGCAGTTCCGCCCTCACTGTGCAGGCAGCAGAGAGATTACATCATCCCTCTGCTGCCTGACTGGTAATCTGCTGCCTGACTCTCTGGGACATAGCAGGAAAATGACACAGAAAGTGACAATTGTAGCAGGCAAGTAAAAATCCAAAAAAGTAAAAACCTGGGAGCAGGTGACGTGGCAAGTGACAATCCGCATCTGGCGGCAGGCGACATGGCACGTGACAATCCACAACGTGTGGCAGGTGACGTGGCAAGTGACAATCCTCATCTGGTGGCAGGTGACGTGGCAAGTGACAATCCGCATCTGGTGGCAGGCGACGTGGCAAGTGACACACTCAGGGCTCCCACTGATTCTGCATTACGGTGATTTGAACTATTTCATTTTATACAACAATGCAATAATATAAATAATGCGCTTCAATCATTATGACACCATAACAACCATGGTGCCGTGATGATTGAAGCGCCAACACCAGCCATTTCCCCGATAAATTGCCCCCCCAAAAAAACGTATTTTCTGGCAGTGCCCCTCCCAAGACTAGACTCTGGATCTGCCCCTGCTCCTCACCACCTCTTAAACAGCTCTGAAAAGCGATCCAAGCATGGATCTTTTCAGAGGAGCAAAAGTCAATTCTACAGATGTGAAGGAGCCCCGATAAATTGCCCCCCCAAAAAAATGTATTTTCTGGCAGTGCCCCTCCCAAGACTAGACTCTGGATCTGCCCCTGCTCCTCACCACCTCTTAAACAGCTCTGAAAAGCGATCCAAGCATGGATCTTTTCAGAGGAGCAATAGTCACTTCCACAGATGTGAAGGAGCCCTAAGGCCCCCTTCACACGGACGGATAGAATGGTGCTTTTAGCTGCAGATTTTCTAGTTTTCTACTGCAGCTAAAAGCACACAATGCTTTCCTATGGCCCCATTCACACACTGCTGTTAGCTGCGTTTTTAATACCGGCGGTTTTGTGCGGATAGAAAAAATAGAATTGACTGCGTCCAGAAGCGATTTAGCGCAGCTTTCCGCACATAACTGCAGGTAATCACAGTGCACTGTGTCAGCTGCGGATAGCAGCGCCGGGCTGGCTCGCTCATCAGGAAAGGAGAATTGTTTTTTCCTTTCCCAATGACAAGCACAGGGATACGACTTGGATCCCCACCAATGCCAGGCACTGTTTGTATGAATCTTGAGGGTGAACTCCACGCCAAATTTTAAATAGAAAAATGGCATGGGTTCCCCTCCAAGAGCATACCAGGCCCTTCGGTCTGGTATGGATTCCAAGGGGCACCCCGTACGCCGAAAAAATGGCGTGGGGGTCCCCCCAAAATCCATACCAGACCTTTATCCGAGCATGTAGCCCGATCGGTCAGGAAAGGGAGTGGGGATGAGCGAGCGCCCCCCGTCCTGAACCATACCAGGCTGCATGCCCTCAACATGAGGGGTTGGTGCTTTGGGGCAAGGGGGGGCGTCCTGCGGGCCCCCCCACCCCAAAGCACCTTGTCCCCATGTTGATGAGGACAAGGTCCTCTTCCCGACAACCCTTGCCGTTGGTTGTCGGGGAGGAGAGAGGAGATAGCGGAGGAGCCCGGCAGAAGGAAAAAGGCACCGGAGAAGAACCAGAGAGCACGGAGACGACACTGGAGAGAGGGAGAAGAGGCCTGAGAGACCCCCGAAGTCGGAAGAAGACCCCCGGAGCTGCCTAATAAATTACTTTTAAAACCTGTGTTGTGTTGTTTTTTTATTGACACTTTTTTCCCCAGTTGAATGGGTAGGGGTACGTGTATGGTATGCTCTTGGAGGGGAACCCATGCCGGTTTTTTATTTAAAATTTGGTGTGGAGTTCCCCCTCAAGATTCATACCAAACACAGTGCCTGGTATTGGCGGGGATCCAAGTCGGATCCCCATTCAATATGAGTCGGTACCCTGTCGGGTTGCTATGGAAATGTCAAACCGCAGCTAAACGCAACCGCAGCTAATCGCACTGTACAAGTGCAGCTGATCGCAGTGCCTGGTGTCTTGAACTTCACAGAAAAAAAAACATGCTTTTAACTGTGGCAGAATAGCCGTCCGTGTGAAAGGCGCCTAAGAGTAGTCAAGCAAAAGCATGCAGGGAAGTAAAGTGATAACACATGATAACAGAAGGTTCGGCCTGATGTCCAACCACATGACAGTGTAAGGAGAGACACAGTCTATGCTGACAGGTCCACAGTCCTGCAATTGGAGACACGTTCCACAAGCAGTTCGCTTATAACAGAAGATAAGAGCGATTGGACAGCCTGTGACTGTGGGGAAGGAGATCCAGGTGTCAGCTTGACAATAAGCCCCAGTGGGCTAAGCCCCAGTGAAGTGAACATTCTCTTATCATGTTTGACTTTCTTTCCTGCACTTTCCTCCCTAGTATGTGGACACCTTGCTGATTCAAGGGGGGATAAGTAAGGTAAAGTAATTGAGAGAAAAGCACATTGGGATGGCTAGGCCAGAAATGACATTGGAAAACGCTTTTACTTATTACTTATTTTAAAAAATATAAAAATGAAGGAACACTATTGTTGCTTAAATGTTACAAAGAATATAACAGAATATGTAAAAAGGTAATCAAGGACGCAAAAATTCAAAATGAAAGACAGATTGCAAAAGATAGTAGGACAAACCCCAAAAAATTCTTCAAATATATTAATAGTAAAAAGGTCAGGTCTGAGCATGTAGGCCATATACAAAATAATCTAGAGTGGGTCACTGGGAACAAAGAGAAGGCAAATTAAGTTCATTCTTCAGTTCTATGTATACAAAGGAGCATGGGGGAGCTCAAGTCCATAATGGGGATGGTATTGACACAGCCCCAAATGATCCACAATGTCGCAAAAGTGATATGGTCCAGAAATATTTAGATATACTAAAGGTCGATAAAGCACTTGGACCAGATGGCATCCACCCACAGATTCTAAAAGAATTGAGCTCTGTCATTTCAAAGCCATTGTTTCTAATTTTTAGGGACTCATTAATGACGGGAATAGTACGACTGAATTAGCATAGGGCCAATGTGGTGCCCATGTTTAAAAAGGGGACAAAGTCTTTACCAAGTAACTATAGACCTGTTAGTTTAACTTCTATAGTCGGGAAGATACTGGAGAATTTAATAAAAGACCACCTAGATGAGTTCTTGCTGTAAAAAAATATTTTAAGCAACAGACAGCATGGGTTCACGAAAGACAGAAGTTGTCAAACAAATCTGATTTCTTTTTATGAAGAGGTAAGTAAAACTTTGGACAGAGGGGTGGTGGTGGACGTGGTATACTTGGATTTTGCAAAAGTGTTTGACGCAGTTCCCCACACACGGCTAATGTGTAAGGTAAAGTCTACAGGCTTGGAAATATCAGTTTGTAAATGTATAGAAAACTGGCTAAAAGACTCAATTCAGAGAGTAGTGGTTAATGATTCTTACTGTGAATGGTCTAAGGTTAGCAGTGGTGTACCCCAAGGTTCAGTGTTGGGAACCTTACTTTTTAACATCTTTATAAATGATATTGGGTCTGGGATTAAAAGTACCATTTCAGTCTTTGCAGATGGCACCAAACTATGCAGTGGAATAACGTCCTTACAGGATGTCTCCAATTTACAAGCCAACCTCAATGCACTGTCTGATTGGGCGACTATGTGGCAGATGAGGTTTAATGTTGATAAATGTAAAGTTATGCACTTGGGGGCTAATATGCATGCATCATACATACTATGGGGAGTATAACTGGGGGAATCCATAGTGGAGAAGGATCTTGGAGTTTTGGTAGATCATAAGCTCAATAATTACATGCAATGCCAAGCTGCAGTATCCAAGGCGAGCAAAGTCCTTTCTTGTATTAAGAGAGGTATAGACTCCAGAGAGTGAGAGAGAGAGAGAAAGAGAGAGAGAGAGAGATATCATTTTGCTCCGTACAAATCATTAGTAAGACCTCATCTGGAATATGCAGTTTAGTTTTGGGAACCAGTTCTCAAAAAGGATATAGGGGAACTGGAGAAAGTGCAGAGAAGGGCAACCAAACTGATAAGAGGCATGGAGGAGCTCAGCTATGAGGAAAGATTAGAGGGACTGAATTTATTCTCTCTTGAGAAGAGGAGATTAAGGGGGGGTATGATCACCATGTACAAATATGTAAAGGGTCCATATAGTGAACTTGGTGTTGTTATTCACTTTACAGTCAACACAGAGGACAAGGGGGCACTTTCATCTCCAAATACGGAAAGGTTTCTTCACAGTAAGAGCTGTGAAAATGTGGAATAGACTCCCTCCAGATGTGGTTCTGGCCAGCTTAGTAGATTGCTTTAAGAAAGGTCTGGATTCTTTCCTAAATGCACACAATATAACTGGGTACTAACACTTATAGGTAAAGTTGATCCAGGGAAAATCTGATTGCCTCTTGGGGGTCAGGAAAGAATTTTTTTTCCCTGCTGGAGCAAATTGGATCATGCTTTGCTGGGGGGTTTTCGCCTTCCTCTAGATCAACTGTGGGTATAGGGTTGGGTATATGGGATTGTTTGATATTATTTTTTATTTATTTATTTTTATGGTTGAACTGGATAGACTTGTGTCTTTTTTCAACCTGACTAACTATGTAAAAGGGAAATTCTGCCCGAAAAGGTGAACTTACCCTTTAAGTGTGGTCACATATGAATAAATTGTAGGTAAAATTGCACTCACAGATTTTCCTTACCTAAAGTGATTGTATAGTCTTGTTTTTTTTCCCTATAAAATAACAAACATGTTATACTTACCTGCTCTGCTGCAATAGATTTGCACAGAGCAGCCTGGATCCTCCTCTTCTCGGGTCCTTCTTTGGAGCTCCTGAGCCCTCCCTCCTGTTTAGTGCCCTCACAGCAAGGAGCTTGCTATGTGGGCACCCAAGTCGAGTCACAGTCCCCTGTGTCCATTCAGACATGGAGCCCAACCCAGCCCCCCCTCTCCTGATTGGATAACTGACTTTGACAGCAGTGGCAGCCAATTGTGCCGCTGCTGTGTCTCAGCCAATCAGGAGGGAGAATCTAGGAACACTATCAGAGCTCCAAGGCAGATAGAAATCAGCTGTTTTTGGAGCTTTGAGGCTGATACAAATCAGCTTTGTTATTGACTGCTACGCAAATGCAGTTGACCTCTTACACCCCTATAAAAACCAGACATCAGCACAGTCACAATGCTGACTGTTTGCTGATGTGATGTAGATGTTGCAACTTTGAGAGCTTTTCTGACTCTAATCACGGGTATGTACCTTGAGCAATACATGTTATGATAAGCTTTAAACCTATTAGCATTTGATACCTTTTGAATTATCTGTACACATTATAATAATAGGCTTTAAACTTTCAGAAGTCCTGCCAGACTACAAGGAAGGAACAATTTATCTTATAGAGACACTTTGTGGCTTTATAATTATGATCCATATAAGAGTGAATTTCTCTTTTTTGTTCGTTTTAATTCATTATTTGGATTCTCAGATCAAATGTATTTGTCTATTTCAAATTAAATATACAAATCTATATACAATTGTATGTCGCAATATCTACTTTTAATGATTAGACTAAATACAGTTGTTCATTCCAAATAATCAATTTTCTTCTCTTTGAAGGAAAGTTTATGCATGATACCCCTTGTTTTTTTTTTTTTTTTTTTTTTTTTTAAAACTCGTCTTTTCTGATCATACAGGTATACCATATTTAAGTTTCAAAACCCTTATGCTGGGGCACTACTGAGTGCCATATCGCACATCGTGGTCTATATACAACTTACACCAACTAAGTGTTACCTCATTGTGCCCCACCACAGTGGATTATTCCAAATAAAAAAACTAATTCTCTTCTCTCTGGACCAGATTCTTATTCAACTCCGTCCAGCAAACATTCCTCAGCAAATACGTCCAGGTTTTGTATTAGGTTTTTTACTTTTAACCATTTTTTCATATTCATCCCCCTCCCTCCCTCCTCCCCCCCCTTTTTTTTTTTTTTTTTCTGGGCTTGTCTTATGGCCGACTTGTCTTCCTTTTCCTCATCGATGCTCCTCTTATTTCCTGTCCCCACATTGTTCAACCCTGATGATTCGTTCTTTCTTATAGATGTACACCTATTTCTACATATAACAAGCCCCTGAAGAAAGGATCAATTCCTGAAACGTGTCGGGCCTTTTTTCTCTCTTCCAAGAGGAAACCACAACTGTGTTTGTATATTGACATGTGTATTCTTGTAAGAGACTATATTTGTTGTTATTTTGTATTCTGATACCCCCTTTTTCTATGTCCCTGTTGTTATTAATGAGTCAGTTGCAATAATCTTATGCACTGACCTTTTAGTTTTTGACTTAACAATAAAATATATTTAATTTTAAATCCATTGTAGAAAACTATGATATCCAGTTGCCTTTAAAGTCCCAACTTTCGTATGGGGGACCCCCAATATATAAATTTGCATTAGGGATGCTGGCAACATTTTTGTCTACTTTTAGTGAAACATTCGATTTAGAGCCAATCTAGGAACACTAATGCCCCGCACACACGGTCGGATTTTCTGATGGAAAATGTCCGATCGGAGCGTGTTGTCGGAAATTCCGACCGTGTGTGGGCTCCATCGGACATTTTCCATCGGATTTTCTGACACACAAAGTTGGACAGCAGGAGATAAAATTTTCCGACAACAAAATCCGTTGTCGGAAATTATGATAGTGTGTACACAAATCCGACGGACAAAGTGCCACGCATGCTCAGAATAAATATAGAGATGAAAGCTATTGGCCACTGCCCCGTTTATAGTCTCGACGTACGTGTTTTACGTCACCGCGTTCAGAACGATTGGATTTTCCGACAACTTTGTGTGACCGTGTGTATGCAAGACAAGTTTGAGCAAACATCCATCGGAAAATATCCCAGGATTTTGTTGTCGGAATGTCCGAACAAAGTCCGACCGTGTGTACGCCCTATAAGACATCCATGATCATTGCTGGACAGAGAAAGTCCTCAGGTAAGTATTGGGGGGCTGAGAGGAGCTGCTGCACACAGAAGGTTTTTTATCCTAATGCATAAAATGCATTAAGATAAAAAAACTTCTGACTTTACAACCCCTTTTAATAAGCATGTCACAGATACCAAGGGTTAAGTGGTATGGATCAAAGGGCAATACACAGACATTCCAAACTTTGTGTAATTTAAAAAGCACAGTTTGGAAGCTCTTGCTATTGTCCATAACACTGAACCCTTTCTGCACACTGGATGCCTTTTTTTGTTTCTTTTTTTTTTTTGGTCTAAATATGCTTCACTTAAAATTTGCAGTGTTTTCTAATCTATCCATATCCTCTTCAGGATAGAGTTTGTTTGCGCTGGACTTAGTACAGCGATTGCAACATTAATTCCAGAAGACCTCTTAAAATCACTTGTTCAGTCAAGTAAACGACCATTGAGGAAGCTAAATAAATTATAAAATTTTACGTGCTATTAAACAAAAAAAACTGACCCGCAGCAAAAATTGTATAGTATGTGCTAGAAAGACAACAACAAACATTAAAAGTGACTGCTGTCAGAAGTGGAAATAGTTGCAGAAGGTATTTCCCTTAGGCTTCATTCACAGTTGTGTGAATGGCAGATGCGACTTTGGACATCAAAGTCACATGACAAGTCGCAGCCCATTCTTTTCAATGGCACCCTTTCAAACTGGTATGACTTAAAGTTGCAACGACTTTAAAAAGGTGCCTGCCCTACCATTGGTCCAGAGAATAAAAAGTCAGATCAAAGTTGCATCAAAATCGCGCTCCAAAGTCTGGAAATCGTGCGCCTTTGGAGACAGGCTAATGTAAATGGAGCCTTAAGATGTAAGTGTAGGCAGATATAAAAGACTTCAATTTAATCCAGTTATGTTTTAATTAAAAATATTTTAATTACATTTGATTATTATTTGAGTCTGTTTTTGTAGTAGCTTTCAATTTGATCCTGAGTATCACCTTTTCTTTTTTTTTTTATCTTGGCAAAGCTTTGTACTAAATTGTCAGGATCTGGCTTTTCTGTGTTTACAGGGGCACACACATAATAGAACTGGTTGAAAAGAATTACCAACCTTTCCAAGGAGGTGCAATTCATGAATCGTGTATTAGAGTTGCTACTCTTTTGCCCAGTGAAATCAGAGAAGGGGAAGGAGGACTGTTATGTCACCCAGTTGCAAAAAGCAGATGTGGTTTATCTAAAGTGGTAATTTCTCAATGGCCATGGTTACATTAGTGCGGCTTAGTTATAATGGGCATGGTAAAACTGAAAGAGATTTTAACCACTCCAGAAGATTTAACCCCCTTCATGACCAGTCCCTATTTTGCGATACGTCACTGCCTTCATTTAACTGATAATTGCGCGTCATGCAATGCTGTACCCAAATAACAATATATGTCATTTTTTTCCCCCACAAATAGAGCTTTCTTTTTGGTGGTATTTTTTTGCACTATAAACAAAAAAAGGCCGACGATTTTGAAAACAAAAACAATATTTTTTACTTTCTGCTATAAAACATATCCAATAAACAATTTTAAAAAATCAACTTATATAACAATGTGGCGCTTAAGAAATATTGTTCGTTGTCAGGCAAAAGATTCACCAGAATGTGTGTCTGGAGATCTGATTTGAATAACAACGTTTTAATGAAAAAAACCCAAACCCAGTGGGCTTATAGGTATATAAATATTAGTTCAAACTGTGATGCTAAACACCTGTGACTAGTGTTTCTTCTTATTAAAACCCATAAACAATGCAAGTGATGACTTTCTCAAAACCAGTAACGTACCCCAGTTGAAGTCCACAAGGACGAAACGCGTCGGGTCTGATATGCCTGCTGAGCCACTTTTTAAGCGCTTTTTATACAGTCAGTTTTTATCCTGGTCCTGTTGTTGTCAGTACCTGAATACTATTTTTACTTCATTAAATTTTGTATGAAGCAGATTCACACTATGTGGAGGATTTTTTTCATTTTCTTCCCCTGAGGAATATACACCTTATTGATCGACCAAAAGTGTATATATCAGCGTTTACCTACCTGAACGGGTGAGATTTCCAGAGTACAAGATGACGATCTGGACGGTTGGTGAGTAGTTGCTGTTACGCCTCGCCACACCAAGATCAGGCTTTGCATCTATCTCCTCTGAGCAGCTGCCCCTCGGATGTTCTTCGAGACAAGCCTATCTGACTCGCAGCCCGTGGTTAGTGAGTCCACCTCCTCTGGTAAGGGTATTTCATTCGTTACACATATCCACCAGACACCCCAGAGCCAAACCACCCCAAGGTTCACTCGAGCTTCTATAGTGCAAGGAAACCCCAACGTGTGGGAAAATATTGGAACTGGCTCCTTTTTTTTCAACATTTTCAACACTAGATTTATGTACTTTATCATGTTTTTGGTGAACACTGATTTATTATTTATGGTGTGTTGACACATATATTAACCACTTGCCGACCGCCTAACGCAGATATACATCGGCAGAATGGCACGGCCAGGCAGAATCACGTACCTGTACGTGATCTGCCTCCCGCGGGCGGGGGGTCCGATCGGACCCCCCCCGGTGCCAGCGGCGGTCGGCATATCGCTGGGAGCGTTGGGAGGCGAGGGGGAGACCATCCGATCGTGGCCCCCCCCTCGCGATCGCTCCCAGCCAATCGGAATCCTCCCCTGCCTGTGTGTAGTTTCACACAGGCAGAGGATGTGATGTCATCTCTCCTCGGCTTGGCAGTTTCCGTTCCAGCGCCGAGGAGAGAAGACATGTAAGTGCACAAACACACACAGTAGAACATGCCAGGCACATAAAACACCCCCGACCCCCCCCCCCGATCCCCCCCAACCACCCCCCCCCCCCGTCACAAACTGACACCAAGCAGTATTTTTTTTTTTTTTTCTGATTACTGATTGGTGTCAGTTTGTGACAGTTACAGTGTTAGGGCAGTGAGTGGTAGCCCCCTTTAGGTCTAGGGTACCCCCTAACCCCCCCTAATAAAGTTTTAACCCCTTGATCACCCCCTGTCACCAGTGTCACTAAGCGATCATTTTTCTGATCGCTGTATTAGTGTCGCTGGTGACGCTAGTTAGGGAGGTAAATATTTAGGTTCGCCGTCAGCGTTTTATAGCGTCAGGGACCCCCATATACTATCTAATAAATGTTTTAACCCCTTGATTGCCCCCTAGTTAACCCTTTCACCACTGATCACCGTATAAGTGTTACAGGTGACGCTGGTTAGTTCGTTTATTTTTTATAGTGTCAGGGCCCCCGCCCTTTATTACGAATAAAGGTTTAGCCCCCTGATCGCCCGGCGGTGATATGCGTCGCCCCAGGCAGCGTCAGATTAGCGCCAGTACCGCTAACACCCACGCACGCAGCATACACCTCCCTTAGTGGTATAGTATCTGTACGGATCAATATCTGATCCGATCAGATCTATACTAGCGTCCCCAGCAGTTTAGGGTTCCCAAAAACGCAGTGTTAGCGGGATCAGCCCAGATACCCGCTAGCACCTGCGTTTTTCCCCTCCGCCCGGCCCAGCCCAGCCCACCCAAGTGCAGTATCGATCGATCACTGTCACTTACAAAACACTAAACAAATAACTGCAGCGTTCGCAGAGTCAGGCCTGATCCCTGCGATCTCTAACAGTTTTCTTGGTAGCGTTTTGGTGAACTGGCAAGCACCAGCCCCAGGCAGCGTCAGGTTAGCGCCAGTACCGCTAACACCCAAGCACGCACCGTACACCTCCCTTAGTGGTATAGTATCTGAACGGATCAATATCTGATCCGATCAGATCTATACTAGCGTCCCCAGCAGTTTAGGGTTCCCAAACACGCAGTGTTAGCGGGATCAGCCCAGATACCTGTTAGCACCTGCGTTTTGCCCCTCCGCCCGGCCCAGCCCGGCCCAGCCCAGCCCACCCAAGTGCAGTATCAATCGATCACTGTCACTTACAAAACACTAAACGCATAACTGCAGCGTTCGCAGAGTCAGGCCTGATCCCTGCGATCGTTAACAGTTTTTTTGGTAGCATTTTGTTGAACTGGCAAGCACCAGCCCCAGGCAGCGTCAGGTTAGCGCCAGTACCGCTAACACCCACGCACGCTCCGTACACCTCCCTTGGTGGTATAGTATCTGATCGGATCAATATCTGATCTGATCAGATCTATACTAGCGTCCCCAGCAGTTTAGGGTTCCCACAAACGCAGTGTTAGCGGGATCAGCCCAGATACCTGCTAGCACCTGCGTTTTGCCCCTCCGCCCGGCCCAGCCCAGCCCACCCAAGAGCAGTATCGATCGATCACTGACACTTACAAAACACTAAACGCATAACTGCAGCGTTCGCAGAGTCAGGCCTGATCCCTGCGATCGCTAACAGTTTTTTTTGTAGCGTTTTGGTGAACTGGCAAGCACCAGTGGCCTAGTACACCCCGGTCGTAGTCAAACCCGCACTGCAGTAACACTTGGTGACGTGGCGAGTCCCATTAATGCAGTTCAAGCTGGTGAGGTGGCAAGCACAAGTAATGTCCCGCTGCCACCAAAAAGACAAACACAGGCCCGTCGTGCCCATAATGCCCTTCCTGCTGCATTCGCCAATCCTAATTGGGAACCCACCACTTTTGCAGCGCCCGTACTTCCCCCATTCACATCCCCAACCAAATGCAGTCGGCTGCATGAGAGGCATTTTCTTTATGTCCTCCCGAGTACCCCTACCCAACTAACCCCCCCAAAAAAGATGTTGTGTCTGCAGCAAGCGCGGATATAGGCGTGACACCCGCTATTATTGTCTCTCCTGTCCTGACAATCCTGGTCTTTGCATTGGTGAATATTTTGAACGCTACCATTCACTAGTTGAGTATTAGCGTAGGGTACAGCATTGCACAGACTAGGCACACTTTCACAGGGTCTCCCAAGATGCCATCGCATTTTGAGAGACCCGAACCTGGAACCGGTTACAGTTATAAAAGTTAGTTACAAAAAAAAGTGTAAAAAAAAAAAAAAAACACAAACAAAAATATAAAATAAAAAATAATAGTTGTCGTTTTATTGTTCTTTCTCTCTCTATTCTCTCTATTGTTCTGCTCTTTTTTACTGTATTCTATTCTGCAATATTTTATTGTTATTATGTTTTATCATGTTTGCTTTTCAGGTATGCAATTTTTTATACTTTACCGTTTACTGTGCTTTATTGTTAACCATTTTTTTGTCTTCAGGTACGCCATTCACGACTTTGAGTGGTTATACCAGAATGATGCCTGCAGGTTTAGGTATCATCTTGGTATCATTCTTTTTAGCCAGCGGTCGGCTTTCATGTAAAAGCAATCCTAGCGGCTAATTAGCCTCTAGACTGCTTTTACAAGCAGTGGGAGGGAATGCACCCCCCCCAACGTCTTCCGTGTTTTTCTCTGGCTCTCCTGTCTCAACAGGGAACCTGAGAATGCAGCCGGTGATTCAGCCAGCTGACCATAGAGCTGATCAGAGACCAGAGTGGCTCCAATCATCTCTATGGCCTAAGAAACCGGAAGCTATGAGCATTTTATGACTTAGATTTCGCCGGATGTAAACAGCGCCATTGGGAAATTGGGAAAGCATTTTATCACACCGATCTTGGTGTGGTCAGATGCTTTGAGGGCAGAGGAGAAATCTAGGGTCTAATAGACCCCAATTTTTTCAAAAAAGAGTACCTGTCACTACCTATTGCTATGATAGGGGATATTTACATTCCCTGAGATAACAATAAAAATGATTTAAAAAAAAAAAAATGAAAGGAACAGTTTTAAAAAAATAATAATAATAAAGAAAAAAAAAAAAAAAAAAAAAAAAGCACCCCTGTCCCCCCTGCTCTTGCGCTAAGGCGAACGAAAGCGTCTGTCTGGCGTCAAATGTAAACAGCAATTGCACAATGCATGTGAGGTATCACCGCGAACGTCAGATCGAGGGCAGTAATTTTAGCAGTAGACCTCCTCTGTAAATCTAAAGTGGTAACCTGCAAAGGCTTTTAAAGGCTTTTAAAAATGTATTTAGTTTGTCGCCACTGCACGTTTGTGCGCAATTTTAAAGCATGTCATGTTTGGTATCCATGTACTCGGCCTAAGATCATCTTTTTTATTTCATCAAACATTTGGGCAATATAGTGTGTTTTAGTGCATTAAAATTTAAAAAAGTGTGTTTTTTCCCCCAAAAATGCGTTTGAAAAATCGCTGCGCAAATACTGTGTGAAAAAAAAAAATGAAACACCCACCATTTTAATCTGTAGGGCATTTGCTTTAAAAAAATATATAATGTTTGGGGGTTCAAAGTAATTTTCTTGCAAAAAAAAATTATTTTTTTATGTAATCAAAAAGTGTCAGAAAGGGCTTTGTCTTCAAGTGGTTAGAAGAGTGGGTGATGTGTGACATAAGCTTCTAAATGTTGTGCATAAAATGCCAGGACAGTTCAAAACCCCCCAAAATGACCCCATTTTGGAAAGTAGACACCCCAAGCTATTTGCTGAGAGGCATGTCGAGTCCATGGAATATTTTATATTGTGACACAAGTTGCGGGAAATAGACAATTTTTTATTTTTTTAATTTTTTTTTGCGCAAAGTTGTCACTAAATGATATATTGCTCAAACATGCCATGGGAATATGTGAAATTACACCCCAAAATGCATTCTGTTGCTTCTCCTGAGTACGGGGATACCACATGTGTGAGACTTTTTGGGAGCCTAGCCACGTACGGGACCCCAAAAACCAAGCACCGCCTTCAAGCTTTCTAAGGCCGTAAATTTTTGATTTCACTCTTCACTGCCTATCACAGTTTCGTAGGCCATGGAATGCCCAGATGGCAAAAAACCCCCCCAAATGACCCCATTTTGGAAAGTAGACACTCCAAGCTATTTGATGAGAGGTATAGTGAGTATTTTGCAGACCTCACTTTTTGTCACAAAGTTTTGAAAATTGAAAAAAGAAAAAAAAAAAATTTTTTCTCGTCTTTCTTTATTTTCAAAAACAAATGAGATCTGCAAAATACTCACCATGCCTCTCAGCAAATAGCTTGGGGTGTCTACTTTCCAAAATGGGGTCATTTGGGGGGGTTTGTGCCACCTGGGCATTCCATGGCCTCCGAAACTGTGATAGGCAGTGAAGAGTGAAATCAAAAATTTACACCCTTAGAAATCCTGAAGGCGGTGATTGGTTTTCGAGGCCCCGTACGCGGCTAGGCTCCCAAAAAGTCCCACACATGTGGTATCCCCGTACTCAGAAGTAGCTAAATGTATTTTGGGGTGCAATTCCACATATGCCCATGGCCTGTGTGAGCAATATATCATTTAGTGACAACTTTGTGCAAAAAAAAAAAAAAAAATTTGTCACTTTCCCGCAACTTGTGTCAAAATATAAAACATTCCATGGACTCAACATGCCTCAAAGCAAATAGCTTTGGGTGTCTACTTTCCAAAATGGGGTCATTTGGGGGGGTTTTATGCCATCTGGGCATTTTATGGCCTTCAAAACTGTGATAGGTAGTGAGGAGTAAAATAAAAAATGTACGCCCTTAGAAATCCTGAAGGCAGTGATTGGTTTTCGGGGCCCCGTACGCGGCTAGGCTCCCAAAAAGTCCCACACATGTGGTATCCCCATACTCAGGAGAAGCAGCTAAATGTATTTTGGGGTGCAATTCCACATATGCCCATGGCCTGTGTGAGCAATATATCATTTAGTGACAACTTTTTGTAATTTTTTTTTTTTTGTCATTATTCAATCACTTGGGACAAAAAAAATGAATATTCAATGGGCTCAACATGCCTCTCAGCAATTTCCTTGGGGTGTCTACTTTCCAAAATGGGGTCATTTGTGGGGGTTTTGTACCGTCCTGCCATTTTAGCCCCTCAAGAAACGACATAGGCAGTCATAAATTAAAGGCTGTGTAAATTCCAGAAAATGTACCCTAGTTTGTAGGCGCTATAACTTTTGCGCAAACCAATAAATATACACTTATTGACATTTTTTTTACCAAAGACATGTGGCCGAATACATTTTGGCCTAAATGTATGACTAAAATTGAGTTTATTGGATTTTTTTTAGAACAAAAAGTAGAAAATATCATTTTTTTTAAAAATTTTCGGTCTTTTTCCGTGTATAGCGCAAAAAATAAAAACGGCAGAGGTGATCAAATACCATCAAAAGAAAGCTCTATTTGTGGGAAGAAAAGGACGCAAATTTCGTTTGGGTACAGCATTGCATGACCGTGCAATTAGCAGTTAAAGCGACGCAGTGCTGAATTGTAAAAAGTGCTCTGGTCAGGAAGGGGGTAAAACCTTCCGGGGCTGAAGTGGTTAATGTTCATTGGGTTGGATTCCATACCCTATACCACCTGCTTTACATTGGTATTTTTTGCTTCACATTTTCAGATGTTTACACATTTATGATTACTACCATTTTTTTGCACACCCTGTCGGGGAGTATATAGGTTTATTCAATTTATGTTTTGAGAAAGTCATCACTTGCATTGTTTATGGGTTTTAATAAGAAGAAACACTAGTCACAGGTGTTTAGCATCACAGTTTGAACTAATATTTATATACCTATAAGCCCACTGGGTTTGGGTTTTTTTCATTAAAATGTTGTTATTCAAATCAGATCTCCAGAGTCCAGACACACATTCTGGTGAATCTTTTGCCTGACAACGAACAATATTTCTTAAGCGCCACATTGTTATATAAGTTTAATTTTCTCACAATCTGTCTATTGTTTATGTTGGCTGCTAGTTCCATAGAGCTGGCACAATATTATTATATATATTCTTTGAATTTAAAAAAATCAATTGTATTCATAAATGTAGGCCAATATGTATTCTGCTACATGTTTTTGGTAAAAAAAAAAAAAAAAATCCAAATAAGCATATATTGATTGGTTTATGCGAATGTTATAGTGTCTACAAACTTTGGTATTTATTTATGGAATTTTTATTTATTTAATTTTTTTATACTAGTAATGGCAGAAATCAGTGACTCATAGTAGGACTGCAATATTGCGGCTGACAATCTGACACTTTGCACGAACCAGTGACACTAATACAGTGATCAGTGCTAAAAAAATATGCACTGTCACTGTACTAATGACATTGGCTGGGAAGGGGTTAAACATCTAGGGCAATCAAAGGGTTAACTGTGTGCGTATCCAGTATTTTTGTGACATGTGTGTACTGCTTTTACTAGGGGAAGAGAGATTTTATTCCCTGCATATACAGTAAAACCTTGGATTGTGGGCATAATTTGTTCCGGAAACATGCATGTAATCCAAAGCTTGAATGAAAGCGAATTTCCCCATAAGAAATAATGGAAACTTTGATGATTCGTTCGACAACCATTTATTCATAGGTCTTTCAGTTTATAGTGCATATAAAAAGATTATAGCAATATGATAGGTTGTGTAACCATAAAATGTCCATCCACAAATGGAAGCCTCCACAAGGGGATTAGAAGCAAAATCCAGCAGGAGCTACAGAGTATAAAAGAGAAGAGAGGCTCCTCTAAGTGTAGCAATATGAAGGTCCAACATTTAGCAACTCACATGGTTGATGATAAAAAGAGGCACATCTAAGTATACAAGCATCCGAGGTAAAGCTGTCTACATAGACCATTCTCTGCACCGCCGACTCTCACCGCTGTCAGTCTGCAATTGTGACCAGGAAGACTACCCTGCAGTAGAGCGACCTAAAAGCGAGGCTTGAAGCGCTCGTGGAGCGCAGCCTGGAAGGGATGACGTTGATGAAGGTGCAGAGGATGTAGACAGCTTTACCCCGGATGCCTGCATACTTAGATGTGCCTGTTTTAATCATCAGTAGCTAAGTTGCTAAATTTTGTACCTTCATTAAATGTAACCATATTGCTACACTTAGAGGCACCTCTCTTCTTTTATACTCAGTTGTGACGTGATGCTAATTGTATAGCAAGACATTGCCCGTTTATCAAGTCAAAATTTATTAAAACATTTTGCTTGTCTAATAAAATGCTCTCAAACCAAGTTATTCTCTCTATATAAAAAAAACAAGGTTTTCCTGTATATATACATTTATACATGCTTACATTTATATATATGTGATTCTGCACTAGAGATTCGCTCTTTAGCAGTAAATGGGGCAGTCCTTAAGTGGTTATGTCTTATTCAGTGATTTGTCAGTGGGCATTGAGAGGTGCAGTTTATTATGCACAGTACTGAAACCAGGCATAGCAATTAGGAAACTGGACTGTGATTATAAAAAGTGAAATCAAAACTGTATTGGTGGCAACCTGTCATACAAATGTACACCAACAACATTATCACACATTTTCTTGAAATGAATAACTATAACAAAATGCAAGAAAAATGTAAAGAATGTGCTAAAAGGGAATCTTGGCTTTACCAAAAGCTTCCTGCTGCCATTTTTCTTGTCAAATTTGTTTATTTAAAAATGTAAAGTATAACAAACAAGAGCATGCTCGGGTACAGGATCCGAGGTTCCAGTAAACAACATATTTAGACAGACAATAAGAGTATTATAACAAGCAACCCTTATAAGGCAAAATGCATAATATCCAAATATAAACAGATAATCACCCACAAGGTAATAGGCTCAATGCCACTAATGTGGCAACCAGTATAACAAATACATAGTAACATATAAGGAGTACTAAAAACCCCAGATTACAGGAGGGGATTCAGGCACAAAATGTACATTTTATCTACAAATATTTACATATTAGTGGTGAACAGACTGATTCCCAAATCAGGTCAATTAGCAATCTGAAAATGTCTGTATTTTCATGAATATGTGTATGAAAATGTGTCCAATCTGCAAAGACACATACAGTTCATGAATTGGGATTCTGTGGTTCTTACCAAACAAGACAGATCTGCATGGAAGTTAAAATTTGTGAATCAACTGACTTCTTAAATTTCTAGCTGCCAGAATTGTGATAGAGAGATGTTAGCATAAATCAATCTTCCCTTTTAAGCTGGTCAAGGACATACTGAACTGGATTATGGTTAATGACAGATTAACAAGCATACAAAATGATTTGCAAGCTAAATTTGAAGTGACATAGAGTCAGTGGATCCAATATGGCTCTCCTTCCTGGACCTATCATGCACTCCTCATCCATCCCTTTTGATTTTCTTGTCTTTCTTTTGCTTCATTCTTTGCTTTTCTATTCTTGTCTGACTGCATTATTATGTACACTGCCAATTAACATGATTCATTATAGGTTACAGACACTCTTAGACAATGCCCTTGGCATCACTACTGTTCTCTCCTTGGGCCTAACAGAGATCTATAAGAGGAAGTGGTTAGGTAATTGAGGACAGTTGCTGAAAATATTCACAATCCCCAATTGGACCTCTTCATGTTGACCTGTGATATTTGAGAACAATTAGAGAGGAAAGGTACATGAAGGTTAAATCTGATATCTAGGTGGATGTATAACCATACTTGATAGGAAAGGCCCAGTGGTCTCAGGATTTGGATGTACTCACTCACTCTAATGCCCTGTACACATGATCGGATTTTCTGATGGAAAAAGTGCGATCGGATTGTGTTGTCCGAAATTCCGACCGTGTGTGGGCTCCATCAGACTTTTTCCATCGGAATTTCTGACACACAAAGTTTGAGAGCAGGATATAAAATTTTCCGACAACAAAATCAGATCGGTTAAATTCCGATCGTGTGTAGACACACAAAGTGCCATGCATGCTCAGAATAAATTAAGAGACGGAAGCTATTGGTTACTGCCCCGTTTATAGTCCTGTTTTACGTCACCGCGTTCAGAACGATCGGATTTTCTGACAACTTTTTGCGACCGTGTATATGCAAGACAAGTTTGGCCCAAAATCCGTCTGAAAAAGTCAGATGGATTTTGTTGTCGGAATGTCCAATCAATGTCCGATCATGTGTACAGGGCATAACTCATAAAACCAATGAAAATATTGAGAAAAAAAATAGTAAATCAACAGTTCATCACATTCAATTATGACTTGTTAATTCTTAATATGTTGCATGTTCAGAAACACAGGTAAAGAATTAGATATGCCAATCGGGCGGATCCAGGGGGAGGGCAACAGGGCAATTGCCCCCCCCCCAGAAAATAGTACTGACTCCAAGGCTTTCTCCCTCCGCCACCTCACCAGATTTGCGTTACGAGGCTTCTAAATGCAGCTGAAGGGACTTTATTTCTGCTTCCCCTGGCTCTCCCAAAGTCCCAAGTGGCCTAAAATATATCCTCTGGGGGCCAGTGGCATCACTATGGGGGTCTGGAAGTGATGTGACACCGGGGCCGCTGCTACACACCGGCAGGTTTGCAGCACAGTGTCAGGCGAAGTGATCTCCACCCGACAGGAGCTTCCTAGTCCCAGCTGGTGTGACGTCACTATTCAGAGGCGGCAGGATTGAAGACAAGATGGACCTGTAGCCAGAGCTCAGTGCACTGCAAGTAAGTGAGCACTTAGCTAAGGAATTGTCATGTTAATTAGCTACGGCGGGCATTGGTTTGTTAATTAGCTACGGCGGGCATTGTTATATTAATTAGCTACGGCGGCATTCTTATGTTAATTAGCTACGGCGGGCATTCTTATGTTAATGAGTTAACACCTTGTGAAGAGGTTAACGCTTTGGGGGAGGGGAGGGGGGTTAAATAATTAACAATGGTAATTGTAATATGACAGTGGCACTATCAATGTTAATTAACCCCTTTTATGCTACAGCATGAAGGGGTTTATAAACACTGCCACTAGTGCCGCTAATGAGGCACAAAGGGGTTAATTAATTGCCACTGGTCAGTAATACATCAGTGAGTACATTAACCCCCTCCATGTGTCATATTACAATTACCAATCATCATCATTATCATCATGATAATCACACAGTACAGGTGCGTTGAGCCACAGCCCCTGTATTGTGTGACTATCATGATAATAATGATGATATAGAATGACAGAAAAATTCATCTTTAGGCTTCATTTACACAGGGCGTGCAGCAGACATGCGTCTAACATGCAGGGCTGTCTTTTACTGGCTTGGGGATGCTTAAAGTGTTACATGCATCCCAATGCCAGCATCCCATTTATTTCTACTGTGACACACAGCCGCTATATCCCAATATGTCATGCGTGTGGATCCCAGAATGCAGGCAGGGTTTATTCAAGGACCCGCACCAACATGTCATATTGGGATATAGCGGCTGTGTGTCTCAGTAGAAATAAATGGGATAAAACCACCCCGCTAGCGGCCAAATAGCGGCGCTAAAGCGGCGCTAAAAATAGCGCCGCTTTACCGCCGACGCCCGCCCCAGTGTGAAAGTAGCCTTATTTTCTGGCAGTGCCCCTCCCGAGACTAAACTCTGGATCCGCCCCTGATGCCAATATAGGTGTGTGACCAGGTCTCCTGTCAACACCTCTGATTGGTGCAGATGACTTCCCATTGTTTCCCCATTTCCTAGAAAAAGCCTTTGGTACTTCTTTATACTGTGTTCAAAATTAGAGTAAGGAGAGCACAATCTCTAACGCCCCGTACACACGATTGGAATTTCCGACAACAAAAACGTGGATTTTTGTTCGAAGGATGTTGGCTCCAACTTGTCTTGCATACACACAGTCACACAAATGTTGGCCAAAAATTACGAACGTAGTGACATACAAGACGTACGTGATATCTCCATTACGAACGCTAGTTATATCTCCGGCTCGTACTTGATTCCGAGCATGCACAGACTTTTGTCCGACGGACTTGTGTACACATGATCGGAAAGTCCAACAACAAATGTTCGATGGAGCATACACACGGTCTGACTTTCCGCCAACAAACTCACATCCAACATTTGTTGTCGGAAAATCCGATCGTGTGTACGGGGCATTACAGTGGGAGAGACCTGTAAAGTGGCTCTTCCTTATGCATCTCCCACATTTGCCATAGCAATATGAATGTTTTTATTGAGTATATTGTAACTAATGGGATGCACAGTGTTCTTATTTCAGTTATACTGATATTCTTTTAAATTGCTTGAAATCCAGCTATGGGCGATTATGATGATTGCACGGCTATGACCAAGCACTCGCCGGAAGGAAAATAGTAAATGGTCATTTTATAGAAGCTTAGCAAACCAGTTTTTGGTTTAAACAGACCCTGAAGTTGATAAGACCAGAAGAGCCTTTTGTCAGAAAATAAAGCTTATAACCTAAAGCTCACCTGCAGCCAAAACGTCTTTTTTAGTGTGTTTAGTGTGCAAAAGGGCTATACCCTCCATCCGTTATTAAATGCTGCCTGTGTCCCCTCTGAAGACATTTCCCCTAACTTCCAGTTTTGTCTGACATTTATCACATTGATAAGTAATGACACATCTCCAAACTTCCTGATCTATCTGACATGCTTCACATAGACAGCAAGTGGGGAAAAGTCTTTGAAATTAGATTGGGATTTAACCTGGTGATCATAAATAAATCACTTGATACAATATAAAAGAAATTCTTTAGAATCCTAAAAACGCAAGAAAAGGCAATTACTCATGTAAAATAACTTTGGGAGGAGGCTGTTTAATTTGTAGGCACTAAGTTCACAGTGCTTAGTTCACATTTTTTTTCTCATTCTGTACTGAGGCTGGATGGTCACTTCTATGGTGGGTCTACAACTCTCAATGCCTTATGTGAGATTTGACTCCAAATGCTGAGCTTTCCAGGATTTAGTACCATCAGAAAAGTATGTTTTAGGGTTCCTGCCCCCCTTTTATTTACCAATAGGAATATCTTTACAGGAGGGGGTCTCAGAATCACACCGATACAAAGTAAGTATTCAGCCCCTGGCTATTTCATCTGCTTTGATCCTCAGTCTGTTTTTTGCACATACTGAACTTATTCCTTTGGCGTCGGCCTGGTCAGAGTGCTTGTTTGTAAGGCCAGACAGGCCTGGGCATACACTTCTTGTGCCTATACATGCTTCTCATATGCCAACCTGTCTCCTGGGGAGAGGGCACTGACTAGCTAGACTAACTCTCCTGCCTGTGCAACACCTAACTGTCTCCAATGAGTCTTACACCTGACCCTCTTGCTGCTGAAACAGACTATCTGCATCGTTAGATGGTAACATATCATCCTTCTGTCACAGATGTTGCAATGGTAAGCAAATTGAGTGTAACAGTAAAGTTGTGTATGAAGCAATGTGTCATGAACAGCCTTCGCATTAAAAAAAAAGACAAGCAAGAGATTTCCAGTTAACATGTGATTGTGCCACAGTGCATATTTGAACAAATGATTTTGAATTTGGAATTAAATTATGTTTTCTGAGAATTTTATCACACTTTTCTTTTTAGGAATATTTTTCAGGAAGTTTAAATGTACACAAAAGGAGAAACATGCTCCATTTTTTTACCAGATGTTTTGCAAACAGCAAAACTAACAGCATGTTTTGAGCTCCATTATGTCATTGCAAGTTGCCTACAGTTTGCTGCGATCAATCATCTTGCCTCTCCATGTGTCCCTCTTTTGGGAAATTGACAGCCATGCCAATTGCAGAAGTATTGTATATTCTGTTACCCAGCCCCTTCACCATCATTTTTAGGACTGTGTTGCTCTGAAATGCCATCTTAAATGAATGCGTAGCACAAACAAATTATATGCATTTAAAGCCATCTTTCACTTGGTAAATTCCGTTTTTAAGCTTCAAATAATATTAGGAAAATTCACAAACTATGATATTTTTATAGTCACAGCTCCTATCAATCCATGTTCCTTGTTCAGTTATTTCTCCGCAATTTTCAATTTTTCCTCCATTTGGTTCCTTTGGGTGCCAATTCTTGTAAGAAATTGGATTGCCATTGAGGTATACAAAAGCACCTTCTTGTTTTTTGTCATTGATTCCAAGGAAAAATCTTCGGTTCCTTGCTTTAACAACCTGAAGCATGGCTGCATTTTCAGCACTATTTAGTGGAGTTGGCAACATGCCCTGTGCCCCTTGACAAGTGGTTTGGGCAATGTCATAATTGCCGTCTTTTCCATTAGCGACATACATTTTGTTTCCCGATATCACTGCTCCACTTTGGAAATTGAATGCTGTTGAAGAAGATAGGATTTTATGAAGAAATTCAATAATAATGAGTTCAAATACATAAATTAGAGCATACACAGGCTATGCATATCATGTGCAGGTTTCTATCTAATCAGCATATTTCAGAATTAATGCGGAAATAAAAAATGATTTTGTTAAGCAGAGTGGGGGGGGGAGCTTGAACCCCTTTCAGAAGTTTTATTTCTGTCTGTACCCCTGTTGCAGATTTTCTTTCACTTTCTCTGTGGTGACATGTTGTCACCTGGACAGGAAGTGAGGGTAAATCTCTTTAACTAAGCCCGGGATAGCACCAAACATCCAGAATGGATTCTAATCCAGTCTATCCAAACTTAAAACAAAATAAAATATGTTTGGCTACACACACACTTTAACACAAAATAAATCTGTACACAGGCTTTAATAGGGCAAAAAAATGTGAATGGTAAAGTAACCAATACGAAGCCTTGTTTGTGACTTAAACTAAAATGATTTGGTTATTATGAGATACTGCACTATCTTATACATTTTTGTTGTATCTCTATTATTTTACAAAACATATAAGCATAAGCAACTAAAACAACACCTAAAACAAAAACTTAGGGGTGTATGTATAAAACATTGACTGACACTTTTGACAATGAATATTTTGTTACACATTTGCCAGTTTAACTTGTGTTAGTCACTTTCATTATAATATGGTGAATGTGCATCTGGGGAAATGAGAGCTGAAAAACAACAACCATTGCAGCTTTTTTAGAAAAAAAATTATTAAAAGCCAGCAGCTACAAATACTGCAGCTGCTGACTTTTAATAAATGGACACTTTCCTGTCCAGGAGTCCAGCGATGTCGGCAGCCGAAGCCGAGCAATAGCTTGGCTCTCGGCTGATGCCGCCGCCATTCTCGGTGAGGGAATAAGGAAGTGAAGCTTGCGGCTTCACTTCCTGGTTCCCTACTGCTCATGCGCGAGTCGTGTTGCGCGTCCTAAGTGGTTCCCGCTATCTCCTGGGACCCCCCAGGTACCCCGTACACACGATCAGAAATTCTGCCAGCAAAAGTCGGATGTGAGCTTTTGGTCAGAAATTCCGACCGTGTGTATGCTCCATCGGACTTTTGCTGGCAGAATTCCAGCCAGCAAAAGATAGAGAGCAGGTTCTCTATTTTTCGGTCGGAAAAAGTTCCTATCTGAAAATGCGTTTGTATGTATGCAATTCGGACGCACAAAATCACGCATGCTCGGAAACAATTCGACGCATGCTCGGAAGCATTGAACTTCATTTTCTTGGCTCATCGCAGTGTTGTACGTCACTGCGTTCTTTAAGGTCGAAAGTTCAGAGAACTTTTGTGTGGCCGTGTGTATGCAAGGTAAGCTTGAACGGAATTTCGTCGGAAAAACCATCCAAGTTTTTTTTGACGGAATTTCTGATCATGTGTATGGGGCATATTCTTCTCGAAACTGACATTTTTATTTTGGTCAGACAGGGTGAATCTGCAATCAGCTGTTTGTCACTCTTGGGGGTTCTGACTATATTTTGCTTTAGAGGGACCACAGGCAACATAAACTTAAACCCATTTTCCGTAACCCTCCTACTTTGCCCAAAACATTTTTACCATAAGAATTTTCCCTATATACTAATCTGGTGTCTCAGGGGTTAAAAACTGTCAATAAATCACAAAATGCATTGATTTAGTAACTGGGCATGGCCTGGCTAGAGTCCAGGCTGAGGCTGCCATTCATATCACTTCATGCACATGGATCTGCTTCATGATGTGTGGCTTATGGATCTTTTCCTTTGACATTGATGCAGCTTGGAGCTAGGAAGAGCTCCCCGTCCCTGCCTGTGTCCATGCCTGCACTCACAGTGGTCTGATTGGACTTTACCTCTCTGCCTGAGCAGCACCTAAATTTAGTCTTTTTTGGGTCACAGGGTACTCTTTGGTGTTAGCCATCAATTAACCACTTGCAGACCTTGTCACACAGATATACTGCGGCACAATGGCTCTCCTGTGTGAAATCCTGTGCGGGTACAGCCTACCCGGTTTTGGCTATCAGAGGGTGTGGAGGTGCACGCATGCACGCCCGCTGCATGGCGGGGGGCACGATCGCCGCCGGCCATGCACGATTGTGTGCACGAGCACCAGCACGGGGATTTGTGTGTGTAAACACACAAATCCCTGTGCTGTCAGAAGAGAGGAGCCATATCGTTTTTCCCAATGTCACAGTACAGCTAAAAATTGCAGATCACCGCCATTACTAGTAAAAAAAAATGCCATAAATCTTTTCCATAGTTTGCAGACGCTATAACTTGTCAATATACGTTTATTGGGATTTTTTTTACTTAAAATATGTAGAAGAATATATATTGGCCTAAACTGATGAAGAAAAATTTTTTTTTTTAAACTTTTGGGGATATTTATTATAGCAAAAAGTAAAAAATATTGTTTTTTTTTCAAAATTGTCGCTCTTTTTTGTTTATAGCGCAAACAATAAAAATCGCAGAGGTGATCAAATACCACCAAAAGAAAGCTCTATTTGTGGGAAAAAAGGACACAGATTTCATTCGGGTACAGTGTCGAACAACCACAGATTGTCAGTTAAAGCGTCACAGTGCCAAATTGTAAAAAGTGCTTTGGTCAGGAAAGGGGTAAAATCTTCCGGGGCTGAATCGGTTAATGCAGAAAGTTTGGAAATTAAAATATAAGTAGAGGCAAAACTTTTTTTTTGTTATGGATAGAGTGGAGAGGGTTTGGAACAACTGTCAGCTTTTTATTGCTGAATGCACCCCCATTAGTCCCCCATTAGGCCAATTAAATCTTTATATTTATCAGGGTTACCATTGTCAACGAATGTGAAAGTAAAAGAAAATCCCAGATTTTGAGTTGTCTCCAGAACAGTTATAGAGGGGAAATGTTCAGATGGAGACACTAGTTCTGTTGACTTGGGTGACAACCAGGGATTCCCTCATATTGGAGAGATTTTCTCTCACTTTATGTTTTGGTTATGGGATAAGAAGTAAAAGTGAAAACTTGAAAAAAAAAAGGTTTTGCTTTTAGTACTCCTTTAAGATATATCTTTTATTGGCTAAACTAATTTACTAAAGATACAAGGTTTTGGGAGAACCTAGATCCCTTTTTCAGGTTTTAAACAATTCTGCAAATGGTTTTGAGACCCACATACTTAAACACGGACGTTCAAGGAAAATGACTAAATACAAATCCAAAAATTGTTTCTTGACACACTTAATTGGTACCAGCTGTATCTATCTGCATTTGTGACCAGCTTTCTATATTGAGAAGGAGATCAAAGTTTTGAAGTGTTATTCGGTAATTTACTTGGAGATAAGAAATTCAGGCACAAGCCTCTCCTCACATGAGAGTTCTTTTGAAATGTCAATACACCATAGAAGCAATGAAATGCAGCCAATGATGAAACACAACAATTTTTCTTGACATACTTGATTAGAAATACTTTCTTATATTAAAACGGTATGGAGTGCAGAGAGAGAGATATCATTTTGTCCCTGTACAAAGACCTCATCTGGAATATGCAGTTCCGTTTTGGGCGCCAGTTCACAAAAAGGATATTTGGTAACCGGAGAGTGCAGAGAAGGGCAACCAAACTGATAAGAGGCATGGAGGAGCTCAACTGTGAGGAAAGATTAGAGAAACTGAATCTATTCCCTCTTGAGAAGAGGAGATTAAGGGGGGATATGATCAACATGTACAAATACATAAGTGGTCCATATTGTGAACTTGGTGTTGAGTTATTCACTTTAAGGTCATCACAGGGCAAGGGGGCACTTATTACATATAGAGGAAAACAGATTTACTTTCAATAGTTTTTTATTGAAGTTTCAACAAAATACCAATATTGTGGTACAGCGAGAAAAAAAAAAATTTCAAACAGGTACACTATAAATAGTGTATTGTACATATATAAGGACAATAGAGTCATACCATATATGTTTCTGGTTACAGAGTAGCAGCCACTAGACATTATTATCTTTATCTGGAGGGGGGCAAACCGCTCAGCCCCAACACCCCTAATGGGAACCAGCTGTGTTGGGGACCGAGGAAAGACCCGCCCCTACAGAGGCAGATTACTCATACATTGCTTGGTTACTGGCAGTCTAAAAGTGGTCGCTTGTTTGGGGAGAACCCGTTTCATGAGCTCCAAAACATAGGTTCGGGTTAATCCCCCGAGGCTCGTCTACCGCTTTGTTGCCCTATGCATCTTCCGATACATCTAGAACTTTGCTGTACCAAATTGGCACCCAAATACCATGAAGGGATAGAGAGAACAGAAAAGAAAATAGGGAGGAAATAGAAAGAGAGAGAGAGAAAGAGAGAGAAAGAGGCGTTGCTGCTGTGACATTAGACGGTACTCGCTCCTCCTCGCGTTAATCAGATGGGGGGCATGGGCCGGAGCTCCGGAAATGTATTTGACCCAGGGTTCTCATACGGCATCATTTCTGTTTACTGTGTCCAGTAGGATGCTGACTATTTTTTCCTGCGCCATAATCCAGGATATCTTTCTTTTAACTGACAGAAATTAGACTGTGGGCTGTTTCCAGGCTTGGGCTATTGTTAATTTAGTTCCGATGAGGATGAACCTAATAAGGTTTTGGGCTAATTTCGGTACCCCAGGGAAGGAGAAGTTCAATAAAGCGTACTGTGGGGTTTTAGGGACAGGTGCGTTCGTAATCTTCCTAATAATATGGAATATTTTGTTCCATAAGTCCCGGATTTTGGGGCAGTCCCACCAGATATGGAGCATGGAACCAATATGTCCACAGTTTCAGAAGCATAATGAGATGACACTCGGGTAGATTTTAGCTATCTGCAAGGGAACCATATACCATCTCATTAAAATTTTTAAGTTAGCTTTAACTAACGCTATATTGAGGATGCCCTTTGAGGCATCAACAGAAGCTCTGTGCCACTCAGCGGTGGTCCAGTGTTGTTGGAGATCATTCTCCCATTCTCGCATGAAAAGCGTCTTAGAGTCTGCCCTAGCAAGTGCCCGGTAAATCACCGAAATCCCCCCCCTCTGCTCCATGGCCTGACCACACCACAGTTCATATTCCGTAATAGATAGAGGTTTGTGTATTGAGGGCCCTAGAGATCTGATAAAGTGGGATATTTGTTGAAGTCTAAACCTCTCTGACCCTGGCATATCTAATTTTCTAGTACAGTGGGCAAAGGAAAGAGGCCCCATTGGGTTTACAAAGTGACCGATCCTATACAGACACTTATCTAACCACCATCGAAAGGCCTTTATGTCCTGTCCAGGTGGGAACAAGGGATTTCTGAAAATGTGGGCCAGAGGGCGCCAGTGGGAGACTAAGTGCGGATTGTTTTTAAGAGAGTCCCAATGCGTTAAGGAGTGAGAGAGGGTGGGTGCGAGCATGTCCGGTCTGGTCTTGTTTGGGCACCATAGCAAAAAGTCTAGCGTGTAGTGGGGGGTGGCCTGTCTTTCTATATACACCTAGTCTGGGTGAGCTAATTTAGAGTATATAGTGGATAATTGGGATAGTTGTGCTGCGTGGTAGTACCAGCGTATGTTTGGTACTCCCAACCCTCCCTGATCCCTGCTGCGGTAGAGAGTCCCCTTAGCTATTCTATGCCCTTTGGCTCCCCATATAAACTTTATGATTTTCGACTGGAAAGTCCGGATGCGGTCCTTCGGGATGGGGATCGGTAATGATCTGAAGAGATAAAGGATGCGAGGCAGTAGGGTCATTTTCACGGAGGACACCCTGCCTAGCCAGGAGAGGCCCAATTTGTCCCAAGTTAAGAGATCTTCCTCCAGTTTGCGAAAGATTGCCGGGTAATTCGCTGAGTAGAGTTTGTCTATAGTGGCGGTCAAGTTGATCCCTAGGTAGGGGAGTGCTGTCTCGGTCCACCCAAATTTAAAATTGTTTTGAAGTTGAGCAACCTGGTGAGCTGGCAGGTTAATATTGAGAGCTAAGGATTTCCAATAATTCACTGCGAGACCCGAGACTTTGCCAAAATCATCCAGCGCCCTTGATATAATAGGAAGGGAGATGGTAGGAGACGTTATAAAGAGCAAGACATCATCAGCGAACAAGGCACATTTGTGGATTTGTGATACGGATTGTATCCCATGTATGTCCGGATTATCTCTGTTGGAGATGGCTAGGGTCTCGATAATCATGGCAAAGATTAATGGGGAAAGGGGACACCCCTGTCTTGTACCGCAGCGAATTGGGAAAGAGTTTGAATGATATCCTTGCTTCTTAATTGTAGCCTCCAGAGTAGAATAGAGAGCCCCTAATATGTTCATAAAGGATGCACCAAAATCCCATTTTTGTAGGGTAGGGGCCAGAAAAGACCAGGAGACGGAATCAAACGCCTTCATAAGGTCCAACGAGAGCAGGAAACCCTTTTTTTGCCCTCTTGATGTGGTCCGGCCCCTGTCGCCCGGGAATGAAGCCAACTTGGTCCCTATGGATATAAAGGCCTATGAAGTTGGAAATCCTATTGGCCATAATTTTTGTTAGAATCTTAAGATCATTGTTGAGGAAAAGAGATTTAACCTCCAAATATGGAAAGGCTTCTTCACAGTAATAGCTGTGAAAATGTGGAATATACTCCCTCTTGAGCTGGTTCTGGCTCAGTGGATTGTTTTAAAAAAGGCCTGGATTCTTTCCTAAATGCACAAAATATAGCTGAATATTAATATTTATAGGTAAAGTTGATCCATGGAATATCTGATTGCCTCATGTGAGATCAGGAAGGAATTTTTTCCCCCGCTGGAGATAATTGGATCATGCTATTGAGGTTTTTTTGCTTTCCTCTGTATCAGCTGTGGGTATATGATTGTGCGTATGGAGGTTTTCTGTTTGTGTGTGTGTGTGTGTGTTTTTTTTTTCTCTGTGGGTTGAACTGGGTGGACTTGTGTCTTTTTTCAACCAGACTAACTATGTAACTATGAAAAAAATGGTTATTGTAAACAGTTAAAGTGACACTAAAAGTACATTTTTTAAAATTAAAATAATAAACATATTATACTCACCTGCTCTGGGTAATGGTTTTGCACAGAGCGACCCCAAAACTTCTCTTCTAGGGTCCCTTGCTGGCGATCTTGGCTCCTCCACTTCTTCTTGTGGGCTCACTCCCGAGTTGTGTTGTGTCTATGAAACCGAACTCCATAGACACACACAGTGGGGCTTAGCCCCGCCCCCACTTCCTCCTCACTGCATTTGATTGACAGCAGCAGGAGCCAATGGCTCTTGCCTCTGTTTGAGTCCTGTGTGAGGAGGAAGAGAGGGTAGAAGAGTTGCAGCTTCCCCTCTGCTCTCCTTCACACAGGAAAGGATGAGGACAGAAAGCAATAAAATATTTTTTTACCTTATTGGAGGGAATGCATTAAGGTAAAAAAACATTTTGGCTTTAGAACCATTATAAGATATATCTATAGCAATTAGAGTTTGAGAGTGTTATTAGGCTAATCGACTAGAAGATAAGAACTCCAGGCAAACTTATCACCTAAGGATGAGTCGTTTTGAAATTTCCATATACCTTTGATCAAAGGCTTTAGTGGAAACAGGCTTTATTGTCAGAGCTTAGTATAGCCATACAATTTGTGAAAAGAAGGGACTAAAGGAATAAAAAAGCCCTCCAACTGAATCAGTGCATAGCATTGTAAAGTCTCCTTAAGGGGTTAGTTCACCTTTACCAAATAACTGCCTATGCAGATAAAGGATGACTGTAGATAGAAACAAACTGTGCAGCTTTGACTAAAATTGAATACTGGCCTTGTTAAAGGGGTGTAGGACATTTACATTCCTCGGCCTGACCTGAAAACTCCCAGGACATTGCTAGGATGTTGCTATTTGAGACCTACCTATTACTGTTCACTTTCACCATCACAGGAGCCAGCTCTCTCTTTGATTCCAACCTTCCCACATGCACTACCAGGGGCGGCCCATCCATTAAGGGTGCACGGGCACCACTCCCTCTCTCCAGCCACCCCCTCTATGACTAATGGATAGATTCATGCAGTGCATTGCGCTCGTAGTCCACCCAGATGTGTTAGAAAACCAAATGAATATTTGCTTTTCTAACACTGAACTGTCTCTCTGCCAATCAGGTAGCGCAGGTTTAATACCCTGCACCTGATTGGCTGAAGGCACAGGCACCTGATTGGATGCCTAGCAGACCAAAGAAGAGAGGAGGAGGAAGCATGGAGGACACAGGAGCCGTCCCACAGCTCGCTGCCCTCACCCGCTGCCTGACCTGCCACTAAGATGGGGTAAGTGCTGGGCAGACAGTTGGTGGGCAGGGGTCACTGCAGCGGCATTTGATGGGCACAAGTGGCTGCATATAATGGGCATAGGTGGCGGCATATGATGGGCACAAGTGGCTGCATATGATGGGCTCAAGTGGCTGCATATGATGGGCACAGTGGCTGCATATGATGGGCACAGTGGCTGCATTTGATGGGGAACTAGTGGCTGCATATGATGAACACAAGTGGCTGCATATGATGGGCACACTGGCTGCATATGGTAGGCACAGTGGCTGCATATGGTGGGCACAATGGCTGCATTTGATGGGCACAATGACTGCATTTGATGGGCACAGTGAGGCTGCAATTGATGTTTTTTTTTTCTCAGTATTTTTCCATTTGTTTGTGCCCCCCCCCCCCCAAAAAAAAATTTTTTTTGAGAACAAGCCGCCACTGTGCCCTACCCTGAGGCATTAGCTTTGAGCTCAGCGTTTGAAAGCTTACTCCAGATGGTGATAGTGAACAGCAATAGCTAGCCCTAACAATGTCCTGGGAGTTTTTAGGAAAGGCTTCACGGGGTACGTAAATGGCCCTCACCTATAGCAAGGTCATTATTCAACTTTAGTCAAAACTGCACAGTTTGTTTTTACCTACAGACATCCCTTATCTGCATAGGCAGGTTTTTTGGTAAAGGTGAACCCTTAAAACAGAAAGTATTCACCTTTCGTTCCATTACATATCTAAAAAATAAGAGGAACATTTCTCATTTTAGAACAGTAGGAGAAGCAAAGAAAAAGCAAAATACTTAATATTCCATTCCTTTATATTCCAGTAATATAGTATATAGTAGTATAGTAGTATATTCCATTAATGCACAGAACTGCTGGTGTATAGTGCAAATTTATTCCAAACTGCCTACAGCTGTTTTCATCATCAGTGCAGTGTGGGAAAACCATGGCTTCTATGGTGTAAGGCTGAGGGGTTGGTTTACTAAAGGCAAATAGACTGTTTACTGTGCAAGGGAATTTTCCCTAGAGCTTAGTGAATGCGGTGAAGATCTGCTGACTTCCATTATCTAGACATGTGCCAGCAAAAATGCATTTTTTTATATTTCCCTTGCATGTGAATGGGTATTCTTTGCAAAGTGTAATTTCTTCAAGTTCAGTAAGCTCTGGAGAAAATTCCCTTGCAAGGTGCAACTACCCTTGCAAAGTGAACAGCATATTTGCCTTTAGTAAATGAACATCAATGAGACAGTATAACCATACATTATGATGAGAAAGGACTAAAGAAATCCAAAAAAACTTCCAATTGAATCCGTTCATGGCACATAATAGCTTCTTTACTGGGGGTGGTGTAACATTTCTCAGGAATGTTTTCAAGATGTAGATGTCTTTTAGAAGGCCCTGTTATATTTGACAAACTATAAACAGTAGTAAATATAGATCTATACCTGTCAAAGAAAATTGACAGTACCTAAATCTCTCTTGTCTCCTTTTACACAATTTATTAAATTAGATTTAATTTATTTTTAGATGGTACACTATGAAAAATATAGTTGTATAGTTGACTTAAAGTGGATGTAAACCCTCACATATACCCAGTGAAGTGAACAGCCTCAGATGATACACAGAGATAAAACAAATCTCCCTACATAAGTTTTACATGTATATCTGCTGTCTTCTGCTTTATATATTCTTGAGAAAGTTCAGATCATGTTAAGAGTTTTTTTCTTCCTGTTCAGCACTGCATTGAAGCCTGGGCATACAGCCAAGACAGCTGATTGTAGGAAAGGCACACACCCCCTCTCCTCATAGGTAGAGACTTTCAGAGCTGTTTGTTGAATAGTTCAGCTCTGTGCTAATCTATTTATAGCATCCTCCCCAACACAAAACTCAAATTTCAGGCTGCTTTTGTCATATGTGTTGGAGAACTTAACAGAAGTTATCAGGCTGATAACAGAAGAACAGAGCAGGAGAAAGCTATGGGACATAGGGCTTTGGAGAGAGATAAGAAAACACTACAGATATATGTGCCCAGCTCAAATTTCATGAATTGGCTTTACATTCACTTTAACTTACCTTTTTTGAGAGAGGCAATGCTCCTTTCTAAAGCAGCTACTTTGTTTTCCAGATTTGTAATTTTAGTTGAACTGGAAGGATCTGAAAATCATGAATCAACAATTTAATAATCATTAGTGCATTACAACTAAAACAGACACAATCAATAATAATATCATAATTTCTGCTTATATATATTGAATACATGTTCACAAAAAGGTTTGAGCTGGTCATTGGCATACACATGATTATAAAAGATCATGTAACCTGTCATGGGAGAAATACATTAGTTACCATTAAAGTAGAATTAAATCAAAAAGCAAACTATTATTATATTGCTACCTACCAATAGAACAAGCTGTCTTGCAAATATAGCAGTTTATAATGTTGAGACAAACCATTTACCACTGACAGGGGTGCTTACAATGGTCAGTTTTTCTTTATTTATGTAAAACCTTTATTCCAAAAGAAAAAACAAGCTGATGCTTTAACTGTTTGTGTAACTGCAGTGTGAGCTAGAGTTTGGATTAAATTTATTAGTATATCTAAATCTGCTAGTACATTTAACATTCCCCTCCCTCCAGACTGACATTGCTGCTGTGTAAAAAATGCCCCTGTGCAGATTCATCCAGAGTGCAGGCACTCTAATACAGGAGATGTGTTACTGGCCAAATCAGAGGGAAAGCAGAGGAAAAAAAGCATAAAAAAAAAGAAAACAAATGCAGCCACCACATCTAAGGATTAATAGGCTGCCATAAATTACAATTTTGGTTTTGGGTTTGATAGGGCTTTCCTTAAATGGTATACATTTTCAGCAATGAAATTTAATTTATTTCTGTTTCAATCTTTTTTTATTCAATTTTCAGAATTACAGTAAAACGTTATAATGTAATACAAAAGAGTGCAACATAGCTCTGTCGACAAACAGTAAACAAGAAGTCATCAATGATAACATGGTTTAAGGGTAAGGAATTATGACATAAATCAATGGAGAGCCACCAATGGGTATTAGGAACTGCGACAGAGTGGTCAGTTATAAGAAGACTGATATTGAGAAACATATTAGTTTATAGTCCACTAATGGGCCAAACAGCCCGTGGGCCTTACATCAGGCCAACTTTGTACCTTCGGCGGAGGGGTCAAGCAGGACAACACCCACCCAACCACCGAGGCATGCTATAGAAATAATAATGGAATTATAAAACATAGACTTATTTATCCTACCCTATCCAACACTAGACTTATTTATCCTACACCTCCCCCCCCCCAAAAAAATAAATAAATAACATGATCTTCTTACCAGAAAGGTATCATTTTCAAAGTAAAAAGTGTTACAAACTGCTCCTCCTACTGGCTGACACTAACTCTAGCTATTTCAGTGAGACATTTTAAAGACACATTTTGGAACATTGGAACATTTAAGAACTTATAAATGAATGTGCTTATCAGTTTGGTCTCAAATATATATCCCAATGGAATCCAGTTAAGAAATCTGAGAAGTGTTTCCAAAGTTGTATGGACAAGTAGGGCATTTGGGAGTTTTCCATGACAAGTTGACTGAGCTGAAATATCTTTGAGTTAATTATACATTCTGTCTTTCAGGTGTTTGGCTTTCACTTGTGTAATCTGTTACCAGAAAGGTATGACTGCCCTAAGCAATTCCCTTTCATTAATTTTGTGAAGAGTAGAACAATTTTATTAATGTCTCTAAATGTCCAGTATTTGTGTGTGTGTGTCCATGTGTGTGTTTTGGGGGTGTTGCATTCTTTAAGTATAATTTTTAAGAGTAGATGTCTTTTACAAGGTCATGTTATATTTGACAAACTGACAAACTATTAGCATATATATATATATATATATATACTGTATATATAACCATTTTTGTGAAAGAAAAAAGACGGTACCTGAATCTCCCTTGTCTCCTTTTGCGCCAGTAGCCCCTTTAGCTCCTGCAATCCCTGGAGGACCTGTGGCACCTTTTAAACCAACTGATCCTGGTGACCCTGCTGCTCCTGCTGGACCTGTTGGTCCTCTGTCTCCTTTTATGCCTTGTGTACCTTTATGAGAAGATGACATTTTCAGATATAATTCCAATTTACATATGGACCTTATTCATCATCTTTAGAAGGTTCATATTTCTCATATACCTGTATCTCCTTTATCTCCTTTGGCACCAGCACTTCCCTTTATTCCTGCAATACCTGGAGATCCTGGAGAGCCGGAAGCGCCTTTGGTACCTGCAGTCCCAGGAGTACCCGAAGCTCCATTGGCACCAGATGGTCCTCTTTCTCCTTTTAGACCTTGAGCACCTTAAAAAATAATAATTTTAAACATTTTAAACATCATGTAAAAAATGTGGTGGAAACTACTAGCACCTGTTTTATACACATCCCATACCATGTGTGGGATACAAGTGTGATGTCAGTTGCTGGGGTTGTATAATCAGGATAAGTTAACATAATTGGATATATCATTGCCATATATGGTCTACGGAAGTCAATAAATAAAAGTGAATATATCCTTCATGAATACTCCAATATGATTTAAAGAGAGATAACTATATCATTCTTCTATTCTCATTCATTGAGTTAGGGTCTATTAACCGCTGATGCTCAGGCTATGTCACTGTGTCACCTTTACTGTTTGTACTACTATGTTTCTAAATTTTTGGCATTTTTTTGTTATCTACACATACCTTGTGTTCACTTTCTTTGATTTGGATACATATGTTGTTTTGATAGGTAATCGCATACCTTATGTTATCCACCTTTTAAATGGATATGTTCTATTTTGTATTGTTCGTATATGCAATAACTTTCAATAAATACAAAGTAAACATAAAATTACAGCATCAAGCTCTAATACAAATCTAAATATATTTTATTTCAATAGCCTGGACAACATTGGGACTCAAAGCTGTTGCATTTTAGAACACTTTGGTTTCTCAGTCTTAGTTTCTAATTAAAAACCTATAGTATTTTGAATCACATCAACCTAGGCTAAATTTAGACCATTAAATTAAAATAAAACTGGACTTTTATCCATGTTGCTATTAAGTCTTGGAGTATGTCTAAAATATTAGGAAGAAGGTAACATGGGCTTCTGACACAATATATGAAACTGCTATGTTCTCAATGTATGAGTGACAGTATAAAAAAAACCTCAACAAGTTATAACATATGGCACCAAAAATCTTCCTACATAACTCACAAATCTATTATTATAATTTATAATAAATCTGTAAAGTTGAAATACTACTAACTTTTAATACATATGTGCATGGCATAAATTTCTGTTTTTTATTACCTGGCTCTCCCTTGGCTCCCTTGGTGCCATCAGATCCCCTTGGCCCTGTGATTCCAGGTCCTCCATTTGTACCTGCAGCCCCTTTAGCACCTGGAACTCCAGGGGCTCCTGTATTCCCTGTAGCACCAGTCGCTCCAGCACTGCCTTTGAGTCCCTGTGGTCCTAGAAATAAAAAATGGTAAATGATCCAGGTGGTCAATGGTGTGGATGTAGAAGTTTATGTTTTCTCCTATAAGTTAACATATCGAAGTCAACAAGGGTGTAACTACAGTCATAGAAACAAATATCACTGCTCTGGAATTACAACAGTAAAAAAGAGTGGAGTGGGGTGTTTGATGAATGCTGGTCCATATCTGAAAAAGAAATGTAAAGTTCTTGGCTCAGGGTTTGGGAAGCGTTAGACTACTTGTTTTTACATTATTACACATTAAAGCAGTATTAAAGTTAAATCTTTAACTTTGCCCTAGAGGTAAGCCTATAGAAAGTCTTACCTGTAGGTGCCTTTGAAATGGCCTGAACCATGTGGTCATTAACTCTAGCTGATGACATCACTGGTGCATGCACAGTACTCTCTGCATTCACAGAACACTGACTGTGCTATAAATTCAGAGAGCAGCAGTGACGCCATTGCGGCCTGTACATTTAAACGGCTGGAGAGTGCAAATCCAGAAAGAAGATGAGATAATGTTAAAAGCAAATTGAAGCACAAAAGTTGCACCGCTCCAGATGAAATATGAGATCTCTCCTGCTAAGGTGATTGCTGGGTGCCAGCCTTGGTCCACAGCCAGAGCATGTGAAGAAAAAAGTAAATGGTGGCACTGACCAGCATAAAAATAGTAGTTTTATTTCAAATCCATTAAAAATGAGGCATGCACACACATCTCATGTGGCTTCAGCAAACGTCTTTCACACACCTGTGCGTAGTCATTGCTAGAAGCACCAAGAGTGGCAGAACACTTGGTAATCCCGAGTGTGGCTTGGAGTTAAATTTCAGTACCATTATCGGTAACCCCGAGCTATACTCGAGATTGCATCGCAGTATCCTGGTCCAGGTATCTTACCTTGTCCCCAGGACCCTGCAATGTGTCCCCGCTGTGTCCTCCGCCGGATCCTCCACCCGATTATCTGTGTGCTGGGCTCCATTCCCTGCGAGCGTCTTGACGCATGGGGGTGGAGCCCGGCGCAAATTCAAAAAGTGCAAAAAACATAACACATACAGTACACTGTAATCTTACAGATTACATTACTGTATCAAATTATTTCACCTCCCTTTTGTCCTTAGCGTTTTGTCCAGTGTCCTGCATGCACTTTTATATTATATATACTGTTCTTTCTGCCTGGAAACTTGAGATTGTCCATAGCAACCAAAAAGTGTCCCTTTACGTCAATAGTGGTTTTAGACCAGCTAGAAAACAGTGATAGTAAATTAGAACACTTGCAGAATTGAGGGATAGTGAGTCTTGGGGAAATTCATTTTATTATTATTATTATTATTATTATTATTATTATTATTATATTATTATCTTTTATAGTTATTTATTATATTAGAATTTATGATTTTGTGTTTCAAATTTTATTATACCTGGGATGTCTACTAGACTCTTGTTTGGACAGATTTAAGTGTGTTATTACTAAGAATTACAGGCCTACAATATAAAACGCCAAATTTCTATGCAAAACAATGTACCGCTTTGAGATTCAAAAATCTGACGTAATCATACCGCCACGGAGGTTGATGAATTTTAATGTGAAAAAATGTAATATAATACCGAATTGTTTGGTAAAATATAAAAGATGATGTTACGCCGAATAAATAGATACCAAACATGTCACATTTTAAAATTGTGCACGTCCATGAATCAGCGACTAACTGCATACATTATACTATCCATAGGTGAAACTTTAAATGCCATTACAGTTTACCACTTTTAATTTACACAGGAGGTCTGGTGCTAGAATTATTGCTCTCAATCTGACTGTTGCGGTGATAACGCACATGTGTGGTGTGATCACTGTACATGCACCAACGCAGGACTGATATGTGTGTTCATAAGGGATGAGCAACATTCCTTGTGATAGCATGGTCAGTGACAGGTACTATTTACTGAGAGATCTGGAGTCTATTAGACCCCAGATCTCTCCTCTGCCCTTAAAAGTATTGAATCAATTTAAGATCGGTATGATCTGAAGCTTTTCCCAAACCAGTGATGGTTTGTTTATAAATGATGAAACCGGAAGTGACAAAATACTTGTTGCTTCTGCTCTCTTAGACCATAGAGATGATCAGGGCGATTCCAGTCTCTGATAAGCTCTATGTTCAACTGGTGGAAGCACTGGCTGCAGTCCCAGGCTCCCAGTTGGGACGGGAGTGCCTGGGAAGATGGTAGAAGGCTATTTAGCTGCTTGGCTTGCTTTTCCAAAAAACAGCATTGCTGTTTTTTAATAAAAACAATACTGGGATGATACCTGCAGCTGCAGGCATCATCCCGGTTTAACTACTGAAACCACTATACCGGTATGTCATGGGGCACCAAGTGGTTAATATAGAGTTTACTACCATTTAAATTCATTACCAGAAGCATGTACATTTTAGCTTACTGCAAAGCTGTTTTTCTTGGGTACATAAACACAGCAGCCACTCCTAGCAGTATTGCTTGCACCTAATTCCTTTTGTCTAGCTACAACTTGTAAGTGTTCAATTACAGTGGCCTCCAGTGTTAAAGTTTATATAAACCCAAAAGCAAAAAGTTTGTATATTGCAGCTTACCAGTCTTTGGATGCATTGTCTACATTTGTTTTCACTTTCCAGGTTAAGAGCATTTCCAGCAAGTACATAAAATACCTATTGATCTTTCTAGAAATGCAGTGTCCTTGTCGATTCCTGTGAGCTTGAAAGAAAGCACAAAGAAGCGTATCTTTATTGTGTTTACTACTAGTCAGCGGCGGCCCGTCTATTTGGAGCGCATGGGCGCTGCCCCCCCATCCATGTGTCCGACCCCCTGATCTACATGCAGGGTGCTGGACCATGGATTCCAGTGGGGAGGGGGGGGGGGGTTTGAAGCACGTGATTAGAGCCAGAGGCTCTAATAGGCTTCAAAAATGGTGGGCTTGGGTGGGCACTGCGCTCCAAGCCCATCCAGTAGGGTGACAATAGCGAATGAATATTCGCTATTGCCACATGGATCCTCCTCCCGGCCAATCAGGAAGCAGGTCTTGAGACCTGTCACCCGATCGGCGAAAAAGACAGGCAATGCTATTGGATGCCTAGAAGGAGGGGGGAGATGGAAGCCGCCATGATGGAGATGAGAAGAGGACACAAGAGCTGCTGACCGACTGACCTAGAGCCGCCCCACCAAAAACAAAAGCCACCAGCCACCACTGCTACTAGTCCCATCATGTGCAAAGAAATGAAGATGTACAGTATGTTGCACAAAGGCAGATATGTTTGAGGTTTAGGCTGTCTGAAAACCATGGCCCCTTCCATACATACAGTGGAGAAAAAAAATATAGACATGAGGGGACTGGATGTCTGGTAACTATTTTCTGGGTGAAAATAAAAAGACAAAGGCCTTTAAATCCAATGCAGACATCACATCTAAGGACTTGTAAGCTGCAATATATTACATTTTGATTTTGGATTTGGATACATATTAACCGGTTCCCGACCGGCTCACACAGATATACTGCGGCACAATGGCTCTCCTTGGCGAAATCCCATATAAGAACATCCTTTCCCTTAGTGACCCCCAGAGGACACATGCGCACCTCCGCTGCACAGCAGGGGACCCAATGCGAATGGCTGGTGGGCACGATCACCGCTGGCCACGCACGATCGTGTGCACGAGTGCCAGCACGGGGATTTGTGTGTGTAAACACACAAATCCCTGTGCTGTCAGGGCAGAGAAGACATGTTGTTTGTTCCTACTAAGTAGGAACAACGATATGTCTCCTCACCTAGTAAGTCACATCCCCATACAGGTAAAAAGTAAAGAAAAAAGCTGCTGCGCCCACCAAACAAAACAAATATACGTATAGAATGAAAAATGTAGTGAAAACGATAAGCAGCCAACACCACCAATTAGACTAATTGTGACAACAAATATAAACAAAAAAGTGTAGCGCTATAATATGTCAGTCAGCAACGTTGGAGTATGCTGATTGGCCAACAGTGTATACCAAAGATTAAGTAGTATTGGATCACATATACAAGAGCAATGAAACAGTGAGAATTCAAATATTATAAAGAAAACCACTCCTATCATGTCCTTTGTGATATAACAATATAAAAAGTGTGCATCACACAAATTAAACCCAAACCCTTATAACAAAACACAGGCATGTAGGGGTGGGAATAAGTGATAAGTCCCTGAGGTGAGGACAGTTCTTTTAATCAGGTGGAGACCTCTTAGAACATGGATATAGATCTCATAGTAATGGTTGTTAATGGTGGACTCCTCCACTGATCAGCCTGGTGCAAAAGTAACATAAAATGCCCTTACCGGACGCGGTGGACTCACAAGCCATACAGCGGTGAGTCGTACGAGCTTGAACCGTGTAGCACGGTAGGGTTATAGCTGTTCCTGGTCTACAATCGGATGGTCTTGAGAAGAACTCCAGTCCTAAACAGTCTCCCGGTTCGTCCTCCAGCACTCTCTTGGGTCTCAAGCAATATGAGATAGGGAAAAAGTGGACGAAAAGAGGCTCCACATAGTGTAAATCCAATTAATCAGGAGATTTATTGTATAAAAAAATTTCCAACGAAAAGTTCCAGATAAAAACAAAAATTCATAAAAACGTAATTAGCGCAGTAGACAGATAAGGTAGCGTCCTACACCCTTATAGGACGCTACCTTATCTGTCTACTGCGCTAATTACGTTTTTATGAATTTTTGTTTTTATCTGGAACTTTTCGTTGGAAATTTTTTTATACAATAAATCTCCTGATTAATTGGATTTACACTATGTGGAGCCTCTTTTCGTCCACTTTTTCCCTATCTCATATTGCTTGAGACCCAAGAGAGTGCTGGAGGACGAACCGGGAGACTGTTTAGGACTGGAGTTCTTCTCAAGACCATCCGATTGTAGACCAGGAACAGCTATAACCCTACCGTGCTACACGGTTCAAGCTTGTACGACTCACCGCTGTATGGCTTGTGAGTCCACCGCGTCCGGTAAGGGCATTTTATGTTACTTTTGCACCAGGCTGATCAGTGGAGGAGTCCACCATTAACAACCATTACTATGAGATCTATATCCATGTTCTAAGAGGTCTCCACCTGATTAAAAGAACTGTCCTCACCTCAGGGACTTATCACTTATTCCCACCCCTACATGCCTGTGGTTTGTTATAAGGGTTTGGGTTTAATTTGTGTGATGCACACTTTTTATATTGTTATATCACAAAGGACATGATAGGAGTGGTTTTCTTTATAATATTTGAATTCTCACTGTTTCATTGCTCTTGTATATGTGATCCAATACTACTTAATCTTTGGTATACACTGTTGGCCAATCAGCATACTCCAACGTTGCTGACTGACATATTATAGCGCTACACTTTTTTGTTTATACATCCCCATATAGTTAGAACACGCTGAGGGAACACACATTTAACCCCTTGAACACCCCCTAGTGTTAACTCCTTCCCTGCCAATGACATTTACACAGTAATCAGTGAATTTTTATAGCACTGATCGCTGTATAAATGTCAATGGTCCCAAAAATGTGTCAAAAGTGTCTGATCTGTCCACCGCAATATCGCAATACCTCTAAAAATCACAGATCACCGCAATTACTAGTAAAAAAATAATAAAAATGCCATAAATCTTTCCCATAGTTTGTAGACGCTTTAACTTTGCGCAAACCAAACAATATACGCTTATTGCAATTTTTTTTACCAAAAATATGTAGAAGGATATATATCGGCCTAAACTGATAAAGAAATTAGTTTTTTTTTTTTTTAAATTAGGATATTTAGTATAGCAAAAAGTAAAAAATATTTTTTTTTTCAAAATTGTTGCTCTTTTTTTGTTTATAGCGCAAAAAATTAAAACCGCAGAGGTGATTAAATACCACTAAAAGAAAGCTCTATTTGTGGGGGAAAAAAAGGTACAAATTCACCCGCATTGCATGACCGCGCAATTGTCAGTTAAATCGATGCAGTGTCAGGAAGGGGGTAAAGTCTTCCGGGGCTGAAGTGGTTAGGGGTAAAAATAGGGTCTCTATAGGATGCATTACATATTACCTACAGATGGAAACATTTTACAATAGGGACCTATGATTTATGGTTATATCTCTGTGAGTCAGGTAATGGTCAATGTGGGTGTACAGTAGATTGTTCCTCTGATGTATCATTACATTGTTTCATTAAAAACTATAATAGTGATATTTGAATATGATTTATTACTATAATGTCTATACCTAGATCTCCTTTGTCTCCTTTGGCACCAGCAGCTCCTTTAACTCCTTGAATTCCTGGTGGTCCTGTTGCACCTGTAGCACCCTTCATACCAGCAGCTCCAGTCACACCCGTGGCTCCTGTACCTCCAGCCGACCCTTTTTCCCCCTTCAGACCTTGCAAGCCTGACAAAATAAATAAATATATATATATATATATATAAAATGATCTACAATGATATACAAGCTCTTCTTGATTTGTAAGTGGCACTCTTGGCACATTTTATCTCTATATATGTATATGGGGATTATACCGGTAAATTGTTATGCTGCACTTTTCATCTGACCAAAATGGGATATTTTCCTCCTTTCTTTTCTTTACAGGATCTCTGTTTGTAGTCAAGGGAATAAGGTCCCGAGCAAGCATAAAGCGAAACGTCGACCTCTTTGACATAGTAGTAACAGAGATCCAATGTGAAATATATCAAGTGGGTATATCAATAAGAGCTCAACTTTTGTTTTTATCCTGTAAAATATTTTTTATTAATTTTTTTTGTCAAAGAATATTTCTTTTTGTAATAAAAACAATTAGTATTAATTTGTAATGTTGGTCCTTTTCTGGTTCCGGTAAAGTCCGCTCAATTTGTCCAAATCTCTTTAAACAATCGTTATATGGATGAGGTACCCCCCTAGCCGTCACATTTTTATATACATACATATATATATATATATATATATATATATATATATATATATATATATATATATATATATTGACCAATTAAACACACCACAAAAAAAAAGATTATCCCAACACATCTTTAGCGCTTGCTGCTATTAAAATAAATGTTTGGGACTAAATTCCATTTACTACAATCTAAAGATATATAATAGGTCATTACTATTCTCTGCATTTTAAGGGTTTCAATTTAAAGAAAAAATCCACATCCAAAATTAATAAAGCCTATTCACAAATATGTTTTGTGATAACATTCAGTAGCATACAAGTTGTACAACATGCAATTACAAATAATGCACATATACATTACAGGAGAATGCTATAGTGCGCTGCAACATACACAGGTGAATACTTGTGTGAAAAATAGTGCAGATTCATTTTGATGTGCACTGAGGTTCATTGACAGCCTATTCACAATGACTGGGCTGAATGTACACAATGTGGGGAATTAACCAAACTGTCCAGAATGGCATGTACTACTTTAACAAAGCTAATAGACCCGTTTCAGGTCTTTCTGGGCCACCCATGCCAGTTTCTGTTTCAGAGTTAAATAGTAACAGGCATGGGTTTCATGCCTAATTAAAGTGTTACTAAACCCAGGACCTTGCATTCACTATGTCTGGTCTCCCACTGTACACAGAACATGGAAATTATTTTAGTATATATAAACTGCTAAATACCTTTTCTCATCAGCAGTATATATCAGTCCTTTGACTTCTATCAGTGTCTGGTTAAAGCTTGTAAGAGGAGTTTTCATTCTCCTCTGACTGTCCTGTGAGGCTGCATGGCCCCTGACCATCTGGCTGGACAGTGCTGATTGGCCCTGTGCTGATCACATGCACCCCCCCCCAAAAAAAAAAAAAAAACAACTCTCTAGCAATACACACCAAACTGAGCATGTGTAGAGTGCCCCCAAGGTTCTGTGCTATAAGCAGGTACATTGGGGACAGTAAGAGAAGGGGAGGAAAAGACAGGATCAAACAGCCTTTTTACACAATGTGCAGGATTAACCCCTTAGGTTCCACAGTGAGTATAACAAGCATGCTTTAGTGCAGGGATAATCAATTAGCGGACCTCCAGCTGTTGCAGAACTACAAGCCCCATGAAGCATAGCAAGACTCTGACAGCCACAAGCATGACACCCAGAGGCATGATGGGACTTGTAGTTTTGCAAGAACTGGAGGTCCACTAATTGCATATCACTGCTTTAGTGCATATACAGACAGATTTTACTGTTGTGGATTTATTAACACTTTAACAAAGGCATTGTTTCAATTTTCAATCTAGAAACCTCACATGCTTCACTGCTCACATGCCTCTTTCTGCCTGTGAAAGGGGGTGGGCAACTAAGGGTTAGGGGGGAGGGGTGGGATAAAGACAGGTAGAGAGAGCCAAAGCAAATATGCCATGTCTGGTGCAGGCAATGATATAGAAAAACTAGCAGATCGATCAAAATAAAATTAAACCTAACAATACTTTTATGAAGGTCCTTTTTCAGGCGTTTCCTATTTTCCCTCTTTTCCTGTCTACCTCACCCTGTTACAGGCTTTCTTAAAAATGTCTAAGGCTGGGTTCACACTTATGTGAATTGGATGTGGGTTTCCCAGCATCCAATTTGCATGACAGGAGATTGTGACCCATTTTTAATGGAGCCGGTTCACACATCTCCGTGGGCATAGCTCCCAACTGTCCCTGATTTCAAGGGACTGTCCCTGATTTGGAACAATGTCCCTCTGTCCCTCATTCCTCCTCATTTGTCCCTCATTTAGGTCTGGTCTATATAGCTGTATATAAAATGCACTTTTTATCTATCAAAAAAGTGTTTTACAGTGCTAAACTTTTCATCTGATTTCTAAATTGCTGCATTTGTAAATTCAAAAAGCCAATATAAAGGAAAAGTAGTGTTAAAAAAAGCACTTGTGGGTTTAACCAATCTTGTTTTTTGTACAATTCTCCTTTAAGGGGCGTGGCAAGGGGTGTGTCCTATGCCTGCATACTTTTGCTGATAGGTGTCCCTCATTCCCATCTCAAAAAGTTGGGAGGTATGCGCGGGGGCTGCGGAGCGCACAGCAGAAGGGTCCTGTGTGTCTTTGGCTCAGTTTCAGTTCCAAATTCAGGCAAAAATTCAGACCTGAATCGCCCCTGAAACGGAGAACAGAAACGCACCGGACCCCCAGCCGCATCCGCACATAGTGTGAACCCAGCCTAAGTTGTAATAACCCATTTTTACCAGACCAGTTTGTAGTTTTCAGTGCTTTGATTGCTGACTGATAATACTTTGTCATGCAACCTTGTTCCCAAATGAATTTTTTATCAATATTTGAGACAGATAGAGCTTTCTTTTCCTGGTATTTAATTATCACTTTTTAATTTTTTTGCTACATAAAGGGGAAAAAAAAGCGAAATTTTAGAAAAATAGCCAATTTCACATACTTTATTCTGTAAAACATATGAATAAAAAATGCCAGGACAGAATGAAAACTCCTAAAATGAAGTGATCTCTTTTTTTGTTACATATTTTTAGAAATGAAGAAGCATGCTGGTATTGAGGGGTTGATTCATGTGGCTTGGTAATGCTGCACTGAATACATTAAATATACAGGTCATACACAAGAGGATGTAGACAAAGGAGGTAATGTATAGATGTGCAGGATAGGGAAGGTGAAGGGATTAATATACAGGTCAATGCAGAAACAATATGGAGCTGAGATATAGTAGGTATAGTAGGTGATAAGGGGGGAAGAAGGATTAAAAACCATCCTGCAACCTTAGGATTCCCTGATCTGAATGAAACCTTAATTTATTGGTTCCTCCTTCCACCCTTCTCTATTGTAAGATGAAGGGGTGGGCTTTCTCAGTTAGCTGTAGCACAGATGTGTTGTGGCGGTGTGAAGGAGTGCTATTCAAATTGAATGGCACTGCAATGCACCAGGACACATAAGGTGCATTACTGCAACCACAATTGCAGCCTGAGTTCTCCTAGCAATGGTCTCCCAATTGCGATTGCTCTGTTGCTCTGTGCATTAAAATTGCACCTAAATGAGGACATTAAACTGGATGTAAACCCAATGTCATCCTTTCTAAACTACTGCCATAGGGGTTATCTATAAGGATATACATGCTTCCTGCATGTATCTTTACCTGTCAAATGTCTCCCCTCTGTCTGTTATTAGACCCGAAAAACTGCAGATTCTGTGGGTGGGTCTGTTGTCTGGAGCTCGGTGGGTGGAGTCGTGATGTCAGTAGACTCCCCGCCCACCTCTACACTCCCCTGTGTATTTCTAACACTGAACTTCTGCTATGATCTCTAACATCCAGTGAAAAGACAGGAAAGTAACCACATGACTTCAGCATGCCAAATCATGGTGAGGTGTGGAACAGCCAATCCTTGCAGAGCTGCTGAAGAAAGGAGTTGGGGAGGGAATTAAAAAATAATGCCTGTGTCTTAGGCTGTCACTCACAGCAAGGGGGGGGATTTGACAAAGTTTTTCTCAGTTTGTCAAGAATTGTCTCACTGAACAATAAAAGAGGATTGCTCAGATATGGATTAACTCTGTGTGGCAAGACTGGGCTCAAATGATAGGAAATCTTATACTCTATAGTATGATATAGTAAAAAAAAAAAATGTTGGGGTTTACATCCACTTTAACCACCACCAACATAAATCTTACAATTTTGGCTTGATGTATTTTGACTGTGTCAAAAAACAAAACAAAAAACTATACATTACATCCAACTTCAGTTTAATCTTTTCCCATTCCATATGTAAAATGTATACTGTACTACCCATTTGGACTTTCTGCCTTTCAAATCTTGTGTAACTTCAGAATCAACATGTCAAGTCTTAAAATTGCAAGCTCCCATTAAGTGCCACAAACCTATGGTACACACAATTGTCCATATGCGACACCTTAAAAGCCTTTACAGATTATGAGTTTAGAGTTAATAATGGATTATGGTTCTAGAATTATTACTTTCATTCTTGCTCTAACTAAGCTTATTTTAACACCTCGACTATCAGGATGTTTAGAATAGCTTGGTAAACAAGGGGTTGTACAGTTTTTGCTGAACCAGGTGTCCCCATAAGAAGACTTCCCCTCAGTTATTATAAAACTTATTTATCACTTTCTTTGGACATTGGTCACCTTGCTGAATTGAGAGGGTGAAACTCCCCAGTGGGGACACAGACTGCAGTAAAAGAAGAAAAAGACAGTAGTTCCAACCCTTCTCCACTCTATTGAAAAATTCAAGGACAAAAATGTTTTGGCTTAAATACACTTTAAAGCTAGTCTTAGTTAGTATGGAGTCATTTCACATCATACCTGGATCTCCTTTGTCTCCTTTTGCCCCAGCAGCTCCTGTAACTGAGATGCCGGGAGGACCCATTGCACCCTTAGCACCTGGAGTGCCTGGAGTTCCTGTTGTCCCTGGTGTACCATTTGCACCTTTATCCCCTTTTAATCCTTGAGGCCCTTAAACCATAAATTGCAAAGGATTGTTAACAGTTGTAAGAGAATATAACTGCCATAAAACCACAAAACAGAATATCTTAGAGTGCAATCCACATATAAAGTATGTTTATAATGGTATATATAGCAGTATCCGAGATTTGTTAGGCACTATTAGTGGTTGCAATCATGAACCCCTAACAGAAAATGGTTCAGAGAAAAACCTGCCAATTCAAACAACATAAACAGCGCAGAAAGCACAAATAAATATACCACATGCTGTACAAGGAATTAAGAAACAGTGCACGTTTAATTACATGAAATACAATGATGCACAGTTCCTAGATAGTTAATAGAACAGGACCGGAGGTAGTTGAACCCTCCAGCCACAGTCAGCAGTGGGAGGTAGAACTGTGGGCATCACCGGATCCCAAGGACTAGTGTATGTTCTTGTATGTGGTATGCTCATTTACTCTCTTTGCACTGTTTTTGTTGTTTAAGTAATAAGAGAATGAATATCAAGTCAAATTGTACAGTCATGTGTAAGTAGTACTGTGATTATTCACATTAGTCTAGCAAACAGAGGCTGCTCACACTTTATCCATAGGCTTGTCATGGTGTGAGGTGGCTGTTCAATTACCAAAATTATTTTGCCATAGGATAATGTGGTGTGGGGTCATCATTGTTGGGATTGATGTGAGGATGGTACATGACTATTGCCAGAACCATGAGAAGAGAATTGGTGTGGCCAACAAGGAATATTGTGAATATATTAGAGGACTAATAAGTCTTGATTCATTAAAGCGAAAAAAAAAAGACTGAAAAAACGCATTTTTCATGTATCGCATTCAATCATATTTCTTGCCTAATTCTCTATATTGGTTTCTGTAGGCAACTGTTTTTTGCTAAAAAAATGTAATGTTTCATTTTTCATTCATATAGAAAAACTCTTAAGATTTGTTTTTTAAGGTCCCATTTTCAAGGACATTGTTTTTTTGGCATTAAAAATAACACATACTATGGTCAAAATGCAGTCTTCTGATGTATGATACCTAACAGCTAGTCAGAGGCGAATAGTGGATGCAGACAGGCAAGAGATGCAAAGTTTGTTACATGATAACTTGTTAACCGTCACTTCTCCAAATGTGAAGCATGTTTAAACATTTAATGTCTTCTGGATGTATTAAATATAATTGAGAAGTCTGTAGTTTGTTGGGTTGGAAATGATCTTAAGAGATCCATAATGAAGGATATCTGTTACGTGGTGTCTTTGGATCTATTAATAGTACACTAGTGTTGTTCACTTATTTAAGAGTGTGGATTCCCTAACCCTTAAATATTATTTTATTAGAGCATGAGGCACAGGTAGAGGGGAATTACACACAATAATCTGCTGTTCTATCTACTACAAAATAAAAGAAGGGGTCGAGGGATCTCAAGGATGGAGTGTAGGTTCCCCAAAAATGCATACATGCCAACCGTCTCGAATTTCCTGGGACACTCCTGCATCATCCCAGGCTGCCTCACAAGATCATGGCATCACCCATGTTTGACTTGCTGAACATGCACGTTAACTCAAAAAGGAGGATTACTGAAGGAATTGCAGCCACAAGTTGTTGGTTCCTGCATAATCAAAGGTTGCTATGCCCAGAAAGCGGGCGTGATCTGAAAGGGGCTGCCTGGAAATTGGGTGTGATCTTGGACGAAGGAGAATCTCATTATTTTGAATTGATGAATAGAAATGTCAAAATTGGGCCCTCAAGTCAACTTTTATCAGCTGGGAAAAAACAAAAAGTAGCCTGTGATTGTTCTTACTATCTAGCATGATTCGGGAAGTGTGCACTTTCTTCAGACAGAAAAAAACTGAATATAATTTGTACAGATCTTTTACCATTCTTTCATGGAATGATATGATCTACAAACACCTGAATGTACAATAAAGGTTTGTGGTTTTAGTCAGATTGCCTTGATTGCCGCACACCTCGCCCAGCCCAAATGGTTAGCAGGTAAATGTAGCCTCAGTTTGATTCATCCAGAGGTGAGTTGTACGACGGTCAGGCTATCTCTTTCTATTTCTACAGCGTACTTTGGATCTGGATGAACCTTTCCCTAGCCTGTACCCTCACTAGTCAGCAGCATCCAATTCATCAAACCTTGTTAACCTGAGCGGGGGCCACCAAGCATTTATCGTGGGTCACAGATTGCTTTGATTGTTGGAAAAAAAATCCTGTTTCCCTAACAAAAAATCTCCAATAATACATTTATGGCAGATATTTTTATAATTTCATCTGGGTTTAGGGACAACAAGAAATAACATATTTTGTGAAATAATAATAGCAATAAATCGGTTTACGTTACCTATGGTCCCTTTGTCTCCCTTGGCTCCGGGAGCACCGATAACACCTTGATTTCCAGTGGGTCCTGCTGCACCTGGAGCACCTTTAGCACCTGGAGCTCCAACAGCTCCTGTTGCTCCTGAAGGGCCAATTATGCCCTTTTCACCTTTTGGACCTTGTGGGCCTAAAGTGAGAGATAGTGGGGGTAAATACCGTAATTGCTAATTGCAAAAGGGCATTGAAAACCCAAGCCCAAGTTTGGAAAAAAAAACATAAAACATGTAATTCTTTTGTCTAAATCATTATATATATTATGAGTTGTGTCCTCTGGTCTTATTGATTTTCTTTTGTGCGCTAAAGCATCTCTTTGATAATATGCATGAATATGTTTTATCAAAAGGAATAAGGATGTTTCAAAGTGTTCTGTAATCACAGGATACACTTTAATTTTATAATATCAGTAATAAATGTAAAATCCAAGCATAAATAGCTATTTTGACAATCAAATATAATCTCTTTTCATGTTGTGAGTTCTGTCTGTCTACTGGCCATCTCTTTCCACAATTTTGTGGATACACTGAATGCTTTGCAGCTTCTACTCTGCTCATTCCTTTAGTTTACTTTTGATTTCTAAGTACTGCATATCCCATGGTACCTTGTTGCCTGCAAACAGCGATTCCTGTATTGACTCCACCTACTTAAAATCCTCCTCTCAGCACTTCTTTAAGACAGGATGTGAATTCTGTGACACAGCAGTGCATATTCTCAAGGTCTAGGGATTATGTGTATCAAAATTCAAAAATTGTGTGACATTCTTAACAAAGTATGTTTACAACATTTAAGCTCATTCAGAATAATAGGAATAGTCTAGAATTAATTAAAATCCAATTTTTAAATTAATATGATATTACATTTTTATTGTAGATATGTTTTACAGGAAATCTCCACACAGAGAATATGTAGGATGTCATTGCTAACCTCCCCGCAAAATGTCAGTTGTTTGGCTGTCATGTTGATTTATTGGCGTCAATAAATTCGGAGTTTCTGACCTAGAAAAGTATGCAGATCAGGAGTTCCAGCTTTGCTCTGACCTTCCAATCTGCATGCTTGTTCCAGGTCAGTAAATCAAAAAGTAGTGAAAACAGAAAAATTCAGACAACTGGCTTTCTCAGACGGAGGTTGAAAATGGCTCCCCTGTATCTCCAACAGCACAGGTTTCCATTGCTTGCCCAAACCTGACTATATTTGATTGAGCTATGCTATTGGTCAAAGTCATGGTTAAAAACTATGTTGGTAGAAAAGAAAGCGTCAACATTTAATGATCAGACCTCTATGAGCCGAAATACTTTACACAGTGATTCCTATAAGCCCCCCCAAACCCAAATTATGATTTATTGGTTTACAGAAGTCATGAGCTTATATACAGTGCCTTGAAAAAGTATTCATACCCCTTGACATTTTCCACATTTTGTCATGTTACAACAAAAAACATAAATGTATTTTATTGGGATTTTATGTGGTAGACCAACACAAAGTGGCACATAATTGTGAAGTGGACAGAAAATGATAAATGGTTTTGCAAATTATTTACAAATAAATATGTGAAAAGTGTGGCGTGCATTTGTATTCAGCCCCCCAGAGTCAATACTTTGTAGAATCACCTTTTGCTGCAATTACAGCTGCAAGTCTTTTTGGGGATGTCGCTACCAGCTTTAGACATCAAGAGATTGACATTTTTGCCCATTCTTCTCTGCAAAAAAGCTCAAGCTGTGTCAGATTGGATGGAGAGTGTCTGTGAACAGCAATTTTTAAGTCTTGCCACAGATTCTTAGTTGAATTTAGGTCTGGACTTTGACTGGCCCATTCTAACACATGAATATGCTTTGATTTAAACCATTCAATTGTAGCTCTGGCTGTATGTTTAGGGTTTTTGTTCTGCTTCAAGGTGAACCTCCGACCCAGTCTCAAGTCTTTTGCAGACTCTGACAGGTTTTCTTCTAGGATTGCCCTGAGTTTGGCTCCATTCATCTTCCCAACATCTCTGACCGGCTTCCCTGTCCCTGCTGGAGAAAAGCATCCCCACAACATGATGCTGCTACCACCATGTTTCATGGTAGGGATGGTGTGTTCAGGGTGATGTGCAGTGTTAGTTTTCCGCCACACATAGCGGTTTGCTTTTAGGCCAAAAAGTTCAATTTTGGTCTCATCTGATCAGAGCACCTTCTTCCCCACATGGCTTCTCAAAAACTGCAAACAGGACTTCTTATGGCTTTCTTTCAACAATGGCTTTCTTCTTGCCACTCTTCCATAAAGGCCAGATTTGTGGAGTTCACAACTTATAGTTGTCCTGTGGACAGATTCTCCCACCTGAGCTGTGGATCTCTGCAGCTCCTCCAGAGTTACCATGGGCCTCTTGGCTGCTTCTCTGATTAATGCTCTCCTTGCCTGGCCTGTCAGTTTAGGTGGACGGCCATGTCTTGGTAGGTTTGCAGTTGTACCATACTCTTTCCATTTTTGGATGATGGATTGAACAGTGCTTTGTGAGTTGTTCAAAGTTTGGGATATCTTTTTATAACCTAACCCTGCATTAAACTTCTCCACAACTTTATCCCTGACCTGTCTGAAGACAATTGGTTCCACTGGATTTTAGTTAGGGGTATCAGAGTAAAGGGGGCTAAATACAAATGCACACCACACTTTTCAGATATTTATTTGTAAAAAATTTGGAAAACCATTTATCATTTTCCTTCCACTTCACAATTATGTGCCACTTTGTGTTGGCCTATGATATAAAATCCCATTAAAATATATTTATGTTTTTGGTTGTAAAATGACAAAATGTGGAAAATTTCAAGGAGTATGAATACTTTTTCAAGGCACTGTATATCCCTAATCTATAAGGTGTGGGCACCTCTCAGTTTTCATGTGAGCACCTCTCAGTTTTCATGTGGTCACCACTCACACACCAACACGCAATTTTTAGTTACAGCATGCACAAACCTACATGACTTTCAATCCAAATTTTTGCTGTCACTAATGTTGTCTAATGTGATTTCTTATAGATGGAGATATTTTTGACATATAAAGAACTTGGATATTAAACTAGATTTAATAGCTGCAACAACCATTGACACTCTTATGGTAATTGCAATTAAAATCTGTAACTTGACATGCCATGAGTGGTAGATTTGTGTGTAGCTGTGAGTAGTCTGTTGCAGTCTATTATACATGATCTGACTATCTGTAGACAATTATTCCTGTTATCATTGTTTGCATACTTTGGTTCTGGAAACTCAGTAAATTGCCTTACTTTCTGGGAAGGAACTGGGGAGTCCTTATCTTAAGTGGTTGTGGTATATGTACCTTATAATGCGTGTAAACATACAATATAGATTGATATTTAGGGATAATTGTTACATTTTACATTTACTCTGAATTTTAGTCATCATTAGGGTGAAAATTAATCTTTATAACAGGGATATAGACAACAATACACAACTAACAGAGGTTCTAACCCTTCACCATTTTACCCAAAACCAAACATACAGTAGCCTGCTCGGATTGGCTTTGAGTGTCAGAGAGTCACGGGCTGATGATGTTACAGCCTCTGCCAATCTGAGCAGGCTTTGTATTCATTAATAGAATACATCACTTGCTGTGATTGGCTCAGTGCGGTATGGCTCCAACTTTCATTAAGAAGAAGGAAATATAGTCAATATGAAGCCTCAGAAGGGGGGTCGTCCTATACAGTGAGTACAGTATAGGCAAAAACTGTAGAAATACAGTAGAATTAGGGGGTTGTCTTATATGCCGGTCGTCTTATACATCGGAAAATACGGTATATAAAACGTCAGCCATGCAGAGTGGTTTGTGTTACCTGATTTGCCCTCAGCTCCTGTAATGCCCAGATCTCCTTTCTGACCTTGTGGACCAGCTTTGCCTGGCATGCCTGGATTTCCCTTTAATCCTGGGCTTCCCACTTCTCCAGGTGATCCTAGGAAAAGCCAACACCATTGTTTCTGTTATATATCTTTATACATTGATATTAATGGTTCACTTATTTACCATCTCTGTACATTTTTTATAAACATTGAAGGAATATATGTTAGAAGCATGCTGTACATGTCAAATGAAAGCTTAACAGTACACATATCCAAACCAAAGAACAAAAATATAATATATTGCAGCTTTCCTGTCCCTAGTTTTATTTTTTCAGGCTAAGTACGTTTTCTGCAAGCACAGAAAAATACCTGCTGATCTTGATATAAATCCAGTATCCTTCTAAATTCCTGGGTACTGAATTGAAATCTTAAACAATGTTATAAGTTTTCTCAGCTATCTTCTGTGAACTCAAAACCCATCATACCTGTGTAATAGAGATAAGAAGAGGAGGGTGTTTGACATCCAAATCTGGACAATGCTGTCCCTCTATAATTACAGCTTAGTAAGTAAGTGTTGTCACCCTATGCGAGAAAGTGTCATTATCATTGGGTGAAAATAAAAGGCAAAAAACTCCTAAAAACTAAATTAATGCAAATTCGCCACATCTAAAGCTGGCCATACATGGATCAAAATGAGTCCGGTTCAGCAGGGACCGGCCGAATTTCGATCCATGTATGGGCAGGCTGATTGTTCCCAAATCGATCTACCAATCAACTTGGGTACAACCCGCCTGTCGAATTTTTTTACATGCAATTACCGACAGCGGCCATAGCCACTAGCAGTAGTCATTTTGTTCTGCCAGCTGGGAAGGCTCCCCCTGCCCCCCCCCCCCTTCACCAGCAAAACACAATAGCGCTGTGCAGGGGTCGTGGGATATCAGGACAAGTCTGATCATTGGAGGAAAGTACACTGAGTTCCCAGCATAGCTGGAGAACTGACCACAGTGTGTTCTCCTGCTTAGTGCGGTCAGTTTTTAATATGAAAGCAGAGGGACTGGCAGGTACACCAGGGATTTCACATAAAGGAAACAATACAAAGAGAACAGGAGACTTCTTCATACAAGTACATGGTTCAGCAGGCACCAATATGAAATATTGGGGTAACATATTCTTTAACTGTCGTTATAGAGGACACTTGTTCCTTCAAATGATGTTCTGATAAAAATAACTTCTTACCTGCTGCTAACAGATTATAAGAATTTATTTTGTGATCCTAACGTTAACCACTTAAACAATCACAGCTGTTAACCCGTTATCCAAGAGTCTAAATGCTTTGTGTGAACTTAATTTGTTATCTGTAGACAAAATTATCAAAAGCTGCTGCATGCACCTTTGGGTGCCTAGTTTCTACACAGCTTTATGTGTGTGTAATTTGTAGTAATATATAGTCGCACAAGGGGGCAGCCATGTTTTTTCATTGCATATGCAGGCTCTGCTTCTGTCTTAGGCTGGGCATAGAGTAGATGGGTCATTTCACAGCCCAAGTGGATAGAGGAATACTCTATGCCAGGGGTCTCAAACTGGCAGCCTTTCAGCTGTTGCGAAACTACAAGTCCCATGAGGCATTGTAAGGCTGACAGTTAAAAGCATGACTCCCACAGGTAGAGGCATGATGGAACTCGTAGTTTTGCAACAGCTGGAGGGCCGTCAGTTTGAAACCCCTGCTCTATGCTGTGCTATAGTATTCTGAAAGCAGGGACTCCTCCACTGCCAGAACACATTGATTAATGTTGGAGCCACTAACCCAACGAAAATCTTCAAATTTTCCTGTTCAATAGAAATGTTGATTCATCTATGGCCCGCTGCCCCTCTCTCTTATTGCACATCTATCAGACAGGTCTATTAACCAAAAACAATAGGCTTATGATTGGACACCTGCCAAAATATTTGCCCCCTTTTAAAATGCTTATTTAATGGCCAGATTAGTTTGTGCCTTTATTAGATCTTGTGTGCAGATATTTGAAATATGGAATTCTGCTTCCAAGTTTTATTGCCAAAGCTTAATTGAACAAGCTGAAGTTAGAAGGTGATTGGCTACCGTGCACAGCTGCATCAGATTCTGAGTGTTCCCCTATTAGTAAATCTACATCTTGCCGTCATTTCCGGCGCGACCTCGGCACACTAAGGCGTCCTCACCCCCCTTTGGCGACAATTTGTCTCCATAGGGAGGTGGAGAGGGATATAAAAGGATGCCAGTTGGGCATGGTCTAGCACCGGAGGAAGACGGCAGCTTGACTTGAGAGCTCTGCCGCATAGAACTCCTTTTGCCTACCATTAGCGGGACAATCCCTTCCATCTGCCTGCAGAGATGACCGGGAGGAGCTCGTTGATCACCCGGTCACAACAAGACCCGGCCACACAGCTCAGCCGAAACATACCGGCAATGTTTCGGACATAGCATGGGGACACACAGGCTGCACAAGTAAGTCTGCCCAGCACACCACTCTCCCGCTGTGCATGTCAGACCTCCAGCTAGTGGCACAGAACATTAAGAACTCCCTATTTGCAGCTGTTATTGAGCTTAAGACTGAGATCAGAGCTGTAGCATCATGGCTGGAGCACGTGGAGGTGGCACGTGGGACAGCCATCCAGCAAGTTCAAAAGTTTGTCAGTGTACATGCCCAGCACTTAATTGATATGCACAGGCATATGGAGGACTTAGACAACAGGGGCCGCAGGCGCAACTTACGGGTGAGAGGCATACCGAAAGCAGTGGATGGGCCCCAGCTACAATCTATGGTCTGGGCCATCTTTAACACCCTCCTCGGATGGCCACTTGATGGTCCTGTGGAGATGGAGAGGTGCCACAGAGCTCTGAGATCTAGAGGCACTGACCCCCCCCGAAATGTGGTATGCTGTCTGGTTAGTTTCACACAGAAAGAGGAAATACTGCGCTTGGCTCGCCACCACGAGCGACAGGAACATGAGAGTGCACGCATACAACTATTCCAAGATTTATCTGCAATCACCCTGCAGCATAGGAGAGATCTCCGTCCCCTCCTGCATGTTCTGCGTGACAGGCGCATTGCTTATAGATGGAAATTTCCCTTCTGCTTACAGGCAACCGCTGGAAATCGCATGGCGCAACTGAGAACCCCACCTGACCTACGTCCCTTCTGTGACGCCCTGGGCATCCCACTAACATATACCGGATTGGTATAGCGCATTCATGCAACCAGACCCCTGGATCCCCGCACAACCTGATGACACTCCAAAATCACAAAGACACAGACAGAGGCATCGCAGAACGTCAGCCGACTCCCCATCGAGGAATCGTGGGGACATGGAAACAGAAGCAAGCCCACGAACCTCGCCATCATCCGTTCGGCACAAAATAGACCACTAGCTGTGGAACTGATGGTTGGGTGAGTTGTTAACAGCACCTTTGCTTGTCTGACTATGACTCTGCAGCCTTATAATTGTTCTCTATATTGCTGAACAGGCAGCGGGCCATACTCACAAGGGTAGCCCTCAGCTCTCTTGCACTGGGCTATGAGCACCGTAAGCATGATGTACCCCACATGGTCGAGTGACTCACATCCCCTACAGCCAAGTCCCTTGGGTAATCTCCTGAGAAAGGGAAGCAGTTTTTGTTGTTCTTCCCCGAACAGCTCCCCTGTTAGTTCCTGAAACCCCAGTAAGAGGACTGATCGCCTAACTCAAAGAATGGGTGACTGATAGGAGGGAAGGCTCGTCCCTCCTACATTTGCAGGCCACAGGTACTCTGCTGCTGAGGCTCCAAGGGGAAGCATGTGGGCTGCATGTACAGTTATTTCCTTGGGAGTTGCGTGTGCTCCCACAACAGAACCTCTGAGACGCCGGCTGGCCGCTGAACATTGACTATGTGCCTTTCTCTCCAGCATCGTCTCTTGTGGCCTACCATGCTGGGCTGGTAACTATATCTGAGTCACTGACCTCTCTCCCCGTATATTTGTTTGCTTTTCCTTTTTTGTTTTTGTTTTGTCCCCTCTTCCTCAGGTAATGACGGTACCAATGGCTCCGTATAGACATTGCTGTGCTGATCCTTGCTGTCCTATGAGACTTTAATGTCGCTCAAGGTGGGCTCCCCCAAGGTCATGCTACAGAAGAGGGGTTCTTATATGTGAGGGTCTCCCCTCCCTCCACTCCTCGGGTGGGGAGAGGGAGAGCAAGGTTAGAAAACTGAACGTACGTAACATGTAGGGCCCCAGTCCAGTATTTCCATTATCCCCACAAAGGTGTTTGTATCTTTATAACTTGATATTTTGTTATCTACTTTATTGTTCAGACTGTTTCTTTAAGTATGCGGTTGTGACAGGAGGGCGTTCAACTCTCCTGTTAGAGAGTTGGACGTACTCCTCAGTCAGGGTGAGACCCTGAGTTTCGGAGATTCCGCCTCCTCACGTTCGCGGCTTTCGCTGCAATCTGGGTTCTGGAAACCTCGGGGGAGGGGGGGTCTGGGTTTTGTTGTTATAAAATGTTTTAAGTGATTTCAGATTCCTCTTGTTTTATGTTAAAAATTACAGAGGTGTTCCCTCTTGTAGAAAGTTACATGTGATGGCTTACTTCTTTCCCTATTTAGACACTGGATAGGCAACAGCGAAAAGGGGGGTCTCTAGGAATGGGTTCACCCAGCTTAGGCGGGCCTGACTAGAAATTCACCAGGTCCTTAGCTCGGGATTGTCCCATAGTTGTAACACTTCACTCCAGGAGTCTCTGGGTGGTATATGTACGGGTTTCTTCCCTGGTGTTAGACCTCTTCCCCACCTCAAGGAGGCAGGTTCCCCTTTGAAAGTTACCGGTATATTTTCTTCCCTATCCCTATACTCCTTGCTTCTTTCCAAACAGTGGGGTAGCTGGACTACACCCACCCCCCGGTATATTCCATGCTACACCTGAGATGGTGGTATACATCGTACACAGGTAAAGATCTCCATCCATCTTTGGAAACACCTGCAGGGCATACGTAGGCGTTAGCCATACCCTACCTCTCTTTCCTTCCTGAGCTTTTTTGAATTTTTTATTTCTGTTTCTCTCTCCCTTCCCTGTGAATCCCCTCCATCTACATCTAACGAGTGCAATCCATGCACACTAGCATCATTCCCACATGTCTTCTACAGTGCACATGTCAGCTCCTCTGTCGCTAAAAGTGTACTCTTTGAATGCTAAGGGCCTCAATGTACCAGAAAAGCGTAGCAGTGTCTTAGCAGAAGCTCATCGTTGCAGAGCACAAGTTATCCTCCAGGAGACCCATTTTAAAACGGGGTCTATCCCCTGACTTGCTAATAAACGCTTCCCTGATGCCTATCATGAGACCTGTGCTGACTCCAAAACAAAGGGGGTCTCCATTCTGATGGCCAAGTCACTCATGTTTCACCTGACAGACCAAATGCTAGACCCTGAGGGCAGGTTTCTCTTTCTAAAGGGTACTTGGAGAGACAAACCGGTAACTCTAGCGAATGTATACTGTCCCAATTCCAAGAGGGTGTCCTTTCTAAGAGAGGTCCTTCTGAAACTCATTTCCTTTCACACGGGCCTATTGATCCTGGGAGGGGACTTTAACATGGTGCTAGACCCGCTGTTAGATACCTCTACTGGCACCTCCTCTTTCCCCTTTTCAGCACTGAGACAGGTGAAGCTTCAACTAGCTTCGCTCACGCTACATGACTCATGGCGTACCCTCAACCCCTGCAAGAGGGTTTACACATTCTTTTCGTCACCTCACAATCGTTATTCGAGGCTGGACTATCTGTTCATCCGTCAATCAGACTTGACATATCTAGCAGATGCGACCATTGAAAATATGGTCCTCTCTGACCACCACCCAATCAACTTAACCTTACAATTTCCACAGAAGATGGAATCCATTAAGACCTGGAGACTAGATGCTTCCACTTTTGCTGACCCTAGGGATCTAGAGAGTATCAGACAGGCCCTCAACGACTATTTTTGCCACAATGACACACATGAGGTGTCTCCCATGACACAATGGGAGGCCCATAAGAGCATTATACGGACACACCAACTTGCCATTGCAGCTAGGAAAAATGCACCAAGCGTTAATACTATCCTTTTCTAAGAAAATATCTCAGCTGGAAGCCCAACATAAATGCTCTCAGGCTATCCAGATAGCTACAGAATTAGCGGACACGCGAGCCTTGCTGTTGGAAGAACTCTATAAGAAGGCGCGAAGGGGACACATATTGTCTCACAAAGTGTTCTATGAACAGGGCAACAAACCAGGCAAGCTACTAGCCAGATTTACGTAAAAACGTACTCTAGCACACACGTTACACCATGTGACTGACTCGGCGGGGACGATCTACTCTAAAAATAAAGACATTGCACGATAATTCTGTTGCTTTTTTAGCAAACTCTACAATCTTAAAGGGGAGACCGAGAACCAGAGTTCAGCGACGGTTGAGACCCAGTCCTGATTGAAACAGGACTTTCTTAACACCTACAGTCCGGGGGCTCTGTCGGAGCCCGATAGGATTGCATTAGAAGCCCTATTTTCCTCCGAGGAATAGGCGGAAGCCCTGAAAGCTACAAAACCTGGCAAATGTCCGGGACCAGATGGCTTTTCAGCGCAATACTATAAATGCTTTGCAGATCTCTTAGCCCCACGCTTCCTTAAAGCCTTTAATACTCTGGCCTCTGCCCACTGCCCTTCAGACACCCTACGAGAAGCTTACATCTCGTTGATCCCCAAAGACGATAAGGATCCAACTAATGTGGCTAACTATAGGCCAATTTCACTTTTGTACGTAGACGTCAAACTCCTCTCTAAAATTCTGGCTACCCGCCTGGCGTACCATGTGCCCGCCTGGATAGGCTTGGACCAGGTTAGTTTTGTCCCTGGCAGGGAAGCCAGGGACAACACCACAAAGGCTCTGAATCTTCACTATTGGCTCACCTCCTCCAAACAGGAGGGGTTCTTCCTGGCAATGGATGCAGTGAAGGCGTTCGATCGAGTGGCCTGAGATTACATGGAAGCGGTGTTGACAGCTCTGGGTCTAGGGAGCTGTATGCAAGCCTTTATAGGCGCACTCTATGTAAATACACGAGCTAGAGTCTGAGTCAACGGCCACTTATCGGACGCCTTTTCCATCCATGCTGGCACTAGGCAAGGATGTCCGCTTTCGCCTCTACTCTATATTCTTACCCTAGAACCGCTATTACGATGCATCCGGATTAATCCGAATATAAAAGGCATAGAAGTCCACTGAAGGGAATTCAAGACTGCGGCCTTTGCGGACGACATCCTGCTCTTTCTTTCCTCCCCACTGACATCCCTACCCAACCTCATGCCTGTCTTGGATCTTTTCCAACGTATTTCGAACTTAAAAATCAGTCTGTCAAAATCGTTTGCGCTAAGCATCTCATTACCAAATGACCTGGTATGGCAGTGCCAAGCAAATTTCCCATTTAAATGGGAAACAGAGGCTATCACCTACCTAGGTATCCAGCTCACAAGTAAATTGATGACACTGTATGATAAAAAACTTCCTATCCGAACTGAAACTCATACAACAGGATCTTCTGAAGTGGGATGTACCCACCCTCTCATGGTTTGGAAGGGCTTCTATCCTAAAGATGACGGTCTTACCCCGTCTGCTGTACAAGATGCAGACTGTCCCGATTCACCTACCACCCTCCTTTTTTACAGCCTACGGGAAAATGTGTAGATCCTTCCTATGGGGGACATCCGCCTAAACTTCACGCCCATCCTCTGGCTGGGGCGACCATCCAGGCTTTTGTTAGGGTATGTAAAGCCCATGCACTGTCAGACATTGATTGCCCGATTACCCCCATTAGAGACAATCCGAATTTCCCCCCGGGTCTATCGAAGACCAATCTTTTATTGGAATGGCCATACACACAAATGCAGGTGAAGCACTTTTTCACAGGGGCAAGTTTCTGAAGATACAAGATCTTGTGGCAAGATCTAACACTAAATCCTTCCCTTCCTGGCCCTACAGGCAAATAAAACACTTTCTAGACATCCCAGCGAAAGTAGTCATATACACGAGAAACCCCACGGTGTTTGAATCCTATGTTCAAGCTCATCACCCCAGTCTCATGTGATCTCAGCCCTATATGCCTCCATGTTCGGGGAACTGTACTCTTCTCTGAGTGCAGATCATGCATTCTGGGAGTCGACCTTGGACAGGGAGATGCCGGTTGGGATCGTATCGATTTACTCATAAACAAAGGTTCTCTCAATGTAAACACACAAGAGAATGGGTATAAACTCCAAACTAGATGGTATAAGACCCCACAGTTGCTCCACAGGATCTTTCTGACAGTGCCAGAGCACTGCTGACGGTGTGAACGAGAAGTGGGCACCTTTCTCCACATTTGGTGGACATGCCCTTTAATCCAGCCATACTGGCGTAAGGTGCATGAGGTGACGACTGCTATCTCCTCACTCCCACTGGAGTTTACACCAGCACAGTATCTCCTGCACCTCTCCAAAATTCCCCCCAAAAAATATTTTAAGTCGATAGCTATGCACTTGATAAACGCTGCTAGGCTATGCATACCGGTACATTGGAGGTCCACACGGCCGCCCTCCATGAAAGAATGGGCGGCACGTACTGACCGCATAGCGACAATGGAGGAGCTAATATTCGCTTCACAGGACAAGATCTCAAGCCTTTCAGCAACTTGGGAGGCGTGGATCATGTACAAAAACTCCCAATCATACCAGGATTTGCTATAACATGACATGTAATTCATTGTCAAGACACAAGGTGATCTCAGACGATCCATCCCGGGATACCGGAGGACCCTGTTGATGTAGACAGCAAACAGTGGAAGGAGGGGGTAGCAGGTGGGACCCTACCCCCCCTTTGTCAGTCCCCACTTTTTCTTCCACTCACCCCTCCCTCTTCCCCCTCTTACTTTTTCTGCTCTCTTCTCTTCTTTGTTATCTGAGCCCTTTATGGTCAAGGATCTGGAGGTTGGAGCCGACTGTTTGGGCCGGTCCTGACCTCCAGGTTGTCGTTCCAGGAAGTCAAAATTGGGTAATACAGGGCTGCTACAAATGGGCCCCCTCAGGTGGTTTGGATGGTCTCCGAGAGTGTTAGTAGGCTAAATTTGAGCTGAGACACATGATTAACGAGAGAAGCCATTACACTCTCGGACCTTGCATATTGTTTGTAATGTTATAATGTTCTTTATAGTTCTAGCTTATCTTCTAGACAATTTTGATGTCAGCAACCTGTTAGCCACTGTTGGGCTTATCATGTATGAAACCTGGATCCCAGTTTGATGTAATTAGCTGTATATTTCATGAAAACTCTAATAAAATCTTTTTGGGGAAAAAAAAAGGACGCCAGTTACAGTTAGGTTTGATGGTCCAGCATAGGAGGGGGAGAAAATATTGTGGGGTCTCTCATTGCAGGTAATTAAGCTAGGTTGGAGGTATTGGTTATTGGCTCTTATCCTTAGTTGATCAGAGACATAAATGTGTTGGTTTGGTTATTTGTTTTTGATTCTAATGGTGGTCTCTGATCTGTTGGAGCTTTGAGAAAAAACCCCTTTCATTTCTCCCCTCCATTCCCCTCCTGTTTTTTCCACCTATTCGAGAAGGGAATGATGGGAATTATCTGAATCTTTGGAATTTGTCATCAAGACCTTTAGCATCAGGTAGACCCCTTTTCCTGTCCTATCTTTGGATTAGTGGATTTTTTATCCCCTTATTGATTACTCCTTGTTCTTCCCCCATAGATGAACCATTAGTGGGCATTTGTTTATACATACTCTATGGTCTCTCTATGGTTACACCAATTGATCCAAATTGATTCACCCCTATGACTCTGGAGCCTTCAAAATCTTTTAAAATGTATTCTTTGAATACACAAGTAATCCATTTGACCTAAGTTTTTGTTGTCACTTGATTTTTGCCAATCCAGGAAAATGAAATTTAATAATGTACAATTATATATTTTGCATTTGTTATATCTTTTGTCTTTCACTAAAAAATCTTTTTCTATTTTTGACTCTTTTGTGATCATTTGTACAGTGCCTGATAATAATTTTCCTGATGAAGCCATTGGTTATGGCAAAACATGTAGAGATTCAATCAGTTTGCACCTGTTTATGTATTGTATGATCATTTATTCATGTCTTCATACTGTTTTTAATATTTTCTAAATAAATTTATATATTTTTTTACATTCTTGTTGTATTTGTGCATCTTTAAAATTGCAAAAACTCTTCACGGATAAGTAAGTAGAGTGATTGCCTTGAAACAGAGCTCTCACTAAAGACTAATCTGTAAATTATGTATTATAATTAGGGATGAGCCAAATGTACCTGGGTTCAGTTTGAGGCAGGATCACAGAACATGATAAATGTTCATGCCAAATCTAATGCCGTGTACACAAGGGCGGACTTTTTGACCGGACTGGTCCGACAGACTTTCCAGCGGACTTTCGACAGACTTTTGACGGACTTCCGACTGACTTTTTAACGAACAGACTTGCCTACACACGATCACACCAAAGTCCGACAGATTCGTACGTGATGATGTACACCGGACTAAAATAAGGAAGTTAAAAGCCAGTAGCCAATAGCTGCCCTAGCGTCGGTTTTTGTCCGTCGGACTAGCATACAGACGAGCGGATTTCTGGGTCCGGCGGAGTTATGACGTAAAGATTTGAGGCATGTTCCAAATCTAAAGCCCGTCAGATTTTCAACTGGAAAAGTCAGCTGAAGGTCCGATGAAGCCCACACACGATCAGATTGTCCGCTGGACTCGGTCCATCAGACTAGTCCAGTCGAAAATTCAGTTCGTCTGTACGTTGCATGAGACTCATTGAAGTCAACAAAATTGAATGGTAAAAAACAGTAATGACTAATCTATATTATTGTATAGGCTAATGTGGCATGGGGGCTGAGCACTTCACATGTAGCACCAATATTTAAAAAGGGCCCAAAATACATCCCTGGGAATTACAGACCAGATAGTCTAACATCAATAGTATGTAAGCTCTTGGAGGGGATTATAAGGGACTATATAAATGATTTAAGTAATGAGAACGGTATCATTAGCAGTAATCAGCATGGATTCATGAAGAATTGTTTTTGCCATCTAGATAAAGGAAGGCCCGTAGACGTGGTGTATCTGGATTTTGCAAAAGCATTTGACACAGTTCCCCATAAACATTTACTGTACAAAATAAGGTCCGTTGGCATAGACCATAGGGTGAGTACATGGATTGGAAACTGGCTACAAGGGCGAGTTCAGAGGGTGGTGATAAATGGGGAGTACTCGGAATGGTCAGGGGTGGGTAGTGGGGTCCCCCAGGGTTCTGTGCTGGGATCAATCCTGTTTAATTTGTTCATAAACAACCTGGAGGATGGGGTAAACAGCTCTGTATTTGCAGATGATACTAAGCTAAACAGGGCTATAACTTCTCGGTAGAATGTGGAAACCTTGCAAAAAGATCTGAACAAATGAATGGGGTGGGCAACTACATGGCAAATTAGGTTTATTGTAGAATGTAAAATAATGCATTTAGGTGGCAAAAATATGAATGCAATCTATACACTGGGGGGAGAACCTTTGGAGGAATCTAGGATGGAAAAGGACCAGGGGGGGTCCTAGTAGATGATAGGCTCAGCAATGACATGCAATGCCAAGCTGCTGCTAACAAAGCAAACAGAATATTGGCATGCATTAAAAAGGGGATCAACGCCAGAGATAAAACAATAATTCTCCCACTCTACAAGACTCTGGTCTGGCTGCACCTAGAGTATGCTGTGCAGTTCTGGGCACCAGTCCTCAGGAATGATGTACTGGAGCGAGTACAAAGAAGGGCAACAAAGCTAATAAAGGGTCTGGAGGATGTTAGTTATGAGGAAAAGTTGCGAGCACTGAACTTATTCTCTCTGGAGAAGAGACGCTTGAGAGGGGATATGATTTCAATTTACAAATACCATACTGGTGACTAGGGATGAGCTTCGTGTTCGAGTCGAACCCATGTTCGACTCGAACATCGGCTGTTCGATCATTCGTCGAATTGCGAACGATATGGGCCGTTCGCGCCAAATTCGTGTGGAGCGTCACGGCCCATAATTCACTGCGGCATCGCAGTGCATTGCTGGCTGATGATTGGCCAAGCATGCACTATGACCCGCATGCTTGGCCAATCACAGCGCCGCCTGAACAGAGAGCCATAATTGGCCAAAGCCAAGGAGGCTTTGGCCAATTATGGCTCAGGGGATTTAGTACACGCCCCACACTATATAAGGCCGCCTGCACGGCGGCCCTGTGTAGTGTGTGTTCCGGCGTTCATTGAGAGAGAGAGAGAGACAGACAGTGACATTTGATTTGAGTTAGATAGATTAGGCAGAACAGTCAGTCAGTTAGCTGCACTTACAGTGTATTGTGTATATATATGCATCCCAGGTGTTGCATATATATATATACACTGTATTCAGTTTAGCTAGATCCGTTCTTGTTATCTTCCTACTGACAGGCAGGCTTGTCTTGTTACAGTATTTACAGCTACCTGAAGAAAATTATTGGTGTTCCTTTGATCCTATTAGTACCACAGTCAGGCAGCTAGACTATTTACAGTTAGTGCAGTGCGTCCTGCTCACGGTGTTCAGCTAGATCCGTTCCTGTTATCTTCTTACTGACAGTCAGGCTTGTCTTGTTACAGTATATACAGCTACCTGAAGAAAATTACTGGTGTTCTTTTGATCCTATTAGTACCACAGTCAGGCAGCTAGACTATTTACAGTTAGTGCAGTGCGTCCTGCTCACAGTGTTCAGCTAAACCTACAAGTTAGAGGGGTGCGTCCTGCTCACAGTGTTCAGCTAAACCTACAAGTTAGTGTGGTGCGTCCACCTCACAGTGTTCAGCTAAACCTACAAGTTAGTGCAGTGCGTCCTGCTCACAGTATTCAGCTAGATCCGTTCCTGTTATCTTCTTACTGACAGGCAGGCTTGTCTTGTTACAGTATATACGGCTACCTGAAGAAAATTACTGGTGTTCTTTTGATCCTATTAGTACCACAGTCAGGCAGCTAGACTATTTACAGTTAGTGCAGTGCGTCCTGCTCACAGTGTTCAGCTAAACCTACAAAAGTTAGTGGGGTGCGTCCTGCTCAGTGTTCAGCTAAACCTTCAAGTTAGTGCGGTGCGTCCTGCTCACAGTGTTCAGCTAGATCCGTTCCTGTTATCTTCTTACTGACAGGCAGGCTTGTCTTGTTACAGTATATACAGCTACCTAAAGAAAATTACTGGTGTTCTTTTGATCCTATTAGTACCACAGTCAGGCAGCTAGACTATTTACAGTTAGTGCAGTGCGTCCTGCTCACAGTGTTCAGCTAAACCTACAAAAGTTAGTGGGGTGCGTCCTGCTCAGTGTTCAGCTAAACCTTCAAGTTAGTGCAGTGCGTCCTACTCACAGTGTTCAGCTAGATCCGTTCCTGTTATCTTCTTACTGACAGGCAGGCTTGTCTTGTTACAGTATATACAGCTACCTGAAGAAAATTTCTGGTGTTCTTTTGATCCTATTAGTACCACAGTCAGGCAGCTAGACTATTTACAGTTAGTGCAGTGCATCCTGCTCACAGTGTTCAGCTAAACCTACAAGTTAGTGCAGTGCGTCCTGCTCACAGTGTTCAGCCAGATCCGTTCCTGTTATCTTCTTACTGACAGGCAGGCTTGTCTTGTTACAGTATATACAGCTACCTGAAGAAAATTACTGGTGTTCTTTTGATCCTATTAGTACCACAGTCAGGCAGCTAGACTATTTACAGTTAGTGCAGTGCATCCTGCTCACAGTGTTCAGCTAAACCTACAAGTTAGTGGGGTGCGTCCTGCTCACAGTGTTCAGCTAAACCTACAAGTTAGTGTGGTGCATCCACCTCACAGTGTTCAGCTAGATCCGTTCCTGTTATCTTCTTACTGACAGGCAGGCTTGTCTTGTTACAGTATATACAGCTACCTGAAGAAAATTTCTGGTGTTCTTTTGATCCTATTAGTACCACAGTCAGGCAGCTAGACTATTTACAGTTAGTGCAGTGCATCCTGCTCACAGTGTTCAGCTAAACCTACAAGTTAGTGCAGTGCGTCCTGCTCACAGTGTTCAGCCAGATCCGTTCCTGTTATCTTCTTACTGACAGGCAGGCTTGTCTTGTTACAGTATATACAGCTACCTGAAGAAAATTACTGGTGTTCTTTTGATCCTATTAGTACCACAGTCAGGCAGCTAGACTATTTACAGTTAGTGCAGTGCATCCTGCTCACAGTGTTCAGCTAAACCTACAAGTTAGTGGGGTGCGTCCTGCTCACAGTGTTCAGCTAAACCTACAAGTTAGTGTGGTGCATCCACCTCACAGTGTTCAGCTAGATCCGTTCCTGTTATCTTCTTACTGACAGGCAGGCTTGTCTTGTTACAGTATATACAGCTACCTGAAGAAAATTACTGGTGTTCTTTTGATCCTATTAGTACCACAGTCAGGCAGCTAGACTATTTACAGTTAGTGCAGTGCGTCCTGCTCACAGTGTTCAGCTAAACCTACAAGTTAGTGGCGTGCGTCCTGCTCACAGTGTTCAGCTAAACCTACAAGTTAGTGTGGTGCGTCCACCTCACAGTGTTCAGCTAAACCTACAAGTTAGTGCAGTGTATCCTGCTCACAGTGTTCAGCTAGATCCATTCCTGTTATCTTCTTACTGACAAGCAGGCTTGCCTTGTTACAGTATATACAGCTACCTGAAGAAAATTAATGGTGTTCTTTTGATCCTATTAGTACCACAGTCAGGCAGCTAGACTATTTACAGTTAGTGCAGTGCGTCCTGCTCACAGTGTTCAGCTAAACCTACAAGTTAGTGGGGTGCGTCCTGCTCACAGTGTTCAGCTAAACCTACAAGTTAGTGGGGTGCCTCCTGCTCACAGTGTTCAGCTAAACCTACAAGTTAGTGTGGTGCGTCCACCTCACAGTGTTCAGCTAAACCTACAAGTTAGTGTGGTGCGTCCACCTCACAGTGTTCAGCTAAACCTACAAGTTAGTGGGGTGCGTCCTGCTCACAGTGTTCAGCTAAACCTACAAGTTAGTGGGGTGCGTCCACCTCACAGTGTTCAGCTAAAGCTACCTGTAGAAGGTTGGTGGTGTTCTCATACTACAGGCAGGCAGTTGATTTTGCTAGCTGCAGTATCAGTACATATATATATATATATATATATATATATATATATATATATATATACATATCCCAGCTTAGTGCAGCTACAGGCCATTAGTATGTCTGGAAGGCCAAAAAGGAGAGGCAGACAGTCACAAGCCAATAAGAGAGGGCAAGCAGGCTCTGTGTCTAGTGCTGGTCATGGAGACGGTGCATCCTCATCAGCATGTGGCCGTGGGACACGCTTGGGCTTTTTTTCGGCAGCTGGCCATGTTGAGCCACAACATGCGGAAGACTTGGTCGAGTGGATGACCAAGCCGTCCTCATCCTCCTCATCCTCTCTCACCCATGCCCAGGGTACTTTGTCTGGCAAAGCAGCGGCCTCTTCCCTCGGCTCAATGTCATCAGTGACTCCTTCCCTAGCCCCACCATGTCCTCCTGAGGAGTCCCTCGAACTGTTTGACCACAGTGTTGGGCACATGCTCCTGGAGGATGCCCAGCGTTTGGAAGGCTCTGATGATGATACTGAGCTCGATGAAGGCAGTAACATGAGCGCAGACAGAAGGGGTGCCCAAGAAGGACAGCAATCTGGCAGTCATGCTCCCCCTGCTGCAGCATACTGCCAGGTTTGCTCCAATGATGAGGAGGGAGGGGATGATGAGTTCACTGACTCAACGTGGGTGCCTGATAGGAGAGAGGAGGAGGAGGAGGAGGAGGCGGCACATCACCAACGAGGCAGGATGCCCTACAGGGGCCAGCCTAAGGGCAGCACATTGACTGCATCACACCCCAAAGCTACACATGTGCAGGGCGCTGCAGTCTCTGCGCGTTATTCAAAAAGTTCTTTGGTGTGGGCCTTTTTTGAGACGAGTGCATCAGATCGCACCGCTGCTATTTGCAACATATGTCTCAAGCGTATCTCGCGTGGCCAAAACATCTCCCGCTTGGGTACCACATGCTTGACCAGACATATGTTGACCTGCCATGCAGTTCGTTGGCAAGCGTATCTAAAAGACCCACACCAAAGAACAAAGAGGACCTCTCCTTGCTCCTCATCAGCTGAGATCTCCAACCCCACTATACCTTCAGTCCTCTCTGAGACCTGCACTGAGAGGAATGAAGGTGTAGAATTAGGTGTGTCACAGCCAAGTACTTGTGGGCAATCTGCTTTTGGTACACCGACGTCAGATTGTACCAGGCAAATTTCCATGCCCCAGCTGCTGCACCACCGAAAGAAGTTTGCTCCCAGCCATCCACATGCGCAGCGGTTGAATGCTAGCTTGGCAAAATTGCTAGCACTTCAACTGCTGCCTTTTCAGTTGGTAGACTCTGCCCCCTTCCGTGAGTTTGTGGAATGTGCGGTTCCTCAGTGGCAGGTACCTAAACGCCACTTTTTCTCACGGAAGGTGATTCCGCCTCTCTACCGGCATGTGGAAGGCAATGTCCATGCCTCGCTGGACAGGGCGGTCAGCGGTAAGGTGCATATTACCGCTGACTCATGGTCCAGCAGGCATGGACAGGGAGGTTTCACGGCGCATTGGGTGACTCTGCTGGCAGCTGGGAAGGATGCAGGACAAGGTGCAGTAGTGTTGGAGGTTGTTCCACCACCACGCCTCCAAAATGCTAATGATTGTGACACACCTCTCTCCTCCACCCCCTCCTCTTCTTCTTCCTCCATGGCCTCTTCCTGTGCTTTGTCCTCGGAACCAGCGGTGCTCCGTAGCCATTCAAGGGGCTACGCAAGTACGCAGGCCAAAAGATACCATGCGGTGCTTGAGCTGGTGTGCTTGGGGGACAGGAGCCACACTGGGGCAGAGGATCTGTCAGCTCTGCAGGGGCAGGTTCAGAGGTGGTTGACGCCATGGCAACTTAAGGCAGGAATGGTAGTTTGCGACAATGGCACCAACCTCCTCTCTGCCCTCCGACAGGGACAAATGACCCATGTGCCCTGTTTGGCTCACGTCCTTAACTTGGTGGTGCAGCGGTTCTTGGGCAGGTACCCGGGCTTAGGAAAGTCTGTGTGCATTTCCGCCGGTCATATAATGCCAGTGCTCGGCTGACGGACCTCCAAAAGGAGTTTAACCTGCCCAAGAACTGCCTAATCTGTGACATGCCCACCAGGTGGAACTCAACGTTGGCCATGCTGCAGCGGCTGCACACGCAGAAGAGGGCCATCAATGAGTACCTGTGCGACTATGGCACCAGGACAGGGTCAGGGGAGCTTGGTTTTTTTTCCCCATGCCAGTGGGCCATGATCAGGGATGCATGCACTGTCCTGTCACCATTTGAGGAGGCCACGAGGATGGTGAGCAGTGACAGTGCATGCATCAGTGACACTGTCCCCCTTGTCCACCTGTTGGAGCACACGCTGCATGGAATAATGGACAGGGCACTTGAGGCAGAACAGAGGCAGGAAGAGGAGGACTTCCTTAGCTCTCAAGGCCCCCTTTATCCAGACAGTGTTTCTGCATGCCCGCCAATCACACAGGAAGAGGACGAGGAGGAGGAAAAGGAGGAGGAAGATTGTGTCAGTATGGAGGTGGAGCCTGGCACTCAGCATCAGCAGCAGTCTTTAAGGGATCAGTCCCAAGAAACACATGGACTTGTACGTGGCTGGGAGGAGGTGGCTGCGGACCATGTCGTTCTTAGTGACCCAGAGGACTCCGGACCGAATGCCTCAGCAAACCTACGCTGCATGGCCTCCCTGATCCTGCAAAGCCTGTGTAAGGATCCTCGTATTCGTGGTATCAAGGAGAAGGACCAATACTGGCTGGCAACCCTCTTTGATCCACGTTACAAGGGTAAGGTTGTGGACCTTATCTTGCCATCGCAGAGGGAGCAGAGGATGAAACATCTTCGGGAGGCCTTGCAGAAAGGTCTGTGCAACGGGTTCCCAGAGACTGGGAGGTTACAAACTCCTGTTTCTGGACAACGTGTTGCTGAGGCTTCGGTCAGTCAAAGAAGGAGCGGTGGAGAAGGTGGCCGTCTGACCGATGTGTTCAGACAATTTTTTGGTCCGCAGCCCCAAGGTATGATCGGTTCCAGCAACCATCACCAGCGTCTGTTTTACATGGTGCAGGAATACCTAGGGGCAAGATCAGATTTGGACACCTTTCCCACCGAAAATCCTCTGGGTTACTGGGTCTTGAGGATGGATCACTGGCCAGAGCTTGCACAGTATGCAATTGAGCTACTGGCCTGTCCTGCATCCAGCGTTCTTTCGGAACGCACATTCAGTGCTGCTGGAGGCTTTGTAACCGATCACAGGGTGCGTCTGTCCACCGAATCGGTCGATCGACTGACCTTCATAAAAATGAATCAGTCTTGGATCACCACCAGCTACCAAGCACCTGATGCTGATGTAACCGAATAATTTTTTTTTAAATATCAGATCCCTTCAAAGACTGCCTATGCTGATGCTGAGTGACTATCCCTGAGTAATTATCCTCTTCCTCCTCAATCATCACGCTGATAGCTTGAAAGAACATTTTTGGTTCTGGGCGCCACCACCAATGCCTAAGGCACAATTTTTCAGCCCCTGTTTAACAGGGGCGTGTGATTACAATTTTTGATGCAATACTTTTCAGCAGGGCTCGTTCCTGCGTTCCAACTAGAGTGTCTGTGAGGGGTTGCAGTGTTGTGGCACCGGCACCAGTGCCTAAGGCCCAATTTTTCTGCCCCTGTTTAACAGGGGCGTGTAATTACAATTTTTGATGCAATACTTTGCAGCAGGGCTCGTTCCTGCGTTCCAACTAGAGTGTCTGTGAGGGGTTGCAGTGTTGTGGCACCAGCACCACCACCACCACCACCACCAAAGGCCCAATTTTTCTGCCCCTGTTCAACAGGGGCATGTAATTACAATTCTTGATCTAATATTTCACAGCAGGGCCCATTTCTGCACCCACCAAGAGCGAGTGAGGACTTACAGTGTTGTGGCACCAGCACCACCACCACCACCACCAAAGGCCCAGTTTTTCTGCCCCTGTTCAACAGGGGCATGTAATTACAATTCTTGATCTAATATTTCACAGCAGGGCCCTGTGAGGGCTTACGTTGTTGTGGCCACAACAACACCTAAGGGCCAAATTTATGCTGAGTATATAGGGCAGGCCCCTACTTTCAAACATCTAACTTACAAACGACTCCTACTTGCAAACGGAAGGAGACAACAGGAAGTGAGATGAAATCTACCCCTAGGAAGGGAAATTCTCTCCTGTAAGAGTTAATATGGGAAAAACATTTCTCCTTTCCACTGATGCTTTCCAATCCTTGTTCCACAAAAAAACCAAAATTTTCAAAAAACATTTGTCATTGGGACAAAAAGTGAGGTGAAATCTTCTAAAGAGGAGGAAAGACAGCAAAACAAATGTCACAGGGGTGATAACCCTTCCCTATGTTTTCCAAAAAGCTTAAAAAAGATTTTTTGGCTGGAGCTAAACACGTTAAAAATGTACCCGTTCAAAATGACAAACAGATTCTACTTAAAAACAAACCTACAGTCCCTGTCTTGTTTGCACCGCCTGTATACTGCTGTTAAGAGTATATAGAGCCTTGTGGCCCCACACCTTTCCTTATTTTAATTTGGGTGCGGGGTTCCCCTTAATATCCATACAAGACCCAAAGGGCCTGGTAATGGACTGGGGGGTACCCATGCCGTTTGTCTCACTGATTTTCATCCATATTGCCAGGACCCGACATTACATTAAACCCACAAGCAGTTTTAAATGAGATTTTTTCCTTTAAAAATGACATTTGGTGCAGGGACTGTTCTAAACACGGGAAACACGCGCCACTTTACAGGCATACTATAGACACCCCCCAGGTACGATATTTAAAGGAATATTTCACTTTTTTTTTTTTTACTTTAACCATCATTAAAATCACTGCTCCCGAAAAAACGGCCGTTTTTAAAAGTTTTTTTTGCATTGATACATGTCCCCTGGGGTAGGACCCGGGTCCCCAAATCCTTTTTAGGACAATACCATGCAAATTAGCCTTTAAAATGAGCACTTTTGATTTCGAACGTTCGAGTCCCATAGACGTCAATGGGGTTCTAACGTTCGTGCAAATTTTCGGTCCGTTCGCAGGTTCTGGTGCGAACCGAACCGGGGGGTGTTCGGCTCATCCCTACTGGTGACCCCACAATAGGGATAAAACTTTTTTGCGGAAGTGAGTTTAACAAGACACGTGGTTTAAGATTTCTCCGCATCCAATTCGCAAAAGTGTAAACCCAGCCTGGAACTGGAAAAGGGGTGTAATGCAATTAACCGGCACACACATAGTCTACATCGTGGGTAAGATAAAGCACATTGGGGTATGAGGACAACAGTAAAAAAGTTCATACAGTGTGAAGAGGTTACCAGGGGTAAAAGAGGTTTCTTTAGTAGCCTGTCACTAAGCATGTACATGTGGCAGGTGAGATAGCCTCTTGCAGTGAGGGGGGTGTTGTTGGCACTTCTTGCTATGGGAGACGGCCATGATCCGTCTCCCATAGCAATGGAAACAGATCTGCACCCACCCGCTGTGTTCAAGAGCTCCAGCAGATTTTTCACATCTTGTACCCAGCTCCACGTGTGTAAGATGTATGGTCCTCCAACATGTGCTGTGGTTCTATCCGCTGGCACCTACATTACTTTAGGGTACGGTAGTGCAGGCTGACAATCTTCCAAAAGTGTTGGATGTGAAGATTCTGTTTTAGGCCATATCTCTTGAACAGTGCAAAGAGCAAAGAAATGGACCATTGGGATAAGTGAGTATTACTGCTTTTTTGTGGATTTTTTATGTAGCAACAAAGTTGCGAAAAGGTCTGAACTGACACTTTTCCTGTCACAGTTAATTTAACCCAGAAACTGATTATTAACTATTAGTTTACAGTACACATCCTGATTGCATTTTATAAAATAAGCCAGAATATTGAAGTAATTATTTACATCTGTGAACAAGTGCATGTCTTTCTTATCCATTTTATTTACCTGGTTCACCCTTCTGACCGGGCCAGCCATCCCTTCCATCTCTCCCGTCTTTGCCATGTAGAGGTTGTAACCCTTGGATGACAGTGCAGACAACAGGATCCTTTGCAGTTTGACATGAAACTATTACAAATGTCATTGTAAGAGCTGCCCACACTGTTAGAAAGGACTCCATGCCAACAGAAATATGTCTGTAAATAAATCCAATGTTATTGTTAAAATTGAAAAGGAATCAACATTATATTAATGGCATTTTCCTTATATAGACTATAGATTAAACAAGGTTCCTTCTATAGATTATTTGATTACAGTAGGTTCTATGGAATTGTAGTCCACCCAATGCTATAATCGTGTTATTGATAAATGTTGCTAAATTGAATTTCCAACTGGCCACTTATATTTTTTGGAAACCTGATTCCTACAACAAGAACTCCAGAGAGAGGGCACCCTTTTATGATGGCCACAGATAGGTGGTGCTGGGGACCCAGATGCAGAGATCTCATCATCACAGCTGAAACCTTTTCAAAGCTTTAATATCACATTGACTTTATTACCCCTTTAATACCAGGCACTTTCACCCCCTTCCTGCCCAGGCCAATTTTCAGCTTTCAGTGCTGTCGCACTTTGATTGACAATTCCGCGGTCATGCAACACTGTACCCATATGACATTTTTTTTTTTTTTTTGAGATAGATAGATCTTTTTTTTGGTGGTATCTATTCACCCACTGGGGTTTTTATTGTTTGCTAAACAAACAAAAAAAGACCAAAACATTTTGAAAAAAAAAGTTTTCTTAGTTTCTTTTATAAAATTTGGGAAATAAATAATTTTTCTTCTTCACTGATGTGCGCTGATGAGGCTGCACTGATGTGCAATGATGAGGAGGCACTGGTGAGGGGGCACTGATGAGGAGGCACTGATGATGCGGCACTGATGGGCACTGATAGATTGCACTGATGGGGACTGACTGACACTGATGGGGCTGCACTAATAATCAAGGCACTGATGATCAGTGCTTTGATTACCAGTGTAAAGAATGTACTGAGAGCCTTGCCAGTTATTAGCTCTCCTTTCCTCACACAGATAGCCAGTGAGGAAAGGACTTTTGATAACCAGCAAGTCTGTATACATGTGATTAGCTGCGATCAGCTGTGATTGGACACAGCTGTGATCAGCTGTGATTGGACACAGCTGATAACCTGGTAAAGGGCTGGTGTGATTGGCCATTTACTGCTATCTGTGATTAGCTGTGTCCAAAGGACACAGCGGTCACAGAGCGTGCCCGATGCGTGCCGCGGGGGGGTGAGGTTCTTGAAGGATGCCTATGGATACTCTCCCAGAAGTAGAGAACAGCGCTGTAGCTGTCTTATGGTTATATTGTGGTACTAAAGTGGTTAAAAGAGTAGAAAGGGCAATGACTGTACAATAAAGCTACAGAACAGTGGCAAAAGGAACAGTTAGACTTAATTGGAGTTTGACCCTGTTTATTTAGTACAGATAGAATATGTTGAAAAATATTAAAATTACATATATTTTAGGGGTCAAACCTTCTTTGCACCTCCAAAATGAATGTCACTAAGTATATTGCCATCAGTTTGATTCTGTACTTAATGAAGGGATCGCAGTCCTATTGCATTGCAGGTTGAGTCTTATGCTTTCTGTCCATTCTTGGTGATTATAAGCCATATAGGTTCAAAGTGCCTTTTGGCACTGTGAGTTCTCAGCACAGAAATATTAGATTTATTGCCAAAAGTTGAGACACTAGTGGGGTTTAATGTGAAGAGTTAGGGTTAAGTGATCATGGTAGGTTAATGTTAAATGATAGATTAAAGCCTAAGTTTAGTTAATTTATTTTAAATCAGAACAAGGGATGGTACTTACATATAATGGTTGCTGGTTGCTGCTGCCTAAGACCTCTTTCACACTGGGGCAGTTGTCAGGTGCTTTAGCGCTGCGAATAGCCTCTGCTAAGTGCCTGAAAACTGCCTCCCATTCATTCAAGTGTGGGGTGATGTGCTTGCGGGGCGTTATGAAAAGTCCTGCAAGCAGCATCTTTGAAGCGGGTTGGGAGCGCTGTATTTAGCGCCCCCAAAACGCCCTGCCCATTGGAATGAATGGACAGCGCTTTCGAAGCGCCTGAAAAGCACTTCCGAATCGTTGCAACACGGGAGTTTTTAACCCCTTCTTTGGAGTTAAAAGTGCCCCACTAGCGGCTGAAAAGCGCTGCTTAAACAGCGCTAAAGCATCGCTAAAACGAGCAGCACTTTAGCGCTTATGTGGCCATGGCCCCAGTGTGAAAAAACTTTGCCTCCTCTGCACCCCTATACCCCTGAAGCAATAATCTTCCGGTGCTGTATGGGAAATATACCCACTGGAACAGTCATAATCACTTATCAAGTTGCAAGGGTAGGTTTTTAATTTTCCCAGAGTTCAGCTTTGAAGACAAAATCTGTCAGAAATTTTGCTGTACGTGTCCCCATTAGGTAGCATCACACTTTATATTTTGTTTTGGTGAACATTGTATCTTGGACAGAAAGTCCTGAGCAGGCCAAAACAAGAGGTAAGGGGAAAGCTTCTATGAAGGACAATGGTTCTGTTGACAGCTGTGTAATAAAGGATTTCCTCTCACTTTCTGTTTGTCTCAGTGACAGGAAATGAAGGGAAAGGAGCTAACACTTCCCTATCATATCTAAAAAAAAAAATGTTGGCTGTAGATACTTTTTAAGATTAAGGTTTCATTTTTTTCAGTACTTGTACTTTTGTACTAAGAAATATGTAGGCTGCTATTATTGATGTCTCCTTCTGAAAATACTAGTTGCCTGCCTGTCATGTAATGCAGCGAGGGCTTCAAAGTATTCTAAGTCCATGACTTCCACGTCCAAGTTCTACGTTTTTTTATGGAGTAGGTTATTTGTACTAAGAAATATTATTGGGTGTACAGTATTTATTGATGTCTCCTTCTGAAAATGCAAGTTGCCTGACTGTCATGTAACTCCATGGGCTTCAAAACATTTTAAGTCCATGACCTCTAACAAGTATGTAGATCAGGATTTATAACATCACCGTGACATAACTTTCTGAATGTTGTTCCGGGTCATTGACTCAATGTATTTATGTCCAAAGAATTTCTAGAGGGAGGTCAGCATTAACAACTTCAGAATTTTTCTTGATACAAATTTCCTTCATTGTTTGAAGGTTAAATAATATATTCAGCATTCAAATTAAGTGTAAAGGTTTCATTTTTAAGGATTAGAATCCAAATGATTGTTAGGGTCATGTGTTGGATTCATGTTAGGAATTATTAATATGTTAATATTCAGGATTTTCTACTTTTAATGATTGCTTGATATCCAGAAACTAACAGACCATTGCAAAGTACAGTACCAATACAACCAAGGTCCAGCCAATCAGATTTTAGTTTGCCAAACCAAACTATGGAAAATCAGTAACCATTGTGTTACTGAACTTTTCCACAGTCTTTACTATCTGTACTATATACTAATTTTTTTTAATTGCTCAGTACAAATCTCATATTCTTCCTTTGATAGCAGCCCCCTGGTCAGAATAAGAGTCTGACACTAACATTTTAACTTGCCAAATAGTTATCAAATAGACAGATTGACCAGAAAGTAGAATGTTTTAGGCTAATCTATTTCATGGAAGGTGCGGTAGTATAATGAACCTTTAGGTAAGATCACAAACAATTGAACATTGTGGAATTGATTAACTAAAATAATAAAAGAAAAATAAAGAGTAAACAAAACAAAGATTCACTTTGCTAGGGAAATAAAGCTGTATTGACTTCAGTCATCCAACCATGTGCAAGCCAAAATTGAGCTTTTTTAATTCCGTGCAGATGACTTGAAGAAGTGAATACAATTTATTTAAGAAGCATGTAAACTCTTGCTTACTGAGTGAACATGTTCTATTAGTAAATCAGCCCTATTGAGGTACATTTATTCACATGCATCACATAAAAAACTTTGCTCGTTAAAACATTCTCAATTATATTTATCTAATCTAATACTGGAATGTGTTTGATGCACTTGGTAAGGGTTAGCAGGCTGAATTTTCTGTATTAAAGTCTGCCACTATCCTTGACAATGAGTCTGTTTAATATGCCTATTATATAACCCAAGAATATTACAGTCTCTATTATTCATTTATCGAAAATAGTTATAATAGTACAAATGAGACTTACTTCAGCAGGGGGTGATGCTGCGGCGTTGTACGTTCCTTGAACACAAAACTGTGCACTGAAACCTCAGATACCCAAGGATATATTTATACTTATATATCATGATGTCACAATACATAATATATCTTTTTGTGAATGCTGACCTTCAGTGGGAAATTCTGTTACAAAATATCCTGGTAATAGTGTTTTCTTCTAACCTGGTACTTTCTGTTATGTTACAATAATGTTGAAATCTGCACTGGCAGCATTTTTGGAGAACCTACATTCAAAGCCAAATACATAGTGCTGAATAAATACAAGAACAGGTGCATCTTTGAAGATTGAATTAGTGATGGTTATAATTTTATATCTTATATTCAGCCTACTCAGACAAACGTTATAGAACACATAAAAAGAGAGATTTGTAGAATATATCCTAACCCTTACTTACCTTTATAATGAGTTTATAAATGAGCCACCAAGCCAGACTAACATCTAGGCACCTAAAGCAAAATATAGAGATTCAATAAACTAATAAACCAGGGTGAATATACAATCTAAACCTCCATGACTCCCAGCTGCTGATGTCCCAAATGAACTTATGGAGCAACCTCAACCTGTCCCAGGAATTAAATCAATTTTAAATCAATGCGTGAAAAGGATGCTTTTCCAAAGGGTAGAGCAGTGGTCATCAACCCTGTCCTCAAGGCCCACTAACAGGCCAGGTTTGCAAGATATCTGAAATACATCACAGGTGACATCATTTGCTGCTCAGAGATTTCAGTTTTCTAGTCCGCATCTCCCCAAGGTAATACATAAAACCTGGCCTGTTAGTGGGCCCTGAGGACAGGGTTGATGACCACTGGGGTAGAGGGTGCAGTATGCTCAAGGCCGGGAGGAGGGGTGGGGCAGCAGGGACACCTGCCCTGGGCACTATCCTAATATGCAGTGAGGGGGGTACACTGGGAGCTTTCATGGCTCTCCTGCCTCACTGACAGTAGTGAACAGCGGTGCTCATCTGAGTGCAGTATATTAAAATAATTAATGATGAATTTATTAAGATAAAAAAATTTAAATAAGAATTAACTCACAGGGTAAGGGTTAAAATGGCTAGTGACAAGGGGAGGCTCGCTGTGTAGTCCTGATCCAGATAGCTGGCGGTGTGGGGTGCTGCTGCTGTCTCGCTAGCTGCAGGGATTTCCAAGGCTCCGAGTCAAGCTGGCAGTCATCTCCCCGTCGGCTGTCTAATCACTAAATGTGGGGCACAGGGCCGGCAGGCACACGTTCAGAACATACATGCTCCTTCAGTGATGGGGTACAACATCCTGAGATCATGACAGACCAATCCTGTCCAGAAATTCAGGATCTTGTACCCCATCACTTTTTGTTTGTCCTAATGTGAGGGTCTCTGGTGGTCTTCACTACACATTTTTCTGCCCACTACTGACCCCACTACTACAGGCTCTATGCCCTTTGTAAGTTACACCTTACACTTTCCATTGACCACATTAATTTTGCATTCATGCAGATTGGAACTGTTCGCAGGCATCTTTATGCAACTCAAAATGGACACCTCCCATCTCTCCCTTCGATTGTCGATTGTGGTGTTTTCCGCCTTGGCTGCTCACAGTTACATGCCCCCACAGCTCCCGGCAGGGATACTTCTCAGCTTTCCTCAACTATTAGGTTTTAGCATCCTATGACCAACTTTAGAGCTCATATGTAAGTAACTTTGGGTTGTTTGGTTTTCTCCTCCCCTTACATACCTATTTAATTTCATTTGAATAATTTGGAATATTTTTTATAGATATGCACTCTGCACTTGCTTCTGAAAGGCATCAAGTTTTTAAATCCAGTTTTTTCATTCAATCATGCATTTACATCATACCCTGTTTTTTGATTTCACGTATCATGTGCAATAATAGAATTTTAATTTTTTGTCTATTATATGCCCATCAGCTCATCATATCTGCTATGTACGATGTCCCATGTGTATTTCTAGGAATACAATTCCTCTTTATTGTGCAATTTATTTATTATTTATATTTATTTTTGTTCAAACACACATCTCACCAAAGTCCCAAATTCCCCCCCCCACTTTTCTTAACAATGAATAGGGATGGAGGTGCATGCTCGTTTCTCCATATACCTCATTTAAAGTCCCAAAAATTCCCCCCATTTATACATTCATTAAAAAGTGGGACACTGATGTAAGGGGGATTTTACTGTGAGATGGCACACTGGTGTATGGAAGGACTCTCATGTAAAGGGGGACTGTTGTGTGAAGGGAGGGGGCTCTTGATGTAAAGGTGGACTCCTGAAGTGAAAGAGGACTCTGATGTGAAGGTTGATAAGTAGTCTATGAAGTTCTTCTGTAAGGTATGCTGAAAAGCATATTTAATGAGAAGAGTTTCATTTTTTTAACGATTGTGCTGAGTATTATATGTGTCTGATAAGCAGCCCATAGATTATGTAATTTTTTTTCCTTCCACCACGAGTGGAAGGAAAAAAAATCACTTGATTCCCCCATCAACACAGTCAGTGTTGACGGGGGAATCCCCCCCATGGAGCTATTGTGTTCTGCTGGTAGGGAGCCTTCCTGGCCGGCAGAACACAATGATTACTTTTAACTTCTATCCTGACAGTAATAGCGTCTAAAAAAATCACACAGGCTGGTTTTACCCAACGATGGATCGAATCTTGACCCATCCCTGCAAAATCACATTTTCCCATCACGCATAAAAATGTGCTTCCCTTTAACAGACAGGCAGCATTGGCATTGATGACACCCCCATGCATCTGCTAATGCGCTCATGGGCCTTAAACTGCATGTTGCCCCAGCACCATACGGTTTGGTGCTGTTGCTTCTTTGGAAAATGGTCAGGGACTTTTCTACGTTTCTCACATGTAGGGCACCCTATTGAAATGAATGGGCTGCCCAAAACACAGAAACACACGAATGCTCAGTTGCACCTGTAGGTGTGAACCTTGTCTAGCTTTGTTTTCTATTTTCTAACTCAAATTTTATCACTCACAGTCTCTATCAAGTCTTAACACAGATCCCTTTGTGCATTCTGTCATGATTCCATTATCATCAACTGAACTTAAATGGGTCACATTCAGTCAGCAGTATTGCCCACTGAACGTAACAGGGGGGATGATTTTTTCCGGGATGCAAAGCGTCACAGCTGCAGCACGTACATAGCCCCAACCGCTATTGTAAACAAGGCCTTAAGGCTCCTTCACAGACAGGTGGGAGGCACTAAAAGCAGGCAGTGTCAAACACCACAGCACATGCACCCACATGCACCCCACAGAGCCCATCTTCCAGCTTCCCTCCCCTCCTTCATACCACTGACATAGATGCCAATCAGAAAATCAAATATTGTGTATCACCACATGATGGCAATGTGGATACTGAATAATTTGTATGCCAACGTCCTAGATATATTGGATTATTTGTATACAAAAACATGGACTTTATCGGCACACCCGTACAAATTAGATTAGATTATTTAAACATGATTACAAAACAATATTTTTGACATACATATTAAAAACATAACATGATTAGACCTTATACAGCACTCTCACCATCTATGTAACCAAAAATTACCACAGTACTAAGATCAAGGATGATTCAACTTAAATAATAGTATTGGAAAGGAGGATGGTTGGTGGCAGAGGCGTAATGGAAAAGACTCTACATGTTGCACGCCTTTAAGCATTTCTTCAGGAGCTTGCAATCTAGTGTACATAAAAATAAAAACAGAAACAGACAAACAATGAATTTAAACATCAAGATCAAATATAGCTATTTAATTATATATATATATATATATATATATATATATATATATATATATATATATATATATATATATATGTATATATATATATAATTAGTAATACGCATGTCATCTGTATGCATCCCCACCCATAGACAGCCAAGCAAAGCAGCACACAACAAACCAGGTAGCAGAGGTAGCATAGATAGGTAGGTAAAAAACACTTACAGTACTAAGCAAAAAAGGTAGTATGGGCAGGGGCCTGGCAGAGAAATCCACCAATCCCAGACTTTGTATGCCTTAACCGAACTGCATAAATCTAAAGGGAAATGTATAACAATATGTATACATCTGCATATATAAAGCCCAAAACGCATCACATATAAACTAACTGCATGAAGCGGCCAAAAAGGGATTAATGCAAGGGATTGCAAAAAATATGCTTACCTAAGTCTCCTCAATATTGCTCAAGAGGGGGGGTAACCACCAGAGACTAGTCAGCCAGTCTCAGAACCCTTCAAAAATAGTAATCATACTAGGATAGTAGCATATGGTTACAAAAAATGGCCCACTTTGGGCTATCCTTGTTTTATATCCAAAATGAACAACAAAATCCTGTGGGGGTCCAAGAGCCTTAAGGCTGAAAAGAGAGGAGAGAAAAATAATAAAGTAATAAGTAAGCGCAGAGTATATACATTTCCCCAGACCCGGCCGTATTCAAAGGCAGCAGATGCAATTTGGGAAGGCAACAACAACCTACCTAGTACTGGTGGATAATATAATGAACCCGCCATCCATAAGTTTCTAGACAGAGTGGGGCTGTCTCAGGCCAGGAAGCACCTCATCCAACTGTATATACAACTACCGTGCATGTGCCCCACCCCCCCTCTGACGCGGGAGGGCAGGACACTGCAACGGGAGCAGAGAGGGACCAATTCTCACAGGTACAAAGAAGTGGTAACCCCCTCAATTGGGACTTTAGATAGACCACCCACTCAAAAAATACGTAAAATAGAAACTTTAATAATGAAAAAAACATATAAAATCCACAAGTGACAAAGATGCACAACATAAATTACATGAAATGTCATAAAAATGTTATACACATAGTAGTATGAAATGTGAATGCCCAGATGCCTGACGCGTTTCCGGTATGAGATGTTCAAATACCTTCATCAGGGGTCAGGGGTTCAAACAATTTTTAGCATTCAAATATATTCTAGAATTACAAAAAGATATGTCAGATAACACATACAAGCAGAGCGTAAATATGTCAAACAATGCATACAAACAGAGCAACAGGAGTAATACAAAGGGGAAGGACTGTAATTGGATCAAAAATATACAAGCATAAAGGTGCATGGACCTATATATGAAGAGTATTGACCAGCAAGGAAATAAACAGAAAATGCAAAAACGGCCCATAAACATACCCAGTATGATGATTCCATATGAGCAGGCACTGAGGACCGAAGAGTCCATATTGATATTATAAAGTACACAGGTTGAGAATATTATGTGTGTGGGGCACAATCTTAAGGTGCATATTATCTGCGACATCTGCATAATAATAAAAAGAATTGGAAATTTCAAGAATTCTTTCAAACCAAATTGTTATATAGTGTAGAGAAGGACTGGACAGGTGTGTTTCTGTGGCCAAACCGGGAACCACCAAACAGAAGAAACAAATACAAGGGAGACTATGAGTGAAGCAGAGTGAAATGAGTGCATTGGGTATGCAAGGGATCACCAAGGAAACCTAAAATATAAAGGGGAAAGAAAAACCACGTGATGGAAAGAGGGAAGAAATCTGTAAGTGGATCAAGATCCCCTCTAGGTTATAAGCTAAGACGAACCCGCAAGTGGAAAGTGATCCTTAACATACACTAGTGGGGAAGAGTAAAAGGAAATGCATACCTATTATATGGCATATGCCCATATGCTTCACATCTGAAAAAGTGGGACAACTAGTTTGCTGAAACCAGTAGTGTAGGCTGAATAGCCCAGGAATGAATGTCCAAATGTCCCACCACAGACGAGTCCTATATGTATCCAAACGTATGAGCAATCAATCTAATGAAGCAAGGTGAGAGAGCGTGTATGCCCCAAGTAACTAGAGCCTACCTGTGGCTTTAGCTGTTCGCCGTATAGCGTGTGGTGCCTGGATGCGTGCCTGGACAGAAATAGCGGACTGGCTAGCTATATATATGTAGCGCTGGTGTATGACGCGGCGAATGCGTCCAAGGCAGTCCAGCGGTGATTGAGGTAAACAAGGAATCACCGCTGGTACGCGCCTGCGTTGCTTCCCTTGTGTTTCCATGGAGACCTACGTCATCACGTCGCCACCCCCTTCGGCGCTGTCGGAGCTAAGCCGCGGCGTCAATGGGGGGGTGTGAAGTAAAACCTGCTAAAGGGAAAGAGGAAAAAACAGATACTAGGGAGAAGAATGGAGCACAGAAAACCAGTGTGAATTAACACTGGTTTTCTGTTTATTTCCTTGCTGGTCAATACTCTTCATATATAGGTCCATGCACCTTTATGCTTGTATATTTTTGATCCAATTACAGTCCTTCCCCTTTGTATTACTCCTCTTGCTCTGTTTGTATGCATTGTTTGACATATTTACGCTCTGCTTGTATGTGTTATCTGACATATCTTTTTGTAATTCTAGAATATATTTGAATGCTAAAAATTGTTTGAACCCCTGATCCCTTATGAAGGTATTTGAACATCTTATACCGGAAATGCGTCGGGCATCTGGGCATTCACATTTCATACTATTATGTGTATAACATTTTTATGACATTCCATGTAATTTATGTTGTGCATCTTTGTCACTTGTGGATTTTATATGTTTTTTCATTATTAAAGTTTCTATTTTACGGATTTTTTGAGTGGGTGGTCTATATAAAGTCCCAATTGAGGGGGTTACCAATTCTTTGTTCTCATGAATGGGGATGAGACCACCTTGCTCTGTGTGGTCTGATGGGAGCCTCTCATTTTTCTTTTTCTAATTCTCACAGGTAGAACGGACTCCCTATAACACTGCAGTCAAACCGAACATAGTGCGGTCACACATACGGCTCTGGGAGGCCGCACAGCCAGGGGGTGGAGCCCCCAACACCAAAGGCAACTAAAATGTGGGCTGCAAAGGGGAAAGGACCACAAACAGAATGACATGCATGATAGCAAACTCACAAAAGTGCAAATCAAAATATATACACTTGGTATTATATATAGGAAAAGCATACTGTCCATTAATAAAGCACGGACAACATAGATGAATACATCTTTATAGTAATGAATCAATGAGACTACAGGGGGTACATTGGAAGAACAAGGCCAGGCAAATGATACCAACCACTGCAAGGAGACATCCAGAACCTGTCTGGATATTCAGGGAAGAAGAAAGAGACTTCTCAAAGAAACAGTACCAACACCGATCATCCATTAATCATAATCAAATTAAGACTGGCTATCAAAGACAAATTGAATCTAACTATCAAAAACAGATAGTACTCCAATAAAGAGGTACATCAACCCAGCATTACAAGTGTGATTATAGAAATGGCTTATAAGATTGGTGTTTCATTGATTCCTGGAGCATAGGTAGTGGCACAGCGCTCGATCCATAGACTCTATATAAATGTATGCTGATTATCCAGACGTGTTCTGGATGTCCCCTTGCAGTGGTTGGTCTCATTTGCCTGGCCTGTTCTTACAATGTACCCCCTGTAGTCTCATTGATTCATTACTTCCCCTTTGCAGCCCGCATTTCAGTTGCCTTTGGTGTTGGGGGCTTCACCCCCTGGCTGTGCGACGCCCAGTGCCGTATGTGTGACCACACTAAGTTCGGTTTGACTGCGGTGTTATAGGGGATCCATTCTACCTGTGAGAATTGGTCCCTCTTTGCTCCCGTTGCAGTGTCCTGCCCTCCCGCATCAGCGGGGTGGGTTGGGCACATGCACGATAGTTGCAGCCGGTCCGGTCAAATTATATTTTTCTATCTAATTTGTACGGGTGTGCCTATAAATTCCATGTTTTTGTATACAATTAACTTTCCAATAAATGCCAATCAGTCCTCTCCAGACTGACACCAGTGACACAGCAGCATTTTTTTCCTTCCAGTGACATCATGGATGCAGGGACATTCTTTCATTTTAGTGACATCACCGATGCAGGGATGTTTTCTGTCCAGTGACACAACTGACCATCACCACTGTTAGCCCCATATTTATGCACCAATTTTAAACTATTTAGTTCGCTGCAGTGTAACACAACAAGTGGTACTATTTTGGTACGTCACATACATTACATACATTGCAATCCTAACCCTATTATAAGCCCTATCCTGGGAGGGTGGGGGTGCAGTTTGCCATTTTCGCCTTGGGCACCAGATGACCTTGGCCTGGCACTGAGTATGCTTTCTAAAAATGTAAACCCCTGCAAATGCTTTCAGGTACATGTAATCCATAAGTGGCACCCCAACACATTCCCACAACACACATGTGCTGCAACACACTGCAGCATAGCACAACACATGTCATGTGCAGAGCTTGGTCATTTTTTCATGCATTCAGGTGCATTGCAGCTAAGGCTGGTTTAACCATTAAGCAAATAAGCATGTGCTTAGGGCCAGGGTGGATTTGATTTAAATCAAGTTGATTTAAATTACGATTTAAATCATGATTTAAATCACTAGTCAAAAGGCTTGATTTAAATCAACTTGATTTGATTTAAATCAATCCTGCAGGGGAGCGTTCCGAGTCTGGCTCACTCAAGAAGGACGGCCATCTGGACCCATTTTCAGTAGCTTACCCTCAGACCTCACGGGTGTCAACTTCGTGCCACGGGGAAATGGCCACCAAATGCCGGTGATGCCCTGTGGGACACTGTAGGCTTATAGTGTGAGTGGGAGGGACCCCCAATGCCCAGAGGAAATTACCTCAACTGTACACCTCGGATCACCCAACCACATTCCCTCCCCCACATGCGTCTATCCATGCTGACCACACTTTATCAAATTTACCCGGACATTGCCTGCTCCCATATGTGAGTTGGTACAAGGTTAATACAGAGTTAGGGGTGGGTGGGATGGCGAATTTCCAGTGTAACATTATCTCCCTTCTGGCGTAGAACAGTGAGAACGTAATACACAATTTGGTGTATCGGTCCCCCTCAACCTCCTCCAAGTAGCTCAACAGAAGCACCAAGGGTTCTGTTGGTACCCTAGTCCCACTCAGGTCGCGTAACACTTCTGCTGTCCTTTCCCAATATGTCCGGAGCTTGGGGCAGGACCAGACCATATGCCACAACGTTCCAACCTCATTTCTACATCTAGCGCAATTGGGATCGAGATGTGGGTATATTTTTGCCATTCTCTGCGGAGTATAGTATGCTCTGTGTATGAATTTAAGTTGGATGAAGCTATCCCTGGCCGCTATCATAGATGGAATGAAGGTAGATATACAGTCTTCCATTCGTCCTCTCCCAGGGCTGGGATGTCCTTCCTCCATTTGTCAAGAGTTCTAGTCAGTTTGGTGTCGTGGGCCACCGTCAGATAGAGGTAGAGAGTGGAAAGGGGTTTACCCATGATGCTGAAGGTCAGCAGGCACTCTATGGAGTCGGATTCCAGGGTCAGCACCCTGTGAATTGGGCCCCCATAGCATATCTCAGTTGCCAGTATTTGAATTCCCAGGCACCGGGCAATGAGTATAGGCGTTGCAGTTCGGGAAAAGGCATGAGCCTGCCATCCTGTATGATGTGTTTCATGGTGATGATCCCCCATGTGGCCCACAGAAAGGGGTCAGGGATACTGTTTAAGTGGGGCAGTCTGGGGTTACCCAAGAGCGGAGTATGCGGGGACAGACAGTTCGGCTTGTAGAACACCGCCCTGGCATCCTGCCAAACCCTAATTCTCATGGGGACCGTCAGGGAGATGAGCGCCTTCACCCCCCTGAACACAAAGTTACTCAACGCCGCATAGGACCCCAGGATAGCGGCCTCCAGTCTCACCGCTGGATTCTGTCTGGGCTGGGAAAACCACCATCTCACCGTTACAAGGACTGCTGCCCAATAGTACAAGAGAAAGTTTGGGAGCACTAGTCCTCCTCCCGATAAGGGGAGATAGAGTATGCACTTTGCCACCCTAGGTGACCTCCCAGCCCAGACAAATGTGGTAAGTATCCCTTCCAGGCGTCAGAAGAATGTTCAGGTGCACAGGTGATGGGGTGTTATGGAAGAAATAGAGGAATTTCAGTAGAAATACCATTTTCAGCAGATTAACTCTGCCCACCAGAGTGAGCGGGAGGGTACGCCAGGCTCTGCATTTAGTCGTGAGCTGAGACATGAGAGGTAACTAATTCATTCCTAGAAATTCATTGGTTGTGCCACCGACCCTAATGCCCAGGTATGTGAATTCCTCCACCCACTGGAGCGGGGTACCCGTATCCAGTCTTGGGATCGAGGGGTGTAGTGGGAACACGACCGACTTGGCCCAGTTTTTGGGATTCCAGAGAATTGGCCAAAACTGTCAAATATGTCCAAAGCCTTCTGCAGTGACGACGATGCATCTGCAAGGTAAAGCAGGGTGTCGTCCACATAGAGGGACACCTTCTCCTCCACCGTACCAACGACAATGCCCCTCACCCCCTTCTCCGCCCTCAGAATGACAGCCAGTGGTTCCACCACCAAGGCAAACAGCCCCGGTGATAGAGGGCATCCCTGGCGCATGCCCCGTCCCAATGGAAAGGTGTCTGAGAGACTGCCATTTGTCTGAACCCTGGCTCTTGCATAAAGCATCCGCAAGCAAGACATAAACCTGGACCCAAACCTGTACCTGGAGAGGACTTCCCAAAGATACCCCAACTCCACTGAATCGAAGGCCTTTTCAGCGTCTAGTGATGCCACCACCACCGCCGACTCCGAGTCCGCCCTGGCCATATGTGTGAATATTTATGTCTGCACCTTTCCCAGGCATGAACCCGGTTTGGTCCAGGTGCACAAGCGCAGTGATGACCACGCTTAACCTGTTGGACAAAACTTTAGCCAGCAGCTTTGCATACACGTTAATCAGCGGTATAGGGTGATAGGATGAGCATAAGGTGGGGTCATTACCCGGCTTAGGGATCACCACCACCAGAGCCTCACTCAAGGGGCTCGGGAGTTCCTCCTTCACCTGTGCCTCAGTTAACATAGTGTGTAGTTGGACAGCTAACTCCTCGGCATACTGCTTGTAGAACTCAACTGTCCGGACCTGGGGTCTTAACCGATTGGAGTGTTTTGAGCACCTTTAAAATCTCCTCCAACGTGATCAGGGCATCAAGTTTGTCTCAGTACTTTGATGTCAGGACACGGAGGTCGATGGGGTCCAGGTAGGAGGTCATCTCATCACCGGAATACATCACCCTTTAGCTGTATAGGGATTGGTAGAAGGAGACAAGCAGATGAATTTAAGTCAAGTGTTTCATATAGTCATCCATCGTTCTACAATGCTGCCAGGAAGACCAGGTTTTCCTGAACTTAGCCGGAGTGTCTCTTGCTTGGTGGATGAGTTCCCCCATATCAGCAAATTGTTGTATACGTTTGAACCATTTTGCTATGGTCGGGGGGTGAGGGGAGCGCCAATGAGACGGTATACACATTCAGATTTAAAATGTTATTTTTGTCTTTTTGTTGAACTATGGGAAAAGGGAGCGTTTTAGATCAAAAAAATAAATTACCAAGTACAAGTACCATCATCCCAAATGTCTAGTACAAAAGCAAGGAGCATGAGGTAGAGAGAGGTCGCAGGTGGCTGCCTCTGTCGGCCAGTATCTCAGTACCCCATGCAACAAGAGCAATAACCCCTAAAGAGGGGGGGGAAAGGGGGACTATTCCGGTACCAGGTATGATCAAAATTTATGATGAGAGGGGATAGAGAAAAAAAGCAATAATATAATATAAAAATTCCATTTTAATAGAAAACATGATTAAAAGATTGTAACAATGTCACATACAGTTGTAATTTAGAAACGGAAACAGTAAATACAACCAATTGGATTACAACTCATGGTGAGGTAGACACAAATAGAGCTTGAATTCTCGACCGGTTTCGCGGTTTTACCGCTTCCTCAGGAGAGCAATATCTGTGACACAACATACAATAATTGTGGTAAATACAACATACAGAGGTTACACAAAAACATATCAATGCAGCAAAAACATTAAACAAGACGTTACACAGTTATATACAATATGGATAGAAAAAGGATGAGCTCACCCGTTCTATAGTTACAACTATAACTGTAACTATAGAACGGGTGAGCTCATCCTTTTTCTATCCATATTGTATATAACTGTGTAACGTCTTGTTTAATGTTTTTGCTGCATTGATATGTTTTTGTGTAACCTCTGTATGTTGTATTTACCACAATTATTGTATGTTGTGTCACAGATATTGCTCTCCTGAGGAAGCGGTAAAACCGCGAAACCGGTCGAGAATTCAAGCTCTATTTGTGTCTACCTCACCATGAGTTGTAATCCAATTGGTTGTATTTACTGCTTCCGTTTCTAAATTACAACTGTATGTGACATTGTTACAATCTTTTAATCATGTTTTCTATTAAAATGGAATTTTTATATTATATTATTGCTTTTTTTCTCTATCCCCTCTCATCATAAATTTTGATCATACCTGGTACCGGAATAGTCCCCCTTTCCCCCCCCCCTTTAGGGGTTATTGCTCTTGTTGCATGGGGTACTGAGATACTGGCCGATAGAGGCAGCCACCTGCGACCTCTCTCTACCTCATGCTCCTTGCTTTTGTCTTTTTGTTGAACTCAAAGGATATGTGTCTTTTCTTTTTAAACTGACTTTGTAACAATGTACACTAAGTATTTTTATGTATTTGCAATAGTTAGTGGAAGAACTGCAGTTAGTGAAAGCTGTGCTCTGACTTACTACTGTGGGTTGCTACAATTTTCATTATTGAGAAATGTTATATATACAGTCTCAGCGACAACATTAACAGACGACTGTGGTTTTGCTAACATTTTATTTTGTTTGAAGTAATTCTCCCACTGCCTTGAGTATTGCCCCTCTTGGTTTTATTTGCACCTTAAACACCAATGCAGTGATTTTCACGGTGTGGCCCTGCTTCAAGCCACTCAACATTTCCTCTGAAAAATGGCCACTTCACACTGCACATGTGCACTGCTGCCCAATTCATTCCTAAATGAAAGCTGTACTCCAAGAGATTGCGTAAGGCCATTATTTGGACTTTTTCTGCTGTTAATCCTTTCTGTTTCTGCGTTTCTACCTTTATCTGAATGATTTATCAGTATGATATATGATTTGAAAATATTCTGTGTTTGGATAACTTAGATTTAGATTGTGAAATTATTGTATTGTAACTTGTTGGTTCAGAAGGAAGTTTCCTGAGGAGGAAATCTTTGGCAAGCATTTGTATCTGTTGAAATACCTTCTTCCTGAGTTCATGTGTCTTACATACTTTAAAGGAATATATTTTTTTTTTCAAAACTACCAGTGTATCCATATAAGTTAATTGCTTACACTTTAGGCCCCTTTCACACGGACGGATAGAATGGTGCTTTTAGCTGCGGATTTTCTAATTTTCTACCGCAGCTAAAAGCACACAATGCTTTCCTATGGCCCCATTCACACACTGCGTTTAGCTGCAAATTTGATACATGTGGTTCTGTGTGGATAGAAAAAATAGAATTGACTGCGTCCAGGAGCGATTTTGCGCAGCTATCCACACATAACCGCAGGTATTCGCAGTGCACTGTGTCAGCTGCAGATAACAGCACCGAGCTGCTCATCGGGAAAGGAAAAATGATTTTTCCTTTCCCAATGAGCGACAAGCACGGGGATTCGACTCGGATCCCTGCCAATGCCCGGCACTGTTTGGTATGAATCTTGAGGGGGTACTCCATGCCAAATTTTAAATAAAAAAACGGCGTGGGTTCCCCCCCAGGGTCATACCAGGCCCTTCGGTCTGGTATGGGTGTTAAGGGGAACCCCCTACGCCGAAAAAACGGCGTGGGGTCCCCCCCAAAATCCATACCAGACCCTTATCCGAGCACGCAGCCCGGCCGGTCAGGAAAGGGGGTGGGGACGGGCGAGCGCCCCCCCCCCCTCCTGAGCCGTACCAGGCCGCATGCCCTCAACATGGGGGGTTGGTGCTTTGGGGGAGGGGGCGCCCTGCGGCCCCCCACCCCCAAAGCACCTTGTCCCCATGTTGATGAGGACAAGGGCCTCTTCCCGACAACCCTGGCCTTTGGTTGTCGGGGTCTGCAGGCCGAGGGCTTATCGGAATCCGGGAGCCCCCTTTAATAAGGGGGCCCCAAGATCCCAGCCCCCACCCTATGTGAATGAGTATGGGGTACATGGTACCCCTACCCATTCACCTAGTGAAAAAGTGTCAATAAAAAAACACTACACAGGTTTTTAAAGTAATTTATTAGACAGCTCCGGGGGTCTTCCTCCGGCTTCGGGGGTCTCTCCGGTTCTTCTCCGTGCTCTCCGGGTCTTCTACCGGGCTCCTCCACTATCTTCTGCTCTTTTGCCGCTCTTTTTGCTAGCGGGGTCTCCGCCTATATAAGTCAGAGCGGAGCGCACAGAGAGCATTCTAGCCGGAGAGAGCGTCGTGTCAACATCGGAAGAAGAGAAGAGTGAAGAAGCCAAGAAGCCAGAAGCCAGAAGTCCGGACCTCTGCTAGAAAAAGAGCGGCATAAAGATAGCGGAGGAGCCGGCAGAAGAACTGGAACACCGGGAGAAGAGGCCAGAGGGAGCGAAGAAGAACCAACCGGACGCCGGGAGAAGAGGAACCGGAGGGACCCCTGAAGTCGGAAGAAGACCCCCGAAGCCGGAAGAAGACCCCCCCAGCTGTCAAATAAATTACTTTAAAAACATTTGTAGTGTGTTTTATTATTGACACTTTTTCCCTAGGTAAATGGGTAGGGGTACCATGTACCCCATACTCATTCACATAGGGTGGGGGGCCAGGATCCGGGGGCCCTCTTATTAAAGAGGGCTCCCGGATTCCGATAAGCCCCCCGCCCGCAGATCCCGACAACCAACGGCCAGGGTTGTCGGGAAGAGGCCCTTGTCCTCATCAACATGGGGACAAGGTGCTTTGTGGTGGGGGGGCCCCGCAGGAGTGCCCCCTCCCTCAAAGCACCCACCCCTCATGTTGAGGGCATGCGGCCTGGTACGGTTCAGGAGGGGGGGGACTCGCTCGTCCCCACCCCCTTTCCTGACCGGCCGGGATGCGTGCTCGGATCAGGGTTTGTTATGGATTTTGGGGGGACCCCACGCCGTTTTTTCGGCGTAGGGGGTTCCCCTTAACATCCATACCAGACCGAAGGGCCTGGTATGCCCCTGGGGGGGAACCCACGAAGTATTTTTATTTAAAATTTGGTGTGGAGTTCCCCCTCAAGATTCATACCAAGCAGCGCGAGTTGGTACCCCCTGTCGGGTTGCCATGGAGATGGCAAACCGCAGCTAAATGCAACCGCAGCTAATCACACTGGCAACTGCAGCTAATCGCACTGTGCAAATGCAGCTGATCGCAGTGCCAGGAGTCTTGAATTTCACAGGAAAAAAACATGCTTTTAAATGCGGCAGAATAACCGTCCATGTGAAAGACGCCTTAGATTATCTCATGATGCTCAACATGTGGAACTACAATTGTTTCGGATTAAAATGATTGTGAAGGCAAAAAGGTTTTATTACCTTAATACATTCTCTGCATTAAGGTAAAAAAAACCTTCAAATAGTAGTGCCACCCAGACTACCCCTAAACAATTACAGTGCTATGAAAAAGTATTTGCCCCCTTCCAGTTTTTTTTTTTTTTCAAATTTGTCCCACTTAAATTATTCAGATCAACAAACAAATGTTAATATTACACAAAGATAACCAAAAATAAAATACAAAATGCAGTTTTTAAATGATGATTTCATTTATTAAGGTTAAAAATCTGTCCAAACCTGCCTGGCCCTATGTGAAAAAGTAATTTTCCCACTCCTTGCTAAATCATGAATGAACTGTGATTAACCACATTTTGTGGAAAGCTGAGTTAAATTTCACTTGCCACGCCCAGGTGTGATTACTGCCAGACCTGTTGAATAAATAAACCAATTAAATAGAAGCTGTCTGACAAAGTGAAGTATGCTACAAAATCTCAAAAAGCAACACACCACCAATTTAATGAAATTCAAGAACAGATGAGAACAGTCTGGAAAGGGTTACAAATTTCTAATGCTTTGGGACTCCAGAGAACCACCAAAATTACTCCAAGTGCACAGCAACAACTCATTCAGGAGGTCATAAAAGAACTAGAACAACATCTAAAGAACTGTAGGCCTCACTTGCCTCAGTTAAGGTCAGTGTTCATGATTTAACAATAACAAAAAGACTGGGCAAAAATTGCATCCATGGGAGAGTTCCAAGGCAAAAGCCACTGCTGATCAAAAAGAACACAAAGGCTCATCTCACATTTGCAAAAAAAAACATCTTGATTATCCCCAAGACTCTCGGGTAAATATTCTGTGGACTGAGGAGACAAAAGTTGAACTTTTTGGAAGGTGTGCATCCCATTACATCTGGGTAAAACTAACACAGCATTTTATAAAAAGAACATCATACCAACAGTCAAACATGGTGGTAGAAGTGTAATGATCTGAGGCTGCTTTGCAGCTTCAGAACTTGGACGCCTTGCCATAATTAATGGAACCATGAAGGAGAATGTCTGGCCATTAGTTTGTGACCTCAAGCTCAAGCATACTTGGGTTATGCAGCAGGACAATGATTCCAAACACACCAGCAAGTCTACCTCCGAATGGCTAAAAAAATAAATAAAAATTAAGTGTAGCACCTTCTAGTGTGCTATTAGTTTAGTGCAGGCAAATGTACGACTCATGGTAAGTGTAAGTCTGTTAGGGTTTATTGCAGGTCAGGCTGGATGACTCATACAGGCAGGTCTCTGGTACCTCCCCCTGGGTCTGGAAGTTTGGAGAAACGTATAGAAGTTAGTGGGTGGGGGCCAAGAGGGCTAATCTGCATACTTGAGGGAACTTGACCAATCCCCAGGTGGAATGTCCTGACAGGAAGGTTGAGTCAGCCTTTAAATATGGATAAGTCATGCTAGCAGGAGAGTCGGGTGGAAGATGGAGTGCTGAGGAGACTAGGGTAGACCCCATCTCCAGGCTGGACTCAGGCTGTTTTGGGAGGATCAATTCAACAGAGCGGTTTGACATGGAATCTGAAAAACAGTGGGAGCAAGAAGGAAAGTGTGAGTATATCAGCACACTCAAGAACATTCAAGTTGAGAGACTGCCATATGTAGCAAGTTTTCTAAATGGACAGCACAGCACTGTGCTTAACCCATTTATTATCTTGCCCTGGGAGATCTTCAGAGCAACCAGGAGGGCTGTTAGAGCCTGCAATCACTGTGAGCAGATCTACACAAGGAGATGATGCACTCATACATGCAGTTTGCCTCATCTTTTTGTGCTATTTCCAAGAGGGACTGAGAACTCCTAGTCTGTAATGGACTTTTTCCACTAAATCCACTAAGGACCGTGTGTATACAGGAATGAAAGCAGTACAGGATCTTTTGTATAGAGGAAGGAAGTTGTCCCCTGTTGTTATTCTTGATTCAAGTTGGGCACCCCATAAATCCCTTCACCCCTCCAAGTTGTTACCCCTAATAAAACATAAAAACAAAGCCAAGGGGCTGACTTCTTGTGTCTAGATGCAAGTGGGGAATGCATGTTGCCTGGCTGTGCAGGAGTAGGAGAGCCAGTTACCAACTGCAGGGGTAGTGCTGCAAAAGGTTTTGGAGTGGCCTAGTCAAAGTCCGGATTTAAATCCAATAGGGATGCTATGACATGACCTTAAATAGGCTGTTCGTGTCTGAAAACTCTCCAATGTGGCTGAATGAAAACAATTCTGCAAAGAAGAGTGGTGCCAAAATTCCTCCACAGAGATGTGAAAGACTCATTGCTAGTTATCGCAAACACTTGATTGCAGTTGTTGCCACCAAGGGTGGCACAAGAAGTTCTTAGGTTTAGGGGGCAATTCATCTTTCCCATAAGGCCAGGCAGGTTTGGACAGCTTTTTTATCTTAATAAATTAAAAATAATTTAAAAACTGCATTTTGTATTTACTCTGGATATCTTTGTGTAATATTAAAAATTGTTTGATGATCACAGTCATTTAAGTGTGACAAATAATAAAAAAATCAGGAAGGTGGCAAATATTTTTTCACAGCACTGTACCTGAATCCTGTATCAATCTGGTGTTATGCCTGGCTTCAGTTCTTCTCTCCTCTCCTTCTTCTCTCACAAGCTTCAATGAGGGCAGAGCCATTGGCTTCTGCTGCTTACAGTCAATTCATGTGAGGAGGGAGTGGGGGTGGGACCTAACCACACTATGTGTCCTTAGAGCAAGGATCCTCAAACTACGGCCCTCCAGTTGTTCAGGAACTACAATTCCCATCATGCCTAGTCATGTCTGTGAATGTCAGAGTTTTACAATGCCTCATGGGATGTGTAGTTCCGCAACAGCTGGAGGGCCGTAGTTTGAGGATCCTTGCCTTAAAGGCACACAACCTAGCTCTGGAGTGAGCCCACATGTGTGCCCTCATAGCAAGCATCTTGCTCTGGGAGCACACAAGGAAGAGGAGGATTGGAGAACACTGGCGGTTGGCCCCAGAAGAGGAGGTTCAGGGCTGCTCTGTGTAAAACAATTACACAGAGCAGGTAAGTATAACATGTATGTTATTTAAGGAAAAAACTGCTTTTAGTACATGTTCAGGAGGAACTGGTTACCATGTATGACTAAACGATGATACTTTTTTTTTTACTGCACCAGGTTGTGAGCACATGACCATTGTCATTGAAATTTTGAATCTAAAACACATAGGAAAGAATTGACACAAACTAAAAACTTATGGGGACCACACATGACAATTTTGTGACAATTTCAAAACATATTTTGATAACAAACAAACAGTTGGGTGAACATTAGGGATGGGTGAACGGTTCGGCCTGAGCATAAGTTTGGGTCGAAGTTTCGTTGTTTGGTCGTTCATCGAACGACCCGTTTGTTCGGCCCCCTGAACTGACCGCAATGCATTGCGGCGCTGAACAGTGAATTTCAAGCCCTGATTGGCTGAAGCAGTGAAAGCTTCAGCCAATCATGGCACAGAGCACTGTCAGAGTCATGATTGGACACTGTCATCATGACTTTATCCAATCATGGCTCATTCTTGCCCCACAGTATAACAGTATTCTTTCAATGACAGCCATTTTCAGTGTGATTTTGGCGTGGAGAGAGATAGAACAGGGCTCTGTTCAGTGCTCTTAGTTAGTTAGTGTGCTAAACTGTGCTATTTTGCTTCAATTGTCAGTGTAGAATATTAGTTTAGTGTCAGTCTAGGGATAGCGTGAGTGTAGTGAGGAGGACCATCACTCAGCTTTGCTTAGTGTGCAGCTAGAGTAGGGACAGCTCAGATAGTTTCACTGTAGGGTTGTTAGAACGTGTCATTCATACATACAATAGTGTAGAGTAGGGACCGCTCATATGGTTTCAGTGTAGTGTAGTGAGACCGTGTCAGTAATCTTTACATTAATGTATAGCTAGAGTAGGGACAATTCAGATAGCGTCAGTGTAGTGATGGTTAAACACCGTCTATTTGATTGCGTTACTGACAGTTTAACGCCATATTGTTTTGTGTGCGTTACTGCCAGTTTAATGCCATATAATTCTGTGTGCGTTACTGTCAGTTTAACACCATTTACTTCTGTGTGCATTACTGCCAGTTTAATGCCATATAGTTTTGTGTGCATTACTGCCAGTTTTAAGCCATATAGTTTTGCGTGCGTTACTGACAGTTTAACGCCATATAGTTTTGCGTGCGTTACTGCCAGTTTAACACCATATAGTTCTGTGTGCGTTACTGCCAGTTTAATGCCATATAGTTTTGTGTGCGTTACTGCCAGTTTAATGCCATATAGTTTTGCATGCGTTACTGCCAGTTTAACGCCATATCGTTTTCTGTGCGTTACTGACAGTTTAACACCATTTACTTCTGTGTGCGTTACTGCCAGTTTAACGCCATATAGTTTTGCGTGAGTTACTGCCAGTTTAACGCCATATAGTTCTGTGTGCGTTACTGCCAGTTTCACACCATATAGTTCTGTGTGCGTTACTGCCAGTTTAACGCCATTTAGTTCTGTGTGCGTTACTGCCAGTTTAACGCCATATAGTTCTGTGCATCACTGTACGTTTGGTGCATTATATTGTAGTATATTATAGTGTATCCGTGGAGTGTGTCTGTGTAGTGTACTCAAATTAAAGTGCACCAAACACCTCTTTACATTGATTAAAGTGCATCTACATACAGATTTCAACTTCTTCTTTATATTTGCTTATAAACACTGCCCCCTCCCTCCCAATAATGTCTGAGAGGACAACAAGGAAAGGCAGATGTTCCCCTGCCACTGTAAGGGGGCCAGCAACAAATGTGTCCACAGGCAAAAGTGGACAAGGTGGTCAGTCCTTAGGCAGGGCATCATTTCCTCTGTTTAGTGAGTTTGCCCATGCTATCCAGCCACAGCATGCAGAGGAGGTGGTGGACTGGCTTACTAAACCTTTCTCATCCTCCTCATCCTCTGTCATGCAAGCAGAGACAAGTGTGCAGTCCCCTGCAGTTGCCAGAGTGGATCAACCTGCCTCCTTATCCACATCTATTCCCGCCATAGCCCCAACATCAGCCATTGAGGAGTCAGCTGAGTTATTTGACCACAGCATCAGCCACTTGCTCCTTGATGATGCCCAACCATTACTGGATTCAGATGTTGGTTCTGAGGTTGAGGATGACAGAACATGAGCCTAGAGAGAGGGAGGAACACTGATAGACAAATTGGCATTCATGTTCCCCAAGCCGCAGCGTATTGCCAAGTTGTCTCCATTGGTAATTATGAAGATGAAGGAGATGGAGATGATGATGAGGTCACTGATGCAACTTGGGTGCCAGATAGAGCAGAGGAGGAAACTGAAGGTGAGGCGGCACAATCCCAAGGAGGCCGACATCAAGAAAGATAGAGAGCAGCCACCCTATTCCATCACTTTCTGCAGCTGTTATCTACAGACCCACTCCTCTGGGCCTTTTTCAGCACATCTGCAGCAGATCGCACTTTTGCTATCTGCAAACTGTGTCTCAGGCACATCAAACGTGGTAAAAACACCAACCATTTGGGTACCACATGCACTAACAAGGCATTTAATTTTCAACCACTCAGCCCATTTGCAAGAGCACCTAAAAGCCACACAAAAGGGGCACAAATCTGTCCCTCCTCCTTACCCACTTCAGTCTGCCCCTGCGATATTGAGTCATTACCTTTCAGCAGCCTCCACTGACCGGGATGATGGTATAGCACAGGGTGTCCCAGGTCCTAGCAGCACATCTGCCAGCAGCACACCACCAGCTGCAGACTGTAGCGGGCAAATTTCTCTGCCCCATCTGCTGCAGCAGAAAAAAAATACAGTCCCTGCCACCCACCTACAGTCTGAATGCAAGCTTCTCAAAGCTGTTGGCTCTCCAACTTCTGCCTTTCAGCCTGGTTGATTCTGCCCCCTTCCGTGAATTCACACAATGTGCTGTACCACAATGGCAGGTTCCCAGTCACTACTACTTTTCACATAAGGCCTTTCCATCTCTCTACCATCACGTAGAAGGGAATGTTCTGGCATCGTTGGGCAAGGTAGTCAGCCATAAAATCCACCTTACTGATGACATGTGGTCCAGCAAGCATGGGCAGGGACAATGTATTTTATTCACAGCACACTGGGTAACGCTGCTTGCAACTCGAAAGGATGCAGGACAGGGCTCAGTTCTGCAGCTTGTTGTGCCCCCATGTCTCCATACAGCTGGCGGTGATGATGCCAGACCTTTGAGCTCTACCCCTTTCTCCTCCTCCTCCGCCACGTCCATGCCCTCATCTGCAGAATTGTCCTATGAACATCAGGTACCCCCTAAGTGTTCAAAGGGCTATTCCCAGAGTCAGGCTAAAAGGTGCCATGCAGTGCTTCAGCTGGTGTGTTTAGGGGACAGGAACCACACCAGAGCAGAGATTCTTGCAGCTCTGCAGGGACAGGCCCAGAGGTGGTTCACACCATGCCAGCTGGAGCCAGGAATGGTGGCGTCCGATAATGGCTCAAACCTCCTGTCTGCCCTTAGACTGGGAAAGTTGACACATGTGCCATGCCTGGTACATGTCCTCAATTTGGTGATGCAGCATTTCCTAAGTACGTACCCAGGGTTGCAAGATGTACTAAAGCGGGCCAGAAGAGTCTGTAGCCATTTCAGGCGCTCATACACAGCCAGTGCTCGGTTGGCTGAAATTCAGCAGGAATTCCACCTGCCCGTAAACGGCCTGATTTGTGACATGCCCACCAGGTGGAACTCAACTTTGAGAATGCTGCAGCAGCTATACATGCAGCAGAGGGCCGTCAATGAGCACCTGTGCCAGTACGGCATGACGACAGGCTCAGGCCACCTCTGCTTTTTTTTCCCATGCCAATGGCTGATCATTAAGGATGCATGCACTGTATTGTCACCATTTGAGGAGGCCACAAGGATGGCGATCAGTGACAGTGCATGCATAAGTGACACAATCCCAGTTGTGTTCCTGCTGGAGCAGACTCTGCATGGCATTATGGACAGGGCACTGGAGGCAGGGGGAAGAGGAGGACTTCCTTTCCTCTCAAGGCTCACTTTATCCAGACACCATCATTCCTATGTCAGAGAACACACAGGAGGAGAGAGGGGAGGAGGCTGAGGGGGAGGATTCTGGCACTTTCATAGGCTTCGTAGAAAAGCAAGACATGCGTCAATCTGTAAGCGATGCCTTTCCAACCCCAGGACCCTTGGGAGTAGTACTTGGCTGGGAGGAGGAAGTTCCAAATGCTGTCATCCTGAGTGACCATGAGGAGTCTGCTTCTCAAACCTCAGCAAATTTGAAGCGCATGGGCAACCTCATGCTTCAAAGCCTGCGAAAAGACCCAAGAATATGGCATAAAGGAGAAGGATGATTACTGGTTGGCAACCCTCCTTGATCACTGTTATAAGGGGAAGGTCTCAGAACTCATCCCGTTCCCACAGAGAGTGCAGAAGATAAAATCTCTTGAGGACACGTTAAAGAGGATATTATTGAACATTTTTCCTGACTCCAGTAGGTTACAGTGTGGCGGAAAACGTTGTTTTGAGTCTTCTGTTGGTCAAGAGAGGAACGTTGGAGAAGGCGTCCGCCTAAGTGAGGCATTTTAGAATTTTTTTAGTCTGCTCCGCCCAGGGCTATCGGCTTCCACATCCCATCGGCAGCATCTGCATCACATGGTGGACGATTACCTCGGGGTCTAAACAGAGATGGAGAATTTTCCGGCTGACGATCCACTGACTTACTGGGTCATGAGAATAGACCACTGGCCAGAACTTGCCCAGTATGCTATTGAGTTGTTGGGCTGCCCTGAATCCAGCGTGCTTTCAGAACGGGCATTCAGTGCTGCAGGAGGTTTCGTTACTGATCATAGAATGCGTCTGTCCACAGACTCCGTGGACCATTTGACTTTTATAAAAATGAATCAGTCCTGGATTACCAGCTATGAAGCCCCTGATGCCAATGTCACTGATTAAGTCTTTTTGGGATGTGAAATCTCTGCAGGACTTCGAGGCTGCCTAGCTTTGAGGGTGTTCAATCATTTCATCTGGAAGAATGTTTTTGGTATAGGTTTCATGGGCACAATTAACACCCAAAGACCAATTTTTCAGCACCTGTTTGACAGGTGCATATCATTGCAATTTTTTACAGCAAGGGCAATTCTTGCTTTCATTAAGAGTACCTCTATAGGGTTATGGTGGGAAGGCGCCACCGACACCCAAAGACCAATATTTCTGCGCCTGTTTGACAGGTACATATCATTGCAATTTTTTTACAGCAAGGCCAGTTCTTGCTTTCATCAAGAGTACCTCTAGAGGGTTAAGGTGGGAAGGCACCACCGACACCCAAAGACCAATTTTTCTGCGCCTGTTTGACAGGTGCATATCATTGCAATTTTTTTACAGCAAGGCCAATTCTTGCTTTCATCAAGAGTACCTCTATAGGGTTACGGTGGGAAGGCGCCACCAAAACCCAAAGACCAATTTTTACGCACCCGTTACTTCTATCCAAAGTCAAAGTGACATCAGAATATATCCAAAAATATTCTAATCTTGTTCCCAGTGCACTACATTGTGGCCTCACCATACACATTGGCTCCCCAGCTGTTGCTGAGCAAAATAAAGGCAGCTTGCAGGGGAAATTTCATTTTTTTGGCTTTATAAATGCAATTATTGCTGCAGCAGATTCTAGACATAGTACAGATCTGCCACTTTACAGGTAGACTAAGGGGACCCCCAGGCACTATATTGGAAGGAATTTTTCATTTTTATGCTTTCACTTTAAGAATAAAAAAATCACTGCTCATTTAAAAATGACATTTTTCACAAACTTTTTTTCTATTGATACATGTCCCCATGACAGGACCCAGACCCCTATAACCATTGTATGCCCAATTACTTGCATATAAGCCTTCAAAATTGGCACTTTTGACTTTTGACATTTGGGTCCCATTGACTTGAATGGGGTTCGGTATTCGGGTCTGAAATTTTGCGGTGTTCGAAAGTTCTGGTGCGAACCGAACAGGGGGCCATTCGGCCCATCCCTAATCTTTAGCAGCCTCTTTATATTCACAGAGTATATCACCTGGGAGTTGTATGGGCGTAGTGTGTTCTATTAGAAAAAACATGAGAAAGGAAAGAAAGGCCCAAGAGAAGTATACCTGCACTAAAAGTGCATTTATCTTTTAAACTCAATATTAATTCTCCTCATACATTCTTTTAAATAAGGCATTAATATGAGTGCAGACGGCAACTATAATAACCACTTCTGCTCCAACACTCGTATATACCCTTAAGGACCATAGCAATTGTCACATTCCAGCTTATTTATTTGGGGATAACTTTGCCATTACTTAAGATAATAAAGTAATACAGATATAATTTTCTCTCTTTTATTGCCAATATTGTCTTTCAAAATGTATGTTATTATCTATGAGATCTATAGAAAAAAAGATAAAAGATATTTATTTTCACGTTTGTCCAGTGTTAGTTTTAAAACAACAAGTTTTCCTGTAGATCAGTGGTTCTCAACTCTAGTCCTCAGGACCCACCAACAGGCCAGGTTTGCAAGATAGCTGAAATACATCACAGGTGATATCACTTGATGCTCAGTGATTGCAGTATTCTAGTCTGCAACTCCCCAAGGTAATACTTAAAATCTGGCCTGTTGGTGGGTCCCGAGGACTGGAGTTGAGAACCACTGCTGTAGATAAACAGTACACATGTTTAGTCAACCCTGTAGATTGCTTCAAAAACGTGTTGGGTGTGTTTCTACATTCACAAATCCTGATGAAGTCTTTATGGGATGAAATATGTTGAGCACCTATGAGTGGCAGACCCCCCAGGCACTATATTGGAAGGAATTTTTCATTTTTATGCTTTCTCTTTAAAAATAAAAAAAATCACTGCTCATTTAAAAATTACATTTTTCACTAACTTTTTTTTTTATTGATACATGTCCCCCAGGGCAGGACCCAGACCCCTATAACCATTGTATGCCCAATTACTTGCACATAAGCCTGCAAAATGGGCACTTTTGATTTTTGATGCTTGGGTCCCATTGACCTTAATGGGGTTCGTTATTCGGGTCCGAACTTTCGCGCTGTTTGAAAGTTCTGGTGCAAACCGAACAGGGGTCCGTTCGGCCCAACCCTAATTGTTTTGTAATGTCTTGGACTGTGAAACATTTTGTGTTTTTTAATAAACACTTTCCTGATTTAACCACTTGCTTACTGGGCACTTAAACCCCCCTCCTGCCCAGACCAATTCTCAGCCCTGACCCACTTTGAATGAGAATTGCGCGGTCATACAACACTGTACCCAAATTAAATTTTTATAATTTTTTTCACACAAATAGAGCTTTCTTTTGGTGGTATTTAATCACTGCTTTTTTTGTAAACAAACAAAAAAAGATGGAAAATTTTGAAAAAAAAACAAACATGTTTCATAGTTTGTTATAAAATTTTGCAAACAGGTAATTTTTCTCCTTCATTGATATGCGCTGATGAGGCGGCACTGGTGAGGACTGATAGGCTGCACTGATGGGCACTTATAGGCTGCACTGATGGGCACTGATAAGCACAGTTAAGGCGGCACTGATGGGGACAGATAAGGCGGCACTGATGGGGACAGATAAGGCAGCACTGATGGGCACAGATAAGGTGGCACTGATGGGTGGCACTAATGGGTGGCACTAATAGATACCACTGATAGATGGCACTGATGGGCACTGATGGGTGGCACTGATGGGCACTGGTAGGTGACACTGATGGGCACTGATAGGTGGCACTGATGTGCATCAGTGTTGATGAGGCACTAATTGTGGGCACTGATGAGTGGTGCTGGTGGGCACTGGTAGGCAGCACTGTTGTGTACTGCTAGGTGGCACTGGTAGGTGGCGCAGGTGGGCACTGAGGAGCTGGCAGCAGCTCTCCGTGATCAGGACTGATATTTCTCTCACAGCCACCGGTGATTGGCTTTTTTTTTTCTCCTCACGCTGCCAACGCGAGAAGAAAAAATTGCTGATTACCAGCTCTGTTTACATCACATGATCATCTGTCATTGGCTGACAGCTGATCAAGTGGTAAGGGGTCGGGATTGACCCCTTACTCTGATCTGTGATCACGCCAGTCTCATAGACTCGCTGATCACAGAACGCGGCGCGCGCACCCTGCAGGAGGCGCGCAGGCCACTCGGGCACGGGAGGACATCAATAGATGTCCTCCCGGCAAAGCAGGTCTGCGCTATAGCTATAGCGTGGATCTAAACAAGTTAAAACAAAAAATTTCACAAGTCGACTGTAAATGCATGTGACCTTTCGGATGGAAAGGATCTGGTGGCTGTTTAACATCCTCTCACATGACCCTGATGCCATGTATTCTGGGCTTTGCTATCCCCCCTTGGGCACAAAGTGGAAATCACTTGATAGCAGAAAGGGCAACCAGCGAAAGACCATTTCCTTAGTAGTAAAAACCCGAAAGTGATCAGAATTTGGTTAGTTCCGCTGTCACTTTCCCTGTCACGTCCATCCTGACGCTGGAGTTTTGGCGGCCACTACGTCAGACACATATCACCCCAATGTCCAAATCAGAGACAGAGGCGAGCAATTGGTCCCCCGCTAATCACACTGGTCCACCCAAAATGGCGCCAACCCGGGAGCCTCCCCAAGGCAGTAAATCCACCGAGTAAGGATCAATGCTTATTGTGGACGCCGTGGGTGATGACTCCTACCTCTTGGGCTGTGACGCTGCACGTTTGACGGCGCCACGTTGGATCACACCGCCTGTCAGCTTATTTAAACCTCCATCAGAGGCAGGATTTGTGTTACTACACTGGACGGTACACTGTTGGATGGTTTGAGCATCCCTATTCCTGATTTACCGCATTAAGGTGGGTTCCTAGGGATTACCAGGGACTTTTTTAACTCTACTTTTTGCAAGATTATTATACAGTTTATATTATCCAGGTAGGCTGTTAATCCTCAGACATCCTCACCTTGCCTTTGTCTGCAGAATGTATTTATTGGGATTCATGGTGGAAGCACTCGATTCAGGTCTATACATTCTACACTTCATACCGTGTATCCTGGCCTGATCCCCACTTTTTCCTCTGGGATTTTATTCCATTGAGGTATGACACTTTGGGATAAAGGGACAACGAAGGACACTCACATGAGTGTAGACAAATGGGCTGCGCACCCCATAAAGTGCATGAAGAAACTACGACAACCCCCTATCGGGGCTTTAAAACAGCCAATAAAATTCAGTAAGGATAGTCAAAAAAGGTAGCTTTTATTAGTACAAAAATTTGTATAAAAATAGATAAATAACTTCTGACAATTCAAGTCAGGACATGAACTGAATACAGCATAAAAATTGCAACAAACAATATTCGTGGTTAGAAGCAATACAAATTACAATGTGTTATGAGACAGCCAAGGTTTCTTCAAATGTTAAATCCTTATGACATTGCAAAAAACAGGGCCTGTGAATAGGAGCAATGTACAATACAATATATGGGACAACAAGAATACTATATATTAATCCTGACGCGTTTCGACCCTCACTGGGTCTTCTTCAGAGGATGGGTTGTCCACTGTGGAAATGTAAACATATATCGAACACAGCATAAGACTCAATAATAGCAAACCCATGTGCATGCAGTGTAACATATGTACGTAAATTCCATAATTACCTATCACAGGTTTCCTGGCAGTACAGAGTATTTAAGGAAAAGTAGTTCCTCCTATGTCCTCTGTCTCCCCCGTATCGGGCCAACTCCCCAGAGGGCGGGTGGAGGACCAAATGCGCCTTGCGAGGGATCACGTCTACATGCCCCCACATATGCAGGGGAGGGAAGGGACTGCGAATGGCCAAAAGCTGCACACAGACAAATTCACGTAGGTACTAGAAACAACGTAAAAGGCGAGGAGTCAGTTAACTCCTCCAAGTGGTTAAAAATTTCCCTATCGCGGGGCAATATGATGGGTCCGTGGGTATACAGGGAGACAAATGCAGAGAAGAGGAAAAAGAAGAAAAGAGGAAAGGAAAGGGAGAAAAGAAAAAAAAAAAAAAGGGAAAGAATGAATGTTGGTGCTAGAAAAGTGAGCAGCTCAGGTGTAAAGAAATTGTGAAAGTGTGTAGCAAGATTGGACAGACAAGCAGCAAAAGCCCTGCCACCCATCAAGGACCATATGGCAGTAGGAGCATTGAGTGGAAGACAATGGGGTAACAGCTCAAACAAACCACCAATGTTGGTGACCAATAAGGGGAAAAAAGACCAACCAGGGTTGGATAAAAGGGGGGGGAGGGCAGGAGATGGAGGGGGGAAGGAAGGAGGGGGGGAGGGGGGGGAGGAAGGGGGGGTGAGAACGGAAGGGGATAAGGGGGAGGGGAAGGAGGGGGAAAGGGGAGAGGAGGGGGGGGGGAAGTGGGGAAAATGGGGGCGGGGAGTGAGGTGCAGACAGGGTGGGAAAGGGGTGCACAGGTGAATGTGAGGGAGGGGAATGGGGAGTGTAAAGCTTGAGAGTGCAAACACAAGATGAGCACAAACTCCACCACCCAAGGCATGCTTAATAAAAAACCATGATAAAAATCTTTGTCCTTCCAAATGGAAAGATATTTTCTCCTCTGAAGAAGACCCAGTGAGGGTCGAAACGTGTCAGGATTAATATATAGTATTCTTGTTGTCCCATATATTGTATTGTACATTGCTACTATTCACAGGCCCTGTTTTTTGCAATGTCATGAGTAGGGATGAGCTTCGAGTTCGAGTCGAACTCATGTTCGACTCGAACATTGGCTGTTCGCAAGTTCACCGAACAGCGAACAATTTGGGGTGTTCGCGGCAAATTCGAATGCCGCGGAACACCCTTTAAAAGTCTATGGGAGAAATCAAAAGTGCTAATTTTAAAGGCTAATATGCAAGTTATTGTCATAAAAAGTGTTTGGGGACCTGGGTCCTGCCCCAGGGGACATGGATCAATGCAAAAAAAAGTTTTAATAACGGCCGTTTTTTCAGGAGCAGTGATTTTAATAATACTTAAAGTCAATCAATAAAAGTGTAATATCCCTTTAAATTTCGTACCTGGGGGGTGTCTATAGTGTGCCTGTAAAGGGGCGCATGTTTCCTGTGTTTAGAACAGTCTGACAGCAAAATGACATTTTGAAGGAAAAAACTCATTTAAAACTACCCGCGGCTATTGCATTGCCGACAATACACATAGAAGTTCATTGATAAAAACGGCATGGGAATTCCCCAAAGGGGAACCCCGAACCAAAATTAAAAAAAAAAAATGACGTGGGGGTCCCCCTAAATTCCATACCAGGCCCTTCAGGTCTGGTATGGATATTAAGGGGAACCCCGGCCAAAATTTAAAAAAAAAAATGACGTGGGGTTCCCCCTAAATTCCATACCAGACCCTTCAGGTCTGGTATGGATTTTAAGGGGAACCCCGCGCCAAAAAAAAAAAAAAAAAACGGCGTGGGGTCCCCCCAAAAATCCATACCAGACCCTTATCCGAGCACGCAACCTGGCAGGCCGCAGGAAAAGAGGGGGGGACAAGAGTGCGGCCCCCCCTCCCTCCTGAACCGTACCAGGCCACATGCCCTCAACATTGGGAGGGTGCTTTGGGGTAGCCCCCCAAAACACCTTGTCCCCATGTTGATGAGGACAAGGGCCTCATCCCCACAACCCTGGCCGGTGGTTGTGGGGGTCTGCGGGCGGGGGGCTTATCGGAATCTGGAAGCCCCCTTTAACAAGGTGACCCCCAGATCCCGGCCCCCCCCGTGTGAAATGGTAAGGGGGTACATAAGTACCCCTACCATTTCACGAAAAAAGTGTCAAAAATGTTAAAAATGACAAGAGACAGTTTTTGACAATTCCTTTATTTAAATGCTTCTTCTTTCTTCTATCTTGCTTCATCTTCTGGTTCTTCTGGCTCTTCTGGTTCTTCTGGTTCTTCCTCCGGCGTTCTCGTCCAGCATCTCCTCCGCGGCGTCTTCTGTCTTCTTCTCCTCGGGCCGCTCCGCACCCATGGCATGGGGGGGAGGCTCCCGCTCTTCTCTTCTTCTCTTCTTCTTTTCTTCTTTTCTTCTTTTCTTCTCTTCTTCTCTTCTTCTTCATTTTCTTCTCCGGGCCGCTCCGCAATCCATGCTGGCATGGAGGGAGTCTCCCGCTGTGTGACGGCGCTCCTCGTCTGACAGTTCTTAAATAACGGGGGGCGGGGCCACCCGGTGACCCCGCCCCCCTCTGACGCACGGTGACTTGACGGGACTTCCCTGTGGCATTCCCCGTGACGTCATTCCGATAAGCCCCCCACCCGCAGACCCCCACAACCACCGGCCAGGGTTGTGGGGATGAGGCCCTTGTCCTCATCAACATGGGGACAAGGTGTTTTGGGGGGCTACCCCAAAGCACCCTCCCAATGTTGAGGGCATGTGGCCTGGTACGGTTCAGGAGGGAGGGGGGGCCGCACTCTCGTCCCCCCCTCTTTTCCTGCGGCCTGCCAGGTTGCGTGCTCGGATAAGGGTCTGGTATGGATTTTTGGGGGGACCCCACGCCGTTTTTTTTTTTTTTTTTGGTGCGGGGTTCCCCTTAAAATCCATACCAGACCTGAAGGGTCTGGTATGGAATTTAGGGGGAACCCCACGTCATTTTTTTTTTTAATTTTGGCCGGGGTTCCCCTTAATATCCATACCAGACCTGAAGGGCCTGGTATGGAATTTAGGGGGACCCCCACGTCATTTTTTTTTTTTAATTTTGGTTCGGGGTTCCCCTTTGGGGAATTCCCATGCCGTTTTTATCAATGAACTTCTATGTGTATTGTCGGCAATGCAATAGCCGCGGGTAGTTTTAAATGAGTTTTTTCCTTCAAAATGTCATTTTGCTGTCAGACTGTTCTAAACACAGGAAACATGCGCCCCTTTACAGGCACACTATAGACACCCCCCAGGTACGAAATTTAAAGGGATATTACACTTTTATTGTTTGACTTTAAGCATTATTAAAATCACTGCTCCTGAAAAAACGGCCGTTTTTAAAACTTTTTTTTGCATTGATCCATGTCCCCTGGGGCAGGACCCAGGTCCCCAAACACTTTTTATGACAATAACTTGCATATAAGCCTTGAAAATTAGCACTTTTGATTATTCATGTTCGTGTCCCATAGACTTTAACGGTGTTCGCATGTTCGAACGAACTTTTTTCCTGTTCGCATGTTCTGGTGCGAACCGAACAGGGGGGTGTTCGGCTCATCCCTAGTCATGAGGATTTAACATTTGAAGAAACCTTGGCTGTCTCATAACACATTGTAATTTGTATTGCTTCTAACCACGAATATTGTTTGTTGCAATTTTTATGCTGTATTCAGTTCATGTCCTGACTTGAATCGTCAGAAGTTATTTATCTATTTTTATACAAATTTTTGTACCAATAAAATCTACCTTTTTTGACTATCCTTACTGAATTTTATTGGCTGCTTTAAAGCCCCGATAGGGGGTTGTCGTAGTTTCTTCAGACACTTTGGGATATATTTATTATCTTGGAAGGCTCTGGTTTATACTGTGGGGTTTCCTTTGTGTATCCAAATGGGTCAGTTCAATTATATGGTAATTGTATATCTTTTTAGATCCAATTTGATCCTTACTCGGTGGATTTACTGCCTTGGGGAGGCTCCCGGGTTGGCACCGTTTTGGGTGGACCAGTGTGGATAGGGGGGGACCAATTGCTCGCCTCGGTCTCCGATTCGGACATTGGGGTGATATGTGCCTGACGTAGTGACCGGCACGACTCCAGCGTCAGGATTTTCAATTTGATATGCTTCGGTATGTTTTCTTTTATGTAATCACTATGCCGAATGTTCTGTAACACAATAGCAACTGTTTATTGCATTTATTTAATTACTCATTGTTATACTCTTTTCAATTCTAACTTTACTATACAGTGGGAGTCTTCTCCACAAAGTACCCCTGATGAAAGGAACTCTTGTCAAGTCCTGAAACGCGTAGGGCCGTGCTGAAGTTCCTCTAAAGTATCACTGCCTTGTCATACCATTGTTTTTAATGGTTCTATATTTTGTATAATTACTTTTTCTATATGACTTGATGTGTTTGTATATGTTAGTTTGTATCAATAAATTGCCTTATTTAACATATCGGTGTTGCTGTTAAAGTCCCATTTCCTCTGGGGGTACTTTTATTTTTTCCTCTTAGGGATGTTGGCAACCTTTATGGTCTAGTTTGATGGTCCTCCTTTTTTAGAAGCACCAAAGAAAAAGTCTGTGTGCTGACAGGTACGGTAGTACCTTGGATTACGAGCATAATTAGTTCCAGAAGCACGCTTGTAATCCAAAGCACTCATATATCAAAGCGATCTTCTCCATAGGAATCAATTGAAACTCAGATAATTTGTTCCAGTGGCACTGCTATTGTATGCAGTACAGCATGTGGCGAGAGGTGGGGGGGCTCCGGAGACACTCGGAAAAACTCAAAGATGCTCAGAGACCACTTGGAGACGCCTCTGGCGCCCCCTGCCTCTGGCCACTTGCGGTACTGCACACCCCAGAGGCTTGAATGCTGCTTGTCTTGCGAGACAACTCTCGCAAATCGAGTCAGGATTTAAAAAAAAAACAGCTCGTATTGCGAAACACTCATAAACCGCGTTACTCACAATCTGAGGTCTTACTGTATCTTAATTAGCCGTCCTTCACCTTCACTTGTGTGGGAGAGATACAGACTCACCAGATGGCTAAATCATGGGAGACTTCATATGCTCAGATCCTTTGGAAGGTATAATGCATCCCTTGATATATCCTTGTGCTCATAGGACGATATGGCTCAGTCAAAGCAATAAGAATCACATGCAATATGCTTCAATGTAAACCAAGTGGCAATAGTGGTAAAGTGCTCACTTACATTATAAGGTACTAATTTGCTAGCACCAACATGTACAGCAACAGAGACACTGTTTCCCCACGTTTCAGCGTGCATTCCACCACACTAAAAACCGGAACCAGCCGTACCGGAAGTACAATCTCAAAAAATATGACAAAGAAATTAAAAAGAAAAAAAATCAAAAAATATCAGAAAGATTCAAAACAATATAAGGACGGGAAGGTGTATGATTGGCAGGATGACCCCCAAAACCCACAAGGAGGTGCTTTTAACAATGGTGATACTATGAGACACCAAGAACAAGCACCATTACAGCAAAGGAATAGTAGAGGAATAGTAGAGGAGACACCAATGTGAGACCAGTAGGGAATCAACCCAATCATCAAGGGGGTGCAGTTGGTTAAAATTATGGGGTGAATACATCAAATAGGTACTCCCCTTTAAGGGAAAGACCCCCACCAGACTTTTCTAATAGGAATAGATCAGCATTGAGGAATTACTGCCACAATGGGTATGAATCCTCCCCACGAGAGGAAGATACAGGTTACCCCCAAACCGACTATAGAGATAATCCCTTGTACAGAACCCAGAGGGGTTGATTTAGAGGAAATGACAGAGGGATGGTTTTTTTCAGACCCCATTACCAACAACAGGGGGGGTTGGAGGAGTTGGAAGGTACCCTACCGACCACCCCAACTACACAAGATATAAGAGAAGAAAGAGAGGATGCAGAGGCGGGCGAAAGAAAAAGAAAGAGAGCAGCCTTTTTGAGGAACTGGAATATGCACCTGCAAAATTTTTGGATACGTTTGAACTATACATAGATGTTGAGACATTTTCAAAGAAACTTAATGTTAAAAAAGAAAATCGAGGAACACTCATCTATTTTTACCCCTAAGTCCACCTCTAACAAGTATGTGGAGGTATTTAAAAATATGGCACAGGATGATATAAGAAATTTGAAGATGTCTAAAAATAAAAGGAATAAAGATGAAATGTTGGCTATTAAAGAACTAGAGAAGAAAAAGGGAATAGTGATTAGACCGGCAGACAGGGGGGGCTGGTAAAAATCAGTATGAAGCTGAAATGCAGAGGATTCTTGGGGATAAGGATGCTTATAGAAAATAATAGGAGACCCTACTTTAAGATTAAAAAAGAAACTTGATAAGTGGATAGAAAAAGGAAAGGAGAATAAGATACTAAACAAAAAAGAGGCAAAATATTTATACCCGAAAGCACCATGAATACCAATGATTCATTAGTTGCCCAAAATGCATAAGGATAAGGAAAACCCCCCAGGGAGGCCCATCTTAAGTGGAATTGATTCACTGTATTCCCGGTTAGGAGAATATTTGGACACCTACTTTCAACCACTGGCAACAAAAGGGCAGGCTTTTGTCATTGATAGTCGAGATATTATCTCCCTTCTACAGGAACAGGAGGTTGATGATGCCACGATATTGGTAACAATTGACGTGGAGTCATTATACACTAATATTAGACAAAAAGACGTTATAAATGCAGCTGAATGGGCCTTACATAAGTATTCAGATATGAAACAGGAACAAATCAGTTTTACTTTAGATGGATTAGAAATGGCCATGTCCAATAATTACTTTTGGCACCAAGGGTAGCTTTTTAACCAAGTAAAAGGTGTAGCAATGGGGGCAAGATATGCACCAAGTATAGCAAATATTTTTTTAAATGAATGGGAGGAAGAAGAAGTGTTTCCACGATTTTGGCCTGAGCTAGAATGTTACCGCTGATTTATAGATGACATTTTGGTCATATGGAAAGGATCAGAGTGGAGGTTAAAAGAATTTTAATAAACAATAACGCATATAACATCAAATTGACAGCAAATTGTGATCCTGAGATTATTCAATTTTTGGATCTAGAACTATATAAGAGTGGTAACCAGTTGTTCACACGTACCTATTTCAAAGAAGTTGATCGAAATGGCTATGTATCCACGAGGAGTTGTCATCACCCTAGGCAGCTCAGAGCCATTCCTAAGGGCCAGTTTATAAAAATAAATTATGATAGGAATGATTATTTTCTCCAATCAGACAAAATCATAGAGAGGTTCTTTGAGAAAGGTTATAAAAAAGCTAAATTATTAAAAATAAGGGATGTGATTGGACAATTGGAGAGGAATTACCTCTTGGTCAAAAAACCAAATAGAGAAAAACAAGGTGATATAGCCTTTATTACAGGCTTTCACACCCAATATAAGAATGTAGAAAAAAATTGTACGTAAATATTGGCCAATACTATTGAAGGACCCCACTTTAAGAAAAACACTAATGCCGCGTACACACGAGCGGACTTTACGGCGGACTTTGCCCGGCGGACTGGATTTCGTCGGACAATTCGATGTGTGTGGGCTCCAGCGGACTTTGTTTTCTCAAAAGTTGGACGGACTTAGATTTTAAACTTGTTTAAAATTTATCCGTTGAAATCGAGTCCGGTCGAAAAGTCCGCTCGTCTGTATGCTAGTTCGACGGACAAAAAGGCACGCTAGGGCAGCTATTGGCTACTGGCTATGAACTTCCCTGTTTTAGTCCGGTCGTACGTCATCACGTACGAATTCGACGGACTTTGGTGGATTGTGTGTAGGCAAGTCCGTTCATTCACAAAGTCCGTCGGAAAGTACGTCGAAAAATCCGCCGGGCAAAGTCCGCCGTAAAGTCCGACCGTGTGTACGCGGCATTAGAAAAAAAACATTATTTATATATAGGAAAGCCCCCAGAATACGGAATAGAATAGCTAAAAATGTATTGGATCCCCCTAAAAGACCTACTACCTTTTTAGAAAGGAAAGTTTTTTTTAGATGTGGCCGGTGTATTTCTTGTAGAACCACCAGTGATAAAAGAAGGAAAATAGAAAAATGTTCAGGCGTTTCAGGACAAAATTATGATATTAATAAATTCATAACATGTCACACTAAATATGTCACTTACCTTCTTACCTGTCCTTGTGGGTTAAAATATGTGGGGAGGACCACTAGACTCTTATTCAAAAGAATAAATAAACATGTGAAAAACATAAAGAAGGGCTGTATTAAACACAATATATCTAGCAATTTTAGAAAGTTGCATAATAGAGATCCTTCTAACCTTAATTTTATGGATATTGATAGGGTCTTTAACCACTGGAGAGGTAGTGATCTTCGTAAACAGATCTCACAGAATGAGACATGGTGGATACATGAGATTGGATCTTTGTTTCCATCAGGACTCAACATAGATATAGATCTCAACTGTTATATTTCTAACTATTAGTTAACTGGAATGAGGTGGTGCCTTTACATGTTTTTTATGGTTTATACATTTTTATGTTGTTTGTGCTCCGATTTAGCTGCCGATCGGAGGATAACAACTATTTCCTATAGATTGGATACCATCATTTTTTTCTAGTTAGGATGCTAGATTCTGGGGTATGGTATAGTGGGGTGTATAGTTGTCATTTATGACTGTTTAGTATCATTAGGATCCCCAGTTATCCATGATCTTGTTCTGGTTCCCCCTCTGATGCAGCTCAGGAAGAGATGAGAGGTGGGTGAATTGTTATTGATTCCAAATATCCACCTCTGATGTTTGTGATCACCCCATGCCTGGTAGAGGTTCCTCTTTTTCTTAATAATATCAATAGGAATTTTTTTATATCAATTGTTTTATATCAGTTTTTTCATATTGATATTTAATTATGTGCCCTCATTATTTTTATGCATCCTATTTGTATAATTTATACATGGTTTTAATATTTTACAATTAAAATGAATTTGTATTAAATTAGTTTATGTGATTAAGAACATCTACACATATATTACATTTCCTCGACCAATAGGTGGTGCTATAAACATGATTATAGATCCAAGTAAGATATTTTAATTATTATTTTTTATTATTATTAGTCAAGTTAATTTGGATCTAGAAGCAATATAACTTTTGTGTCAAGTACTTGGTTGGGATGAGGATGTTCTTAGCAAAATATGTGATCTTATTGAGAATATCTTAATTAAGTTACAATGTATTATATCTATTGTTATTGTATATGCACACTTGTCTCACCGTCTGTGTATCTATTTGATCAACCAAGATGCACAGCGGTTAGGAACTTTTAATGAACTTTTCTTTGGGGATTTTTCATCTAAAGATGAATGATGATTGCCTACCAATTAGATTGCCTTGTCTAGCCCAGCAGTGTATACAACCCCTGGCAAAAATTATGGAATCACCAGTCCCTGAGGATGTTCCTTCAGTTGTTTACTGTTGTAGAAAAAAAGCAGATCACAGACATGGCCAAAAACTAAAGGCATTTCAAATGGCAACTTTCTGGCTTTAAAAAACACTAAAAGAAATCAAGAAAAATAATTGTGGTGGCCAGTAACAGTTAGATTTATAGAACAAGCACAGGGAATAAATGATGGAATCACTCAACTCAGGAAAAAATTATGGAATCATGAAAAACAAACAAACAAAATAACACTCCAACACATCACTAGTACTTTGTTGCACCACCTCTGGCTTTTATAACTGCTTGCAGTCTCTGAGGCATTGACTTAATGAGTGATAAACAGTACTCTTCATCAATCTGGCTCCAGCCTTCTCTGATTGCTGTTGCCAAATCATCTTTGCAGGTTGGAGCCTTGTCATGGACCATTTTCTTTAACTTCCACCACAGATTTTCAATTGGATTGAGATCCAGACTGTTTGCAGGCCATGACATTGACCTTATGTATCTTTCTTCAAGGAATTTTTTCACAGTTTTTGCTCTATGGCAAGATGCATTATCATCTTGATAAATGATTTCATCATCCCCAAACATCCTTTTAATAGATGGGATAAGAAAAGTGTCCAAAATTTCAAAGTAAACCTGTGCATTTATTGAAGATTTAATGTCAGCCATCTCCCCAGTGCCTTTACCTGACATGCAGACCCATATCATAATTGACTGTGGAAATTTGCATGTTTTCTTCAGACAGTCGTCTGCATAAATCTCATTGGAACGGCACCAAACAAAAGTTCCAGCATCATCACCTTGGTCCTTGCCCAATGCAGATTCAAGATTCATCACTGAATATGACTTTCATCGAATCATCCACAGTCCACAATTGCCTTTCCTTAGCCCATTGTAACCTTGTTTTTTTGTGTTTAGGTGTTAGAGGTGGCTTTCTTTTACATTTTGTTGTACATTTTCTGTTTTCAAGGCATATTGCTTTAAGTTTTCTGTCTTGACGCTTTGATGTCTTCCTTGGTCTACCAGTATGCTTGCCTTTAACCACCTTCCCATGTTGTTTGTATTTGGTCCATGTTTTAGACACAGCCGACTGTGAACAACCAACATCTTGTGCAACACTGTGTGATGATTTACCCTCTTTACCTACATACTAACAAGCAGAATTAATCTGATGCTGGTGTTAGTGTTTGTAATGAAAATTTACAGGGTGATTCCATAATTTTTTCCTCAGAATTGAGTGATTCCATAATTTATTCCCTGTGCTTGTTCTATAAATCTAACTGTTACTGGCCACCACAATTATTTTTCTTGATTTCTTTTAGTGTTTCTTAAAGCCAGAAAGTTGCCATTTGAAATGCCTTTAGTTTTTGGCCATGTCTGTGATCTGCTTTTTTTCTACAACAATAAACAACTGAAGGAACATCCTCAGGGACTGGTGATTCCATAATTTTTGCCAGGGGTTCTATAAGGCTACAAGAAAATGGTGGTGAGCAAGCTTCCTGATGACGTGTTGATCACGTAATGCATTGAGGCTGCGCGCTCGCCTATGCTGAAGTCACTTCCGGTACGGCTGGTTCCAGTTTTTTCTATGGTGGAACGCATGCTGAGATGTGGGGAAACGGTGTCTCTGTTGCTGTACATGTTGGTGCTAGCACATTAGCACCTTATAATGTAAGTGAGCACTTTACCACTATTGGCACTTGGTTTACATTGAAGCATATTGTGCTATGTAATTCTTTTTGCTTTACCGAGCCATATTGTCCTATGAGCACAAGGATATATCAAGGGATGCATAATACCTTCCAAAGGATCTGAACATATGAAGTCTCTCATGATTTAGCCATCTGGTAAGTCTGTATCTCTCCCACATGAGTGAAGGTGAAGCTGCTGCTGAAGTATCTTTCCTCCTGGACCTGTTTGCATTTTGGAGTATCCTGGGGGTGGTTTGTCCTGGGGGGGTCTGTGCTGATGAGGGGAGGGTGGTTTGTCCTGGGGGTCTGTACTTATGGGGGGTGGTTTGTCCTGGGGGGTCTGTGCTGATGATGGGGGTGGTTTGTCCTGGGGGGGTCTGTACTCTTGGGGGATGGGTTGTTCTGGGGGTCTGTGCTGATAATGGGGGGGTTTGTCCTGGGGGGTCTGTACTTATGGGGGGGTGGGTTAACCTGGGGGGTCTGTACTGATGAGGGGGCTATATACCCTGATCTGTGATGCTGAGCTATATACTATGATCTGTGATGCTGAGCTATATACCCTGATCTGTGAGGCTGAGCTATATACCCTGATTTGTGATGCTGAGCTATATACCCTCATCTGTGATGCTGAGCTATATACTTTGATCTGTGAGGCTGAGCTATATACCCTGATCTGTGAGGCTGAGCAATATACTCTGATCTGTGATGCTGAGCTATATACCCTGACCTGGGGGTACTAGTAGATGACAGGCTCAGCAACGGCATGCAATGCCAAGCTGCTAGCAAAGCCAATAGAATATTGGCATGCATTAAAAAGGGCATTAACTCCAGAGATAAAACAATAATGCTCCCACTCTACAAGACTCTGGTCCAGCCATACCTCGAGTATGCCGTCCAGTTCTTGGCTCCAGTCCTCAGGAAGGATGTGCTGGAAATGGATGGAGTACAGAGAAGGGCAACAAAGCTAATAAAGGGACTGGAGGAGTTATGAGGAAAGATTACAAGCACTGAATTTATTCTCTCTGGAGAAGAAACGCTTGAGAGAGGATATGATTTCAGTGTACAAATACCGTACTGGTGACCCCACAATAGGGATAAAACTTTTCCGTGAAAGGGCATTTAAAAAGACTCGCGGGCATTCACTAAAATTAGAGAAAAACCGGAAACTGCGTAGAGGGTTGTTTACGGTAAGAGCGGTAAGAATGTGGAATTCTCTTCCACAAGCAGTGGTTTCAGCAGGGAGCATAGGTAATTTAAAAAAAACTATTAGATAGGCACCTAAACGACCACAACATACAGGGATATACAATGTAATATTGATATAAATGGGCACACACACAGGTTGGACTTGATGGACTTGTGTCTTTTTTCAACCTTACCAATGATGTAACTATGTAACTCTGATCTGTGGGGCTGAGCTATATACCCTGATCTGTGAGGCTGAGCTATATACTCTGTCCTGTGATGCTAAGCTGTATACTCTGTTCTATGATGCTGAGATGTATACTCTGTCCTGTGATGTTGAGCTGTATACTCCTGACACCATGGGTGGAAGCAAGTAGAATACAGGGGATGGAGTGGGTGGATTATATAAGGGGTGGGGCTTATGAGAAGTGGGGGGTCAAAAAGGAAGGGCGGGGTCTGGCACCCCCATCCTAAAACTTCACTAGCCATCACTGGTTATCACATAGGGGGCTATTGGTCCCCAATTTGATAGCAATAACCTTAAAAAACTGAAAAAAATTAACACACTTGTAACCCTACAACGTGACAAAAAGTGGAAAATGTCAAGGGGTATGAATACTTTTTCAAGGCACTATATTTCCCTTCTATTCTTGTTTTGTTCATAACCTAAAATTTAGAATTTTCTTTTACTTTTGCTAATAACTGTCACCAGAACACATAGAGAGTGTTCTGCCTCTCCAATCTAAGCATTGAAAGTGTGATCTCTGTAACTTACAGTTGTGATGAGATAGTGATAACCCAATCTTAGTTGAATTAGCAGACAGTGACTGAATCCAGGCGACACCTTGAAGATCTTGTGACATTTAATCCATAAACTGTGAGGATCTAACAACAATGAACATCGGATAGGTCAAAAGATCATAATGTGATCCACTCTATGAGACATGAGGCTGAGATGCATTACTGGGAAAATGAACAAAGGGTGGAGCTAACTATACAAGATAAAACTGAGCTACAGGAAGGGGAGGAACCAGGGACAGAATACAAATAACATTTAAAGGCATATCACAAGCATGTGAAACATGACAGAGAGAGTGCATCTCCCTAACAGGGTCAAAGACAGCAATAAAAACCCGACAGTTGTTCAAATCCCTCACCTTTTTATCAAAAACTAAAAAAAAAGTTTGTCTTTAGCTACTTTATGTGGTATAACAGGACATTGTGATTCTCTAGGACAGCACCAGTGACACTGTATTTGGCCATCACGTAATTTGCCTTTGTAATAACTTTATTTACAGTTTCCGTGGCTTACATACAGTAGCAGTAACCCAATATTATTAATTTCTACAAAGTCTTTTTTAGGTAGGTTTTGCAAACAGATTATTTTATCTAGTAGTAATAGGCCAGAACTGAACAGTGGAAGTAGCAGACACAATAGATCAAAAATCTATTGGTGTTAGGAGTATGATATACACTCCTAAACCTGTTACAGCCTCTCAGCTCCTCTCAGTGGTTACTTGTTGGCTGTTGCACCTTTCCCAGATGTGTTGTAGCCTCACAGCTCCTCCTGGTGGTTAGTTGCTGTCACTGAACCTTTCCCAGGCTTCATTTTCAGCTGCACACTAACGAGCCTGTCCACACACTCTCCAGCATCTTTTTCAGCTGTGGGCTAATAAGTCTTGTCACATGCCCCCAGCTTTGGGATTGGCTAGTGGTGCTTTATTTATACATGAGAAATTTTTGAGGTGTTCCACACAGATGGTTAATAGGGATGAGCCGAACACCCCCCGCTTCAGTTTGCACCAGAACATGCGAACAGACAAAAGATTTGTGCGAACATGCGAACACCGTTAAAGTCTAAGGGACACGAACGTGAAAAATCAAAAGTGTTCATTTTAAAGGCTTATATGCAAGTTATTGCCAACAAAGTGGGGAGGCCTATTGAAGGAGCAGTGGCTCCGAGCCTTCTCAAGCCTTTCTACAGCCTTCCTTCCTGGATAATCCCTCCCCTGGATACTGATCCCGGAAACGATCGGACGACCTGTGACATCACGTGCGCTCCACACCGGCCCCAGCCTCTTCCTGATGGCCAAGGAAGGAGATCCCGACCGGTAATCCATCATCTGCAGCCCAGCATCCCTGCAGCATCACCAGATCAGGACCAGAGGGCACACTGAGGACCGCACACTAATACAGATGAGCTTTTTTATGTTTTTATCCTGTAAGTGTTATTTTACCTGGTGTCATTAAAAAACAGTTGTTAATACTACACTCAGGTGGCGCTTCCTTCTCTATCCTTCACATCCCTGCCTGCTGCCTGGGCCAGTGATCTCCTCTGTGGATACTACTAAAAGCACAGGTAATGCTTTTTTTTTTTTGTTACCCTTTCCGCAATATAATTTATTTTGGACTGTAATTCTTGGTATGTACATGCTATGTGTTATGAAATATGAAGGGCCTTCAAAAATGATAGGTTGCCATGGAAATTATATAAGTAATTTATGCTCCTAGAATGCCTGAAGATGCTACTTCAATGTTGGGCCTTTGTATGTGGCCAGGCTGTGTAAAAGTCTCACACATGTGGGTATCACCATACTCAGGAGGAGTAGCAGAATGTATTTTGGGGTGTCATCTTTGCTATGTACATGCTATGTGTTGGAAATATCTGATAAATGGACATCTTTGTGTAAAAAAAATGCGTTTTCATTTTTTCCACATTTTCCAAAAACATCTGGAAAAAAATGAACCGTTCAAAAGACTCATTATGCCTCATAGATTATACGTTGGGGTGTTTGCTTTCCAAAATGGGGTAATTCCATTGTCCTGGTGCGCCAGGGCCTTCAAAAGTGTAATAGGTGGTTGAGAAATGAGATGTGTCATTTATGCTCGTAGAACGCCTGAAGGTGCTATTTCAATGTTGGGCCCTTGTATGTGGCCAGGCTGTGTAAAAGTCTCACACATGTGGTATCGCCATACACGGAAAGAGTAGCAGAATGTATTTTGGGGTGTAATTTGTTGTATGCATATGCTCTGTGAGAGAAATAATCTGTTAATATGACAATTTTGTAAAAAATAAAATTAAAAAAAATCTTCATTTTGCAAAGAATTGTGGGAAAAAAAATAAAACTTAAAAAAACTCATCATGCTACTTACCTAATACCTTGGAATGTCTACTTTCTAAAAAGGGGTCATTTGGGAGGTATTTGTACTTTCCTGATTTATTAGTGTCCCAAGAAATGAGATAGGCCTTCAGTACATCAGGTGTGATCAGATTTGATCAATTTTCAGTGATTGGCACCATAGTTTGTAGACTCTATAACTTTCACAAAGACCAAATAATTTACACTAATTTGGGTTTTTTTACCAAACATATTTATGACAAATTTTTTTTCACAAAATTTACAGACTTTTTTATTTATAGCACACAAAATAAAAAACCCACTAGTGATTAAATACCACCAAAAGAAAGCTCTGTTTATGATGAAGAAAAGGACGCAAATTTCATATGGGTACAGTGTTGCATGACTGAGTAATTGTCATTCAAAGTGTGAGAGCGCTGAAAGCTGAAAATTAGTCTGGGCAGGAAGGGGTATAAGTGCACTGTATTGAGGTGGTTAAACTAGGCGATGAGGTGGGAGGGGTCCAGAAGGAAGAGATAGGAAGAGATAGTCAGCAATGAACATATTTAAGAGGATGGTATTGGGGCATTAGTGGTAGGTTGACTAAAGCACATAAACACGAGGTAAGTATAGTAAGTCCTATTTGCAATCTTGGAACACCCAATAGGAGGACAGTATGCGACCGGTCTAAACTACGTGGCATGTTCACCAATGCCAAGAGCCTGGTGGGCAAGATGGGTGAACTAGAGATACTGTTGAACGAGGAGGATTTAGATTTTGTGGAAATTTCAGAGACCTGGTTCAACAGCTCTCACGATTGGCTGGCAACCATTCAAGGGTATTCCCTTTATCGCTGGGATAGAGAGGGTAAAAAAGGGAGAGGGGTGTCACGGAACGTCCCACACTCCGCTTGAGTGCTTCCGTCATATACCACTTCCTCCCAGTCTGTATACAGATATCAGATATTCCAACCTCTCTGAGCAGAAAACAAGGCGACACTTGCTTCACTGCTAACATGGACTGTTTTTATTATGAATCAAAGTTACAAGACTTTGTATGCCGTTGGAACCTCCTCTAACAATACAACTGTAACTTAATTAACATGAGCTAATTATCTAATCCTTTAATTATAATTAACACAATAGCAGTCGTCCCGTCTCCTACATTGTATAGAGGACAATGTCATTAGCTCATTCAATTAACATAAACACAGGTTGATGACACCAGCATCTCCTCACAGGATGTGTCCCAACAGAATGAATCCATTGAAAATCCGGGGCCCATAATCAAAAGGCAACAGGCTTGCATACAGTCCTCTCCAACAGCCTCTGTCCTGGCCAGGTCTGTGACATTTCTCCCCTTTCGGCAGGAGACTAACACAGGAGGAGACCCCAGACGGGTTGACTCCGAAGTTAGTCCATAGTTCTAGTTCTCTACTACCTGTACCCACACAGTACCCCAAACAAATTGTTCCAAACAGAGTATTACTCACCCAGCCAACCTCTGCCTCTCTCAGAGAACATATCTGCCGCTGGGGAGAGGCCTGGACTGGCTCTTCTCCCTGGAATCCTTTCTGCCGCTGGAGAGAAGACAGGGTGTCTGGGCTCACTCTGTCATGTTGTTGGGGATCGGGGCCCACTGCCCAGCATCCCTGGGGTATACAGGTGGAGACTGAAGTCCCATCCACCTTCACAGGAAATCCATCCTCTGTTAGTTGAGGGCAGAGTCCAGCAGTCCTCGGCCCTGTTGCCAGCCCTTCTGCTGGAAACCCCACACCATCTGTTCCGGCTAACTGTTGGAGAGGGAGGCCGACTGCCCTGCCTCCCTGGAACTCTGTAGTTGTTGCCGGTGCTGGGCAGAGGTTGGTAGCAATCTGCCCTGTTGCCAGCACTTCTGCTGGGGACTCCGCATCCTCTGCTCCGGCTAACTGTTGGGGCAGGAGGCTGGCTTCCTCCACTCCCAAACTGTGTAGCTGCCATTGGGAAGGTGAGCCGGCTGCTTCCTTTTCCATTCCCTCATCTGGCTGCTGGGACGACATGTCGATGGTACTGTCTCCCAGGTACACGGATCTTTGCTGGGGAGGAAAGCCCACTTCCTCCACCCTGGCCAACTGTTGGGGAGGGACAACACACACCTCCTCTCCCTTCTCCCCCTGTATCTGCTGCTGGAAAGTGATTGCCATCTTCTCAGCCTGAGCCTCCACAATTGCTGCAGGTGTGGGGTAGAGGTCTTGGACCCTCTGTCCGGTTGCCAGCACTTCTGCTGGGGGTTTGCCAGGTGGTTCCTCCTCTACAGAAACGTCTATTAAATCCCCAGTCTCTGGAATTGGTAAAAGTGTGGGACAGAGGTCTTGGACCCTCTGTTCAGTTACCAGATCTTCAGCTGGAGAAGTTTGTTTTAACTCCATAGATGCTGCTGGCAGAAAATCACATGTCCCTGTCAGTGTTGTGGGAGAAAGGCCGACTACCTCTTCTCTCAAGAAGGCCGAAGCCACTGTTGGTGCTGGGCAGAACACAGTGAACTTTGGCCCTGATAGCAGCTCTTCTGCTGGAGGCTCATCAGGTTGTTCTTCCTCAGCAGAAAAGTCTATTAAATCCCCCGTCTCTGCAACTGGTATCTGGGGATGGAGGTTCACCATCTCCTGTCCATGGAATCCAGAAGATGCTATCAGTGCTGAGCAGAGCGCAATGAAGTTTGGCCCTAATCCCAACTCTTCTGCTGGGGGCTCACCCGATGGTTCTTCCTCAGCAGAAAAGTCTATCAAATCCCCTGTCTCTGCAACTGGTGTCTGGGGATGGAGGTTCACCATCTCCTGTCCATGGAACCCAGAAGATGTTATCGGTGCTGGGCAGAGGTTAGCAGAGCTCTGCCCTGTTGTCAGCACTTCAGCTTTGGGGATGGCAATCTCCAGATTTTCCACTGCAGATTCTCTGGCATGCTGCTGGACAGGCACATTCCTCCACCCAAGATCATCCCATGCAGAAACAGGATCATCAAGGTCAGTCAGCACTTGCTGCATCCGCCATAAGACCTCCGCCTCCATAGCTGTGGGGGCAGGTTGGCAAAGCACACTATTGCTCTGCCACATTGCCGACTCTTCAGCCAGGATTTCAGGGTTGTCAGCTGGTATTTCCTGATAGTCCCAGGCAAAGGGAGCCCAGCCCTGGCACTGAGCAATGTCTAGCAGCCGTCTGTAGGCGATCTCTAGCTCCCATTCCTGAACGGCCAGAAACTCCAAATCTTCCTGTGCCCAGTGCACTTCCGAAATGTTCAGTAGCCCTTCTCTGAAATCCATGATTTCGTCCACCCGCCGCTCCAAATCACTCCCAAAGTTAGGGTCCCCTGTCAGCTTCACAAACAACAGTCCCAAGCCGCCGTAGCTTAAGCCTTCCGTTGGGCTGTCATCCGCTATCCAGGGACATGCTTGGGATACATGCCACCGGAGGGCTCTGTAGCTCTCATCCAGCTTTATCTCTGCCCAGACCAGCCTGCTTAATTCAGCTGTCTGCTTCTTGTGTGGTTTTTCTCCCAAAAACCGCACCCGCAGTCCGTACTGCGACCAGTACCTTTCCTCGATGGAGGGGAGAACTTTTCCCTGGTGTCGCTGCTCACAGGCTAGCGCTTCCTTCCAGAGTTTGCAGCGAATAGAATCACACCATCCCAGCAGGACCTGCTCCGATACTGGTCCTCTGTGCTGTATCTGCATCTCTCGCAACCTCCTTCTGAATTCCTCATCCATGGCGGCTGGTATCTGTACCTCTCCTCTCCTGCTATCTGGACCTTGGATCCAGATGGAAGTTTGGATGTCCCAGACTGCAGGAAGCTTTCCCGCTGCTTGCCACCAATGTCACGGAACGTCCCACACTCCGCTTGAGTGCTTCCGTCATATACCACTTCCTCCCAGTCTGTATACAGATATCAGATATTCCAACCTCTCTGAGCAGAAAACAAGGCGACACTTGCTTCACTGCTAACATGGACTGTTTTTATTATGAATCAAAGTTACAAGACTTTATATGCCGTTGGAACCTCCTCTAACAATACAACTGTAACTTAATTAACATGAGCTAATTATCTAATCTTTTATACAGCCTAGGTGACTGAGACATGACCTTTCGCCCAGACTTGTGGTCACCGAGCTTCATACAGTTAATTAACACAATAGCAGTCGTCCCGTCTCCTACATTGTATAGAGGACAATGTCATTAGCTCATTCAATTAACATAAACACAGGTTGATGACACCAGCATCTCCTCACAGGATGTGTCCCAACAGAATGAATCCATTGAAAATCCGGGGCCCATAATCAAAAGGCAACAGGCTTGCATACAGTCCTCTCCAACAGCCTCTGTCCCGGCCAGGTCTGTGACAAGGGGTATGCCTATATATCAAGAATAATGTACAAGTGAATGTGAGAGATGACATCAATAAGGGAGCTAGGGTGGAGGTGGAATCCTTATGGGTAGAGCTCCAAAGGGATGAAGCTAAGGGGAAAATAATACTGGGAGTATGGTATAGGCCCCCTAACCTGTGGGAGGAGGGGGAGACGGACCTCCTATCACAATTTGGATTAGCAACAAGGATGGAAAGTGTTATCATAATGGGGGATTTTAATTATCCACACAGACTGGGCAGAGGGAACCACGTATTCATCTAAGGCTCGCCAATTCCTAAATGTCTTGCAGGACAATTTCATGGGTCAGATGGTAGACGCACCAACTAGAAACAAGGCGTTACTAGATCTACTGTTTACCAACAATACAGACCTGATCATGGATGTAGAAATACGGGGCAATTTAGGAAACAGCGATCACAGGTCAATTGGCTTCAGTATAAATCACACAAATAGGAAACACAAGGGGAACACAAAGACACTGAATTTCAAAAGAGCCAACTTCCCTAACTACAAACCTTGCTAGAAGATATAAATTGGGATAAAATCTTAGAAACAATGAACACGGAGGAGAGATGGGTTTGCTTTAAGAGCATATTAAATAAGGGCATTAGCCAGTGCATCCCATTGGGAAATACATTTAAAAGAGCGAACAAATGGCTGATAGATGGCTTAACTCTAATGTAAAAATGCATATAAAAGCAAAGGAGAAGGCCTTTAAAAAATACAAATATATAAAGAAAAAAACTGTGCTGTTCTAAACCTACCACTAATGCTGCAACTCAAAGTGAAATACACACAAACATAAATAGAAAAACATAAAGAGCTGCTCTCTCAAACCATATATCTAAATAAAAATGAAATGACATATGAAAACCAAAACAAAAGGTGCCAGTGAGTGAATCATGTGACAAATAAATACAGAAAATAAACGATCATAAAAAGCCCTCCATTGGAAGAATGGGTAAGTGTATAAAACAACACAGTATGGTGACTGTCTCCTGTAACTTTAAAAACAGACAATGTGAATCCACCGCCACAGAGTGCAAGCTTACCAGCTGCACAAGCTTTTGAGCTTGTGGCTAATACCCAGCCAGGGCCTTTAATCCTCCAATAGCCTCTGGTGGCCGATCAGACCAAATACTGCTGAAGACTGGTGATGATATGCGCGGTCAGCAGCCATACATTAGAATCCACACTCGATGTAGATATTCAAAGTAATCCGGAGAAAAAATGGAAAGGAATAGCCATAGGTAAAACCGGGTGGTTTTTATTGATTAAAAAATTACTTACAAGCATGAAAAGTTCCAATGAAAAGAGCAATAAAAAACAAGCTGGCCGGCAGCAATACGAACGTCTGTGCAAGCGGGACGTAGAACAGCGTGGTGACGTCACATATTGCTGCCGGACGACTTGTTTTTTATTGCTCTTTTTATTGGAACTTTTAATGCTTGTAAGTAATTTTTTAATCATTAAAAACCACTGGGTTTTACCTCATGGCTAACAGAGGACAGATTTAGAAATAGACCTGGGAAACTTAACATTAATAAATCACCGGGACCAGATGGCTTGCACCCGATGGTACTTAGGGAACCAGCTGATTGGAGAAAAGCCAATGTAGCGCCTTTTTTAAAAAAAGGGCCAAAATACATCCCTGGAAATTACAGACCAGTTAGCCTAACATTAATAGTATGCAAGCTCTTGGAGGGTATGATAAGGGACTATATAAAAGATTTTAGTAATGAAAACAGTATCATTAGCAGTAATCAGCATGGATTCATGAAGAATCATTCTTGCCAAACCAATCTATTAACCTTCTATGAGGAGGTGAGCTGCCATCTAGATAAAGGAAGGCCCGTAGACGTGGTGTATCTGTATTTTGCAAAAGCATTAGACATAAACGTTTACTGTACAAAGTAAAGTCCGTTGGCATGGACCATAGGGCGAGTACATGGATTGAAAACTGGCTACAAGGGCGAGTTCAGAGGGTGGTGATAAATGGGGAATACTCGGAATGGTCAGGGGTGGGAAGTGGGGTCCCCCAGGGTTTCGTGCTGGGACCAATCCTGTTTAATTTGTTCATAAACGACCTGGAGGATGGGGTAAACAGCTCAATCTCTGTATTTACTAAGCTAAGCAGGGCAATAACTTCTCAGCAGGATGTGGAAACCTTGCAAGAAGATCTGAACAAATTAATGGGGTGGGCAACTACATGGCAAATGAGGTTTAATTTAGAAAAATGTAAAATAATGCGTTTGGGTGGCAAAAATATGAATGCAATCTATACACTGGGGAGGAATCTAAGATGGAAAAGGACCTGGGGGTCCTAGTAGATGACAGCAATGACATGCAATGCCAAGCTGCTGCTAACAAAGCAAACAGAATATTAGCATGCATTAAAAAGGGGATTAACTCCAGGCATAAAGCGATAATTCTCCCACTCTACAAGACTTTGTTCCGGCCTCACCCGGAGTATGCTGTCCAGTTCTGGGCACCATTCCTCAGGAGGGATGTACTGGAATTGGAGCAAGTACAAAGAAGGGCAACAAAGCTAATAAAGGGTCTGGAGGATATTAGTTATGAAGAAAGGTTGCAAGCACTAAACTTATTCTCTCTGGAGAAGAGGCGCTTGAGAGGGGATATGATTTCAATTTAGAAATACCATAGTGGTGACCCCACAATAGGGTTAAAACTTTTTTGCGGAAGGGAGTTTAATAAGACACGTGGCCACTCACTAAAATTATGTAATGGGGCATGGCCATCGGCTTACGTCACCCTGAGACTCCGCTTGATGTCATCTGATGGCCACGCCCCATGGCTATATAAGATGTCAGACAGTGGGAGATATCACAACGGAGGAAGACAGCCTCAGGACAAGAGGGGCTTTTTTGTTTTTAGTGGATAAACGGCAGTAAGGAAGAAGACATCGGTGCGGTAGAAGATGGCGGCGCAAGAGACGGCGTCGAGAGAAGACAGCTCGGACAGAAGACAGCAACGGGAGAGATGGCGGCTGGAGAAGACAGCATCAGGAGAGACAGTGGCAGGAGAAGATGGCTCAGGGAGAAGACAGTTCAGAGCTTTTTTTAATAAAAGACTTGTCTAAAACCAGCTCTTGTTTTTTTGACATTTCACTGCTTTTTGGTGAATGGGTAGGGGTACCTGTACCCGATACCCATTCACATGGGGGGGCAGGATCTGGGGGTCCTCTTGTTAAAGGGGGCTTCCAGTTTCCTATAAGCCCCCCACCCGCAGACCCCAATAACCATGGTGGTAGGTGGGGGATTTTGGTAAAGTGACTCATATTTCGGTGAAACCAAATAGTAAAAAAACATTACCTTCATCATATGTGCAAAAAAATCAACCATTACAATTTATATACTGTTAATAAAGTGACAAGTGCTAATATAAACCAGTTGAAGTGAACATTAAACTCTGTAATGATAAATAAAACCAATTTCAAGCAACCACTGGACTCTTGTAGTGGTAAAAATGACCAGTCTGTAAGTAGTCAAACCCTGGCATCGTTGGTCAGTCCATATTATTAGATGTAAACAAAAATCTATGAAAATCAAAAATTAAGGTGACAGGTGCTCTTTATCCATGCTTGTATCACTCTGTGCTCCCCTTTTGCTACTGCACTCACCGGAGAGCTCTCGTCTCAAAGGGGTATCTTGCATTCACAGCTTAAACTGCGGTATGACAGGACACAGGTCCGCGTTTAGTGTGTTTCCTTTCTCCTTCACACAGTTAGCCCCTTCCTCTCAGTTGTCTGACAGGTGAGCCGACCACAACCACAGACTGGCCAACACAATCAGAGATCATACACTAGGCGTTGCAGGGTAGAGACATCATGTTGATCACACACGGTGCTGTGCCTCCACCAATAGAAAAAAGTGTGCACTCACCAGACTGAATTGCTGTCTAGATTAAAGGACAGCATAGTGCATTAATAAATATTGCCACTTCTCCAGGGAATCCCTACTCCTCTCCTTTAGTATCCAACCAGTATTACAAGGATATTCTACTCATTCAAAGCATATGTTAAAACTCCATCTTAGTGATGATCACATCCAGCCTGACTTACCAGGAATAAAAAAGATACTGACCATAGTGTAGTACTATTGTTTAATCCAAAAGACATTTATTCATTTCAGGTACTTATATAGCATCGTCAATTTGCGCAACGCTTTACATGTGCATTCACATCAGTCCCTACCCTCAAGGAGCTTACCATCTAAGGTCCCTATCTCACATACACATATTAAGGACAATTTAGACAGGGGCCAATTAACCTACCAGCATGTCTTTGGAGTGTGAAACCCATGCAAGCACAGGAAGAACATGCAAACTCCAGGCAGGTATTGTCGTGGTTGGGATTTGAACCAGTGACCCTTTTGCTGCTAGGCGAAAGTGATAACCACTTTCCTGAGAGTTAGCATACACAAATGCCACTATGTAAAACTAACATCCACAGCTGCCGCAGACACAGTAAAGTGGTGGCGGGACCTCAGGCAAATATCCTCACTTGTGCTTAAACATATAAATGCTGCTAATGTAAACTTTTTGTAGTTTGGATCTTTTTAAATTAATTTGTTTTTAATCATATGTTTTTGTGAAATGTAGCCCATTCTATAACTTCATAGCACACGTTTGGAATGCTCATTATGTAGCACCCTTGTCCTAAACAGGGCTGCTAGTAAATTTAGTGGTACTATGTGGTAACTAGCCTGGCTAATTTGTAGTCTTTGATCAAATGGGTTTTCTCTTAAGCTTGAGTTCTCCTGAACCGTACCAGGCCGCATGCCCTCAACATGGGGGGGTTGGTGCCTTGGGGGAGGGGGGCGCGCTGCGGCCCCCCCACCCCAAAGCACCTTGTCCCCATGTTGATGAGGACAAGGGCCTCTTCCCGACAACCCTGGCCGTTGGTTGTCGGGGTCTGCGGGTGGGGGGCTTATCGGAATCTGGGAGCCCCCTTTAATAAGGGGGCCCCCAGATCCCGGCCCCCCACCCTATGTGAATGAGTATGGGGTACATGGTACCCCTACCCATTCACCTAGGGGAAAAAAGCGTCAATAAAACAAACAGTACACAGGTTTTTTAAAATAATTTATTAGGCAGCTCCGGGATCTTCTTCCGACTTCGGGGGTCCTCTTCCGACTTCGGGGGTCTCTCCGCCGTCTCCTCCCGGTGTCCGCATCTTCTGCCGGCTCCTCCGCTATCTTCTGCAGCTCAATTGCTAGCGGTGGTCCGGACTTCTGCCTTCTTCTTTTCTTCCAGAGATGTTGACACGACGCTCTCTCCAGCTGGAATGGTCTCTGAACGCTCCGCAACGGACTTATATAGGCGGTGACCCCGCCCCCTTATGAGGTCACTGTCCCAGGGCATGCTGGGGCTGTGCCGTCATAAGGGGGCGTGGTCATAACCCGGTGACCACGCCTCCTAAAACGTCACAGACCCAGCATGCCCAGGGACTGTGACGGCATAAGGGGGCGGGGTCACCGCCTATATAAGTCCCTTGCAGAGCGCACAGAAACCATTCTGGCTGGGGAGAGCGTCGTGTCAACATCTCTGGAAGAGAAGAGGGAAGAAGATGATCCAGAGGTCCGGACCACCGCTGGCAAAAGAGCGCCAGAAGATAGCGGTGGAGCCGGCAGAAGATGCGGACACCGGGAGAAGACACCGGAGAGACCCCCGGAGTCGGAGGAAGATCCCGGAGCTGCCTAATAAATTATTTTAAATACCTGTGTACTGTGTTTTTTATTGACGCTTTTTTCCCTAGGTGAATGGGTAGGGGTACCATGTACCCCATACCTATTCACATAGGGTGGGGGTCCGGGATCTGGGGGCCCCCTTATTAAAGGGGGCTCCCAGATTCCGATAAGCCCCCCGCCCGCAGACCCCGACAACCAACGGCCAGGGTTGTCGGGAAGAGGCCCTTGTCCTCATCAACATGGGGACAAGGTGCTTTGGGGTGGGGGGGCCGCAGCGCGCCCCCCTCCCCCAAGGCACCAACCCCCCCATGTTGAGGGCATGCGGCCTGGTACGGTTCAGGAGGGGGGGGGCGCTCGCTCGTCCCCACCCCCATTCCTGTCCGGCCGGGCTGCGTGCTCGGATAAGGGTCTGGTATGGATTGGGGGGACCCCCCACGCCGTTTTTTCGGCGTAGGGGGTTCTCCTCAAGGTCCATACCAGACCCAAGGGCCTGGTATGCCACTGGAGGGGGAACCCATGCCGGATTTTTATTTAAAATTTGGCGCGGAGTTCCCCTCAAGATCATTTGAGCACAAGTCGCATGCCGAAGTCGGATCATGCGAGACGGCGATCCGACTTCAATGATAGTCAATAGGCTGAAGTCGGATCAAAGTCGGATCAAAGTAGTACAGGGAGTACGCTCTGAAGTCGGAGCGACTTCAGTAGTGTCTATTAAGACGCTAGCGTTAACTCCCATTGAAACTATTTCTGGAGCGACTTGGGGCGACTTGAGGACGTACAAGTCGGATCCCAAGTCGCCCCAGTGTGAACCGAGCCTTAGGAGTACAGTGGGTAGCTGTAAGTAAAGCTTGAAGAGAAGTACAGCAGGTAGCTGTGAGATAAGCTTGAGGGATCCAGTGGGTAGCTGTGAGTCCGAGGAACCCAGCAGGTAGCTGTGGGTGAAGCTTGAAGAATACAGCGGATAGCTGTGAGTGAAGCTTGAAGAGTCCAGCAGGTAGCTGTGAGCTAAGCTTGAGGATCTACAGTGGGATACTGTGAGTAAAGTTGTTGCTATAGGAGACAGCAGTTGCTACGAAATACAGATTGCTGCATTGAGCTTAAATGCCCCTTTTCTGTATTGCTGTCTGCCTAGTTCTATTTTTATCCTAGCAGTCTGCCATTTTGCTTTTGCATTTGCCTAAGGGTGTCCTGTGCCCTCTCTCCCCCTGTTCCTGTTAAGAGAAATAAAACTCTCTTTTTTTCATTTTTAAGAGTAACTGGCTCCCATCTTTACCCCTTGCACTACACCCACCATGCCTAGTAATCTGCTCCCTGAGGAGGAATGTCAGCCCTCTCTGACTCTGGGGGTTACCACTAGGGATGAGCTTCGTGTTCGAGTCGAACCCATGTTCGACTCGAACATCGGCTGTTCGATCGTTCGCCGAATTGCGAACGTTATGGGCCGTTCGCGCTAAATTCGTGTGGCGCGTCACGGCCCATAATTCACTGCGGCATCGCAGTGCATTGCTGGCTGATGATTGGCCAAGCATGCACTATGACCCGCATGCTTGGCCAATCACAGCGCTGTCAGTAGAGAGAGCTGTAATTGGCCAAAGCCAGGGTGGCTTTGGCCAATTATGGCTCAGGGGATTTAGTACACACCCCACACTATATAAGGCCGCCTGCACGGCGGCCCTGTGTAGTGTGTGTTCCGGTGTGCTGAGAGATAGAGAGAGAGAGAGACAGTGTCATTTGATTTGAGTTAGATAGATTAGGCAGAACAGTCAGTCAGTTAGCTGCACTTACAGTGTATTGTGTATATATATGCATCCCAGGTGTTGCATATATATATATACACTGTATTCAGTTTAGCTAGATCCGTTCCTGTTATCTTCTATCTAGACTATTTACATTTAATGCAGTGCGTCCTGCTCACAGTGTTCAGCTAGATCCGTTCCTGCTATTTACATTTAGTGCAGTGCGTCCTGCTCACAGTGTTCAGCTAGATCCGTTCCTGTTATCTTCTAGACTATTTACATTTAGTGCAGTGCGTCCTGCTCACAGTGTTCAGCTAGATCCGTTCCTGCAATTTACATTTAGTGCAGTGCGTCCTGCTCACAGTGTTCAGCTAGATCCGTTCCTGCTATTTACATTTAGTGCAGTGCGTCCTGCTCACAGTGTTCAGCTAGATCCGTTCCTGCTATTTACATTTAGTGCAGTGCGTCCTGCTCACAGTGTTCAGCTAGATCCGTTCCTGCTATTTACATTTAGTGCAGTGCGTCCTGCGCACAGTGTTCAGCTAGAGCCGTTCCTGCTATTTACATTTAGTGCAGTGCGTCCTGCTCACAGTGTTCAGCTAGATCCGTTCCTGTTATCTTCTAGACTATTTACATTTAGTGCAGTGCGTCCTGCTCACAGTGTTCAGCTAGATCCGTTCCTGTTATCTTCCTACTGACAGGCAGGCTTGTCTGGTTACAGTATATAAAGCTACCTGAAGAAAATTACAGGTGTTCTATTTGATCCTATTAGTACCACGGTCAGGCAGCTAGACTATTTACATTTAGTACAGTGCGTCCTGCTCACAGTGTACAGCTAGATCCGTTCCTGTTATCTTCCTACTGACAGGCAGGCTTGTCTGGTTACAGTATATAAAGCTACCTGAAGAAAATTACAGGTGTTCTATTTGATCCTATTAGTACCACGGTCAGGCAGCTAGACTATTTACATTTAGTACAGTGCGTCCTGCTCACAGTGTACAGCTAGATCCGTTCCTGTTATCTTCCTACTGACAGGCAGGCTTGTCTGGTTACAGTATATAAAGCTACCTGAAGAAAATTACAGGTGTTCTATTTGATCCTATTAGTACCACGGTCAGGCAGCTAGACTATTTACATTTAGTACAGTGCGTCCTGCTCACAGTGTTCAGCTAGATCCGTTCCTGTTATCTTCCTACTGACAGGCAGGCTTGTCTGGTTACAGTATATAAAGCTACTTGAAGAAAATTACAGGTGTTCTATCCCAGCTTAGTGCAGCTACAGGCCATTAGTATGTCTGGAAGGCCAAGAAGGAGAGGCAGACAGTCACAAGCCAATAAGAGAGGGCAAGCAGGCTCTGTGTCTAGTGCTGGTCGTGGAGACGGTGCATCCTCATCAGCACGTGGCCATGGGACACGCTTGGCCTTTTTTTCGGCAGCTGGCCATGTTGAGCCGCAACATGCGGAAGACTTGGTCGAGTGGATGACCAAGCCGTCCTCATCCTCCTCATCCTCTCTCACCCATGCCCAGGGTGCTTTGTCTGGCAAAGCAGCGGCCTCTTCCCTCAGCTCAATGTCATCAGTGACTCCTTCCCTAGCTCCACCATGTCCTCATGAGGATTCCCTCGAACTGTTTGACCACAGTGTTGGGTACATGCTCCAGGAGGATGCCCAGCGTTTGGAAGGCTCTGATGACGATACTGAGCTCGATGAAGGCAGTAACATGAGCGCGGACAGAGGGGGTGCCCAAGAAGGACAGCAATCTGGCAGTCATGCTCCCCCTGCTGCAGCATACTGCCAGGTTTGCTCCAGTGATGAGGAGGGAGGGGATGATGAGGTCACTGACTCAACGTGGGTGCCTGATAGGAGAGAGGAGGAGGAGGAGGAGGAGGAGGCGGCAGCACATCACCAACGAGGCAGGATGCCCTCCAGGGGCCAGCCTAAGGGCAGCACATTGACTGCATCACACCCCAAAGCTCCACATGTGCAGGGCGCTGCAGTCTCTGCGCGTTATTCAAAAAGTTCTTTGGTGTGGGCCTTTTTTGAGACGAGTGCATCAGATCGCACCGCTGCTATTTGCAACATATGTCTCAAGCGTATCTCGCGTGGCCAAAATATCTCCCGCTTGGGTACCACATGCTTGACCAGACATATGTTGACCTGCCATGCAGTTCGTTGGCAAGCGTATCTAAAAGACCCACACCAAAGAACAAAGAGGATCTCTCCTTGCTCCTCATCAGCTGAGATTTCCAACCCCACTAGACCTTCAGTCCTCTCTGAGACCTGCAGTGAGAGGAATGAAGGTGTAGAATTAGGTGTGTCACAACCAAGTACTTGTGGGCAATCTGCTTTTGGTACACCGACGTCAGATTGTACCAGGCAAATTTCCCTGCCCCAGCTGCTGCACCGCCGAAAGAAGTTTGCTCCCAGCCATCCACATGCCCAGCGGTTGAATGCTAGCTTGGCAAAATTGCTAGCACTTCAACTGCTGCCTTTTCAGTTGGTAGACTCTGCCCCCTTCCGTGAGTTTGTGGAATGTGCGGTTCCTCAGTGGCAGGTACCCAAACGCCACTTTTTCTCACGGAAGGCGATTCCGGCTCTCTACCGGCATGTGGAAGGCAATGTCCATGCCTCGCTGGACAGGGCGGTCAGCGGTAAGGTGCATATTACCGCTGACTCATGGTCCAGCAGGCATGGACAGGGACGTTACCTAAGTTTCACGGCGCATTGGGTGACTCTGCTGGCAGCTGGGAAGGATGCAGGACAAGGTGCAGTAGTGTTGGAGGTTGTTCCGCCACCACGCCTCCAAAATGCTGATTGTGACACACCTCTCTCCTCCACCCCCTCCTCTTCTTCTTCCTCCATGGCCTCTTCCTCGGAACCAGCGGTGCTCCGTAGGCGTTCAAGGGGCTACGCAAGTACGCAGGCCAAAAGATGCCATGCGGTGCTTGAGCTGGTGTGCTTGGGGGACAGGAGCCACACTGGGGCAGAGGTTCTGTCAGCTCTGCAGGGGCAGGTTCAGAGGTGGTTGACGCCACGCCAACTTAAGGCAGGAATGGTGGTTTGCGACAATGGCACCAACCTCCTCTCTGCCCTCCGACAGGGACAAATGACCCATGTGCCCTGTTTGGCTCACGTCCTTAACTTGGTGGTGCAGCGGTTCTTGGGCAGGTACCCGGGCTTACAGGATGTCCTGAGGCAGGCCAGGAAAGTCTGTGTGCATTTCCGCCGGTCATATAATGCCAGTGCTCGGCTGACGGACCTCCAAAAGGAGTTTAACCTGCCCAAGAACCGCCTAATCTGTGACATGCCCACCAGGTGGAACTCAACGTTGGCCATGCTGCAGCGGCTGCACACGCAGCAGAGGGCCATCAATGAGTACCTGTGCGACTATGGCACCAGGACAGGGTCAGGGGAGCTTGGTTTTTTTTCCCCACGCCAGTGGGCCATGATCAGGGATGCATGCACTGTCCTGTCACCATTCGAGGAGGCCACGAGGATGGTGAGCAGTGACAGTGCATGCATCAGTGACACTGTCCCCCTTGTCCACCTGTTGGAGCACACGCTGCGTGGAATAATGGACAGGGCACTTGAGGCAGAACAGAGGCAGGAAGAGGAGGACTTCCTTAGCTCTCAAGGCCCCCTTTATCCAGACAGTGTTCCTGCGTGCCCGCCGATCACACAGGAAGAGGAGGAGGAGGAAGAGGAGGAGGAGGAAGATTGTGTCAGTATGGAGGTGGAGCCTGGCACTCAGCATCAGCAGCAGTCTTTAAGGGATCAGTCCCAAGAAACACATGGACTTGTACGTGGCTGGGAGGAGGTGGCTGCGGACCATGTCGTTCTTAGTGACCCAGAGGACTCCGGACCGAATGCCTCAGCAAACCTACGCTGCATGGCCTCCCTGATCCTGCAAAGCCTGCGTAAGGATCCTCGTATTCGTGGTATCAAGGAGAAGGACCAATACTGGCTGGCAACCCTCCTTGATCCACGTTACAAGGGTAAGGTTGCGGACCTTATCTTGCCATCGCAGAGGGAGCAGAGGATGAAACATCTTCGGGAGGCCTTGCAGAAAGGTCTGTGCAACGCGTTCCCAGAGACTGGGAGGTTACAAACTCCTGTTTCTGGACAACGTGTTGCTGAGGCTTCGGTCAGTCAAAGAAGGAGCGGTGGAGAAGGTGGCCGTCTGACCGATGCGTTCAGACAATTTTTTGGTCCGCAGCCCCAAGGTATGATCGGTTCCAGCAACCATCGCCAGCGTCTGTTTTACATGGTGCAGGAATACCTAGGGGCAAGATCAGACTTGGACACCTTTCCCACCGAAAATCCTCTGGGTTACTGGGTCTTGAGGATGGATCACTGGCCAGAGCTTGCACAGTATGCAATTGAGCTACTGGCCTGTCCTGCATCCAGCGTTCTTTCGGAACGCACATTCAGTGCTGCTGGAGGCGTGGTAACCGATCACAGGGTGCGTCTGTCCACCGACTCGGTCGATCGGCTGACCTTCATAAAAATGAATGAGTCTTGGATCACCACCAGCTACCAAGCACCTGATGCTGATGTAACCGAATAATTTTTTTTGAAATCTCAGATCCCTTCAAAGACTGCCTATGCTGATGCTGAGTGACTATCCCTGAGTAATTATCCTCTTCCTCCTCAATCATCACGCTGATAGCTTGTAAGAACATTTTTGGTTCTGGGCGCCACCACCAGTGCCTAAGGCACAATTTTTCAGCCCCTGTTTAACAGGGGCGTGTAATTACAATTTTTGATGTAATACTTTGCAGCAGGGCTCGTTCCTGCATTCCAACTAGAGTGTCTGTGAGGGGTTGCAGTGTTGTGGCACCAGCACCAGTGCCTAAGGCCCAATTTTTCTGCCCCTGTCTAACAGGGGCGTGTAATTACAATTTTTGAAGCAATAATTTGCAGCAGGGCTCGTTCCTGCGTTCCAACTAGAGTGTCTGTGAGGGGTTGCAGTGTTGTGGCACCAGCACCAGTGCCTAAGGCCTAATTTTTCAGCTCCTGTTCAACAGGGGCATGTAATTACAATTCTTGATCTAATATTTCACAGCAGGGCCCTGTGAGGGCTTACAGTGTTGTGGCCACAGCAACACCTAAGGCCCAAATTTCTGCTGAGTATATAGGGCAGGACCCTACTTTCAAACATCTAACTTACAAACGACTCCTACTTGTAAACGGAAGGAGACAACAGGAAGTGAGATGAAATCTACCCCTAGGAAGGGAAATTCTCTCCTGTAAGAGTTAATATGGGAAAACAAGTTCTCCTTTCCACTGATGCTTTCCAATCCTTGTTCCACAAAAAACCCCAAATTTTCAAAAAACATTTTTCATTGGGACAAAAAAGTGAGGTGAAATCTTCTGAAGAGGAGGAAAGACAGCAAAACAAATGTCACAGGGGTGATAACCCTTCCCTATGTTTTCCAAAAAGCTTAGAAAAGATTTTTTGGCTGGAGCTAAACACGTTAAAAATGTTCAAAATTACAAACAGATTCTACTTAACAACAAACCTACAGTCCCTGTCTTGTTTGCACCGCCTGTATACTGCTGTTCAGAGTATATAGGGCCTGGTGGCCCCACACCTTTCCTTATTTTAATTTGGGTGCGGGGTTCCCCTTAATATCCATACAAGACCCAAAGGGACTGGTAATGGACTGGGGGGTACCCATGCCGTTTGTCTCACTGATTTTCATCCATATTGCCATGACCCGACATGACATTAAACCCGCAAGCAGTTTTAAATGAGATTTTTTCCTTTAAAAATGACATTTGGTGCAGGGACTGTTCTAAACATGGGAAACACGCGTCACTTTACAGGCATACTATAGACACCCCCCAGGTACGATATTTAAAGGAATATTTCACTTTTTTTTTTTTACTTTAAGCATCATTAAAATCACTGCTCCCGAAAAAACGGCCGTTTTTAAAAGTTTTTTTTGCATTGATACATGTCCCCTGGGGTAGGACCCGGGTCCCCAAACCCTTTTTAGGACAATACCATGCAAATTAGCCTTTAAAATGAGCACTTTTGATTTCGAACGTTCGAGTCCCATAGACGTCAATGGGGTTCTAACGTTCGTGCGAACTTTCGGTCCGTTCGCGGGTTCTGGTGCGAACCGAACCGGGGGGTGTTCGGCTCATCCCTAGTTACCACCAGGCCTCTGGAGGTCGGGAGAGTGCTACATTTAGATTCTCAGTGGGCCACAATATTATGGTGCCTGCTTCTATATGGTTTCTTTCTTCACATTTTTTGAGATTGAAACCCCTATAGTTTGACTATGCACATTCAGGCATACTCTTGGTATTGTTTGTTTTTATTTATATCACTCTGGGACCTATTATTTACGGCTGCCATATTTAGTCTGTTCAATCTGAGGTCTCCAAAACCTTGAAGTGATGCCAGGGATGTTTGTCCCGAGAACGGCAAGTAATGTTATGGACTTCCAAACATGAGCTACATGATAATGGCCACAATACAGTATAGAAAAATGCTATCATGCGAAACAGCTGTAGAGCAAGAGAGGATATCTGCCTGAGGTCCCGCTGGCACTTTGCTGTGTCTGCGGCGGCTGTGGATGTATTGTAAGTTTTACATAGTGGCATTTGTGTGTGCTAACATTGAGGATACTTTTTATACCTTTACTGTTTTTACTTTGTTAATGTCTTTTGGATTAAACAATAATACTACACTATGGTCGGTGGAAAGATCATGTGAGAAGGATTTGATATCTGTCAATGGGGATCATAATACTTTTTCTGCACAATAATTTAGACTTTTGTTTCTCTTTATGACTATCACTGTTTTTCATATATACACTGTATATATTTATGTACACATGTATTTGCACTGGATGTTATGATATTACATAGTTACATAGTTAGGTTGAAAAAAGACACAAGTCCATCCAGTTCAACCAATAAAAAAAAAAAAAAACATACAATCCTATATACACAATGCTTTACCCACAGTTGATCCAGAGGAAGGTGAAAAACCCCAGCAAAGCATGATACAATTTGCTCCGGCAGCAGAACAAATTCTTACCTGGTCCCCCGAGAGGCAATCAGATATTCCCTGGATCAACTTTACCTATATTAGTACCCAGTTATATTATGTACATTTAGAAAAGCCAGGCCTTTTTAAAAACAATCTACTGATCTGGTCAGAACCACCCCAGAGGTTGTCTATTCCACATTTCCACAGCTCTTATTGTGAAGAAACCATTCCGTATTTGGAGATGAAATCTCTTTTCCTCTAGATATAAAGAGTGCCTCCTTGTCCTCTGTGATGACCTTAAAGTGAATAACTCAAGACCAAGTTCACTATATGGACCACTTATGTATTTGTACAGGTTGATCATATCCCCCCTAATCTCTTCCTCTTCTCAAGAGAGAATAAACTCAGTTCCTCTAATAGCCGGTGGTAATTTTTTTTGGTGGGGTGGCAAACAGTCCCACCCAGTGGCGGCCCGTCCATAGGGGGCGCCTGGGCGCCGCCCCCCCCCCCCCCCCCCCCTCCAGGCAGCAAAAAAAAAATTTTAATACTGGCCCTTTAAAAAAAAAAAAAAGGAAAAAAAAGGTCCTTAAGTGCACTGTGTTCGGATGCCGGATACAGTGCGACGCCGGACACAGTGCACTTATAGGAAGCGCCACGTCTATGCAATCACGAGATTGCAGACGTGGCGCTGCATTTGCGGGCGTTTAGCCCGCCTTGGGGCGTTTTCTGAAGCGCCGAGTAGCTTCCGCTCGGCCATAGCAATACATACTACAGGCGCCGGGCGGAAGCTACTTGGCACTTCAGATTTGATTGACATCTGCCCTGAGTCAGATGTCACTTCCTGGTTCTCTCTCTCATTGCGCCCGAGAGAGGAAACAGGAAGAATGCTGGTGCCAGTGTGAGGAGGAGGACACTGCAGGAGACCCAAGGTAAGTACCGCTGTGTGGAGAATGCGGGGGACACCTGTTGTGGGGGGCTCTGATAGGGACACCTGCTGTGGGGGGTTCTGATGGGGACACCTGCTGTGGGGGGTTCTGATGGGGACACCTGCTGTGGGGGGCTCTGATGGGGGACACCTGCTGTGGGGGGCTCTGATGGGGACACCTGCTGTGGGGGGGCTCTGATGGGGGACACCTGCTGTGGGGGGGCTCTGATGGGGACACCTGCTGTGGGGGGCTCTGATGGGGGACACCTGCTGTGGGGGGGGCTCTGATGGGAGACACCTGCTGTGGAGGGACTCTGATGGGGGACACCTGCTGTGGGGGGGCTCTGATGGGGACACCTGCTGTGGGGGGCTCTGATGGGGGACACCTGCTGTGGGGGGGCTCTGATGGGGACACCTGCTGTGGGGGGGCTCTGATGGGGGACACCTGCTGTGGGGGGGCTCTGATGGGGACACCTGCTGTGGGGGGCTCTGATGGGGGACACCTGCTGTGGGGGGGCTCTGATGGGGACACCTGCTGTGGGGGGGCTCTGATGGGGGACACCTGCTGTGGGGGGGCTCTGATGGGGGACACCTGCTGTGGGGGGCTCTGATGGGGACACCTGCTGTGGGGGGCTCTGATGGGGGACACCTGCTGTGGAGGGACTCTGATGGGGGACACCTGCTGTGGGGGGCTCTGATGGGGGATACCTGCTGTGGGAGGACTCTGATGGGGGACACCTGCTGTGGGGGGACTCTAATGGGGGACACCTGCTGTGGGGGGACTCTGATGGGGGACACCTGCTGTGGGGGGACTCTGATGGGGGACACCTGCTGTGGGGGGACTCTGATGGGGGACACCTGCTGTGGGGGGACTCTAATGGGGAACACCTGCTGTGGGGGGACTCTGATGGGGGACACCTGCTGTGGGGGGGCTTTGATAGGGGACACCTGCTGTGGGGGGCTTTGGTAGGGGACACCTGCTGTGGGGGGGCTTTGATAGGGGACACCTGCTGTGGGGGGCTTTGATAGGGGACACCTGCTGTGGGGGGCTCTGATGGGGACTCTGATGGGGGACACCTGCTGTGGGGGGACTTTGATGGGGACACCTGCTGTGGGGGGACTCTGATGGGGACACCTGCTGTGGGGGGACTCTGAAGGGGACACCTGCTGTGGGGGGACTCTGATGGAGACACCTGCTGTGGGGGGACTCTGATGGGGACACCTGCTGTGGGGGGACTCTGATGGAGACACCCTGCTGTGGGGGACACCTGCTGTGGGGGGCTCTGATGGGGACACCTGCTGTGGGGGGACTCTGATGGAGACACCCTGCTGTGGGGGACACCTGCTGTGGGGGGCTCTGATGGGGGACACCTGCTGTGGAGGGACTCTGATGGGGGACACCTGCTGTGGGGGGCTCTGATGGGGGACACCTGCTGTGGGAGGACTCTGATGGGGGACACCTGCTGTGGGGGGACTCTAATGGGGGACACCTGCTGTGGGGGGACTCTGATGGGGGACACCTGCTGTGGGGGGACTCTGATGGGGGACACCTGCTGTGGGGGGACTCTGATGGGGGACACCTGCCTTGGGGGGACTCTAATGGGGAACACCTGCTGTGGGGGGACTCTGATGGGGGACACCTGCTGTGGGGGGCTTTGATAGGGGACACCTGCTGTGGGGGGCTTTGATAGGGGACACCTGCTGTGGGGGGCTTTGATAGGGGACACCTGCTGTGGGGGGCTTTGATAGGGGACACCTGCTGTGGGGGGCTTTGATAGGGGACACCTGCTGTGGGGGGCTCTGGTGGGGGGCTCTGATGGGGACTCTGATGGGGGACACCTGCTGTGGGGGGACTCTGATGGGGACACCTGCTGTGGGGGGACTCTGATGGAGACACCTGCTGTGGGGGGACTCTGATGGGGACACCTGCTGTGGGGGGACTCTGATGGGGACACCTGCTGTGGGGGGACTCTGATGGGGACACCTGCTGTGGGGGGACTCTGATGGAGACACCTGCTGTGGGGGGACTCTGATGGGGACACCTGCTGTGGGGGGACTCTGATGGAGACACCCTGCTGTGGGGGACACCTGCTGTGGGGGGCTCTGATGGGGACACCTGCTGTGGGGGGACTCTGATGGAGACACCCTGCTGTGGGGGACACCTGCTGTGGGGGGCTCTGATGGGGACACCTGCTGTGGGGGGACTCTGATGGAGACACCCTGCTGTGGGGGACACCTGCTGTGGGGGGCTCTGATGGGGACACATGCTGTGGGGGGACACTGATGGCAACTCTGATGTAAGGGGACAGAGGCTGTATTTGGGGGGGGGCAGAGGCTGCATTTGAATTTGGGGGGGAGACAGAGGCTGCATTTGGATTTGGGGGGGAGACAGAGGCTGCATTTGGATTTGGGGGGAGACAGAGGCTGCATTTGATGTGACAGAGGCTGCATTTGATGTGACAGAGGCTGCATTTGATGTGACACAGGCTGCATGTAAGAAGGGACTGCTGGGGACACCTGATGGCATCTGGTTGCAGGCGACGTGGCTAGTGACACACTCGGGGCTCCCACTGATTCTGCATTATGGTGAGTTGAACGATTTCATTTTATATTACAATGTAATAATAGTAATAATGAGCTTCAATCGTCCTGACACCATAACAACCATGGTGCCGGGATGATTGAAGCGCTAACACCAGGTGTTTGGAGTATCTTTATATGCTGATTGTTAAACTTTGTAGAATACACATTTCTTTTGTTGTGTAGGATCTGGGGCTGCTGTCCCTCTCTCCCTTTCCCTCCATCCCTCGTTCATCTCAGACGCTAACCACACCACCTTAGAGCCACGCCCACTATTTCGCTGAAACCATGCCCATTTTCACCAAGTGGGAGGGGTCAAAAAGGAAGGGCGGGGTCTGGCGCCCCCCCATCCTAAAACTTCACCAGCCGCCACTGGTCCCACCATATCCCCCCTCCCTCCCTGGTCCGGTCGGTCAGGTCCAGAGCACTTACACCCCTGCTCATAGCGGAGCTCCTCTATGTCTCTTATCAGTTTGGTTGCCCTTCTCTGCACTTTTTCCAGTTCCCTGATATCCTTTTTGAGAACTGGTGCCCAAAACTCAACTGCATATTCTAGATGAAGTCTTAATAATGATTTGTACAGGGGCAAAATTATATATCTCTCTCTGGAATCTATACCTCTGTTAATACAAGAAATTACTTTGCTCACTTTGGAAACTGCAGCTTGGTATTGCATGCTATTATTAAGCTTATGATCTACCAGAATACACAGATCTTTCTCCACCATGGATTCCCCCAGTTGTACTCCCCCTAGAATGTAAGATGCATGCATATTCTTAGCCCCCACGTGCATAACTTTACATTTATCAACATTAAACCTCATTTGCCCCATGATTGCACAATTAAACAGTGCATTAAGGTTGGCTTGTAAGTTGGAGACATCTTGTAAGGATGTTATTCCACTGCATAGCTTGGTGTCATCTGCAAAGACTGAAATGGTACTTTAATTCCCTAGCACTGCATTTTTGTTTTTAAATAATTTAAAAAATTTTCTTATTTAAACATACCCATAAATTATGCAGTTTATTTTTGAAAGTCATCCCTATACTTAACATCTTCAAACAAATGTTTTTTTGGACCATTGTAAATATGATGAATTATCCCATTGTTATATTAATTATCTAAATTACATTATTTTTTATAATTTTTTTTGTATGTTTTTTATCAAAATGAAGAGGGTGTAGGGCAATGGTTCTCAACCTGGGGGTCGGGAGCCCCTCAGGTGTCGAATGCCAATTTGCCAGGGGTCACCGAATCCTGGGCTGTTCCTGAAGCACGCGCTGCTCTCCCAGACTTTTCGCAGGCGCCCAGCTAGGCTGTTCCTGGAGCCCGCGGCCGCCCACTCAGCCTCTTCGCAGCTACCCATTCAGTTCATAGCATGGCTGGGGGGTAGAGACTAGATGTCAGATGACTGGTGAGGAATGTGAAGTGGGAGGGGCTGGAGGAGACCCTATCTTCTGAATTCAGCATAGGTGTCCCTGCTACGGGACACCACAAAGTCGGAGACACAGTGAAGCCGGAGACACAGTCAATAACTCTACCTGTGATTATACTTGCCATTAAAAGTCCCCACTACAGTTCTCAGATCAGCAGATGACCTTGATCAAGAGCACCTAAGTTGGCTGATCAGAACTCCCCCCCAGCACTGCCACTGATCTCATCCCCCACCAGCACTGCCACTCATCCCATTCCCCCCACCAAGGAGTAAGAGAAGGAATAAAAACAGAGAATACATGGAAGGGAGAGGAAAAGAGGGGGAGGAACAAAGAAAAAGGGAGAGAAAGAATAAGAAAAAAACAAGAAAGACAGCTAGAGGGATGGGGAAAAAAAACAAAATTAGCATAGAGAGAGATAAAAGGAAAAAAAAAAGCAGAACAAAGAGAGTGGTACATATTAAAATGTACCATAAGGGGTTTTAATACTGTACGAGCGAAAGGGACTCAGGGAGCACTAAATGTCTGTGGGTTAGGGGTGCAAATTACTTGCCTTGCATGCTGACAACCCACACTACGTAAATAATTTTACTGTTAGGGGCCCCCACAACTTGGGAAATTTTATCAAGGGGTCACGGCACTAGAAGGTTGAGAACCACTGGTGTAGGGGAATCACAGGATAGCTCAAATGCTAAATCACAACAGGATGAAGTAGTACATATTCTTTCTAATATTCCCTTACAGTTGCTCAATTCTAATTGTAATGTTTGTTATCAATCTATCACATTTATGTTGATTGATTATTTATGTATTTTTTTTTATTTAATGTTATGTCCTTTTTTTTTATATTTGTATTATGCTATAATACATACAATACCATTTATTTAATTTCATTAAAAAATAAGTTACATTTATTATTTTAATATTTTCCTAATTACGCCAACATTTTTTAAATATATTATTAATGTTGTTAATACGTTATATTTTTTTATTTTAAATGAGTGATTTTCTTGAAAAAGACACATTCATGACAAATATATACTGTGTATTTTTTATATTTATTTTTTCACTAAAAAATGATAATTAATTCATTAATTTTTTATTTCCAAAATGCAATGTTAAATATTTTTAAACTAAAATTGTATTAATTAAAACAGTATTAAAGGCATTATTTTTTAATTAAAATAATAAACATGTTGAATTGAATTTAATTCTTTTGAACTGAACTAAAGACAATTGTTTTTAAAGAGGAACTGCAGTCTGCTCACATAATTTGTAATAAAAACATCTTTGCCATTCTGAAGCTTCCATCCAACCACTTTGCATATTATTTTATATATTGCGTACTTGCCAAATATACTGCAGAAATCTCCATCCACTGAGTCTGGCTGCATCCATTTTAACTGTGGGCAGCTGAAGCTGCTGCCTGTTCACTTCCTGGATTTACACAGACACACAGAGGCACGCACACATCCAGCTCTGCAGCTTTCATGAGAGTGAGAGAGAGAGCTGTGCATGATCTCATAAGCCTAGGCTTTTTACCAGACAAGAAACAAGAATAGTTGAGCTGCACTTTCGTAGATATAAACTTTAAGCGGATGTGGGAACACATAACAGTGTTTAAAGAGGAATTCCACCCAGGCGGTCCATTAAAAAAAAAAATTAAAAGTCAGCAGCTACAAATACTGCAGCTGCTGACTTTTAATTGGACACTTACCTGTCCCTGGGTCCAGCGATGCGGGGGATCGAAGCCCCGCTTGTCCCCCCCCTCCGCTCGTCGGCGCCGGCATTTCAACTGTGGGCGACGGGCTGTGGCTTCACAGCCTGGCACCCACTGCGCATGCGCGAGCGGTGCTGCGCGCCGTGATTGGCCGCTCAATCACCTGGGACCTGTAATGAGTCCCAGATGATTGACAGGAGGGAGGGAGCAGAGCGGAGCCCTTCCTGTGCCGAGGGGGAGGTGATGTCACCAGCCCAGGCAAAGGAAGAGGCAGACTACGAGGGACCACCTAGCAACAGGCATTTAGAGGTAAGTAAAAAAAAAAAAATTATCCAAATTTTTTTTGTTTTTTTTTTTTTAGAATTTTTCAGGTATTTTTGTTTTTTTGGGTGGAATCCCACTTTAACTACAACGGTGAGTGGTATTTGTTTTTTTCACACAAAGCTATCTAGCGTGATCTGAGGTAGCTCGGGAATGACAGACAGCCAGTTTGATAACAGCAAACAGCTTGTTTCTTTTGAAAAACAGATAAACAAAAGCTTTCTTCAGCCAAACAAGTTATTAGTCCAAAGTCCTGGTACACCAAACTCTACAGCAGGCTCACCACTAACCTTATGTCCCACACTGGGGTTAGGGCTCCTCCGTGGCAAGAGTGCCTGACAGGCCACAAGTGGGGTCAGCAACCAGTATCGCAGCTTGTCCAAAACTCCATGCATTAGCAAAGCAGTGTTGGGACAAGGTCACCCAGTGCCGTGGGTTAAAATGGGAAACTCCACCACCCCACAACCCCCTCCTATTGGACACCTCAACCCCCTATTTGGTGGAGAAGGGGATGAGGCCAACAGTAGCGCACACCAAAATGTTTCTACTGATTGTGACATGCAATGAAATAGTATTGATGTTTGTGTTACACTGCAGTGAGGTGAGAACATGTCCCTGGGTATGTGGTGTCTCTGGAAGGAAAATATTTCCTTGAGTCAATGGTGTCATTGGAAGGAAAAAATGTCTTGCGTCAGTGATGCTACTGAAAGGAAAAACTGCCCCTGCATTGGCTGTATCACTGAGAAGAAAAAACGTCCCCGCATCAGTGATGTCACTGATAGAAACACCACTACAAAGCTCCTCCCCCACCCCCACCTCCCCAATACAGAACTCTTCCTATAACCCAACACCCACTACAAAGCTCATCACTAGCTTGCCAGTTAAAGTAATAAAATGCAAAATAGCAAAAAAATGGCCTTATCTCGAAGGGGATAAAACCTTCTGGGGTCAAGTGGTTAATAAATACTGTAAAGAGAACCTCTGCTAACTTACATCATCCAATCATTTGCAAGCAGAAATGGTGTTTATTCATTTTCCTTGTACTTGACTGGGTATTCTTTGCAACATTGTAAAAATTGTCAATATGGTGTAATGAGTGCAGCCTGGGCTGAGACAAACTACATTGAAGGAAAGTACAGTGTGGTCTAAATCCTCAGGATAAATTCTATGTCTTTAGGAACCACTAAAGAATCCTATTCAGCACACTTAAGACAGCACTTCTGAGAGACTTAAGCAATTTTGAAGCAGGAAACAGAGTGTGTGGATGATGTCATATATTACAGTTGTTGGCGCATCTGAAGCTGGGAGGAGGAGGTAGCCAGAATCCCAAAATGTAGTTGCTGAAGCAAGGAGTGGAGTGTGGTAGCTGGGGTGACCAGGCAGCCTCAAGACAGGAAACTTGAAAAAGAGGTGTCGGATTTGAAACATGTTGCCACCCCCGAAAATCACTTCCTGTTTCATTGCTTCCTGTCCTCATCTGTGCTCCATCGATCCACACGTTGCTGCTTACTGCCTCCTGTTCTGAGGCTGCCTCATCACCCCAGCTACCTCACTCTACTTCCTGCAGCAGCAGCAGCTCCATCTTGGTTGCTATATGTGACTGTAAACTGCACCGACTTTCAGTAAAGTGAAGTCTGAAGAATAAAAGACTATTTTGCTATTGCCATGAGTACAGAGGAGAGTTGGGTGCTATAACTGCCAGCCAGTGGAAGAACAGTGTGACTTGGCAGGGATGACGGTGAGCTCTAGTAGCAAGAGGGTTCCTGAACGTAACCCCCTCCCTTGGAATAGGTAGCCGAGTTATTTAGAGAGTTTGTCACTGGATGCTAGTGTAAGGTCTTGAGTGGTCACCAGGAGTGAGGTGACCTGAGGGGTGTGTGGGCTGGAGGAGCGGGGTACAGGTTCTGTGGTATCCTTTCAGAAGTGCTGCACTGGGTGGAAGAAGCCAGTTACAAAAAGTACAGTTAGGAAAGTGTGAATTGATGTGAAGTGCTATTGCACACAAAAAGTTAACTGTGTCAGTAGCTTCCTTGCTTCTATGTAGGAGAACCGGCTTATTGCTGTTTTCACTTGACCACAATCTCTGCCTGCATAGGGAGGCACTAACGAGGACTGTTTCCAGTGTCCCTGATTGGGTGTGTTAATTCCCGCCTACACACGTCTGTAATAGAGCAGTGCATTTTGGCTGCAGGTGGTTTTGGAAGCAGAAACAGGTGTGATTTACACGTTGTCCCACACTGGCAAACACCTGCAATTATTGTGAACCTAAACCTAGCCTTAGGCTTTGGGCTAACTGCAAAATGCTTTTTAAATTTAAAAAAATATGTTATTTCTTATTTTTTGTAAAAATACATTAGCTGTCCAAATATATATATATATGTGTGTGTGTTTTTTAAGAATTAGCCATGCATCACAATACAATTTGTTTTTAGAATGCATAATGTTATTAAAGCACAGTGTTACAGTACTAGGAGATTTCACAGATATTCAGTCGTGTTTCTGCACAATTTTTGTCATTCCACTTTCCATTCAATTGCATTTCCACACAATCCTCTTCACCTTGTTGATTAGGCTCCCCAGGACTCCAGTTGGAATATTTAATTGGGTCTCTATTTGCATACCTGAAAGTGCCTTCTGTTCTCTCATCAGTAACACCCAGGAATACAAAGGTTTTGTAATACTGGGCAATGTCTGAAACAGCTTTGTTTTCCTCAGGATTTAATGGTGTAGCAAGCTGAAAACCAGCTTTAGTACATATCGCAATTGACTCATCATACGTCACCACCTTTCCACTTGTGACAAATATTTTATTACCAGAGCTTGATCCTCTAGCAAATAGCAAAGCTGAAAAAAAGCCAAAAAGGAACATGAATATTTATGCACAAAAGTGCAAAATAATAACTGAACAGCTTAGATATATGATGGCATTTCTTTCTCCAAACTCATTGAATTGATTTTTGAAATACTAGAAAAATGATATATGTTCCAAAGAAATATGGTACACGCTTCAATCTGCTGTGACTATGGTGAAATATCAAAGCTTGCCAGCCTTCATAATCGCATGCATAGAAGAACAAGGACATGTCTAAGAGAAAATCATGAAAATTAACCTTATTTATAATTTTTCAACCCTAAAACCATATACTAAGTAAAGTCCATATGTTGGCAGGTGCAGTCCACACTCCCTGCTGTAGGTGGGCTCTAACAAAGTGGCAATGGAGGGAAAGGAAGTTGTAAGGAACTTGGTTTCTCTATAATTTCCTGTAGTCACCAGGGGAACAGTTGTCCGTTCGGACACTTGTGCCCATCGTGACCTCTGCGGTTATCTTGGATGAGGGCAGAGCTTATTTAAGGCCCTGGCCTCCTGATTTGGTGCACATTCTGTGAGTGGTCAGTGTAAGGACAGGTTCCTCATCTGTTATGGACAGCACTTAGTGACAGGGAGAAGATCCTGAGGCAGGGCCGGTGCAAGAATTTTAGTCTATATAGGTGAAGGTGCATTTTGGTGTTCCTCCCCACTATCCTCCTGCCATCCCCCTCACCCACTGTCTACAGCCACGCTGGGACCTCCTTCACATTGCATTTGTGATAGGGTGCAGCGTGAAAGATGTTTCTTCAAATTCCCCCAGGACAAATCCACCCCCCACCCCATGTCACTCTCAGCAAAAATCCTCTCACCCAGGTCCTTCCTTCCAGCACAACCTCCCCGCCCCCCCATCCTGGGTCAAATCCTTCCCCCATCCTTCCCAGCATAAATCCTCCTTTCCCTAAATCCCCCACGCCAGCGCAAGTCCTCTCCCCAGTTCTGTCACAAATTCTTCTACCCAAATCCCCCTTTCCAGTACAAATCCTCCCTCCAAGCACAAATCCCCTCTCTTTCTAATACAAATTCATACTTCCCAACTGTCCAGGTTTTAGTGGGACCTTTCTGAGATACAAATGAAATTTCCACAAATCCAGACTAATGCCCTGTACACACGGTCGGATTTTCCGACGGAAAATGTGTGATAGGACCTTGTTGTCGGAAATTCCGACCGTGTGTAGGCTCCATCACACATTTTCCATCGGATTTTCCGACACACAAAGTTTGAGAGCAGGATATAAAATTTTCCGACAACAAAATCCGTTGTCGGAAATTCCGATCATGTGTACACAAATCCGACGGACAAAGTGCCACGCATGCTCAGAATAATTAAAGAGATGAAAGCTATTGGCCACTGCCCGGTTTATAGTTCCGACGTACATGTTTTACGTCACCGCGTTCAGTATGATCGGATTTTCCGACAACTTTGTGTGACCGTGTGTATGCAAGACAAGTTTGAGCCAACATCCGTCGGAAAAAATCCTAGGATTTTTTTGTCGGAATGTCCGAACAAAGTCCGACCATGTGTACAGGGCATTAGGGCCTGTTCACGCCAAAATGCTGTGAGAGAAACCTGTGTTGCAATCTGCAGTGGGTGTTAAACTAACAACTCCCCAAATGTAGGTTGCATATGCCGTGTTTTTGCCTGCACCTGATGATATGGTACAGAAGTACCATGCAATCCGGTTGTTGTGCAGTTTGTAATGTAGTACATGCACAAACTCTTGGTGTGGACCAGCACAGTTTCATCCCATTCAAATGAATAGGCTGAAATCGCACATCACCCGAAAGGCATGTGAATCACAAAGGAAAATGCACAGGACATTCCAGTGTGATTTGTGGTGTGAACTGGTCCTGAGTCCTGGAGACCAGTGATGAAAGAGTTAGTACCATTAACTTGCCTGGGGGGGGGGGGGCACCAGTGTGGGCACCTAAGGCACCCCCCTGAATATCTAGTAATGTTAGCATCTCTCTGATTTTGGAGGGTGTAAGAGGATACTGTATGTGTTAGGGGGTACTTTGGGAGGGGAGAGGACTTGTGCTAGAAGAGGGGTTGGATATAAAAAAATATAAAAAATTACCCCCCCAGCATAAGTCTTCTCCCCTTCCAAAGTACCCCCTAGCACATACAGTATCCTCTTTCATCCCCCAAATCACTACAACTTGCCCTCCTTCCCTGTGTCTCCTCCCCTGCAAGTCTCATGTTGTATATTGATTACAGATCTCAGATCAGCGAGACATGCAGAACAGTGTCCATCCTCCTCCTCCTCTTGTCTGTGTATACTGTGTAGCACCCTTTAGATGTGTGATAGATGTAAATAGGTTTACTGTTAAGGCCCATACACACGCTTTGATTTTCGGACATCAATTGTGTTACAATGACTGATCGTCCACAAATCTTACCGTTAGTATGGTGCTTTCGACAGCCGGTTTCACTTTTTCATCAGACAAAAGCTGGATGTGCAAACTATAAAATTTTTGTCGGATGTGAACTCAACGTCTGATTTTCGTTTCATTAGTATGGTTTTCGTACGAAAAAAATCATAAGAGCAAGACTACGCATGCTCAGAAACGAAAGAATACATACAAAATTATTCAACACATTATGTCACTTCTGATGTTGCATTCTGTAAAATGAAAATTCTCGTATTGTTAGTAATAGTAACCTCTTCACTTTCGACATGAGACTAGCATGCCACAAAAATTGGACGTTCTGTCATCTGCAAATCAAAGCGTGTGTGTGAGGCTATAGAGTAGGCAAAACATAGTTAGCTCAGGGCTAAGCCTGAGCTGTGTAATCTGGGTCAGGGTTACTTTAGTTCAGGGCTTATCCCAGCAACTTCTCTGGTGCCTGCCCCTGTTCTCTGGGACATTGGAGAATATTCTAGACATAGTGGGTGGTGGTTGGAGGGGCTGCTTGGAATATTTATGAGGGCCTCAGCCAATCCCCAGTGAAGGGCTGGCAGGGAGCAGGCCACCTCATAAATAGGCATGAGTCATGTCAGAGGGGTAGTTGGGTGGAAGATGGAGATGGGGTGCTGAGAAGGCTGTCAGTGGCCCTTAAGAGTGCCCCCTAGTCTGGGGGAGGAGTGACTTCTGGCCTGGGGCTCGGGTGCTGGAAGGATCCTGCCAAAACACTCTGAGAAAGCCTTTCCTGGAGGCACATGAGCAAGCAGAGGACAGCACAAGCAGGTCAGAACGTCTGGGAGATCCCCTCCAAGTCAGCTGGGTGGGCTGGTGAGTGTCAGTCTGGAGGACTGTGGGATAGCAGTTAGAAGTCTGGAGGACTAGTAAAAGGGTCATCTGCAGCCAGGTGGGTTGGCAGTCCCTGAAGAGGTGGTGCTGGAATCAGTAGCCACAGGGATGATGCAATCTGGACACTGACATTCTGCTACACAACTAAGGGGCATCGGGTTCCTGTCTGTAATGGGCCATTGCGTTTAGTCTGATTGAGTGACTGTCAGATATTCACAATGTTTCAGCTTGGGTCTGCAAGCAAGTGAGTGCTAGAGGAAGAAGTGGAGCTGTACATAGAGCTGTATAAAGAGACTGTATATAGGAAACGTGTCTCTGAAGTTTGCAGCTGAATTCAAATGGGCATCCTATAATCTCCCACCCTACAGACTGTTCTCTGACTCAAGTGTGCCTGTGAAGATTTGGTGTGCCTGGCTGTGGAGGGTGGGGATCCAAGTTTACTTGCAACTCCTTAGGGGGTGTGCTACAACTGTATAGAAAAAAACATCCAAGCTAAGGAGGAGGGAGAAGGGGGCATCAGTCCCATCTGCACTGTGTGCAGTCAGTGTGTTATAGTGGAAGAGAAGAAGGAGAGATGCGGCTTCTGCGTGTGACCCGAAACACCCCGCACAAGCTGCAAGGCAAGTGTCACTGATGCCCACACCAGCGCGCCCCTGCGGGGCAAGTCACTGGATCCAAGTGCTGGAACTTGTTTTGACTCTGGACTCGGCTCTGGGGTTCACATTATGGGCTCTGGATTTGGATTTCACTGCCCTCCCCTCTGGCGCCCTCAGGGGACTGCTTAAGCTGCCTATTGCCCTGTCCAGAGGAGTAGGGAAAGTGCAGGGACTACGCATCTCTATCGTGAAAGCTTCCCAGTTGGGTGGGACGGGCCAGGCTGCATTCCCACTGTCTGCATTGTTCCAAGTTACAGAACCACTGCCACTGACTCTGTAAGTTACCCTGAAAGGTTGTGTTTACCACTGGGCCTTGTTGTAACCTGTTTAAACGTTCTAAAATATACACAGTCTTCGTCATTTGGCCTTTGTGCTCTCTTTGCCACTGCCATACCACGCTGCACCCTGTCCACACATATCCAAGATACAAATTTACATTTATCAATGAAAAAAACACATTTGCTATGTAGTTCAACACTGAACCTTGGTGTACATAAGCTTTTATGAGTAATGCACATCTAATTATCTAATATAATACATAGCAGAAATACTGAGCAAGCAATCTGGTGATAGAGTTTGAAATAACCAATATTTATTGATAATGACCAACCTTTTTTCTGAAGGGCCAAACTAGACTGCATGATTCTCAGCTGTTCTTCAAAAAATGATAACTTCTTTTGCATATTTGCAAGCTCTAAAATAAGTGGAAATATACATTTGAAATTACTCTGCAGAGGGTTAATGTATATTTTTAATGTTTTTATTATGAAATGCTTAGAGTATTTGTACAAAAACAGCCAGTTAAAGTGAAAGTAAAGTCCACTTTTTAACTTGTACCTACAGATAAGCCTAAAATAAGGCTTACCTGTAGGTACAGTGAATATCTCCTAAACTTGCACTGTTTAGGAGATATTTACAAAGCATGTATCAGGGCTGGGCTCAGCCCTTCTTTCTCAGAGCTCTGTGCTCAGCTGTTGGTTAACTGCCAGCACTCTTCATTCCACAGTGACTCACCTGGTCTTCAGGGCTTTGTGCCAGAGCCTGAGCTCCTGCGCATGCGGCATGTGATGTCATTGCGGCTCAGGCAAATGCACAGAGCCGAGGTCCGCATATCTGGAAGGAAGACTGGGTGAAGATGGAAATGCGCAGGGAGCTATGACAGTGCTGAGCTGGAGGGCACTATGTCCAGGTAAGTCTGTCATAATGTGCTAGTATGCGGTGCATACTAGTACATTATGACTTAAACCTGAATTTTTATGGCAGTTTAATATCGCTTCTACCTTGATTATCATTTAAATCTTAAAGTGATATTAAGATATCCCTTCTGCCAAGTGCCATCAGAGCAAACAGCTTGCTGTGGGGGACACCCAAGCAGGCTCGCTTTGAGCCGCTGCTCTGTATATCCATTAAGACACAGAGCCGTGACTCGGCCCTGCGTTCCCCTCTCTTCTCCTTGGCTCACTGGCTGTGATTGAAAACCATTGGCTTCCACTGCTGTCTTAGATAATGAGAAGGAAGAGTCCCCGGACTGCACATCGCTGGATCACGATGGAGCTCAGGTAAGTATTGGGGGGGGGCTGCTGAACACAAACTTTTTTTTACCTTCACACAGCAGTACATAGAATGCATGAAGGTAAAAACCTTAAAGGACCACTAAAGATAATTTTTTTTTTTTTTTTTAATGACAAACATGTTATACTTACCTCCACTGTGCAGCTCGTTTTGCACAGAGTGGCCCCAAACCTGCTCTTCTGGGGTCCCTCGGGGGCTGTCTCGGCTCCTCCCCGCAAGGATTCAACACCTTCATGCGAGCTCCCGTGATACAGCTGGCGGTCATAGCCGCTCACTGTATCACTCGGCCCCGCCCCCGGCGCTCCGCGTCATTGGATGTGATTGACAGCAGCCAATGGCTGCGCTGCTTTTAATCCATCCACTGTAACCAATCAACGGCCAGGCTAAAGGTAAGTAACGGCCAGGTAAGTAAAACGGGGGGCTGTGGGGGGGGGCGGTATTGTAGGATGTTTTTTCACCTTAACCTACCTGGCGGTATGATTATTTCGGATTTTAGGTGCTGAAAGCGGTACAATTATTTTGCATGGAAATTTGGCGTTTTATATTGTAGGTCTGTAAATCTTAACAATAACACACTTAAATCTGTCCAAACCAGAGTCTAGTAGATATCCCAGGTATGATAAAGTTTGAAACACAAAAACATAAATTATAATATAATAAATAAAAATAAATAATTAAAAAAAAAAAAAAAAAAATAGTAATAAAATAAATTTCCCCACAATTCACTATCGCTCAATTCTGCAAGTGTTCTAATTTACTATCACTGTTTTCTAGCTGGTCTAAAGCCACTTTTGACGTAAAGGGACACTTTTTGGTTGCTATGGACAATCTCCAGTTTCCAGGCAGAAAGAACAGTATATATCATATAAAACTGCATGCAGGGCATGGGCCAAAGCACTGGGGACAAAAGGGATGTGAAATCATTTCATACAGTACTGTAATCTGTAAGATTACAGTACTGTATGTGTTATGATTTTTACTTTTTTTTTAATTTGCCGCCAGGCTCCGCCCCCGTGCATCGCGCCGCTCGCAGGGAACAGAGCCTGGCACGGAGAGGCTTCGGAGGAGGATGGAGTCCTCGGACACTGCGGGTGACATCGCAGGATCCCGGGGACAAGGTAAGTAAAGCCGCCCCAGGATCCTGCAATGCGATCCCGAGTGTGGCTCGGGGTTACCGCTAATGGTACTGAATTTTAACCCCGAGCCACACTCGGGAATACCGCCAGGGAGGTTAATGCATTCTATGCATTAACCTTTACAACCTCTTTAAGCCCTTTAGAAATAAAGATTTTATTGTTTATTGTGCCTTCCTCTGTTGCTGACAGCTCCATCCTACCCCTCCCCGACGCGTATTCGGCACAGGGATCAGGTGCCTTCCTCTGGGGGATCTCCCAGAGGAAGGCACGTGATCCCTGTGCCGAATACGCGTCGGGGAGGGGTAGGACGGAGCTGTCAGCAACAGTAGATGAGGAATGACACACCGCATGCCATACAAACGCTTGTTTTACAAATATACACTCTGGAAAGATTGGTGCACTCACGCACCTGCATATTGTGAGTACCCTTCTGGAGGGAATTTTTTATATATTTCAATAAATCCCTACTGTATCACACTATGGAGCTTTTTCTTCCTTATATGTGAAACTATCTGATGACATCTGTGAGAGGTGGAGTTTATACCAGCATACCCTGTATGAGCCCAAGGAGTGGCTCCAATGCATGTTTAGACACCGTTTAATTACCGTGTCACACGCTTAGAGGTGAGCGCAAGCACAAGTGGGGGGTCACAGGAGAGCACTGAAGCATGCTGAATTGTGAACACCAATAAGGAGGAGCATGAGGAACACCGTTTTTTGTGGACACTACTTTTCTGCACTTTACGTTTTATTTTGCTATTAATGAATTGAACCTTTTGAATATGGACGCATGATTTTGCACTTTGATCCTATATTTATAACCACATACATATATTGTTTTTTTTCATGTTGCACTTTATGGGATACCTTTATTAGGGATGAGCCGAACACCCCCCTGTTCGGTTCGCACCAGAACATGCGAACAGGAAAAAAGTTCGTTCGAACATGCGAACACCGTTAAAGTCTATGGGACACGAACATGAATAATCAAAAGTGCTAATTTTCAAGGCTTATATGCAAGTTATTGTCATAAAAAGTGTTTGGGGACCTGGGTCCTGCCCCAGGGGACATGGATCGATGCAAAAAAAAGTTTTAAAAACGGCCGTTTTTTCAGGAGCAGTGATTTTAATAATGCTTAAAGTCAAACAATAAAAGTGTAATATCCCTTTAAATTTCGTACCTGGGGGGTGTCTATAGTGTGCCTGTAAAGGGGCGCATGTTTCCTGTGTTTAGAACAGTCTGACAGCAAAATGACATTTTGAAGGAAAAAACTCATTTAAAACTACTCGCGGCTATTGCATTGCCGACAATACACATAGAAGTTCATTGATAAAAACGGCATGGGAATTCCCCAAAGGGGAACCCCGAACCAAACTTAAAAAAAAAAAATGACGTGGGGGTCCCCCTAAATTCCATACCAGGCCCTTCAGGTCTGGTATGGATATTAAGGGGAACCCCGGCCAAAATTAAAAAAAAAAAATGACGTGGGGTTCCCCCTAAATTCCATACCAGACCCTTCAGGTCTGGTATGGATTTTAAGGGGAACCCCGCGCCAAAAAAAAAAAAAAAAAACGGCGTGGGGTCCCCCCAAAAATCCATACCAGACCCTTATCCGAGCACGCAACCTGGCAGGCCGCAGGAAAAGAGGGGGGGACAAGAGTGCGGCCCCCCCTCCCTCCTGAACCGTACCAGGCCACATGCCCTCAACATTGGGAGGGTGCTTTGGGGTAGCCCCCCAAAACACCTTGTCCCCATGTTGATGAGGACAAGGGCCTCATCCCCACAACCCTGGCCGGTGGTTGTGGGGGTCTGCGGGCGGGGGGCTTATCGGAATCTGGAAGCCCCCTTTAACAAGGTGACCCCCAGATCCCGGCCCCCCCCCTGTGTGAAATGGTAAGGGGGTACATAAGTACCCCTACCATTTCACGAAAAAAGTGTCAAAAATGTTAAAAATGACAAGAGACAGTTTTTGACAATTCCTTTATTTAAATGCTTCTTCTTTCTTCTATCTTGCTTCATCTTCTGGTTCTTCTGGCTCTTCTGGTTCTTCTGGTTCTTCCTCCGGCGTTCTCGTCCAGCATCTCCTCCGCGGCGTCTTCTGTCTTCTTCTCCTCGGGCCGCTCCGCACCCATGGCATGGGGGGGAGGCTCCCGCTCTTCTCTTCTTCTCTTCTTCTTTTCTTCTTTTCTTCTTTTCTTCTCTTCTTCTCTTCTTCTCTTCTTCTTTATTTTTTTCTCCGGGCCGCTCCGCAATCCATGCTGACATGGAGGGAGGCTCCCGCTGTGTGACGGCGCTCCTCGTCTGACAGTTCTTAAATAACGGGGGGGGCGGGGCCACCCGGTGACCCCGCCCCCCTCTGACGCACGGTGACTTGACGGGACTTCCCTGTGACGTCACGGGGAATGCCACAGGGAAGTCCCGTCAAGTCACCGTGCGTCAGAGGGGGGCGGGGTCACCGGGTTGGCCCCGCCCCCCCCGTTATTTAAGAACTGTCAGACGAGGAGCTTCGTCACACAGCGGGAGCCTCCCTCCATGTCAGCATGGATTGCGGAGCGGCCCGGAGAAGAAAATGAAGAAGAAGAGAAGAAGAGAAGAAAAGAAGAAAAGAAGAAAAGAAGAAGAGAAGAGCGGGAGCCTCCCTCCCATGCCATGGGTGCGGAGCGGCCCGAGGAGAAGAAGACAGAAGACGCCGCGGAGGAGATGCTGGACGAGAACGCCGGAGGAAGAACCAGAAGAACCAGAAGAGCCAGAAGAACCAGAAGATGAAGCAAGATAGAAGAAAGAAGAAGCATTTAAATAAAGGAATTGTCAAAAACTGTCTCTTGTCATTTTTAACATTTTTGACACTTTTTTCGTGAAATGGTAGGGGTACTTATGTACCCCCTTACCATTTCACACAGGGGGGGGGGCGGGATCTGGGGGTCACCTTGTTAAAGGGGGCTTCCAGATTCCGATAAGCCCCCCGCCCGCAGACCCCCACAACCACCGGCCAGGGTTGTGGGGATGAGGCCCTTGTCCTCATCAACATGGGGACAAGGTGTTTTGGGGGGCTACCCCAAAGCACCCTCCCAATGTTGAGGGCATGTGGCCTGGTACGGTTCAGGAGGGAGGGGGGGCCGCACTCTTGTCCCCCCCTCTTTTCCTGCGGCCTGCCAGGTTGCGTGCTCGGATAAGGGTCTGGTATGGATTTTTGGGGGGACCCCACGCCGTTTTTTTTTTTTTTTTTGGCGCGGGGTTCCCCTTAAAATCCATACCAGACCTGAAGGGTCTGGTATGGAATTTAGGGGGAACCCCACGTCATTTTTTTTTTTTAATTTTGGCCGGGGTTCCCCTTAATATCCATACCAGACCTGAAGGGCCTGGTATGGAATTTAGGGGGACCCCCACGTCATTTTTTTTTTTTAATTTTGGTTCGGGGTTCCCCTTTGGGGAATTCCCATGCCGTTTTTATCAATGAACTTCTATGTGTATTGTCGGCAATGCAATAGCCGCGGGTAGTTTTAAATGAGTTTTTTCCTTCAAAATGTCATTTTGCTGTCAGACTGTTCTAAACACAGGAAACATGCGCCCCTTTACAGGCACACTATAGACACCCCCCAGGTACGAAATTTAAAGGGATATTACACTTTTATTGATTGACTTTAAGTATTATTAAAATCACTGCTCCTGAAAAAACAGCCGTTTTTAAAACTTTTTTTTGCATTGATCCATGTCCCCTGGGGCAGGACCCAGGTCCCCAAACACTTTTTATGACAATAACTTGCATATTAGCCTTTAAAATTAGCACTTTTGATTTCTCCCATAGACTTTTAAAGGGTGTTCCGCGGCATTCGAATTTGCCGCGAACACCCCAAATTGTTCGCTGTTCGGTGAACTTGCGAACAGCCAATGTTCGAGTCGAACATGAGTTCGACTCGAACTCGAAGCTCATCCCTAACCTTTATATAAGGATTGTATTCAGTTTATATACTCAACACTACCTGCCTGGAGTTTGCATGTTCTCCCTGTGCCTGCGTGGGTTTCCTCAGAGTACTCCAGATTCCTCCCACACTCCAAAGACATGCTGGTAGGTTAATTGGATCCTGTCTAAATTGTCACTAGTATGTATGAATGTGAGTTAGGGACCTTAGATTGTAAGCTCCTTGAGGGTAGGGACTTATGTGAATGTACAAAGTATATGTAAAGCGCTGTGTAAATTGATGGCGCTATATAAGTAACATAAATAAATAATAAGTTTGTGTAAAATGTATCAACTAGAAACAGCTTCTTTTGTGTCCTGGTGTAGTTTTTATACTTGAAGAGTATACCATATACTTGAAGATGGCACAATAAATTGTTTAACTACTAGCTGTGGTGTGCAGCCATTCTTGTTTGAATTACATAACGGAAGTGAGCCCACTATGGCACCCATGTGTGGAATCTATTAGGCTGATCCTACTCACCTAGAGCGGTATGCTCTCTCCTTCATTCCTCAGCAATAGAGGTCACCAGGGTCAATCTACCTAGCAGGGACACAGACAGCCTGAAAGGGTTTGTAATCTTTTCCTTCTCTATCCAAAACTAAAAAAAAAAAGTTTGGGCTATACATGCAGTACATTAAGTACTTTCAATGTATTTATATCAAAAGGTGTGTTTTGATTAAAAAAAATATTAATTAAAAAATTTGCTTATTATATTATATATTATATTATGTTTATTATAGTTTAACTTTGTATGTTATGTTTACCAGGCATACCAAGTTAGTATTTTATATGAAGTACAGTACTTCTAAACCCAAGAATAAAAATTGAATATTCCAGCAAACCAGTCCTTAGATGTGTTAGAGGCATTCTTTTTCTTTTTTCGTCTTCTTTTCTTTATTTTACCCTAGTGACATAGGCGTGCGCAGGGGTTGTGCCAGGTGTGCCTGGGCACACCCTAATAACTATGTGCGGTGCCAATTCCCCCTACTGCCTGGTCTTTCCCGACCTTATTGGCCCCCCCACCCCATAGTGCTGCTGCCTTCCTTCCTCTCCTTTCCCCCAGGCTGCTGCAGGGTATGTTTCAGGATGGAGAGCAGGGGAAGGGGTTAGTAAATATGTAACATACCAGCCCCTTCCTTTTCTAAATGAACACAGTGAGTACACTCGCTCACTGTGTCCATTCATAACTGAAGCATAGTACAATGTGTTTACTATGCTACCGTTTGTGAATAACCAGGAAGTACTCCGCACAGAGCACTTCCCATTCATTCACTGTCCCGTGCAACTGAGGCTGCAGAGAAAGACGTGTGTCTGAGCTTTGGGGTGCACACCCTAATGCAATAGGCTGCGCACACCTATGCCTAGTGATCATGCCAGTAACACATTTAGGGGTCTAGGTATATAACATTTGCTGTACACATGTGACAATCATTCCCATGAACAGATTCCCAAAATACCTCAGTCAGGGAAAAAGCATTATGGCCACTAGATGGCACTGAGGATATAGGAACTGCACATATTAGAGAAAATATAGGGTTATTTGTTTTTTTCCATTTTGATTGTGTAGATGCTTGTCACATTCGTACAGTGATCATTTTGTTGCATCAATCCTTAAGGGTTGATTTACTAAAGGCAAATAGACTGTGCACTTTGCAAATGCAGTTGCACGCTGCAAGGGAATTTGTTCCAGAGCTTAGTAAATGAGGGGGAGCTCTACTGTCTTCCATCACCCAATCATCATAACATTCTGTATTTTTGTTATCTTCCTTGTGTGTGATTGGGTATTTGCAAAGTATTTGCAAATGAAACTCATTTACTAAGCTCTGGAGCAAATGCCCTTGCTGAGTATAACTACTCTTGTGCACAGTCTATTTGCCTTTAGTAAATTAACCCCTCAATGTCTAAGGGTGACAACCCTTACTGCACTGTCTCTATGGAGGAGGAGCAGTCACCCTAATACAGGGTTAAAAAATACCCCCCCCTACACACACACACACACACACATACACTTTGCTCATCTCCATAACATAGTCTGGAGCTTATCTGTAGTCCATAGAGATAGATTGAGCTCGGAAAGTCATTAGCTAACTAGATTTCTACCAGGATTATCTTTTTTTTTTTTTTTTTCAACTAGTCATATAGTAACAAAACACTTCAAATTATATATCTAACAGACCAAAAGAGAGAATAGAGAATAGGGGAAGTTCATTGTTAGGGTTTATATACACTTTAAAAGTTAGTAAGTTTACCTGCTAGTCCAACATCAGCTCCTTTAACACCTTTCTGACCCGGAATTCCTATGAAAGGAAATTATACCATCTATTTAATTTGAACATTATATTATACTTTTCAAAAGGTATTGCTAGCGAGTACTTAAAGGTTCCAAAATGAAAATGGGCAGACTGGCAGGATTTTTAATGCAAAAGAGACATGCTTTGGACAACTGGGTCAGTAAAGGTACTCATCTTGTATTGTATGTAATGATGTCAAGTGCTTGCCCACACTGAGAACAGAGAAGAAATGAGGGAAAGTGATGGCTGCTGGGGAGCATGGAATAAGGTAAGTATTCTTCTCTGTAAATTTCCCTGGGCTAAACAAGCATTAGACTTAGACTTAGACTTAGTTTCCCTGAACCAGACATGTTTCGGAAAATCTTTCCTTCATCATTGTTCACAAAGAGAAATTTACATATTATATTCATTGACACTGCACATAAATATCCACATGATTAAAAGAAAGGTAATTTCATGACCCCACGCTTGGCCCAACGGACGTGACATCCACTGGCTGACCATTTAACACTATGCTTGAATCAAGAATCCCAAATGGTATTGAAAAGAACCGCCCCCAGGTAGGGGTAGGGTGCCTATGTACGTTCTGGGGTCCAAAAGGTGAGGAGCCTCAACCCAGAAATATCAGCATATACAGGTAGGTAGGCTGGTTGACAGGTGCAAGGGGCGCAGAGGGTCCTGATGGATGGTCTCAAAACGGGACGGTTTGAGAAACCTCTTCAGCACTCTCTCTAAACCAACCGTCCTGCTCCCTACGAGCCGAGAAAAAGGAAGTTCAATAGCCAGTGCCGCTCCTTCTGCTTGATTCTGAGCATGCGCAAGCTTTTGTGCGACGGACTTGTGTACACACGATTGGACTTTCTGACAACAAGTGAAGTTGGCGGAAAATTTGGGAACCTGCTCTCAAACATTTGTGGCCGGAAATTCCGACAGCAAATGTTTGATGGAGCATACACGCGGTCGGACTTTCCGACAACAAGCTCACATCAACCATTTCCCGTCGGAAAGTCTGACCGTGTGTACGTGGCATTACCGTTGGGGGGGGGGGGGGCGCGAGGACTACCAAAAGAGGATTTTTATAAACTTCATCTTTAAAACAGTTCATCTTTAAAACAGTTACCTGCAGTTGTTTACAGACAACAAAATAGACCTGTAAAGAAAAAATCAGACATTTGTGGAAAAATATAATTGGAACCATATTTTTTATTTTTCTGGAAACCTCTGTTTATTCACAGCTGTCTGTAAATATTCTATTTGAGCAAATATGGGAGATAACTAGTTAGAATATATCAAAAACCAACTTTTATTTTACCTGGAAGCCCAGGATTTCCTAAAGGTCCAGTTTTTCCTGGTGGTCCAGTGTTACCTCTTAATCCTGGTGTTCCTGGCTCACCTGGTGGTCCTACATAAAAAATAAAAAAAAAAAAACAAGAAAAAAATGTATAAATTAATTAAAATGAATTATGTGTTGATAAAATGAAAAATTCTCTAACAATAATAAGAAAAATAAAAAAGAGCAAAATGAAAGGGAAAACTATGCACTCAATCTAAATCATTTTAAGAAGATATAAATTCAAGGACTTGATGAAAATAGCTGCAGTAAATTAAAAGATGTATAAACGTATCAATCTAAATACTCTTTCTTATGATATACTACAATATCTACTTAATCGCAAAAAGCAACCCTGTTTGGGCTGCAAAACATGCAGAATGGATGTTGGTAGGTATATTCTTACCTGGATCTCCTTTTAACCCATTAACTCCATCTCTGCCATCTCGTCCATTGAGACCTGGAAGCCCTTGTATCACAGAGCACATGGGAGATGTGTCTGACATAGTCTTGGAGAATAATAGCAAGAAAATTGTAACTGCAAAGTGAAGGGACTGAATATGGACCACCATATCTAACCTAAAAGTAAAGGCAATAATTTTAGAACAGTCCGAAAAAAAAAATGAAGAAAAAGCTGGAGAAAAAAAAAAACAAAAAACAAAAAAAAAACAAAAAAAAATGTACATTCAATGATCTTATTCAGATTGTCCTAAATGACCAATTGATCTTCTTGTACCAACTAATGTGCCTAGAGCAGATCACATCATGTGCAGAACAGATGAGTTTTTATATATGAGATTATCGATTATTTAATGAACTTTGAGCCATGATAGTCAACAGGAAAGAGTCGCTGGTTAATTTAGTTATGCTGTAAAAACATTGTCATGTTTTTTTCAGGATCATTTATAGAGTTTTTGTACCAAGTACCAATGTTGGCTAGTTTCTTCTTTGGATGAATGTAAAATAATCTCAGAAACATTAGGAAGACAAAAAAAAAAAAAATAAGCAAAGGGCTGACATGACTGATGAAGAGGGCAGACAAGCATTACAAGGGTTAAAACTGGCAAGCTTTGTATGTTTCAGAAGCCTTACCTGATTGGAGGATGGGGATCTGGCTGAGCGGGATCTCAGAGACTTTATGAGGGTATTGTGAGCCACAAGTTTCCAGTGGAGTGCAGGAGACAAAAAAAAAAGAAACTTTTCCAACCACCCTCCCTGTGTTGGTTCTGTGGCTCTGTGGATATCATAGCAGCTGAGCGATTTTTGGTCTTTGTAGATAGTTCAAATTTAGGGCTAATAGAATGGTTCAGGGTCCAACAGTGTTATGGTGTCCTCGTGTGCATTCCTGTTAACGATGGTTTAACTAGGAATATGAAAAAGGAGGTCATTGTGGATAGGGAGGTTTGTCTCTGAGCTGGTGTGTTGCAGCTGGTGGCCTATTATAATTAAAGGTTTTTCGCAGTAGTATAACAGGATGTGTTGGTGCCATAAAAGACCAGCAAGCTTTGTTTTGTTTCTGTTTTAAGGAATGCTGTGTTATGCAATGGTCATTTAACTCCAAACTTTGGTGTGGTCTATTTTTATTTATGTAGGGGTCTGAGTTTCGGGGGGTGGCCTAGCACAGTGATGGTGAACCTTGGCACCCCAGATGTTTTGGAACTTAATTTCCCATGATGCTCATGCACTCTGTAGTGTCTACCAAATGTAGTTCCAAAACATCTGGGGTGCCAAGGTTTTCCATCAGTGGCCTAGCAGATATCTGTCAATTTGGGGATATCTATTCCATACCTCCCAACATTTTTAAATGGAAATGAGGGACACCTGTTAGCAAAAGTATGTAGGTATAGGACAAACCCCCTGCCACACCCCCATTAAAGAAGATTTAAACAACAAAAAAGATTAGTTAAACCTACAAGTGCATTTATTTACCACATCTATTCCTTTATACTGGCTTTTTAAATTTACAGATGCAGCAATTTAGAAATTGAATGAAAGGTTTAGCACTGGGAAACACTTTTTGAAAGATAAAAAGTGCATTTTATATACAACTATATAGATCAGGCCAAAATGAGGGACAAATGAGGAGGAAAGAGGGACTTTGTTCCAAATGAGGGACAGTTGGGAGCTATGCTATTCTACACTAGTCATGAACACAAAACAAAGACATATTCATTTTAGAATGGTAGTATATAGTTGATTGTATGAAAAGGAGTTATGTCATGTAAGATCTGTGTGAAAAGCATCTGATGGCACTATTCCTCAACAGGTATATACAAAAACGGAGGCGTTAATCCAAAACGGATACAGACTTTTGAAGAGCGTATATTTTTCTATGACATAATCAGAGAATTCCCAAACCAAACATCTTTCTAAAATCAATAAGTTTTATTGAGAACCTTTTAAAATCAATTTTAAAATGAATCATTATTCACGTGTTATTGCATCATCCATATACTGTAAGTTCATCTGCCTATCCACCTATTTTATAAACACTTTACTAGCATTTTATATTTATATAATATATATAGGTCTTAATGAACCTATCACTCTCTAAAGACAATTTTCCAGTATGGAAGTTTTGCAGGTAGACTCTGCTTCCTCAAGCAGCTATGGATGTGTTAATACATATATAATATATATACACAATGTTATAACAACCTTATGTATAAATCCAACATTTCTATGCCCTTATAAATACATTATTATAGTTCACATAGTAAAGAGTCAGTGACTTAGAACATAAGTCTAAAGGATTCCCCCCGTGAGACTGCAGTGGGAACAAAAGCTCATCAATAGGCCTGCCTGTAAATTATTCCTAAATCAAAAAGAGAGAGAGGGGAAGGTAATGGGTCTCATGATTATATTCAGGGTACAACAATTCAGATTGCTCTATCTATGTAACTATGTATCTGACTAAAAAAAAAAGGTTCCACTATTTATGGGGGTCTCCAACAATCTATTTTAGCTTAAGAATTAATCAGATAATAGTAATTTGCTGAAAATAAATACAGACACATAAACCAATGAGTTTTGAAAGAGACTTGCATATATAGATTCTTTTCCCATATACACAATATTCACAAAAGGGGCAGTTGGCTGTTTTAGATATGCACTACTTAATGTTCACCACTAGATGTCACTCAAGGCCATTTCATGCACATGAGATTTTCAATCAGTTTGAATTGCAGCACAAAAAGCAAGAGCTTGGCCCTGTGTGTTAAACATTTAGGATATCACATTAGACATAATATCTTCACATTATTATCCCAAAGTGTTTTTGGCCAAAAAATCACTAGTGACCCACGTTAAATATCCAGGGAAAATTGCTGCCCTCACAGCACCAGCTGGTATAATCATGGGAACTAGGTAAAGTGTAGTAAATTGTCCCATAAACCATATATCCCTCCCACAGCACTATTATTACCTTAATTTTTATTACCACTTGACCTCCAGAAGATTTTACCCCTGCATAACCAGGGCATTTTTTGCTATTCAGCACTGCACATTTTTCTCATTTTTCACATTTTTTTCACACAAATAGAGCTTTAATTTGGAGGAATTTGATCACCACTGGGTTTTTTTTTTTAGATATAAACAAAAATGACAGAAAAAAAACAAAAAAAAAAAAAACAATATTTCTGCTATAAAACATATCCAATAAAAGATTAAAAACATCAAATCTCTTAATGAATTTAGGCCAAAATGTATTCTGCTGCATGTCTTTGGTAAAAAAAAAAAAAAAAACCCAATAAGTGTATATTATTTGGTTTGTATGAAAGTTATAGCATCCGGTATAGATACTGGAATTTACTTTTTCATAATAGTAATGGCGGTGATCAGCGGCTTATAGTGGGACCGTGATAGTGCAGCGGCCAATCTGACACTAACTGATGCTGGTTGGGGGGTACTCTGACACTGATATTATTAGTGACATATTTATACATTAACCAGTGCTAATACTATACATGGTCACTGTACTAATGACACTGGCTAGTAAGGGGTTAACATCTAGAGGTGATCAAGGGGTTAAATGTGTGCCTAACAGTGTTTACGGTGTGTGTTATGTAGTGAATTTACTAAGCGATCTTGCTGTTTTTTTCCTGTCCTGCAGGGAATAAAAAACAGCAAGATCACGTGTTCGGAGCTCTGTGTTGTTTACATCACAGAGCTCCCCTAAATAATGGAGATTATCAGCGGGTCCCAGCGATCAACCATTGGCCGGGACCCGCTGATTGGCTTGTGCTGCAACAAATCACAGCACAGCAAGAGCAGCGAGTGTGCATTTGCGCACCCCCTACCTGGAAACGCTGATCACATATCAGATCCAGCGCACAGCGGCCACCCTGCAGCAGTATATCTGTGTGGGGTGGTGACAAGTGGTTAAGCTGGCCATACATTATACAATTCTTTTTAATTTCCTTTAAATTTACCTTCAACTATGTAATGCAAGGACCTGCCTGACCGCATATAAATTGAAAGTGTTTAGGTTTGACCTCATATTATATAGTTTTGGTAAATCTGAAGGAAAATTGTAAAATAAAACTGCATAATGTATGGTCAGCCTAATACCTAGTACACACAGGGTGAATATCGGCCCAGTATATGGCAGCCAGTCCAGGCCGACTGAAAAAGGTCTGCCGATTGGCACCTGATCAGTGCTCTCAGCCAATGGGTTTTTTATTTTTTTGCTAAATAAGCAAAAAAAAAATACAGATTTTTTTTTCAAAACAACACATTCTTCTTAGTTTTTGTTAAAAAAAATTTGCATAAAGAAAAAAAATCTATTTTCATAAATTTAGGCCAATGTGTATTTTACTACCTTTGTTTGGTTAAAAATAACCCCCCAAAAAAAGTATATTATTTATTCTGTGTGAAAGTTATAGAGTCTACAATCTATGAGATAGAATGTATATTCTCATATTGTGCACTGGTGAGCAGTCATGTTAGAACAAGAAGGGGCCACCCCCAAACTGTTCCCACAAAGTTGGGAGCATGAAATTGTCCAAAATGTCTTGGTATGCTGACTCCTTAAGAGTTCCCTTCACTGGAGCTAAGGGGCCAAGCCTAACCCCTGAAAAACAACCCCACACCATAATCCCCCCTCCACCAAATGATTTGGACCAGTGAACAAATCAAGGTCCATAAAGACATGGATAAGCGAGTTTGGGGTGGAAGAACTTGACTGGCCTGCACAGTGTCATGACCTCAACCCAATAGAACACCTTTGGGATGAATGTGCTTCTGGAAGAATGGTCAAACATTCCCATAGACACACTCCTAAACCTTGTGGACAGCCTTCCCAGAAGAGTTGAAGCTGTTATAGCTGAAAGGGTGGGCCAACTCAATATTGAACCCTACGGACTAAGACTGGGATGCCATTAAAGTTCATGTGCATGTAAAGGCAGGCGCCGGAATACTTTTGGCAATATAGTGTATATTAACTAGGCTGTACTATCTCTTTTCCCTTACAATGGTACTTTTCTACAGTTACTGAATCCCTAAACAGACCCCCTTGTACCCTCCATAAAAATAAAGTTTTTTTTTTTTTAAAAGATCAACACTCACTATTTGTTATCACAACACTGGGTGATGATCAAAAATAGAAAACAAAAAGAGTTCTGAAGCGCTAAAACTGGCATTTATTAGAAACTTTTGTCATGTCATAACAATTATGCAAGGAGTAGCTGGACACCAGTGCAGCTGCAAACTTCTGGAAGAAAAGTAGACAACAAAAATAAACAAAAATGCAGCGCTCAATGGGACCAGTAGTAAAGAACTGTTGCTGATGGTATAATCAATAAAGTTAATTTATTGGATGCATGCTGAGATTTGAAATTAAAAACAACTGTCAATGAAAAAATTAGATAATAAAATTATTAGACTTCATTGTCATGGTTGAAGTAATCTGAAAATTAGTATATACGATACCACCATGACTTCCAGATGACAAGGGGTTAATGTCAGCAATTGTGCTCCAAGTTCTGATCCTAATTGTCAGACCCAATGGCTCAATGTGCAGGGAGAAAAATAGAGGTGGAGAGACACCGCTCTCTAAAGTGCACTTAGTGGCTGTATTCCGGATATCAGACTTGCTGTGATCCAGGAGGTGTATTGTAGATCGCGCCTCTGAACCACCTTGGTCAAGCTGGCTGATCGGTCTGGCTGGAACCTGGCGTGCTGGAGGGCGCTCTGGATGGCGCGCACAGAATCCGGAAGATGGGAGGCAGGGTCAGGGCCAGAAACGAGGAGTACCAGGAAGCTAGGCGGATCGCAAGCTCAAAGTAGCCGTGCCAACCGTGACTTACATGTTTCACGCTCCTGCGCTTTATCAAAGTCAAGGGAGCCACCAGCAGCAGGCAGATATAAAGCATATATGTGTGGAGGGGGAAGGGCTATTAGCTCTTGTGATGTTAACCCCTCATGTACACTATAATGCCCCGTACACACGGTCGGATTTTCCGATGGAAAATGTCCGATCGGAGCGTGTTGTCGGAAATTCCGACCGTGTGTGGGCTCCATCGGACATTTTCCATCGGATTTTCCGACACACAAAGTTGGACAGCAGGAGATAAAATTTTCCGACAACAAAATCCGATCGTGTCAATTCCGACCGTGTGTGGCCTGTTCCGACGCACAAAATGCCACACATGCTCAGAAGAAATTCCGAGACGGGACAGCTCATTCTGGTAAACTTAGCGTTCGCAATGGATACAGCACTTTCGTCACGCTGCAATGTTCAAAATGGTTTAATACAGCGCACTCTCTTCTTTATAATGTGACAAGAATTAAGTAGTTTTGCTGCTCATATTCACACACACTTCTCACAAACTTCTTTCGTTACTATTTATCGGGATTCCCTCAATATATTTTGATTTCTCACATCTGACAACATATTTTTGTATATTTTTTATATATTTTTTGGCTTTAATGTAGATTCTTTTTTTGTGTTTCTATTTTTTTTTTTTTTTTTTGCGATTTTGATTTGTACTCCCGAAAATGTTTGAGTGTGTTTTTTGTCACAAGTTCCCACAACACCATTGATATGTTGTTCTATTTAATCTGTAGGAGATTGTTTGATGTTGTTGTCTCTTGTTAATTTCACATTTTATGTTAGAAATGTACCTGAATCCTCACCAACAAACTGTCCTTTTTGGATGAAAACACACACAGGAGAGTAGAATTTCCCCCCCAAATTTATTAAGGGCTCACAACTATAAACAAAGAGGGAGGCAACGCTGTAGAAACTGCAGAAGTGGGTGAAGCCTTGGACCCCCAGGGCAGACATCAATTATTTAAAAGCAAAATTGGTGGCCTGAGGAGTCCTTATCTAAGGGAGGGCAGTGTGGTCCAGAAGTCCCAGAGATCCAGAAAGCAACAGATGACATGTATGTCCCCAGGCTGTGGTCATACGAGAGACTGCAGCTTCTGTCAGACCAGACTGAACCCAGGGCCATCACTCTTTGGTCTTCTTTCCACGCCTCCTTCCACGTGGTGGCTCTGGTGGTGGAGTTGTGGCAGCAGGAGGAGGAGGAGGATCGTCCATCTCAATGACATCCGTCTTGGGTGTTAGTTCCCCACTCACCCCCTTACGTAGGACTTTATAAATAAGGTCCTCACAGAGCTTGCGTTGACCCTCCTGCATGCCCTGCAATTTGGAGGCAGCCATGCAGGCAAAGGCCTCTTCAGGAGTGGGTAAGGCTTGTAGGGACGCCAAAGCCTCCTGAATCAGCCTGAACGCAGAATCCTGCACGGGACTTGGAGTCGTCTTCCTGGCTCGTTTATGTGGCAGGCGGAGGGGAGGGACCTGAGACTCAGTTTGGCTGCGACTGGTCCCAGGCTTCTCTTGACTGCCACTTAGCCCCGCCTCCTCCTGGCTGCCACTAATCCCCGTCTCCTCCTGACTGCCACATTCCACAACCTCCTCCTGGCTGAGGTCTTCCTGTGTATGAAAAAGGGACATAGTTTTAGTATTTTTTTCATCAATCACACACAATTTTCACCTCCTGACTGCTGCAAATTGAATGTTAACAAATATAACAGACTATCCTTCTGAGCCCAGCATTTTTCATTCTTGTCCCAATTTTGGGTGCCCACTACTGTCTATTGATATGTAAAACACTTTTTTCAATCAGCAATTAGTGATCAATAATAAAATCTAGTAAACATCATTTATTTATTGACCAGAAATCTGTAGAAGAATGCTATAACTGACTCCAGCTGGGCTCCTCCATTTCTTCCTGGCTGGAAGGCCCAGGTTGGACATCGGAAGCCTCAGCTGGGGTGGAAGGAAGCGTGGAAGGAAGAGTGGAGAGGGATTCCCTGACTTCAGTGTGGTCTGACAGAAATCGCAGTCTCTCGTAGTACCACAGCCTGGGGACATAAATGTCATCTGCTGCAGCTCCAGATCTCTGGGAATCTGTGACCTTCTTGCGCTCCCTAAGATAAGTGCTCCTCAGGCCACCAATTTTAGCTTTTAAATAAGGGATGGTTGCTGTGGGGACCACCGGCTTCACCAACTCCAGCAGTTTCTCCAGCGCTGCCTGCCTCTTCTGTTTGTGGTTATAGTGGGGGTGCCTCACTTGCCACAGATAGGGCAGCTCCCTGTACTTGTCTATGAACAGGGGCAGGAAATTGTGGTCGTTGAACCCATCCATTTTCTCTGCAAGACACAACACAAGACAAACCCTAATGTCAGGCAAAACTCCCCTAATCTTGTTACAATATAGGCTTCCATTTCGAAGCAGTATAGGCCCAAGTTTAGATCTTACCTTCGTTATCACGATCGGCGTCTCCGATGCTCCTTCCTCCGCTCACAGATCGTACATAAGACGCACGTGTGTTACGCTTTATACACACTGCGCATGCGTATAACTCCGCCCACCCCTGACGTTCTTTCTAGTCTATTCCCCACCCCTTTTCGTTCGGCGCAGTGGGGGAAGAGCACATGGCGGATAGACAGCAGGTGTGTGCTAATTGTAGCAACGAGGAGGAGGAAAGGCCGGAGCCTGAAACGTCCCGGTCCAGAAGGAGATTTAGGGACTCAAATATGTCCTTTGGGGAGATGTTGGAGATGGTGGACATCCTGAAGAAGGCCGACTATGATGGAAAGTATGGGCCTTACCCCAACCCCAATGTCCGAAAGGCCAAGATAATGGCAAAAGTGGTCAGGAGTCTGCACCGGAAATTCGGGTTACGACAATCGAAAGATCAGCTCAGGAAGCGGTGGTCGGACCTGAAATTACGAGAACATGAGCAGTACAGAAAGATCTGGAGAGTGCTGCAAAAAAGTAAGTAGTTGTGCTGTGTTCCTATTCTTTTTGTGTTTATTACGTTCGTGCTGCTCCATGTGCTTTTAGGAACTGTTGTACAGTTTAAAATGGCAACTTTCATGTTCATGGGCACATTATTCGTTCTGATCAAACATTTTTCGTTCCAAATATAAAATACCATTGTTTAGCCCATATGCATTTGGCCACCATTTTGAGGCCCTATACTTGTCTTCAAAGAATTGGGTTGTGTAGATGGCTTTGTTACTATAATGAAATGCAAACTAGATTATGTGTAAGGAGAGGACACTGAGCAGCTGTTTTCACATGTGGACACTGGAACACTAGTGTGGGACACAAAAACGCCATTTTTATTAGGGGGGCCACACAGGTGCTCCAGTGTATACTATAGGGGGGTCTCCATCTGTGAAGCTCACACTAAACAGGTAAAGTATTGCAGGTTGACAAAGGGCATTCAAAAAATTACAACTTGGAACTCTGCTAAAATTGACAATTGTACCCCACTTCCAAGCAATATTTCCTATTTATAGTTCTGACATTAAATATCTGTGTGCTAATTATACCATTTTGTTTCACATAGGGGAGAAAAGACTCGGAGGACATCCCTCATCTGAGGAGACCAGAGCCCCCTCCTCTGGAAGAAGGGGAAATCCCCCCAACACAAGCTGAGCAGGAGGAAGAAGACGTGGTGGAACTAGTTACCAGAACAGGTGAGTGTCTGCAACCACAGGCTCAGATAAGAGATTTTTTTTTAAACCAAATTTATTTTGGGGTTCCTCTCTTTTTAGGTGATCGTGAGGTTGTGGATGAAGATCCTTTCACATCCGAAAGTGCCCAGATCCTGATCGGGGAGATCATGGGGTGTAATTTACAATTGGAAATCATCAAGCAAAACATCAATGATGTTATTCCAAAATATAAAAACATCATTGATGTTTTGGGGCGAGTTTAAAACCCCTCCAAATCACTTTCTTCTTTTGTGTGCTACAATGTGCTAAATGTTTTTGTGATTTTTCCCAAAGCCAAATTTGGAGGATGCACACAGTGTGTCAACATGTGCTATCTGCCATCACGGGAGATCAATGGACCCGTTTTGGGGGTGCAACCCCTTCCTCAATAATAAAGTAGCGGTGAGGAAGGGCTTGCTCCCCCAAAACACATCCCTTGATCCCCCGTGATGGCAGGTAGCACATGTTGACATTGGGAAATTTGTGTGCATCTTCCAAATTTGGCTTTTCCAGGGGTGATTTCCCCCCATCTGAACGCAATATCAAACATAATTCCTAAATACTCATGTCTGATATTGCCTTCAAGTTCTACCAAATGTGAACTTTGTAAGATCAATATTTGTGTCTTTCTTGTTGGTTTTACACAGGCCTGTTTTCTATAAAATGGACATTTTGATTTTGGATAATGCCACCACAAAAATTGGTATACAACAAACATGTTGGTTTGTCAGAAAAACCTTTGGTAAATGCACATGTGATTGTGCAGGTATTAAAAAGATTGTTAATCAAGAATGTGTGGATTATTGTCTCAACGCTACAACACTTTTGGGGTGATGTAATTGTTGTTTTATGAGAAAATGGGGGTTATTTCCTAAGGGCAAATCCACTTTGCACTACAAGTGCAGTTTCAGTGCAGTTGCAAGTGCACTTGTAGTGAAATGTGTTTTTGCATTTAGTAAATAACAGCCAACAGTGCTTTGTATAAGGTTACACAATCACGCCATTTTCTGCACTCCAAACATTTCTGTCAGGGTCAGCTAAAACAAACACAAGCAGTAAATGTCCACAAAGATTTTTTTTTTTTTTATTATAAAAAGGCTTCACAGATTGTCTGGCATATTGATGGCCCCCCCTACCCGCAAAGAACTCCTGGTATCGTAACCGGACATCACGGGCACTCAGGGAGGGCAAGCCAAGACGGCCGCTTTCAAGCGCTGTCAGTGTGGTTTGATGTATCATTCTGGCCTCAGGCCCAACTGAGCCAGCATAGTTGGCCGAATGTTTCCTTAAAAAGTTATGGAGAACACAGCACGCAAGTATTATATGGTTCAGTTTATACTCCGCCATATGGATGGGTGTCATAAATAGGCGGAACCGGCTGGCCAGGATTCCAAATGTGTTCTCCACCACTCTTCGGGCTCTGGCCAGCCGGTAATTAAAAACCCTCTGTTCCGGGGTGAGGGTCCTCATTGGGAATGGCCGCATCAGGTGGTTCCCCAGCGCAAACGCTTCATCAGCAACGAACACGAATGGGAGTCCTTCCACATTGTCCTCTGGAGCTGGCAAGTCCTCTGTTCCGGGGTGAGGGTCCTCATTGGGAATGGCCGCATCAGGTGGTTCCCCAGCGCAAACGCTTCATCAGCAACGAACAACGAATGGGAGTCCTTCCACATTGTCCTCTGGAGCTGGCAAGTCCAAGCAATGAACACGAATGGGAGTCCTTCCATATTGTCCTCTGGAGCTGGCAAGTCCTCTGTTCCGGGGTGAGGGTCCTCATTGGGAATGGCCGCATCAGGTGGTTCCCCAGCGCAAACGCTTCATCAGCAACGAACACGAATGGGAGTCCTTCCACATTGTCCTCTGGAGCTGGCAAGTCCAAGTCTGGAGACGCCTGTAGAACTCCGTCTGGGCGATGACTCCACCATCGGACATCCGGCCATTCTTCCCCACGTCCACATACAAGAAGTCGTAATTAGCCGACACCACCGCCAACATCACTATACTATTGAACCCCTTGTAATTATAATAGTACGACCCCGAGTTGGGTGGTGGGACGATGTGGACGTGTTTCCCATCAATTGCCCCTCCGCAGTTAGGAAAGTCCCACCGCTGGGCAAAGTGGGGAGGCTACAGTCTGCAATTCCTGTGGCGTGGAAGGAAACTGATGAGGAAAAAACAATAAACATTACTATTTTTACTCAGAAACATGGCAAGCAGATTATACACAAACATTATGGGGCAACCTCCAGATAGCATTTATTAAGGGGAATTTAACAACGCCAAAGTATAAGGTACACCTATCATATTCCCCCCCCCCCCCCCCCCCTTCTCATGGGCCATTTCTAACATTATAGGGGGAGTGTGGAAATCTTGGACAGGTAACCCTCTTCACTTCATTGAGAGATGAATGCCTAAATAATGGGTATTACTTGGAACAGCCCCTCCTTAGTTACACTATTGGCAGACCACTGGACAGGTAAGAAGTGTCATAATACAAAGATATAAATACACATTGTACACATTGAGGACATTTGGACATTCTGCAATTACCTATCAAGATAATAATAGGATACAAAAACTTTAAACAGTACCATTTGAAAGTATTCAGGCAGGCCCTTGCACTACATGCTTTGGGAATTCATCCATACATCTGAGCACAGAAGAGATGGGTATAGTGTGTATGGGTTTGGCAAAGTCAGCATATAGATGATTGAGGATAGATAGAGAATTGGGATCAGCTGACTTAGCAGTTGGGGGAGGGAGGGTTAGTAAAAATTCTTTGGGGACACCACAATAAAAAGCCTCTGGCACTCTGCCTGAATTTAAATCAAAAATTACATTTCCAAACATTTTAGGGGGTGTTTGGGGTAAAGCACTACTATGGAGCAGAAAAAATACATTGTTAAGTGACTACATGAGGTGAATATAGGGCAGGAGACACCATGCTGGGGAGGTTAGTGAAGGGCAAATATGTATGAAGGACCTAAAATAATAATTACATAAAAATCCAGCATGCATGAGGACAAAGGGGACATTCACAGCATATTACAATCATGGTAATTAGGGAATGAGGAAAGAAATACCATTATATTAGCAAACATTAAATACAATAAAATGTGATATAAAAGGATAAAAATCTTACCTTCATATACTCCTTCTGCAGGACCTGGATGATGGCAGAACAGGTCTCTGGGATAATGATCCCCAGAGCCTGGGGGGAGATGCCTGTCGAGAACTTCAAGTCCTGCAGACTTCTCCCTGTGGCCAAATACCGCAAGGTAGCGACCAACCTCTGCTCCGGAGTGATGGCTTGCCTCATGCAGGTATCCTGCCTGCTAATATAAGGGGTCAGCGAAGCCAACAAACGGTGAAACACGGGGTCCGTCATCCTGAGAAAGTTCCTGAAATCATCAGGATTATTCTCACGGATCTCACGGAGCAAAGGCATATGAGAGAACTGCTATCTGATTTCACTTGGAGGGAGGGCACGCACTAGTGAATCATTTACCATTATTTTTTCATTGTTTTAATTTAAGCAGCAGCTATCAGTGAGGGGTAGGTCTGTGAGCGCAGCATTTGGCACACAGGAGAGGGCGGTATTCCTGTGAACCATACCAAGTGACAGAGTTATTGAATTTATTAATGCGTGCAGCCATGGAAGTCTTTAATTTTCTTGCCAACAGACAAATGAATCCAGATAATATTTTTTCAGCTAATCTAGAGGTGGCTGAGAATGATGAGGATGTGTCCGGCATGCTCAAAAGTCTAAAAGGTCTGTTGGAGAAACAGATTAAGACTTGGTGGGATGTCTTCACATTCTCACATTATCAAAAGGAAAAATTAATTTTTAGGAGTTTGAGGTGGGATGTGCCCCCCCAAGATGGTCTTGAGGACCAGTGTTTTATGAATGAATGGTTGGAATTTTTTAATAGAGTGGGGAGGGAGTTACAAGATCTGGTACTCACTAGGAAACAAGTGAAATTGGGGAAGCTCAATGAACAAATTAATCACTTACGTAGTAAACTAGAACTAGTGAATGAGTCAAACCAGATGAAGGATTTTAATATTAATATGAAAAAGAAACTTGAAAAAGTGGATCGAGACACACAAAAGAAAAAAGTTAAAAAATATAATAGGGATGCAGCAGATTTTAAGAATAATAAAATTTATGCATGGCAGACCCCCACCCCAGGTACTAATGAGGCCCCCGCACCGGTTAAAGGAAACGGGAAAATATCCAGTGCCCCTATAGTAGACCATAGTAAGAAGGTTGACAATAAGAAGGGTGGGGTGAGGCATGAACAGAATGCACCTGGGCATACTTATAATAATTGTCCCCCTACACAACATAGAGGGAATCAACTGAACGATTATTATGGTTCACCAAAACCCCCCCAACCAATGAGAGGGGGACAACAGGCATATTATAATCATGATGACTGGAAGGGCCCCCAAACAGAGAGATCAAATTATGGAGGGGAACATTATAGACAACAAGACTATGGCAGTCATTATCATTATCAGGCATCCAATTATGGAGAGGGGAGAAGTCCTATACCAACTCATAATAGATATCTACCTCTGGAGGAGGAATATCATAGACCTCAGTATCAAGAACATGGCCCCCCACCTTTTTAGGCCAGCGAGGGAGGAGGGGGGAGAGGAGGGGGGACACCGAGAGGAAAGAACCACCCAACATACAACAGGGAAGGAATGAAGGGACCACAGCCATACACCAACAGAGCGATGGGACCATTCCCAGGAGGCGAAGGGGATGCCGGGCAGGACGACGGCAACAACCCAAGAAAGAGATTGAGGGACATGTGAATACGGGGGTTTACAATTTAAGTGAAGTGACATTAAATGCCAAAGAGATGAATATTTTAAATCTGGGCCTGAAATGTGCCCCTAGGAGGGTGCTAAATAAATTTGGAGTGTACATTGACACTCATAAGTTTATTAGATCCCTCAACATTAAAAAATATTTTCTCAGTCACCCAGTAGTCTCGGCCCAGAAAGCGGGGTCTTCTTCTAGTAAAGTTGATAGCGGCCTAAGGAACAAGTCACTATTTAATCCCCAAAACTCCAATAACCATTATGTTGAGGTATTCAAAAATCTAGTTTTGAAAGATCTAGAGGCCATTAAAGTAAAAGAGGAAGTGAATTCAAAACATATTAATGAAGGAATCAGGGCACTAGAAAACGGAACGACATCATTATACGTCCGGCTGACAAGGGAGGGGGGGTTGTCATTCTGGATAAATCCTTTTATCACGGACAACTTTCAAATATGCTTAGTGACCGCTCACATATGAAAGATTAACTACAGACCCTACTGAGAAATATAGGGAACAGTTGAACTCATTGGTTGAATGGGGATATGCTACTAATGCCCTGAACCTTAGAGAAAGAAGGTACCTTGTCCCTAGTGCGTGTAGGATTCCAGTTATATATACACTTCCTAAAATTCACAAGGACGCCAAATTACCACCAGCGCGCCCGATTGTAAACGGGATAGGATCTGTCACGGCAAGGTTGGGAGAGTACCTAGATAGGTTTCTCCAGCCAAGTGTAAAAAACACTAGGGCGTATCTACGAGATACCACTGACCTACTCCAAAGATTGGGGGAGGTCTGTTTGAACCCTGCCGCTGACATCTTTTTAGTGACAGCAGACGTGTCCTCATTATATACGATCATTCAACATGAGGACGCCTCCCTGTCATTGAACTGGGCCATGAGTAGGAGAGAGGACATTCCAGACATGCAGAAGAGGTTTGTGGGCCAGGCCCTAAACTTCTGCATGTCACACAATTACTTTTGGTGGAATGGGCACTTTTTCTCCCAACGGGTTGGCGTGGCTATGGGGGCTAAGTTTGCCCCCAGCCTCGCCAACCTGTTCATGGCTGAGTGGGAGGACAGATTCATTTTCAGTAAATCTTTTCCCAGTTGAGATTCTATCGAAGGTTCATAGATGATCTCCTGTTCATCTGGGAGGGATCTAGAGAATCTGTCGAAGAATTTTTGAAATACCTCAACACCAATAATAATAACATCAAACTGGAGGCCCAGATTAGTGAAACATGCGTCAATTTTTTAGATGTGTCCATTGAAAGGAAGGAACAGTCTCTGGTGACTAGTGTATACTTCAAACCAACGGACCGGAACAGTTTCTTATCCATCAGGAGTGGTCATCACCCTGTATGGATAAGAAATATTCCGAAGGGACAATTCTTGAGGGTCCGTCGAAATTGTACAGAACAAGGGAAGTACTACACACAGGCAAAGGTTTTAAAAGAGAGATTCCTCCAGAAAGGATATTCAGAAAAATCCATGGATGATGTCATAGAACAGGTAGCTAATATACCAAGGGAGGACTGTTTGAAAAAGAAAGAAAGGACTAAGTCTGAGGAAAAACATCAGTGGAGTTTCATATCCAATTATCATAGTCAATATAGAGAAATAGAGACATTTTTAAAAAATACTGGTATATACTCCGTAGGGATCGACATCTAGGAGAGATGTTACCTGAAACCCCTAAGTTCATCTATAGAAGGGCCCCCAACTTTGGAGACAAAGTGGTAAAGAAAATTCTGACCCTCCAGTTCAACCATCAATCAAAATTAACCTTAAAGGTTTTTTTTCCATGCAACAAATGCATATGCTGTAGAACAGTGAGGAACAGGAGTAGAAGCACGAAGAGTATCACTAATCGAGCAAATGAAACTTTTGAAATCAAGGAGTTCATTACATGTAACTCATCATTTGTTGTATATTTGATGTGGTGCCCATGCGGCCTGTTCTATATAGGACGTACCAAAAGACTACTAAGGGTTCGTATTTCTGAGCATTTAACCAATATAAAAAATGGTTTCAAGTATCACAGTGTGTCCCTCCATTTCAAAGAATACCATAACCAGGACCCCAGTTTATTACAATTTTGCGGGATAGACATTGTATATCCATCGTGGAGGGGTTCAAACAGAATAAGGGATTTGTCCCAACGAGAAACCCGATGGATATACCTCTTTAAATGTCTTTTTCCGGGGGGTTTAAATATAGAATTGGACCTCAACTGTTTCATCAATGATTATTGATAATGATTGGTGGGCGATTGATGACCGGTTGGGGTCCCTCTGTATTTGTCACCCCAAATATAGAGAGGTTAAGAATCCATAACACCACGCAATTATGAGATTTACCTATTAAGGGGGATGACAGGGAGGGGGAATAGAGTGGAAAATAATATGCTGCACTTTGATAACTGTGGAAGGTACACCATAGATAAAAAATTGTGTGTCGGTAGAACTCTTTCAGAATACCCAGGAGTACCTGAGATGGACCGTAATGGGTTAAGTTTTTTATTTTTATTTTTATTTATTTTTTATTCATTTATTTTTTATTTTTATTTTTAATAATTTTTTATATATATTTTTTTATGCACTTTTCCAACCATTCAGTTTTAATATTAATGATAATCTTTTATAGAAATAAAAAAGATATAAATTTCAAAGGGATTTTTTATAAAAAAAATGTTTTTTGAGATGACACTTAAGACCTGCAATATAGAACACATGTAAAGATGATTGGTGACCCGTACGGCCTATGACAGGAGCCCACGAGGTGACCAAGTAGTTCTCTTGCAGATATATAGTGTCATACTCAGCACTTGCAGTAACAGAAGCTTTTAAATGCATGTTAACTTGTGTATACTAAGCAATGTACACGTATGGTGCGAGCGGAGACACAGGGAGTGCGCAGGCGCGGTGTCACCATTACCGCGTCATACGAGAGAGGAGGGTATTTAAGAAAGATTGCCAGATAGCGTAGCCAATCCCATGGATAAGTCCCTTGTGACGAAACATGTCGGGGCGTGGCTACGAGGCAATCTGACGCGCTAGACGTAGGACGCTGAGATAGGAGGCGCCATACAGGAAAGCGGGGAAGCGGCTCCAGGAGACGCGAGGAACGGGTGAGGGTTATCCGAACATCCGACTGCCTGGGTCCGCCGTGACCACCATACGTCCGGTTATTATTTGGAGAGTGTTTTTGGTGATGACCATGTGTGCTGTGCTATTCTGCTTGATTCAAGTTTATGAAATGTGAGTTTAATGGTGAAGGAGAGTGGTACTTTAATAAAGGTTGTTGCGTTACTGCACTATTGCTTCGCTTTTCTTTGTTTCATGTGGAGAGTACGCTAGCATATGCTCTGGATATCCAACAGGAATTGAGTGGAAATTATCATTGTACCCCCTACTGTGTGGGAATAGCCTGTGAGCCAAGCACGAGAGTGTAAGGCAAAAATAGCTGGTGAGTCTGCTCGCTGAAGGGGAGTGGAGATCACAGTGCACAGCGGTTGTGGTGGAAGATTTTGCTCACTGAAGATCTGTATTATTTCTGAAGCATCACATATATCACTACGTCACTATTTTTGGACTTTTATGTTACCAATTTATACACTGTTTAATTTTCACATTAGAATTATTTTGCTCATTATTTATGTGACACTTGGGAGGTTGTCACTTTTCAGCTTGTTTTGTGGTTAATTCACATATGTATGCACATTTTTTATAATTAGCGCTGCTATCTGATTTCACTTGGAGGGAGGGCACGCACTAGTGAATCATTTACCATTATATGAGAGAACTGGTCACGCTGAAGCAACCAATTCTTGGTCCATGAACTCCTCCCCACCCTGTTCATGGACTGGACTTGTGTCAAGGTCAGGACCGCAACACCAAGCCCCCGCACAGCACGAACTCTACGAGGAGTACGCATACGAAACATGGCTAGAAAACGGTCGGCTGCTCAGAACGAAGTAACAGAACGCACTGAAGAACAGCAAGGCCTGTGAAGAGCGACCTGAAAAACAGTAACGAACGAACAAGAATACAATGACTACCTAAAGTCACGCGGAACTTGCTTGCACGCACTGAAGAGCAGATACAAACCCACAAGCACAAACTGAACAGCAGAAAACGATCTGAAAGCCACGAGTCTGAAAAAGCGCGAACCGTCTCTCACCAAACTTTTACTAACACGAGATTAGCAAAAGGAGCCCAAAGGGTGCCGCGCTTGGTTCTGAACTGGCCTTTTCTAGTCTCGTCGTACGTGGTGTACGTGACCGCGTGGTTGGCGATCGGAAATTCCGACAACTTTGTGCGACCGTGTGTAGGCAAAACAAGTTTGAGCCAACATCCGTCGGAAAAAATCCTAGGATTTTGTTGTCGGAATGTCCGAACAAAGTCCGACTGTGTGTACGCCCTATTACAGTGAATAAATGCATGTATATTACACAGAACAGCAATTTAGATGCAACAAAGGTAGCAATCTGAAATATTAAAATATTTATATATAGTAATATTCATATATGCTGGAATGCCCATGCAAAAAATATTATATTGGTACAACCAAAAGACAGCTCCGGGTTCGCATCGGGGAACATTTAAGAAGCATAAAAAACTCAGTCAAGGAAGACAACAAACAAAAAAGAGAAGACATGTCTCCACTTGCATCACATTTTGCAGACCATCATAATGGCAACACCACTGGCATAAAAATAAAAGGGATCTATACCCTAAACTTACCAACATGTAGGGGCGATTTCAATACGATCCTGCTTCAAAAAGAGAAGATGTGGACTTTTGATTAAAACAATCATACCCCAGGGCCTCAATACAGAATGTAGCCTCCAGCCCATTCTTGAGTAAAAAACTTCGCATCTTTTCGATCCACACTGGATATACATCCGAAGCAGGTGTTTTGTTCATGCACTGCTAAAAGCAGTTGCTATTTGATATATATATATATATATATATATATATATATATATATATATATATATATATATATATATATATATATATATATATATATATATATATATATATATATATGTATATATATATATATATATATATATGTATATATATATATATATATATGTATATATATATATATATATATATATATATATATATATATATATATATATATATATATATATATATATATATATATATATATATATATATGTATATATATATATATATATATGTATATATATATATATATATATATATATATATATATATATATATATATATATATATATGTATATATATATATATATATATATATATATATATATATATATATATATATATATATATATATATATATATATATATATATATATGCATTTTTTTAGTTTCAATTAACCTATAATAGTATATGCGATTAGTGCTTCCAAATGTCATACTGCAATCAATAAATCGCTTAAACTTCATTGTGTTTATTTCCTAAATTAAATCCATAGAATGCAACCTTAAGCCTGCTCATGAATAGATAAAATAAACCCCCCCAAATGACCCCATTTTGGAAAGTAGACACTCCAAGCTATTTGCTGAGAGGCATGCTGAGTCCATGGAATATTTTATATTTTGCCACAAGTTTCAGGAAAATTACAAAAATAATGTAAATTTTTTTTTATACAAAGTTGTCACTAAATGACATATTGCTCAAACATT